>NC_138774.1:117708966-118421116 GCF_965119305.1 Pelophylax lessonae | reverse complement strand
GAAGTGATTGTAAACTTCTGACGTGAAAAAATGAACAAAGCAATTCCCTCTATAGTGTGTACTTGTCTCAATACAGAGCACTAAGTGTAATTTCTGTCTTGTTCCCCTGCAATCTATATGAATCACTTCTGCCAAGTTTTTTTTTTATACCAAGAGGTAAAAAGGTGATAGGGTAGGGAGCTCCAGCATGCAGCCGTGATTGACAGCCTCAGCTTTGTTTCTGCATACTGTGGGTGTCCCTTATCTCTGATAAGCTTTCACGGAGCTCTGCAGTGTAGCAGTTCCCTGCCCTATTGCTTAATGCAAACTCAGACAAGCTGAATTCTGAACTGTGAGCAGCTGTGGGCTGTCAGGTACCTTAAAGCAGAACTTCCCCTTTTGGGTGGAGCTTCGCTTTAAGATTGACTGGATGAAGTGAATCTAAAACTGAAGTACCACACTGTGATATTATAGTCCAGATACAGGATTATTCAAATGTGGAATCAGTTAGGAATGGTAAGAGGGCACAGGTATCCGTGCCCTCGCACATGGGACTGGGGATGAATTAAATTTAAAAAAAAAATTTCTGCGATAATTTTTATTGAATAATTTAAGAGGACGCGGCCCCTTTAAGAGGTTAAGTCGCCCCTCACAATTCTGGCGGGCTTTACTGCAGCGCGTGCCCCTCTAGAACCTTCTGGCCCAAGGCTATATATAGGGGGTCCCTGAGGTAAGCCCCTCAGTTGTCTAGTGACCGCCGGGCGAGCACCCGTCGCTGGCACTTTATGTGGTGACGTCACCCTTGAATCAAGGGGGGACTTTGGTGGTTTGAAAATATGGTTTTTATTTTGCTTGAGTTCTGGAACTAAGCGATACAGATGTATGTTTTATAATTTTTTTGATTTGGAAAATTTATTTGATTGAATTTTGAATAAAGAATTATTTAATTTATTTAAAACCAATAACGTACCGCGGCCATTACTTATGCCAAATTCAACTGGTGTTGGGTTTTTATTTATAGTAGTAGTTTAACTTATTATAGGACAAATGCATTCTCCTGTCTCATGTATACACAGCCAACACATTATGAGGCTGAGCTTTCTACACTTCTTCAGGGCCTGAAAAATGAGAAAATTTGTATGTAGAGAAAGTCTAAATAATATTTGAACTATTCAGATACAGTAAACCCCCCTCCATTGCGGGGGTTACGTTCCGGACCCAGCCGCGAAAAGTGAAATTCCGTGAAATAGAAAAACCCTATTAAAATGCATTGTAGGCATGTTTATTTTACTGTCACTGTACTTGTAGAAGCATTTTAAGGTCTTTAAACACACTTTTAAAACAATAGAAACTCATTTAAACACATAAAAGATACTGAGAGACATAGCAAGAGCTATGGAAAACACAAAAATATTTTTATTTTTAATGATTTATATAGTAAAATAACATTACAAAAAAAACCGCAAATTACCGGGACCGCAAAAACTGAACCGCGATGGAGCAGGGGATTACTGTACTATAAAAATTGTGGGGAGATTGGCTTAATACCCCTGGTCCCCCCCCCCCCAGCTCAATACAAAGACTTGATTCACACCTATGCATATTGCTTTTGAGTGGTACTGTAGTGCTTCTTGCTGTGCTTTCTGCATTTTTTTTACCACTAATTTGCCATGATTTGTGTTTTTTTTGTTGTTTGGCAGATTTAAAAACCCAATTCACAACAAAATCATGGTAAAAATGCAATACTTGCATTTTGGATGCGGGTCCATTGAAGTCTGTTACATGCAAAACCCTGCATTTTGCAGAAAAAAAAGTCCCCGACCCTTTCCAAAAACGCAGAGGCAAAAAAATGCATTAATATGAATGTATATTTTTTTCAGTTTTGCTTGTTTTAGGATGGTTGGGAGGTGGAAGGATGGGGAAAATATTTGTTTTGTAAACCATGAAAAAAAAACGAAATAAATAAGTTGGATAGGCAGTTGC
This sequence comes from Pelophylax lessonae, assembly GCF_965119305.1. Taxonomy (NCBI): domain Eukaryota; kingdom Metazoa; phylum Chordata; class Amphibia; order Anura; family Ranidae; genus Pelophylax; species Pelophylax lessonae. Next base: position 118,419,154 of record NC_138774.1, on the reverse strand, counting down.
TTGTCAGCAGCTGGTTGTTGAAGCCTGAAGGGTTTGGGTTTAATACAAATGAACAGTGCTGACATCCTAAAAGTTGAAGTTCTTAATGCATGTGGGTAATAAGTTGAATACCATAGAAAAGGTTGTTTTGTTCTATGTTGGCGTTTGAGACATGTTTGTAATGCAGAGATGTGTATGTGGCAGGTACCTTTCAGTGAGCCGTGATGACAGTGATGGCGCTAGAAATCTGATGTATATAATAGAAGCCTGCTTTGGCTATAATGTGTGCATTTTACATATCTACACGCCAGCATAATTTACTCTTTAAAGACAATGTAATTTCTTTTGTGTGTTTGCATTTATCATGATGAAAAGAAACTGCCATGTTTTTGTTGTACTGACACAAAATGTCATGTCTCAGACAGCAATCTAATTATAAATTATCATAAAAGAATGGATGATTTCTATTGCCAACAATAATAATGAGGTTCTGTGTTACAAAGCTCAATACAAATCAAAATGCAGAACATTTATAGTGTTGGGGGATTTGCCATGAACCAATTCTAATTAGATAATTCACATACAAAGAGACTTTGTAGTTTTGTATTTACCCAATCATTTAGTGAAATTAGTTGGTTAGTAAATTAAAGATTTGTTGCATCCGGAGTCATGTAAACTCTTTGCATGTAGAAGTAATCGCCTTAAGGCAAATAGTAAAGTCCGCTTTTTACCAGGCCATTTTTTTACGATACGGCACTGTGATACTTTAACAATTGCGCAGTCGTGCAACGCTGTATCGAAAAAAAGAGCTTTCTTTTGGTGGTATTTGATCCCCATTGCGGTTGAGTTGAAGAGGCTCTATCACTTACCTTACACCTCTGCTTGAAAGCCCTGGTCTCTGGGCAGAGCTTCCAAACCAGCGTGTACAATATAGGGACAATAACTATGTATTGTACACTGGAAAGGCTGGAGTAGCAGCTTACAAAGCAGGTTGCGGGGAAACAGTCGCAGTGATGGAGGGAGCCTGCTGGACCAAGGAGTATGGTAAGTATTTACTTCTGAAACTTCTACCCCTAGATATCATGAGCATTTAACCCTGGCAGTGTGGCACAGGGGGGCAACTGTAGGGGTGTTTTTTTCATTTTCCTTGATTTTGGCTTTAAACAAAAAAATAAAGCAAAAAACAAAAAAAACACAGCTGTGTCTTATTTCACTCCTAGTCTCTGTGGCAATGAACCCAAAAAGCAGGACTGGATTAATTGTCCAGGTGCATGTAGGCTGTGACATTTTGCTGGCATACACTATTGTATGTACAACACTTTTTTAGATGACAAGTACACAAAGAAACATCATCTGAAGAAACGCTATTACAACAGCCAGAGTCAGCTCTGTGTGTTACCTTAGGGGCTCTCAAACAATGTTACTTGACATGTGGAACTATAGTAGCAGCCATGTGGCAGAGATGATGTTTTCACATATAATATATTTCTAAAATGCCATGTTATATGTGTGCCATTCTGAAGCATATTGGGTTACTATGATGCTATAGTAGCCATGTTCTGCAGGTGTCATGGTGCTGTGTTGTCACATACCATACTACTAAGGAGTCATATTGCTGTATATATGTAATACAAGTGCCATCCTAATATTTAAAATTGTATTATCCCTCTAAACAAATTAAAACAATCTATTTTGTAATAGAGGCATTGCTAGGATCCTAAGACATTTTTGTCCACAAACTATCACACTGTACTAACCATTGGGAAATGATGACAAAGATTGTAAACAGGTGGTATTTCACTCCCTATAGGCTATCTAAGATGAATCCCTCCCTTTCACCACTGTGCTGGAGAGAATGTGGTAGAGTGGGCACCTTACAACAATTTTCCAATGTATAGCATCCACCACTGGAATTTTAACTCCTCCCAAACCAGAATTAGCATTGTTGAATCTAAACATTGAATTATACCCATTGACATACAGACAAATGATTATACATCTCCTTTCAGCTGCCAGAACCTTAATACTACGTAAGTGGAAAACCACCGATACCCCTAATCTCTCTGAGGCAATAACCCTAGTTAATGAAAACTACAAACTAGAAAAAGCTTTATCCTTCAACGCTTTAACCTATCACAAATCTCAAAAAGATTGGTCGGCGTGGCCCTATTTAACACCTGATTCTAGAAGCTTATAATGTAACCTATTATTAACTTAGTCCTATTCATCCTTGTCCTGAGGACGATGGGGAATGTTGACAACTCGCGGCTTGGTGACTTTGTTCCCCTAGGGGTTCTGAGCCAGGGGGGTGCGACGCCTCTCTTCTCCTCCCATCATCAGAACAAGCTACGTTAAACCTTTATATGCATGATGTAAATGCACTCTTGTATGATGCTTATAACTATTGTTTGAACACTGTTACGTTCACTACTGGAAAATGTTCTACCTTGTTGTTGTTATTTTCTTATATCACACTTTGTTTGATGTGATTTTCTGCTTTTCATTTGTATTTGAAACTCAATAAAAATGTATTGATTGAAAAAAAAATGACATTTTTGCCATGCATAAAGGGCACCGCTGCTAATTTTCTGTATAGTTGTGACTTGGCATTTTTTATATGTCAACCAGCATTATAGTGTGTCTGCCAGCAGTATACCAGCAATTTACCTTCCGCATCCAGCAGTGCATTTTTTTTTTTTTTTTGCATCCTTCTATGCAAAACTCCTCATTAGTCATTAGTATAGGCTTCTCATTGAGCAATATACTCGTATATCTCCTACCCAACAGTATAGACCTCCCTTAGCAAGTAGTATACACCCCATTGCAGAAAATACTCCCCCCACACCGAAATTTGCATTGCTCCACCATAGTTTACAGGAGCCCATGCCCCTCATTTTGTTGCACAGGCTATGTATGCATTTATCATTCCACAACACAGTAGTTGTGGTTAGAGCTTTTTCCTGGCTTGACCTAAGTTCTGTGTATGTTATTTTGGGTTGTGTATGTAAAGGTAGCCACCCTTTTCTGCTTGCACCTGAGGTGGACTACACATCTGTCCTGAGCCGAGCATGTGACCATAAATCATGGACCCTGCTCACTCTACACTAGCAGCAGCACAGGGCAACAGCAGGGGATCAGGAGAGCACACAGAACAATAAAGAAGTCTGAAAACAGCAATAAGAGACTTAAAAAAACAAAGCTGCCTTTGCTGCCTTTCCTTCTGTTCTTCCTGCACACCCACAAGCATATCTTGCTTCTTATTAATGATCTCCATTAGGTAGCACATTATACTGGTGACATCAGTGGCATCTACTGCTTCCAAGGCAAATCACACCTAAAGTTTAAAAGACAACATAAACAGTTGTATTGTGTTGATTACACCTACACATATCTAATTAAAGTGTTTGTGTACAGAGCAGTTTGAAAATCCAGTCATTTAATAGTGTTTAATAACAGTGTGTAGATAGGTAACGAGGCAACCATTCAAATTCCATTCAGCCTTGCGTGAATCAGTCAATGAGAAATTGAGCTTGCTTTTGTGACTGGTTCCAGAAAGCCAAGCTAAAATAGGAATTAACAAAAGAACACTGTTGAGAAAACTATTATGCAGATCTAAGCACAAACACAATTTACGCCAAAATGAAAATCACAATAATAAGCAAAATATTGGTAACCAGGTGATACAATATAGGACCATCATAATTAGACCAACAGTATACAAGCAATGTAACAAAGCTCACTGGAAAACAGTGGATATCATAATTAATAGCAAAAATCTGAAGAAATATACTGATTGTATCTTCAAATGGCAACCTATTTCTGCAAACACAGCTAAACTTGTTCTTTAATTTGTAGAAGGCAAAACAAGCATGCTCCTATTTCCCAATTGGTATTAAATTGGTGGAAATGTTTTTGCTGAGCAGTTTAAATGTTTGATCATATACTGAAAATGTATATGAAGCCTTTTTTTATTTTGAAAAGGTTAGGGAAAGCTTCATGACACTGTTTGGTTTTTAATGCGTTCCGTGTCCCCACTTTGGAGAATAGCTATTTGTCCTGGTGACCTTTTCACAAGGGCTGAACGTACGGTAAGATCCAAAATTTTGAGCTAACCTATAGCTCGGATTTTCCTCATTTTAGAGAGATTTTATTTTACTTTCTATTGTGTCTACATAGTAGGAAGTGAAGGAAAATCTCCCAAGTGGAATACAGATGACCATAAAAAAAGATACTCGAATAATCTATTATCTAATGTAAAAGAAAATGTCCTTTTTGCACACTTTTACAGGAAACCCTACATATGGTGGTCTATTCCCCCGAAATCAAACATTTGGTCAGAGGAGTTAGGCTTGCTCATAGTACAGGTGCATCTCATAAAATTAGAATATCATCAAAAAGTTAATTTATTTCAGTAATTCTACTCACAAAGTGAAACTCCTATATTTTATATAGATGCGTTACACACAGAGTAATATATTTTAAGCATTTCTTTCTTTTAGTTTTGATGATTATGGTTCACAGCTAGTGAAAACCCAGAATTCAGTATCTAAAAAAATTTGAATCTTACATAAGACCAATTAAAAAAAGGATTTGTAATACAGAAATGTGGGCTTACTTAAAAGTATGTCCATGTACAGTATAGTATGCACTCAATATTTGGTCGGGGCTCCTTTTGCAAAAAAATTACTGCATCAATGCAGCGTGGCATGAAGGCGATCAGCTTGTGGCACTGCTGAGGTGTTAACAGGTTGCTTTGATAGCGACCTTCAGCTCCTCTGCATTGTTGGATCTGGTGTCTCTCATCTTCCTCTTGACAAAACCCCACATATTCTCTATGGGGTTTTGGTTCAGGTGAGTTTGCTGGCCAATCAAGCACAGTGATGCCATGATCATTAAACCAGGTATTGGTACTTTTGGCAGTGTGGGTAGGTCCCAAGTCCTGCTGGAAAATGAAATCAGCATCTCCATAAAGCTGGTCAGCAGAGGGAAGCATGAAGTGCTCTAGAATTTCCTGGTAGAGGGCTGCGCTGACTTTGGATTTGATCAAACACAGTGGACAAACACCAGCAGATGACATGGCTCTCCAAATCATCACAGACTGTGGAAAATGTTGCATTTCATTTGAAAATCAAGGTCCCAGAGTCTGGAGGAAGTGTGGAGAGGCTCAGAATCCAAGTTGCATGAGGTCCAGTGTGAAGTTTCCACAGTCAGTGATGATTTGAGGAGCCATGTCATCTGCTGTTGTTGGTCATCTGTGTTTTATCAAGTCCAAAGTCAGCACAGCCATTTATCAGGAAATTCTAGAGCATTTCATTCTTTACTGTGCTCACCAGCTTTTTGGAGATGCTGATTTAATTTTCCAGCTGGACTTGACACCTACCCACACTGAAAAAAGTACCAATGATCATGGTATCACGTGCTTGATTGGCCAGCAAACTCGCCTGACCTAAACTCCATAGAGAATCTGTGGGATATTGTCAAGAGGAAGATGAGAGACACTAAACCCAACAATGCATATGAGCTGAAGTCCGCTATCAAAGCAACCTGGGCTTCCATACCACCTCAGTAGTGCCACAGGCTGATCGCCTCCATGCCACGCCGCATTGATGCAGTCATTTATGCAAAAGAAACCCTGACAAAGTTTTGATTGCATGCTATACTGTACATGGACATACTTTTCAGTAACCCATCATTTCTCTATTAAAAATCCTTTTTCTTTTTTATTGGTCTTATGTAATATTCCAATTTTCTGAGATACTGAATTTTGGGTTTTCACTAGCTGTAAGCCATAATCATCAAAATTAAAAGAAAGAAATGCTTGAAATCTATCACTCTGTGTATAATTCATCTATATATTATACTGTATATGAGTTTCACTTTTTGAATTTAATTATTGAAATATATGAACTTTTTAATGATATTCTAATTTTATGAGATGCACCTGTACTATGAGCAAGCCTAACTCCTTTAACCAAATGTTTGATTTTGGGGGATTAGACAACCATGTGTAGGGTTTCCTGTAAAAGTGTGCAACATTTTCTTTTACATTAGATGACAGATTATTTAAGTATCATTTTTATGGTCATCTTATTTGATGATATTTGATGATATTCTAATTTTATAAGATGCACCTGTACTGTATATATACTTTTTAAATTGTAAGGGTTTATGTCCGTTTTATTTTTGATGTTGTTTTTGTTAGATATGCAATGTGATCTTTCTGATTGAAACCCCAGACAGATCTGTGATGGGGATGTAATTGTAAGCTTCAGCTCTGTAAACAATCCCCCCCGCCATAACACTGATCAGCCATTGGCTGAGAGCTCTCAGCCATTGGCTGAGAGCGCTGATCGGGAGCCGGTCGGCTGCTGGTTTTCCAGCATGCTTGCCTGTCAGAAGTCGGGTTCTTTCTGGCTAGCTGGCATACACATGGGCTGAATGTCAGCTGTTTTTTTTTACGAAATGGCCGATCTCGCCCGCATTCGTGTGTACAGGGCTTAAGAGTGCTCTAATTTGAAATCCTTGAAAAAAAACAAAAACTGAGAACTACTTTTCAGGCCCCTAAGACCCAGAAATCCACCTAAGAGATCTGTACCTTTCTGTGACAATAAGTTCTCCCCATTACTTATAGGCTGGTAGAGAACTGTAGGAAGTTCACATGTACTCAGCAAGAAGTTCTGCCATAAATAAAATGCAGAAGTACATGAGGAAATCTTAACACGTTAATGCAATTAAGATTTCCTGCAAGATTTCCACACTTACTGTATAAATATGAAAGCATGAGATTAGATTAATAAGATAATTGCAAAACCAATAGCCTTTAATATGACAGGATAGCGCTGCTGGCTGCATACTAGGAGCATTTCAATTAGTTTCTCTTGACATGGCAATTAATTAAAAAGTGATATTTTTCTTATCTTTTACATTTGTTTGATTTTCTTTCTGGTGTATGTCATAAAACAAAATATAAATATTAACAAGATCTAAATTAATTACATACAACTTGTTTTGGTTCCATTGAATGTCTTCAGATACTCTCGAATGCTTGGCATTTTGGTATTACAGTAGGACAGATAAGTAAATAATTCTTCTAACTGGGCTGTGAAAGTCATGCTGTGATTCTAGAGCTTAAAGTATAAACTTAAAAACAAAAACTTAATTTATTGTGGCTTACCAGCCCTTTGATGTGGTTACTCTAGCAGTAGTTTTAATTTTTTCACCTGGGAATTTTCCCAGTAACACTTCCTGTCCTAGGATGACAACACTCTCTTTCCGTACAGTTTCTCTAGAGGAAAAGTGTTGACACTTTATGCTACTCTCAGGATTTGGACTATAAATACCTCCATTCCCCTCATCTCTATCACTAACGGGGTGTCATTTTGTACTGCACAGAAGATGATTTGGAAAGCTGATAACGTTTGGGAATTTAGTTTAGTGCACAGGAAGTTGCAATTAAAGGTGTTCTAAAGGCAGAAGTTTTTTTTTATCTTAACGCATCCTATGCATTAAGCAAAAAAAAAAGAATGTTTAGTGTGCAGCAGCCCCCCTAATACTTACCTAAGCCCCATCTTGATCCAGCTATGTGCACGAGTGCCTCAACCATCTGGGACTTTCCCTCCTGATTGACTGAGACACAGCAGCAGCGCCATTGGCTCCCGTTGCTGTCAATCAAAGTCGTTTAGTCAATGAGGAGAGAAAGGGGACAGAGTCGAATCACAGCTCCATGTCTGAATGGACACACAGAGCTATGGCTCGGTTCAGGTGCCCCCATAGCAAGCTGCCTGCTGTGGGGGCATTCGACAGGAGGGAGGGGCAATGAGCGCTGGTGAGGGACCCGGGAAGAGGAGGATCCAGGCTGCTATTTGAAAAACTACTTCACAAGGCAGGTAAGTATAACACGCTTGTTTTTTTTTTTTAAATAAAGAAAAAAAACGAGACTTTAGTATTACTTTAAACTAGAAGTTTGACAAGGTCAACAAGTATCCATCTGTGCTTGCAGAAAATCTACTTAGCCTAAATAAAAGAAAACCAGTGCAGTCACCGCATCTAAGGCTGTCCATAGATCATACTATTTTCTTGTTCAGTTTTCCTTTAGATATACCAAAACCCTATAATATGAGGTCAAACCTAAACACTTTCAATTTGTATGCAGTCAAAGAAAATGTTATTAGAAAACTGTATAATGTATGGCCAGCTTTAGGACTGTAGGTTGGAATATGTTACATTTTTGTTTTTGGGTTTGGATATGCTTTTGGGTTCAGCTTTACAAATCAGAAACATGTAGAACTGTTTTGTGGATCCAGTAGAGCCCAGCTGTATACTGTTTTTACTGATTTCTTCACGTGAAGTTAAAACGCAAGTTGATGCAAACTATGTACAACATCGCTGGCACAATATTTAACCCCCCAAGGCAAAAAAGGAATTCAATATAGTTGCCGTAAAATGAATGATCCAATTCCAGAAAGGAGATCTCCAGAGGGATAAAATATTTATTGCAATAGATGACAAAAATAAAAGTATTGTGAAATATACACTTTCCAGGTAACAAAATATTTATAATTATAATATATTTCTGGAAGATTTCATATTTCAAGCCACTTTTAAAGGGACCAGAAAAGATCTTAAGTATGGAAAGTTGGGTCCTTTAAAAAAAAGCCAGGGTGTTTCAGGAGTTCCGAAGCCCCCCTTGATCAGAGTTATAAGAGTTTACGTAGAACATACAGTTATAGTTCACATTACGTCAGTATATATTCCTGATTCCTAAAAAAGTTATTACCTGATGTGAATTATAAGGATCAGGTATTTATTATATGTTTTATGCATACAACTGACTTGGTGTTTTCTTAGTTGCACATTAAGCTGATCTAAGATTCAAAACCGACCATTGGACCTTGTCCTCTAAAAAGCAAGCTAAGGAAAATTCTTCCCTATGTTGGACTTGGCATCCAACCTGGACACCTGCCTGGACTAAGTGATCCAGCACCCTATGTCTTGAATCTATAAGGACATTAGAGGCCTACGGTTTAATCACATTGGCTATATCTCAGAAAAATGAAATACTCTCTGATGTCCCACTGCAGCTTCAGATTTAACATTTTAGTTTCCAACTGTATTTTGTTTTCAGTGCAGGGTTACATTCTTTTTGAGATATGTGGCGTAAAACAGACATGATGAATCCATTGTATTTTAATGTTAAATCCACTCTACATTGCAAAACTTATTGTTCGGTTCAGGTGTGCAGGTCACTATTTCAATAATACAATAGGGGATGGTGCAGTTTGGGATCATAGGCAGATTCACATCAAGTTGCATTTGGATTGCAGTACCCGCGATCAAGTTTCAGATATGTTTTATTGACCTGCTGGCATTGCTTTGCGAAAAGCTTAGATCTTACCTAAAAAAAGAAGCAGATCTCCACTTCATCATTTCCAACCAATTTCACACTTCACTGGTTCTTTCCAGTTTCATCATCTAAACACCAGAGGTCCAGCGAGAGCCTATAATAATAACTTGTGTTTATCAAACACCTTTCTGTCCCTTGGTGTGATATAACTATACTTCTGAGGCACAGGCATATCCGGGGCCCCATGACATTTTTATTGTCTATGCCTTGCTAGACTAGAGGAATTGTAAGAGAAGGGGAACTGCAAGGCTTCATATTAAAGCTGGGACAGAGGCAGTAAGTACCATATAAGTACTTGAAGTGGTTGTAAACAGCTAAACAGCTGGTTGTTTTGTTTTTTTTTTAAGACGTGCAAAGTAAAGGCATAATGTGCTAATATGAATTGCATACTAGCACATTGTGTGAAATTTACCTGAAAATAAAGCCCTCTAGTGATGTGATTTAATTGCTGGAGGCAGCATCTATCTTCAGCCGGTTTTCCTTCCGGGTCCGTGGACTCCGGCTGTGTGACAGGCCGAAGCCACAATGACGTCACTCCTGTGCATACGCGGGGGTGAGCCCGTATTCACAGTACAGGTATCTCAAGGAACAGCACAGGTGGCAGTGCATGCGCCGATGATGTCATTGGCTGCATGTAATGTAAATGGTGTACGTTTAGGAGATATTTACAGTACCTATAGGTAAGCCTTATTATAGGCTTACCTATAGGTACACATTATGCACAGGAGTTTACTTCCTCTTCAAGGGACCCTTGGTCTTTCCTCAGGCATACAAAAAAAAAGAACCCTCATATCCATCAATCCATCCAGCCATTCATCAGTGTGCTGTATACCTACACAAAATGGAGTTTTATCTATCTATCTATCTATCTATCTATCTATCTATCTATCTATCTATCTATCTATCTATCTATCTATCTATCTATCTATCTATCTATCTATCTATCTATCTATCTATCTATCTATCTATCTATCTATCTATCTATCTATCTATCTATCTATCTATCTATCTATCTATCTATCTATCTATCTATCTATCTATCTCTGTCTGTCTGTCTGTCTGTCTGTCTATCTTTGTCTCCATCACAGTATATTGAGGTGCCAAAGATTAAAAAAATTAACGTGAAGACTGATGAATAAGAATTGATAGCATATTATTAATGCTGTTTCTTATGGACTATAGAGATTTTAAGACTCGATTTTTAAAACTCAAAATGAAATGGGCACATTTGGGTACTAATTTTTTCCTTTTATCTCATTGTCTTCTCTACTTTTTTTTTGTAAACAACCCCCTTTATCATGTCTGAGTGACTTATTTGAACCTGACCCCTGACCTAGTCATTAAGGTTGTAAAAAGACAGGTCCATCCAGTCCAACCCATGTGTGTGTGTCAATTTATATTTTCTATTCTAAAAGTATACATATCCCTGTATATTGTGTTTATTAGGAAAGATTTCTAGAACGTTTTTGAATTTGTCAATACCTCCCATTATACCACTTACTGGGAGTGCTACATTTTTGCTGCTCTGACAGTAAAGAACTTCCTCTGCAATTTCAGATTTAACATCCTTTACTCTAACCCAAATTTGTGTCCCTGTGTCTTTGACAGGGACCTAAGATTAATCAAATCATTACTACCTTTACAGTCAGATGTTTTTGAGAAGACAAAAACCTTAAAGAAACCTTAAACTGCGTAAAGGGTTCTTTACTGTCAGAGTGTTAAGGATGTGGAATCCTCTTCCACAAACAGTGGTATCAGCAGGGAGCATCAATAGTTTAAAAAACTATTAGATGGGTACCTTAAAGACCACAAGATACAGGGGTATACAATGTACAGTTAACAGCAGAAACACACAGTCATCATAGGTTGAACTGGATGGATTGGTGTCTTTTTTCAACCTCACTAACTATATAATAGAAAACGGATGAGTGGGGGAAAATCCAATGTAAGACACTTCAATAGGAAGTAAACAGTAGCAAGGTCCCAAAAAATGTTGCTAATTTACAGGCCCATCTACTATAAAGCTACAATTTCTAATCTGAATAGCTTGCCACTCCATAAAATGGAGAAAATTGTAAATAAGTCTGTTGTCATCCTGCTTAGGCCCAAATCTAGTTTGCCTAGTCTAGTATATTCATCTCTAGCAGGTGGTGCTTTATTTTACTATCGATGGACCTTGTTCAGTTGGGTAGTAAAATCCATGAAATTAGAGATTTATGTGTTAAATTGTAGCTTTATTCCACCAGGTCTTTAATCCTAGCATCTTAGTTTTGTATACATACCTTTTGTATATCCCCACATTGTCCAGTGATACAGTTCATAAACCGCTATGGAGTGCTAAGTTGCCTAATGCCAGCCTAGAGATGTTGAGATGGATGTCAACATGCGTGATCAAGACCTTCCCCCAAATGGGTATTACCACCAACATCTGCTTAGGCCCATAGAATGTTTGTATCAAATTACACATTGCATTTATCTGGTCCCTGGTGAGTTTGTCACTGCGGATGTTTACAGGATGTTTTCTGAATCTGTAAAGTTGAGAGCACATTCCCTGTAGAAAACACACCATAAGTTCCACCGAGACCCAATTAGGCATCAGCTCAATACAATTGTTTTCAAAGAGAAGGATATCACACCACCACTAGCAGTCCCCACATTTCCGCAGGACAGAGAAAATGATGCAATTTGTGTCTATATCAATAGCTGATCTTTATGACCCACTCACCGAAAAAAATGCAATATTTCTTATTTTTAAATTTCAGGTTTTCATTTTTTTTTTTTTCATATTGATTTTTTTGTTGATTTTGAGAACAAAATTTGAGAAATCAACCTGCACTTGTAGCCACGTATTAATAATTTGCAATGGACAGAAATGTTTTAAGAAGACTGTTTTATTAAAGTGGGAAGTAAACTCCCATGCATAATTTGTGCCTATAATAAGGCTTACCTATAGGTACTGTAAAAATTTCCTAAACCTGCACTGTTAAGGAGATATTTACTGTACATGCTGTCGGTTACATCACCGGTGCATGCGCTCTGGAAGAACGGCCACCCCGGCCGTTCCTTTAGAGGCCTGTGCCATTAAAGGCGCCTTCTCAGGAGTGGCGTCATCATGGCTCAGGAGACTCCGACAGCTGGAGTCCGCGAACCTGGAAGGAAGACGGGTGAAGACGGAAGCCTTGTGCGCAGTGACAGCTTCGTTCTAAAGTACGTTTCACATAATGTGCTAGTATGCAAAAACCACAGCGGTTTACTACCACTTTAAACCAAAAGTGCAAGAAAACTCAACTTGGCACACGCACTAACTCCTGATTGAGTAAAAAATGATTCTGCACGCCACGTCCTCCTGTTTAGCAGCTGGAAAAAGGACATTAGAAGGCAAACATACATTTCTTCAGAAAAGGGAAAGGTATGAATTGCAAAAAGTTTAAAGCAGGACTACACTTCATCTGAGCACCACAAACCAAGAATGCCATTTAATTCATTTTTATTATTCAAAGCAAACTCACCCATCCATCCATGATTCCATGCTTTATTTTGCTGAACTCACTTTGAAAAACACCAGCTAGCATTTCTGGCTGTAGTCATCTTGAGTAAGGGCAGATGATTTATGTAGCATTTAATTCCAGGAATCCATCTGCCCTTAGCTCTGGCATGTAGGCAGGAAGGTGTGCTTAGCTGAGAAAACCCTTCCTGAAGACTCCTGGAATGTATGGCATAATTTGCCTGGGCCTACAAATAGGACTGGAAAAAAATTATAAAAAACTGTTTAAAACAAGTAAATCCTGATATACTTTCCAATTTATTTACTAATTTATTTATTTAACAATATTAAAAATAGTCAATGTTGACTGAGAGTGAAGATCTTCTTTAAAATGTATTTAGTTACATTTTACATTTTACATTTTAAGTGGCCACAAAACCACTCTGAAACAGTTTCCGAAAAAATTCATTAGTTTAATGAATATGAACTACTGTAAATTAATATTTTGTGTTGCCGTGAGGCTGTATATACGTGTATTTCTGTTTGTCCTGGGAGCATGCTCCCAGCCCAGAGATCGGGGTCTCTCCAAGAACCCCAGGTCCTGCAGTATCGATCGGGAACCGGAAATCCCAATTTCAGGTCACCTGATCGCTGTGTTGGCCTCTGATTGGCTACCACAGTGATCAGTCACTGTGAAGCCAGACCCTGTGTGACTCTGTGAATGGAGAGGAAATATACATTGTATCTTTCTCTCTCTTTGCAGAAAGAAAAAAAAGTGAGGGTAAAAAAAAAAAAAAATACCTAGATCAAGGTTTGATCTAGGTCAGTGCAAGGGTTAGTGTTTGGGTCAAGTAACAGTCCGATTCAGTATATTTTGGGCAGGATTTTATTTTTTTTTTTTTTTTAATTAGTGTCAGTGTCAGTGTTGGTGTGTTTAGGTTGGATGAGCAAAAAAAAAAAAAAGCAAAATGCACATGATTGTTTCTAGACTGTACTACAACAAATAACATACACATATGTGGTATCACTGCGATCGTCAGGAGCAGGAGGATTTTTTGGTCGGGTTGTTTGTTGGTGTTAGGTTATGGTAGTAACAAAACAATAAAGATTCATTTTAAAAAAATATATAGGTTTTTACTATTTTGGACAATTTTCCTTTGATAATAAAAAAAGAAAAATCAGAAAATATCTATCACTAATTACCAATAAACGAAAGCCCATTTTTTCTTGAAAAAAAAAAACAAGGTATAATCCACCTGGATGCACAAATTAGTTGTGATGATATGTGCAGTTTTATTAACGCATGCCAAAGTTGCGAAATTGTGCTTAGGCATTAATATTTGATTTGCCCTTGGGCGTGAAGCTTCTTTTCATGTGCTGATCTCTACTTACTGCTCTTTTTTCATAGCTTAAGGTGAAATTTACATACAGATCTGAGCGACTTATCCTACTGACTCATCCTTTATTAGTAGATAAGTACCAGGTTTTAGTAAAATGTGGTGTGTCTGAAAGAAGATGATTATTGTGTAGCTGTCTCTTTGGTTAATCAATCGTGCATTGGGAATCCTTTGTGTTGTATTAAATGTTGTTTTACTACAAGAAGTGGATTCACAAGATCACAGTAAAGGCCCGTACACACGATACGAAAATCGGAAAGGAAAATTTTGTCCGATGAACGATCTGCCGATTTTTGGATTGTTAGTATAGTGCTTTCGACAGCCGATTACGAATTTTCGGACGACAAAAACTGGATGTGCAAAATTTTTATATCGTACATTAACACAATGTCCGATTTTCGTTTAATTAGTACAGTTTTTGTCCGAAAAAAATCGTAAGAGCAAGACAAGGCATGCTCAGAAATGAAAGAATACATACAAAACAATTCAACACATTACATCACTTCTGAAGTAGAATTCTGTGGTACGGGAATTTTCATATGAAAGTAACCTCTTCACTTTCGACATAGCATGCAACAAAAAACGGACGACAGATCGTTCGATAATCTGATCGTGTGTACGAAGTTTACGTTTTTTTTTTAATCAGTGATGAACACACAGTAGTCCAAGGTCCCTTTCACACTTGTGCGGCCTAAAAGTTGTGCAATTTAGCCGCGATTTTGACTGGACTTGAAGCTATGTCTGTGTAATCTTGAGGTTTACGGACCTCAAAATGCATCAAAGTCGGACCAAAGTATTGCAGGAACTACTTTGAAGTCGTTGCAACTTGAAGTCGCACTGATATGAATGGTACTCATTGGAAATCATGGAGAATTACTTGTCATGTGACTTTGCAGGACAAGTCGCACGAGTGTGAAATGGGCCTAAATTGTTAGATTTACGTATAGCTGAAGACTTTCAAAGATTAGCAGATGATCTTATCAGCCTCTCTGTACGGAACAGTTTTCTCAAGCTGTCTACTTTCTGGTTTAGATTGTTAAACCAAATAAAAAAAAGATTGTCTTACAAGTTTGGTTTGCATAATCTTTCCTAGAAGGAACAATTCCATCAGGCTTAGCTGTGTTACTGGCCTTAAAAAGAAGCTAACTTTTTAAGAGTGTTATAAAAAAGATTTGCTTTCCCTTTCTTAAACTGTTTGATTCTGCTAAATGTTAGGTCTGTGCATTTAGTTAATGGCATTATTTCTGCAACGTTATTTAGAGAAATACTCCCAAAGAGGAGAATTATCTTAAAATGTATAACAAAAATCCATAGTTACTTTCTTTAACTAGATTTGATTTTCTGTTTATTTACCTCCTAATCCCCAAGTTACAAGTTCAGTGACGTACATAATGCCTTTAGGGGATTGGCTGGAGTTTCAGGTGCACCTGTTCAGTTCTTTTGTGTAAATGATTCCCAACTATTAACTCACTCAAGTCTACTCAACACATGAAGAACATTCAGCTATCAGTAAATTGTAATGGGAGAACAATTTTCATTATTCAAGTTTGTCTGCTACACATTTGGAGTGCATATTCTTTTGTTATTTTTTTTATTGCGTGATTTTCAGTTTTTCCAAGGAAGCATATATTTTAAAATCGTAAATTACGTTACATTAAATGTGCAAATAATAATTAAAAAAAAAAATCACTTGAATCTGCTGATTCTTTACTTCAACATACATGCAGTTGGAATGCAGGAAGTTACACAGAATTTATTTTCGTTTTTTTGTTTTTTTTTTAATCCACAGAATTATTGCATGTTGTTTTTAATTAAAATAATTTTCTGTTACATATAAACATTTTTATTTAATTTTTTATTTTATTACTTATTTTTTTTTACTGCTTAGCATTTTATTGTGATACTTGATAAGTTGATTATGGATTACCAAGCCATTTCTTGGACAAAGATTGTTTATAGAAAAAATAAATAAATAATAATAATAATAATTCTTATGACGCTTATTGATGTGCATTGCAATTGCTTTTGAATCATTGATTCTCGTTTTCTGTAGGCGTTTTATTAACCAGCACCAAACTTCTTAATTTGTCCTTTCTCTCTTATATTGTGATCTGTAGTATAATGATATTTAAGGTCTTTAAAGGTGCTAGAATTTTCAGCATTGCTTAAATTGGACAAATGTTTATTCTGATATTTCATTAGAAATTCACAATTTATCCAATTTACTCACACATTTCAAATATAATGAGGCAGGTAACATTTTCATGCAGAGATCAGCATAAATGAAAATGCTGCTATGTGTTTTGTAAGCTGATAAATTCAAATATCATTTATTATTGGAAAAATATTCTAATGGTATTGTGTTGGGATGCAGTCTTGTAACAGTAAATGCATGTTAAACATGCAGGATAGTAATATTTAATCTCAGGTCCAAGGTAATTATACATTTTGAACAACTAAAAAAAAAAAAAAAAAAAGCATACCTATTTAATATTTTCCTTTGTTTCATATTTGCCTTTCATATTGTAAATAAAAGTGTACTACAAATTGAAAAATACATTACAGTAAATTAAAACAATTAATGTTTAACATATGAAACAAATAATTGCTCTTTAAAAAATTTAAAAGTTATAAGGTTTAGTGAAAACATTTTTTTTTTACTTTAGTTGATTATTATTTATTTATGTTTTTACATTAGTTTAATGCCTATTTTTCAAGTATATTTTAGTGGGTGTAAGTGCATTTTATTGCAACAAGTTGTTTTTAAATTTGCAACAACACAAAAACAAGATGGCAAACAGAATTGCTGCAAACTTGCACGATTAAAGAAATTAGTAATAAAGTTTGTTTTATTTGATCGAAATTTTCCATTATCTTATATCGTTATTTTCTCCCAATTTAATTTATTTGTTGCGAACTCCCACACTTTCATATACACACCTAACCAAACTTAGTTCTTTAGCAGTCATCCTAAAGGCCCATACACACGATACGAAAATCGGAAGGAAAATTTCGTCCGAACGATCTGCCGATTTTTGGATTGTTAGTATAGTGCTTCGACAGCCGATTACGGATTTTCGGACGACAAAAACTGAATGTGCAGGCTATAAAATTTTTATCGTACGTCAACACAACGTCCGATTTTTCATTTAATTAGTACAGTTTTTGTCCTAAAATTATAAGAGCAAGACAAGGCATGCTCAGAAACTAAAGAACACATACAAAACAATTCAACACATGACATCACTTCTGAAGTTGAATTCTGTGGTATGGGAATTTTCATATGAAAGTAATCTCTTCACTTTCCACATGAGACTAGCGTGCCACAAAAAAGGATGAAAGATCATTTGATAATCTGATCATGTGTACGGGCCTTTAATATGTCGGTTGGTGTTTAGGTTTGGGTGGGATTTTAAAAGGAGACAAATGATGATCAAAAACTGCACAGCTGCTGCCTTAAACCTAGTCTTCCAGCTTGTTGATGCTTTGCTTGCTCTTATTAAATAGTATGATGGCGTGTGCCCATAATTTAATTCTGCATGGAATACAGATGGCTTTATTCTTTTCTATTTGTGGATATTTTTTTCCTCTTCCACAAAATCAAATTTGACATTTCAGATAACACAGGCCCTTGCTAAGATTCACATTGCATATAAACACAATACTGCAGTGTACATCCCGATTAAGACCTGTTTTAGAGAAAATGTATCTGCTGCTATTAAAGTGAATAGATATTGATTTTAATCCTTTGGGTGAGATCCCTTTCTTGTTTCTCATGGATGACAATTTGCAGTGTAACATAATCTCCCATTTGTGTGGAAATTACACTCAGGTGCTGCAGTTTTCTCTAGCTAGCCCACTCTCCTGATCTGTTCCCAGTAATTAGCTGTAACAGGCTGATAGTTATCCTTTCAGTCTGTGCCATGTAAAACGATGTGCAGAGCATTGCTGATAACTACAGATGCTAAATCGGCTGCGGGAAATGAGAAGTACATATTGTAGATGTGGATATGTGAGACCCTACTGCTGTATACTTGTATACTGCTGACCACCTGTAATACTCCTACAGGGGTTCATTGTCTTATCTTATTATGCCAACAGATTTTCTCTACATGGCAGCTGGTTTGACCTTTTAAGTCTAAAAGCTTGATTTTTAAATGTGTTTAATGGTATGGCTAAACTGAATCTATTACTGAAAAGCACTCTTACCATGAATTAGTAGGGCACCTGTATATATCAGCAAATCCCATTATTATTTTACATAAAAAAGATCCTCTTTATTGAATGTACAATATATATGTGTAAAGTGTTGCATAAATTGATGGTGCTATATAAGAACTTGAAATACCGTAAAGGAAAATATATATATATATAGAAACAAGATGTTTGAAATATTAACCCCCTTAGCGGTATCCCCGAGCTGGGGGTGGATGTGCAGAGCGTGCAGCGGTGTGTCTTACCTTCTCCTGGCGATCCAGCGATGATCTCCCATTGCTGTGATCGCCAGCCGAGATCCCCGCCGCTCGTCTGTCGGTCTGATGACTTCCTGGTTCCGTTCCCTGCAGCAGCAATGGTGCATGGGACCGGAACTGGGAGGGAAATTCAAATATTGCACAAAACACAAACACATAACATTTATATTATATATGTGTGTGTATATATATATATATATATAATGTGTGTGTGTGTGTGTGTGTGTGTATATATACACACACACATATATACACACATATAACGCATGAATTATAATCTAATCAATAATATAATTTTATTATATAATATATATATATATATATATATATATATAATAAAATTATATTATTGATTAGATTATAATTCATGCGTTTGTGTTTCAAATTTATCACATCTGGGATGTCTACTAGAGTCTTGTTTTGGTCAGGTTTAAGTCAGTAATTACTAAGAATTGTAGGCCTATAATACATAACGCCAAATTTCCTGCAAAAAATTGTACTGCTTTTGGTACATAATTCCTGACATAATCATACCGCCAGGGAGGTTAACACAGGCTGGTGTTACCTGGAAGTTTCTATAAGGTGTCTGATGAGGAGAGCAGAACATGTAGTCGTTAGATAAAGATACAATGATATTTCATGAAAAATCATATGGATTCATGGGAAGTTATTATTTCAGTGGTTCCGTAATTATTTAATTCAATAAAAACAACTACTCTGTGCCAATGAAGTATTTAGGGAACAGATAAAATAAAGAACATAGTCAACATAAATCATGTAGCTTAGTGAATTGATCCACAATCAGAAACCAAGTTCTTAAAACATAAACACGTGTTGATGAAGGTAATTTTTCAATGTATGTTTATTATATAAGTTGATAGCAATTGCAAAAGAAGAAACAAATGTAAAAAATAATTTCCTTCACAAGATTTATTTTCCTTCAAGCCTGCCTTTAAAGAGTATGTGCAGCTGGGGAGAGTGGACAGGTAAAAGTAAAACCATAACCACACACTAAAAAAAATATATGTGCTAGAGCAGTAAATTATAAGTGCATCTGCACTTAGTTTTCTCCTAGTCCTCCTCTAAGTCAGAAGAACCGAGTTCCCATCTTCATGTAGGCTGCGATTGCTTGTACTACAATGTAATTATTAAGAAAGTTTCAGGAGGCATGGTTACCTGCATTGCTACTGTTAAGTCAAAAATCTGTAGGTGATCCGTCAGCATCTGGCCACACCTAGACCCGCCCACTGCTTTCTGGATTGACGGTATTGTCTTTGTTGCGGAAATCCTCTGTGAGCTGCAGTGTCTGGGATGGGGAGTGTGTGAGACAAAAATGAAGAAGAAATCTGCTTACATTATGAGGCTCCTGCATCATATTTATTCAAACTTTCATACAGGAGCTGTTCTACTTTAAAACCACATATAGGTTCTGCGCTTATTTTTAATATTTGAGCAATGTATCAGCTACTGTGCTAAAAAGATCGCAATGAAGCTTTAAAACAAAACAAACACAGTGCTAAAGATACATAAAATATAATAAACTGCAAGTTTAAGATTATATTAACCTCTTGATCTGCCCTGCAAGCGCAAAGCACGGTTTCACTTTTTTTTTACGCTTTAAAAATCAAGATTCAACATCTCAGTAATGCTCCTCACTGTGACATAATATATATTAGAATTAGAATTTCATGGGCCTAGTTGGGCTTTCTATATATAATATAAATTATGCAAATCCATTTTTAGATGTTAAAGCATTTACATAACTGGCCTGACCATGCTAGCTGGAGACGAATGCTAGGATCACATACACAGTTTCTCATTACGCTCTTCTCAGAGGCTTTCTAAGTTCCAAGCACTGAACTCTGTATATACAGTATGTATACACCCATTGCCTGAAGATGGAAATAATTCATAAATTATATCTATATTTCAGAAAATGTTTTTCTCAGCCCTCCTTCATGCAAAAGACATAAAAACGTGTTTTAGCCCTCGTTCACACTGAACACAGAGTTCATCTGAAGTCACACAATTTCAAAGCCCCATTTTAGTCCGACTTTGGGGGCACTTCGAAAGACATCTGTGCAGCTTCATGCACAGATGTCTATTGAAATCGCCCCCAAAGTTGCCAAAAGGGTTAAATGATTTGAATGGGCTGCTATGCCCTCGTTTTCCGCAGAAAAAAGGTGCATGCAGCATTTTAAAAAAATGCAGTGGCCTTGAAATCCATTTTGCTTTTGCATGTGTGCATATGTGTGCATTGCATATGTTAAATATATATATATATATATATATATATATATATATTTTTGGCACTTTAAAATAATTAATATTGCACATAATTGCTTATTTGTACAAAAGTATTTATTTACTAAACTAGCATTGTAGATGCCTGCATAAATGATGAGTTGGATTGCACATATGTTCCTCTGATTAAGCACAGCACTACCTGATTTAATATTTTAACATGTGCGATTCTTATTTTTGGAGTATATGAATTAATTAATTTAATTTAAAAAATTATTTTATTATAAAATCACGGTTACACTTAGTTATGTGTTTGCACTAATGCACTTTGAATAAGCATATACGATTAATATTGAAGCAGATGCGATTCTGTCATATATGATATAGGTTTGTGCCCAATATTCTGTTTTGCATTGAGATCCATTGCATACGTGGGTGTGTGCCTGTTTGATACACCCATGAGAACACAGGTCCGACAATCTAAGAGCGCAGTACATATATATATATATATATATATATATATATATAGATATATAGATATATAGATATACATAGATACATATATACACATATATATCTATCATATCATATATATATATATATATATATATATATATATCCATACACACAGTGACAGTATATAGTGGGTAGGTACTTGCATAGATTTGCTTGTAGTAGGCACTAGGCAGTGGCACTGTGCCTGTGGCTGAACCCGGGAAGCATGCGGCTGCAGTATAGTGCAAAGCCGCTGCTTCCTGTGTATGGCTCCTCCTGTCACAGGCGCAGTGCATCTGATATCACTCCGCCTGTGAGCCGTACCTATACAGGAAGTAGCAGTGTCTGTTCTAGTAGGAGGAAAGCAGAGCGGGGAACCTGACACGACGACAGGGGAGCCTGAAACAGCAGGGGGTAGCCCAGCAGACAGAACAGACAGAAATATATGGTATTTTCAAAACGATGGCAATATCAATTCTGTGGATATGCGATATATCGCATAACCGAAAACCGGCATATGTCTAGTTGGCTGACAGTGACTTGTCGATCAATGCAACCTCACAGGCCCAGTGACTACCGTGTTACCTGTCCATTGGTGACCCCACACCTGTGCTGTGGAAAATGTGTCATTTGTGCAAAACCTGGGAATTGCCAGACTTTTGTCTGACCACCGTCCTGCTAACCAGTGAGTGCCAAAAATTGCTGCATAGCCTTTGGTGGCTGCAGCACTGGTAATAACTCGGAGAGATGGCACTGATGCTGCAGGAATGAACATAGCAATGCCGTTCCAACGCTGAAGGAACTCGTACCACATGTCTAAATTGGATAGGGCAGCGGGATCTAGTTTGATCCCAGAATCCGAGTCGGGGGCCGTGGGTAACAATGCCAGCAACCTAGAAATGAAGGACCTACCTTGGGGAATAATTCTCATAGCAAAATTTAGCATACCAAGCAGTGATTGCAGTTCCTTTCTGGTACAGGCTTGGGAGATCATAAACACATGAATATGGTCTCTAATTCTGGCTAATTTGCCCGCATGCAGACTAGCCTGCATGGACTGGGTGTCTAACGCAATCCCTAGAAAGGTGAGTGCAGTAGGCGAGCTCTCAACTTTCTTAGCTGCCACTGGGATGTTAAGTGCAGAAAAAAGTGTCATGAGCTTCTATAGATCAGTAGGGGCTTGTTGAGGACTTTTAATAAAAAGGTAATCATCTAGATAGGGAATAACCCTCTGATAGTGTGCTTCATGCATGAGAATCCAACTTAGTGCCTGCGCAAAGGTATCAAACAGCCAGGGGCTACTTTTGGACCCGAATATAAGTTTGGTAGCAAACTAATAAAGACCTCTCCACTTTATACCATGCCACTGCAGGAGGGAAGGCAATATGGGGAGAAGCTTGAAGGCATCAGAAATGTCGGTTTTAGACAGCCAGCGTATTTACCCATACTGATAATGTACTGGATACCTCCAATCAATGTACTGGAGGTTGAAATTAAGAAAGTAAAAGTAAAGGAAGTAACAGTGATTGTATTGGGCTAAACAATACTGTGTAGAACATTTGAATTGTATGGATAGATAGCATGAAAAGGCAGATGAGAAGAAATCCTTTTGTAAAAAGCACAATATTTTCGTAAAACATACCGATGCAGAAATGAAACCAGTCAAAGCAAGTGTACCAGGAATGAAGCAATCTGATAGTAGTAACCTGTGAAAAATCATGGCAAAACCAGTGCCCAATTCGGGAAAATTAAAATTTTCTGTAGAAGAGCCGTGCGGACTACCGCAGGGTCGGAAACCTTGTGGCTGTATCGGAATCCTGACGTCTTGAACCCAGAAGTGGAACCAGCAACGTGAAAAATAACGTTGACGAGATGAGAAGGTCTAGTGCAGGTATTTATGGAGCGAGCCTCCTCCTACAATTTCAGGCTGACCTATGGTCAGCCTTCCTATATATGTATTTGTTTTTTTAATTTATTTTATATCTGTGTGTAAAATGAAGAGTTGAAGCTGTTCTAGCTGCAAAGGGTGGGCCAACTCAAAATTGAACCCTATGGACCAAGACTGGAATGCCATGTGCGTGTAAAGGCAGGCGTCCCAATACTTTTGGTAATATAGTGTGTGTGTGTATGTTATTATATATATATATATATATATATATATATATATATATATATATATATGTGTATATATATAATTTTTATTTATTTTATATGTGTGTGTAAAATAAATGATTTAAAACTTAGCAGTCTGTTGTTTTGCTTGGATATAAATGTAGTGGTCAAATTTTCTAATTTACCTGCACCTATCTGATCCAAGAAAATATTCAAAAATCATCAAAAGCTTCTCCAACTCTAAATATCACAAAACAATACAGGAAAACTAACACCAGGGACCACTCTTGCCAGTTGCTATATCTCGGTGCTCACTATTGTAAGGAAGATAACCTTGTTTAAAAGGCTGCGTCTTGGCACACAGATTGGCGGCATACAGCAGTCGAGCTCTAGCTTCCCCTGAGCCATATTCTTGGGGATATAGAAGTGTGAGCTCTAAAATGGCAAATCTGGACTGCTGACTATGCCAGCTCCCCACCTCTCCTATAACCAGGTTATTATAGCGCATTCTGTTACATGTTAGACAGAGACAGGTGGTGTTTTATTATACTGATTAACATCAAGACGGGTTAACTAGCTCATGTAAATGATGCTTCCAAGTGAGTAAATGTGAGTTCATGTGTGACAATTTTTTTACATTGTGGTTTTCTAACCCCTTCTGGATGTTAGCTAGCAGAAGATTTTTCTTTTCAGAATTTGATAGAACAGGTATTTACTGATATATGCAAACTTTTATTTAAGTGGATTATTATTTAAAGGCCCAAACTACCTTTCCCTACAAGGCCATATTAAATATCTCTTGTAGCTGGAAACCTTCATTACTTAGTATATGTTAAAGTGAATATATTAGAAGAATGTGAAAAACATTTTGAATAACAATTAATTATAAATAGTCTATATGGCAGTTGGTAATATATTACATACACAAAAGTTAAAGTGTTTGTTATCCCAACATTTCATATTCCTGATATGTGCCTGCTATATTATGTACGTGTAAGAGAAAGTATTCTGTTCTCTTTGTATTGGTTCCTTTACGTGAAATCCCTGGTGTTCCTGCCACTCCCCTTGCTGTCCTATTAAAAGCTGGCCACACTAAGCCGTAGAGCACACTGTGGTCAGTTCTCTAGCTATGCTGGGAACTCAGTATGCTCTCCTCCAATGATCAGATTTGTCCTGACACGCTCCCACTGCACAGCCATTCACTGACAAGCTCAGTGTGCTGCTGCTTCTCCTCCTCCCAGCTCTTATGCAGCTGAGAACAGAGGGAATGTGATCACTTATAAAAAATGGGGGAAAGGTAATAATATTATTTATATATATATATATATCAATACAAAAATGTTTTGCCTTTCATTTACATTTAAATGTAATGGGTTGTTTTACAAGGTGATCGTTTACAATCACTTTAAGTTATACCATAAACCTAGTTATATACACTATGTACAGTTGTTACACAAAGGCAGTGTTTAATGGAGTCTATACTTGTAATGTTTTGAAGATAAATACTTGTGTGTAAAACTGGAGCTAAAAAAACAAACAAAAGGAAACTCACCAGTTTATGCGACTACAGCAGAAATCATATTGAAAAAATAAAGAGAAAACAGATTACATTCTGCCCCATGCGCCTACACATTTATTACACATAACTATAGAACAGGTAAACATGTGAAAAGCACTGTTAACCACTGCGCATTAGAAACTGCCACAATATGTAGAATTGTAAATATAACTCTCACCCCCCCTAACTCTCCCTGTCACCCCCTCTCTCTCCCTGTCACCCTCCTCTCTCCCTGTCACCCCCCCCCCCTCACTGTCACCCCCTCTCTCTTCCTGTCACCCCCTCTCTCTCTCTGTCACCCCCTCTCTCCCTGTCACCCCCTCTCTCCCTGTCACCCCCCTCTCTCCCTGCCACCTCCTCTCTCTCCCTGCCACCCTCCTCTCTCTCCCTGTAACCCTCCTTGCCACCTCCTCTATCTCCCTGTCACCCCCCTCTCTCCCTGTCACCCTCCCACTCACTCCCTGTCACCCCCCCCCTGTTTCTCTCTGTCAAACCCTCTCTCCCTCAGGGGGTCTAGATGACGTATCCTGTGATAGGTTTGATGTCAGTAGCTGTTTAACCAGGATGCTGTCTATATTTGGCTGACAAAATAACCAAAGTTAGAATTTGCAAATGTATATATAAAATGCAATCATCAATATGTGGAACACCAGGCAATTAAAATGGAAGACACATAAAAAACGGGAAACGTCACAGCAGTAACTCAAACTTTTGAATATATGCACTATAATTTCCCTTAAAAAGCTTTAAAGGAAAAAAAAAATCTCCAACCTTACAATCTCTACATTTTGTGAGGCTGCAATTTTCACATCCCTAGTGTACGGATGAGCCTGTTGACGTGAAGGTCAATAATTATCTAATTAGAACATTTAACCACAAAAAGCTTTTCCTGATTGCTGCATTCTTCAAAGTTCACTTTGCTTTTTTTTTCCTCCTTATCCTCAAAAGCTGTCCTGTTAAAACGAATGGGCTCAGGGAAAGTTCTAGAAATAAATGAGCATCAATAATAGACTTCGGGACATGAAAGGCTCTCTGATGAGAAACGAGAGTGATAATGGCTCTGTGGGCTCCTCAGGTGTCAATAGGGTTGGAGAGAGAGAAATGCTCTCATATCCAGCATAGAGACAGTTTGATCTCCGTGGTAGACTTTATTTAGTCTTGAATGGTAAATGAAATCTAGCCAAGAATCCATCTTAATACTCTCCTATGAATATTGGAACAGGCAGCATGGATTTCTCAATTCATCACAACATTAGCTCCTGACAGGTGCTTTGTTGTCTTATTTTTCTTTTATACTATATGTTACTTTGTCAAAGAGGCAAAAATACAACTGTTAACTTTTTGTTGCTTTTATGTTAAGTTTTATATAATTATTTCATAAATGTTATATATAAAAATATATAGTATATTTAAACACTATTTCTCTTTCGTTCATTGACGTACACAGCTCCTGAACTTCATAACCACTGGGTTATACTGCACCCTACAGGAGTAGGACACTAGGTAGAAAAAGAATCAGGCTACGCCTATGGGCAGTCCCAGGGGGTATACTCCCTCTCCCTGCTATAGATACTGCCTAGTTCCTTGCTCTGATCTCTGGTCCTGGCAAATTTCTTCTCATGTTTTTTCTTGTGAGATCTACAATCAAGTGCGGTCCCACTGTTGCCAAAAGCCAATCAGGAGTGCAAGCTCCAGGAGAGGCAAGGCTCTTCTGGACATTGCTAGATTGAGAGGGAGCTCAGGTAAACATGAGGGGGGCTGGGGGGGCTGCTGCACACAGAAGGTTTTTTGCCTTCATGCATAGAATGCATGAAGGTAAAAAACATTGTGCCTTTACAACCATTTTTAATGGAAACTCTAGTGCTTTGTCAAGTTTATTTTTAATAAATATTTAAAGGGGATCTATGGTCACAGCATACATTTCATTTTAAACCAACAGCATTAAAAACAATATAAACAATAGATATATTTCACAAACCAATAAAAGCTTACTTGAAAAATCTGACTTCATGTTGAGTGTTGTCTGTCTGCTGGCCATCTCTTTCTACAACTTCCCGGATCCCCTGCATGCTTTTCAGCTTCTCTTCTGTTGTTTAACTTCTGTTTCTAAGGACTATATATCCAATGGTCCCTTATGCCTCCAAGCTGTATTGCTATATTGACTCCGCCTCCTAAAACTACTCCTCCCAGCACCTCCGTAGTTCGGAAGACAGGCTCTGTGAAATGTCTGGCACAGCAGGGCCTACTCAGAGGGCAACAGAAATAGATACAATACAACAAAAAATACAGAAGCTTAGTAAATGATTAAGTGTCATTCACACTTGTCCTAATTATCACACAGGGAGTGAAACTGCATAAAAATGAGACAAAGGTTCAATTCTTTGACACTTGGCTAAAAAAGCATTTTCGTTGCTCTGTGTGTCTCCAATTCAGCTTACCTTCTATCCTAGAGAACACACAGCATGGAAAAGAGAAAAAAAAGGATATAAATTTCATGCGGGTACAGTGTTGCATGACTGCACAATTGCCAAATAAAGAAGTGCAGCAAAAAATGCCCCGGTCATGAAGGAGATAAAATCTTCCGGAGCCCAAGTGGTAAAGTAAGTTGAAAAAGAACAGACTTAGGCCCCTTACACATGGATGCCTCCGTGTTACGGATTCCACTTGCTCAGCTTGGATCCCTCTGCTGATCCCCGCTGAACCTTTCTTCTCCACTGTGCAGAGTGGACACTGAGGCTGGGTTCACACCTAATTCGACCATGGCTTGCAGCAGGGGTCTGGTGCTTTCCTGTTCTCCATTTTAGGAATGAATCAGGCCCAAATTTTTGCCTGATTTTGGACCTGAAACTGAGCCAAAGAGGCACAGGACACTGCAATCCGCTCCATGGCCACCCCAGAGATGTGTGAACTGGGTCCATTGAGAGCCGGTCACAATCTCCTGTCCTGCAAATTGGATGCAGGGAAACCCATAGCCTCACACAGTATAGCTCTTCTCTAAGGGAAAATCGGATGGAAATGGACTGCCTGTCTGTTTCCATCCGATCAGATCCGCCAGACGCATTGAAAATACGACCGCCCTCTGCCTGGATTTTGCCGAAAGGATCAGATCAGATAGCAGTGGATGTCAGTGGGCATGTCACCGCTGACATCTGTTGTGCCATGCAAGCAGGGCTGGCCCTACCATTGGTCCCGCTGGGTCCATTTGATCCAGGCAGCACTTCGAGAGGGGCAGCAAGATGACTCCCAAGATTTTTTTTCCCAGCAGTTTTGTGTGTCATTAATTTGCGGTGGGTTACCGGCGGCATTTCCCCATCTCATACTGCCGTCCGTAGTGCAAATGAATGAGTATGAGGAGGTGGAGCATCTCCTCCAGGAAACATGATCGTTGCGCTATGATGTCAGACATCAGGGCACTCCATCTCACACTGGACAGGCTGGATCTTCTAGGGCAGCGGCCATGGCAGACACAGGAGTGAAAGGAGGACTGAGGACAGACAGTGGGTGTTTGGTGGACCAATCCGGTGGTGAGTTTTGGAAGAAAATAACAGTAAATATAATATTTTCTACATTTTATATTTATATAAAATAATGGATGTGGAAGCCTTTTGTTGGGTGTGATTTTTTTTTTTTTTAGGGGGGGGGCAGCATTTCATTCTCGGTCCCAGGCAGCACAATGTCTTGGGCCAGCCCTGCATGCAAGATCTGATCAGGTCCACCTGAAAAATTGACAGACAGACCTGATCGGACAGCCCATGTGAAAGGACCCTAACTGGCCAGATCATTAGGTAAAAATGATGAGGATAATAAAGTTAAAAGACAAAACAAATGCAGCCACAAAATCTAAGACTGAGGAAGCTGTAATATAATAAATATGTGTTTTGGGGTTTAATACCATATTATGACTGTAGCAGTAGTAACTTGTGTTCAATTAATGTAATTTTTTTTTTATTTAACCACTTTACCACCGGAGGATTTTGCTGTCTTACGTCCAGGCCACTTTTTGCGATTCGGCACTGTGCGAATTAAACTGACAATTGCGCGGTCGTGCAATGCCGTACCCAAATGAAATTCACATCCTTTTTTTCCCACAAACAGAGCTTTCTATTGGTGGTATTAGATCACCTGTGCGATTTTTACTTTTTGCGCTATAAACAAAAAAAGAGCGTAAATTTTGAAAAAATAACAATATTTTTCACATTTTTTTATATGAAATTCCCCCCAAAAAAATGTAAAAATCTAAATTTTTTTAAAATTTTTGGCCAATTTGTTTTCTGCTACCTATGTTTGGTAAAAAAAATCACAATAAGCGTATTTTGATTGGTTTGCGCAAAAGTTACTGCGTTTACTAACTAAGGGAAAGATTTCTGTCATTTTTGGTGTTTTTTTTTTTAATGAGTAATGGCGGCGATCTGCGATTTTTTTTTTTTTGCGGGACTGCGACATTGCAGCGGACAGATCGGACCCTTGACTGACATTTTTGACACTTTTGGGGGTACCAGTGACATTTCTACAGTAATCAGTGCTATAAATATGCACTGTTACTGTAAAAATGACACTGGCAGGGAAGGGGTTAATTTTATTGGAGAGGGAGGGGTTAATGTATGCCTGGTGCTTACTGACGTGTGTGGGGGGAGGTGACTGAGTGACACGGGGACAGATCGCATGTTCAGCAATGCTGATCCCTGCAATCTGTCACTTAGGAGATCCGCCCGCTCTGTTTACACAAGCGGGCGGATCTCCAGACTCGATTCCCCGACGATCGGGGAAGAGTGGCGGCGATCGCCGCTGCGCCTCCCCTGGCCCGACTCCCGCTGTGACTGAAAACAGCGGGAGCGAGCCTCCGGCGGCACGCTAGCGCCGCCCGCAAGGGGAGGAGTCCAGCGACGTAGGTCTACGTCGCTGGACGGAATCAAGCCACTTTGCCGCAGTACAGTCCCAGTGACTGGTTGGCAAGTGGTTAAACCTGGCATTTTCTACTTACATGCTCATGTACAGCAACCGTATTGAATGTACTTCTCATCCCCATGAATCGTTTGCAAATCATTTTTTTTTGTGTGTCACAGAATACAGTCCTGACACGCCAAATCAAATTTTGTAGCACTTTGTAATATAATGCGCCCCATTGTATTAAGAGCACTGTTCTGTTCACAAAAGACTATTTTCTAAGACTCTGGGCCAAACCTAAAATGAAACAATGACTTAGCTGGATTTAGGAGTATAAAAATATTTGGGATTAGGAGATAACAGTGTTTGATAGGAGGGAATAGCTCCTGTGTAGCCCATTTGTTTAATATGAGTAAGAGGAAGATAGCGGGCCATTTGTTTCTAAGATTCTCCATGAAAATAAATGACAGTTGCTTTGACAAAAAGCGTCTTCTTCACCACCTGTGAGTTGGGCAGACTTGCTGAAGAAGGACAGATCTCTTGTGGAGATACTATTTGGAGTGATGTGTGTGCCACTTTCCCTCCCGTGTGTAAGTGTTTAAATTTAATGTGGAGAAGCTTAACAATTTAATAATGTACTTTGCTGAAAGAAGTATTCACTGACTGAACAAAGCACCTCTCTTTAAGCACTAAAAATCATTTCAGTTCCAGATGCTGCAAAAGTGCTTACAATTGACTTTAGAAAGCAATCAAGCAGTAGAAAAAAAAAAAAAAAAATCAAAGAACACTTTAACCACAATGAGGTATATGTAAGTGGTATAGGTTTTAGAATTGATTTTTTTTTTCTTCAGTGATTGGAATCTTTTAACCTTCCTGTTGCTGCAGTTAAGAAGATGTTCAGGATAACACACAGAATAGTCATTCGTTCTGTTAGCAAAGGGTTACAAGGCTTTTACAGAAAACACTGCAGCATAATTATGTGTATTTCATTAAGTAATTACACTGTGAAAATGATATATTTACAGGTACTGCAGGAAAATGGGTAACACAGAAGGGAAAATATTGTTTTTAACTGCTTCTGGACTGGAAGGTTTTGCCCCCTTAATAACCAGGCCATTTTTTGCGATTCGGCACTGCATTACTTTAATGGACAATTGCCTGGTCGTGCGGCGCTGTACCTAAATAAAATGTATGTCCTTTTTGTTCCCACAAATAGAGCTTCCTATTGGTGTTATTTGATCACCTGTGCATTTTTTTTTTTTTTTTTTGCGCTACGACAATTCTAAAAAAAAAAAAAAAACATATTTTTTCTCCACTGGACTGTACTGGAATGCGGTAAAACGCATCTAAAACACACTGGAACATACATGTCCCTATTTAGGTTAAGAAAAGAGGGGGGGATGCAATGGACTGCATAAAAATTGCACCAAAAACGCACTGGAGCGCATCAAAAACACTCATGCAGAAGAGCATCCGGAACACACCCTGACTGCATTTCTATGGTGTGAACTGGCCCTAAAAATCATTGGGGGACATTTATCAAAGCCTAGAACACACTATCAGTTTTGTTTTTTTTTTTGAAAGAAAAAAAGAGATCCTGTACCAACAATCTGATGTTAGTACAGCGATCTCCCCACTATTGTGTTCTAACAGGGGGATGCCCCCCACCAGAACACATCGGTCAGGGCTCTCGACCACTGGATGAGAGCGCTGATCGGATGCCAATCAACAGACCTTTTTCGGTCATGCCCCTTCGACAGAAGCCGGATATGCGGCCGGCTTCTGTCTCCCCGGCTGCCATACACACAGACTGAAGGTCGGCCGGTTTCTTTACAGCCGGATATCCGGCTTGTGTGTACAGGGCTTTAGCCTGAATCTGAATCAGCTGAACATAGTAACCAAAAAGCTTCAGCTTGTTCAGTTAAAGTGTTTTTAAATCCAGTAAAAAAATACATTTATTGCAGTTTACCATTTCTTATGTGTGGTGGCTGCATTTGTTTTATTTTTATCCTTTTTTTTCTTTATTTTTTAGCTGTTGATCTTGCGAGTAAGTCTGTTTTTCAACTTCTTTTAATAGACCAAGCTGTGCAGCAAAAGTGACAGATAGAAGGTTGAGACAAACCATTTAAACAGACGGGATCGTTGTGCATGGCGGTCTGTTAACACTAACCTTCTGCTGTTCTTGCATTAGAAATTGATAGAAAAAAAAAACAGAGAGTGCTGACACCTGTCGGCTTTTAATATTTTAGAAAACCTTTATTGAAAAATTAAAACACAGATCATGCTGAGTTGAAATATTCTTGCAGTGAGCCATGACACTTTTTCCTTGGAAACAACGAAAAAAAAAAAAAAAAAAATAAGTGTGTGTGTGTATGTATGTATATATATATATATATATATATATATGTGTAATATATATATATATATATATATGTTTATATATATATATATATGTATATATATATATATACATACACTATATTGCCAAAAGTATTTGGACGCCTGCCGTTACACATACATGAACTTTAATGGCATCCCGGTCTTAATGGTTCAATATTGTGTTGCCTCACCCTTTGCAGCTATAACCGCTTCAACTCTTCTTCCAGAAGTGCATTGCTGAGGTCAGGCACTGATGTTGGAGAGAAGGTCTGGCTCACTGTAATTCATCCCAAAGGTGTTCTATCGGGTTGAGGTGAGGACTCTGTGCAGGCCAGTCAAGTTCTTCCACCCCAACATTGCTCATCCATGTCTTTATAGACTTTGTTTTCCGTGGGGGCACCTGAAGAGGAGGGCCCTGGAGTGTTTACCCCCCTTCCTGTCCACTGTACCCACTGTACCCAAATACAATTGTTACCCTTTTCTTTCCCCAGAAATAGAACTTTTTTTTGGTGGTGGTATTTGATCACCTTTGCAGTTTTTATTATAAAAGACAGACAATTTAAAAGAAAATATTTTATATATTTTTTACTTTCTGCTATAAAACATACCTAGTAAAAAATGTTATTTCTTCATCAGTATAGGCCAATATGTATTTTGCTACATATTTTTGGTAAAAAAAAATCACAATAGGCATGTATTGATTGGTTTGTGCAAAAGTTATAGCATCTACAAACTATGGGATATATTTTTTTTTAATTTATTTTGTTTTTAACTAGTAGTGGGGATGATCAGCGACTTATAGCTGGACTGCGTTATTGCAGCAGACAAATCGGACACCTAACTGACACTTGACACTTTTTCTTGGGACCTGTGACAGTAATAATGCTAAAACATTTGCACTGTCACTGTACTGACACTGGCAGGGAAGGGGTTAATATTAGGGACGACCAAAGGGTAAAAAGTATGCCTAAGTTGTGCCTACTAACTGTTGGAGAGGTGCGTTGATTGGGGAAGGCAATGATCCGTGTTCCTGCTTAGCAGAAACACAGGATCAGTACCTTCCCCTCTGACAGAATGACAGTCTGCCTTGTTTACATAGGCCGATTGTTGTTCTGCCTCTGCCTCGGACACCTGCAGACATTGAGTCCGCGATACTCGCCATTGGGCTGCTGCTGTGTATAATAACAGTGGGAGTGGGTCACCGGCGGCACATGCCCCAGACCCAGAAGTGTCAGATCACGTACTAGGTACTTATCTGGCACAGAGCTGCCACAGTAAATGTACGTAGGGCGGGTCGCTAAGTGGACAAGCAATTAGCTGGCTTTAGTAGGTATTCAACAAGCTTTAATTTAAACCTTAGAACAGCCAGTTTGCATTGACAGTCAGCATTCCTATTAGGATCTGTGTTTAACATTCCTAAGCCAAAGATGAACAATATATTTAGGTGGTTGTAAACCCTTACAAATAGCCAGTGAAGTAACTAACCTTAGAAGATACACAGGGGTAAAATAAATCCTCCTACATAAGTTGTACCTGATTATCTGCAGCTATTTCTCCTGTACACTCTTCTAAAACACACAGATCAAAGGGTTTTTTCTCAGCAGTAGAAAACAAGGGGTTGGCAAGGTCAGATTTAGAGGGGATTTTGCCTGTTTGGAGTAATTTCCAATTATTTCCTGTTTAAGTATCTGAAATAAGAAGTAAAGAGAAGTTTAAAAAAAAGCCATAAACAATAAAAAACAGCCAAGGATTTTAACCATATCCTACTAAAAGGCAGGTTTTGGTTTTGACTATGGATGCACTTTAAATGCTGTGACTTTAATATATGGTATAATACCCCTTCTCAGGCTAAACATTCTTCTTGCTAATGTAAGAAGGAAACAAAAGGCGTGAGAAGTATTTTGTAATGTTGCTTGTCACCTCTATTAAAGTAAAAAAATCATGAATCCAACATTATGGTCCATCTGACAGCCTCAGTACCTTTCTTTAGAGGCTTTGTAATCTCTGGCCAGTTCAGAATGTATTTTACACTGCCCAGGAAAGGCTCAAAGCTTTTTGTACATGGAACTGTTTATTGAGCCCTATGAATTACGGCAGCTGCAGGTGTCATTTTTATTGGACTTGGGTATCTGATAAATCAGGTTCACAATCAAACAATACATTGGATCAAATAGGAGTACTGCTCTCCGGAAAGGAGTATTTTTAGACCTGCAATACAGTAAAGGGAAATAGCTAATAAAAAAAAAAATCTACCCATGTATTGTTTGCATTGCTGTCTTGTTTCCAGTGAGTTAAATCTTTGGGAAACTCTACTGGAGTATGGAGGAGATAAATGGTAGTGGTAGAGTGATGAGAACAGAAGCAGTTTCTTTTAATAAGGAGGGGCAAAGAGCAGTAACCTACAACATCTATTCCAATTTCTCTTTATTAAAGTAAAAAATAAATTCAAGCCCTACCCAGCCCAACACTTAAAACATTTTCCGTATACATACCTTAAAGTGGCACTAGGGAGTGTTCATGGGTAGTTCTGTTTTGTGTAGTCTCCTGCTTGGTTCAGTCACCCAACACCTGAATAAAGTGTCAGAGCAACCTAAACCTGTATTTCACTATTGGCGCTTTTCCACTGCATGGAACCAAATGGTTTGGCTCGCTTTTGTGCTTTTCCACTGCTGGTACCGCATGGTATGGCGTAGGAACGGTTTGGTACGGTACGGCGGCGGTTTTCCACTGCATGGAACTGAACGGTACGGCTCTCAAAAACAGTACCTACTCGATTGTGGTTCCAAGAGGTACCATACCCGGTACCATATCCCACAATCCTTTGCATGCAATCACTACTAGCCACTGATTGGTCAGAGAATCCCACCCACCCCGTTGTTATCACACCCACTTAACTTTAGTACAACTTTAGTGGAAAAGCAAACCATACCGTACCGCACCGTACCGAACCGTTCCAACACCGTACCATGCGGTACCAGCAGTGGAAAAGCAAACCGGGCCAAGCAGGGCCGAGTAGAGCCGAGCCGGTACTTGCAGTGGAAAAGTGCCATTATACACATACTATGGTAAAATGTATTGACAGCGGAAATAAGGTCCCAAACTGCACACAGCTGCATTCTTTATGTAGCACAAATGAAAAGATTGCAGTGATAAAGGATGGACTGAAAATCATTTAAACGGTAACTCCACTTTCATGGGGAAAAAAATCAGCAAACAAAGAAAAATAATATAGCGTATACAATTATGACACAACCTGGTTAGTCACAGAGCATGGTTAGTCACAGAGCAAAAAGTAGTTACGTGATTGATGGGGAGGACTGGAGAAGGTGGGGCTGCAGTAAGGGGATCTGTAGGAGGGTCTTGGAAGTCATCAGTCGGAGGAGATAGTGCTTTGGACAACAGCCCACCCTCCTGCCCTTATTGAGTTCCATGCTCTGTGACTAACCAGGTTGTCCCGGGGTCCATCCCTCCAATCAAAGTGACAGCAGATAACAGTACACTGGCCAACAGTGTCTAGTCACGGTGTCTGAGAGATCTATCACCGGCGATAAGGAGACATATAGATGGATATCTGGAGGTGTATGGGAGGTGCCAATTGAATACCTGGTATCGATCGTTTATGATTCCCTGCCTGAACGGACCCCCTATAATCAAGGGGTCTGCTCCATCTGGTAAGCCTCTAGTGCACACCGGGTGGTCTTGTTTTTCTGGTGGAGGCTTTTGGAGAACATTATCAAGTGCTGGTATTGTTGCTACTATCAATCCCTAACATTCTATATTGGACTTCATCCAATGGACTGTCACCTATTGAATCACTAATTATACACTGTGGACTGTCACCTTTATTTATAATGATTTATTATCTGCATAAGTCACATATATATATATATATATATATATATATATATATATATATATATATATATTTGCATTTTTATCTGCAATCTTATTTGATTTTTGGTGGAGCGCAACTTTATATTTAGAAATATTTATTTTATCACTCTACGTTTTCACACGGTCTGTTGCGACCCCAATTAGGAATATTTCCTACACTGCATTATTTAATATAGCAATATTATATCACTATTTATTTAATTGTTTGTTTATTCACCTTAAATTGCGCGGTTCTGTTGGTGCATAACACCATCTTTTCCCTCATGCTCCTAATAAGATGATGGATGGTGTCCTGGGATATTTCCTCCCAGATCTGGACCAGGGCATCGCTGAGCTCCTGAACAGACTGAGGTGCAACCTGGTGGCGTCTGGTGAACCAAAACAAAATGTCCCAGAGGTGTTCTATTGAATTTAGGTCAGACGAACGTGGGAGCTATTCAATGGTATCAATTCCTTCATCCTCCTGGAACTGGCTGCATGCTCTCGCCACATGAGGCCGGGCATTGTCGTGCACCAGGAGGAATCCAGGACCCACTGCACCAGCATAGGGTCTGACAATGGGTCCAAGGATTTCATCCCAATACCTAATGGCAGTCAGGGTGCCATTGTCTAGCATGTAGAGGTCTGTGCGTCCCTCCATGGATATGCCTCCCCAGACCATCACTGACCCATGACCCATTGTTATGCTGAGCAATGTTACAGGCAGCATAACGTTCTCCACGGCTTCTCCAGACCCTTTCTCATCCGTCACATGTGCTCAGGGTGAACCTGCTCTCATCTGTGAAGAGCATAGTGTGCCAGTGGCGGACCTACCAATTCTGGTGTTCAATGGCAAATGCCAATCGAGTTGCATGGTGCCAGGCAGTGAGCACAGGGCCCACTAGAGGATGAAGTCTCTTTCTGATTGTTTGGTCCGAGATATTTACACCAGTGGCCTTCTGGAGGTCATTTTGTAGGGCTCTGGCAGTGCTCATCCTGATTCTCCTTGCACAAAGGAGCAAATGCTGGTCCTGCTGATGGGTTAAGTACCTTCTTTGCCCTGTCCAGCTCTCCTAGAGTAACTGCGTGTGTCCTGGAATCTCCTCCATGCTCTTGAAACTGTAGTGGGAGACACAGCAAACCTTCTGGGGATGACATGTATTGATGTGCCATCCTGGAGGAGTTGGACTGCCTGTGCAACCTCTATGGGGTCCAGGTATCGCCTCATGCTACCAGTAGGGACACTGACCCTAGCCAAATGCAAAACTAGTGAAAAACAGTAAAAAAAGATAAGTAGGGAAAAAAAATTCAGTGGCTTCCACCTGTAAAACCACTCTGTTTGGGGGTCTTCTCATTGTTGCCCATTTAGTGCCCCTGTTGTTAATCAGTTTCTGCTTAATAATAAAATAATATTAACAACCCCCTCTGCTACTTAACTAACCAGATTAATATCCCAGGAGTTCAATTGACTTGGTACTATACTCTGATTAAAAAGTGTTCCTTTAATTTTTTGAGCAGTATATATATATATATATATATAAAATATATATATATATATATATATATATATATATATATATTGTGTGTGTATGTATATATATATATATATATATATATATATATATATTTTTTTTTTTTTTTTTAAGTAAAGGTGCTTTACGAGATATCACAGCTATGTTAAAGTTCTTTAAATGTTACCGTTAATAGGAAGAACTAGTAATGATAAATTGGACTATAAAGGTTAGGGTTCAATGTTTTTGTGACAATCTGTCCACAACTACATTGAGTCTGCATTTTTGGAGAGTAGACTTGAATTCCAGCGTTGCTGATCCTGCTATTCATTGCCATCTAATGGACACTTCTGAACAGCAACAAGATCACACTGCAGGTACTTACAGCTGACTTCATTAGTCGTCTTTATAGTAGGTTCAGATTTCTGTGCTTTATCTGCAGTTTTTGGTAGTCTGTTACTGGCCTGGGTACACTGGGTTTTATTTCTGGTATTTAACCTCAGACTGTTTATTGGATTCTGATTCTCTCTATCTTCTGCCTTGACTATTTGCCTGTCTGAGCAAGCTTCTGTTTTCAATGCTTGATTTTGCCTGCTAGTCTACTGTCACCACTAGACTTTCCTCCAGAGGCATTATCAGCATACCATCTACACCACTAGTGGCTCTGGTACAGACATAATACTCTGGAGTTGGGCTTTTCTGGTACTCCTCAGTCACAGGGGAGGCAAAAACATGACAGTTATATTGCATATATACAGTATGTATAATTTATGATGATGTGCAAAGACAAATAAAAAACATAGTTATTTTTCACTGCCCCTTCTCTCAAACCTAAACAGCTACTGTATAAATGGTGGTGCAATGCATACATTTTAGCAGCTCTTGGCTCCCTCCCGATATCGGGGTCAGTAC
This sequence comes from Pelophylax lessonae, assembly GCF_965119305.1. Taxonomy (NCBI): domain Eukaryota; kingdom Metazoa; phylum Chordata; class Amphibia; order Anura; family Ranidae; genus Pelophylax; species Pelophylax lessonae. The sequence continues at coordinate 118,380,451 of NC_138774.1, read as the reverse complement.
AGAGCTGCAGTAGGGGGCAGGATCTGTGTGCAGGCAGAGCCAATGACTGGTTGTTCATGCAGAGGCACTTCTGCATATCTTTGCGGATGTGCCCAAGCCCAACATATTTTTTTAAGAAGGTGAAAGCTGAGTTAATTACACGTGACTCTCACTGTTACCTTTGCTGCACAGTCTACTTTAAAATGTAGATAAAAATATAAATGAAGGCATGTAAAATAATAATACTAAGTACTGTCACTACATCCATTAAAGTGTTAATAAACTTGTTAATAGATTAAAAAATTTAAAATGGTCCCCTGCATGTTATTGTCATAGTGTTCTAGTATGCGCCATACGGGAGTCATGATCACAGCCAGGGCTTTTTTTCAGGGGGAACACGGGGGAACGCAGTTCCGGCACCTCCAGAACTGAATGTATGTAACAACAGGTGCTGGAGGGTCAATTATTGCTGGTTGCTGAGTGATCTATTGTTGCTGGTGGGGATCTATTTTTGTGTAGGAAGGGGGCCTGTTGTTGCTGGGGAGTTCTTCTGTTGCTCACGAGGGGTCTATTGTTGCTGGTGGGTGTTATGTTGCTGGGGGTCTCTTGTTGCTGGGAGGAATGTACCGTTGAGGGAGGGGTCTTTTGTTTTTTGCTGCTGTCTAGGGTCTATTGATGCTGGCTACTGAGGAACATTTTGTTGCTGAAAGGGATCTATTTTTGCAGGGGGGTCTATTGTTGCTGGGAAGGTCTATTGTTGCTAAAAGGGAATCTATTGTTGCTGGGGGGTGGGTCTTATGTTGCAGGGGGTCAGTTGTTGCTGGGAGGGATGTACTGTTGAGGGAGGGGTCTTTGTTGCTGGCTGCTGGAGGGTCTATTTATTCTGGCTTTTGGTAATCTATTGTTGCTGAGGTGGATCTATTGTCGTTGGAGTGTCCATTGTTGCTAGATCTATTTTACTGTCTTTCTTGTTATCATTAACAAATTTCATACAACATATTTAGCACCACAAAATACTTGGGTCTGTATTCTGTAAAAGGGGCGGTATTGGGAGGTAGGTAAGGGGTGGAACCAAGGAACAGTGCTTGGAGGTGGGTAGGGGGCAGAGTCAAAGGGTGACTCGAAAAAGGAGGAGTTCCTGAACCTATTCTCTGAGAAAAAAAGCCATGATCACAGCATAGTGCTCTGAGTGGACAGCACACTTGAGTATACTGTCCATTCATAGGGTAGTGTGCATGCACTGGTGACGTCTGGTGGCTGCTATAAATGTGAATATCTCCTTATCTTTTGCAGATATTCACTGCACCTACAGGTAAGCCTTATTATAGGCCTACCTGTATGTACAAGCGAAAAATCGGACTTTACTACCGCTTTAACCATATACGGTCATCAGAATAGACATTTTTCGCAATCACTGTCCTTTCAATATTAAACGATAGAAAAAGAAGAAAAAGTAGAAACCATTTTATCTGTGTGACCAGCTCTCTATACTGCAGATGGTGCGATGGCACACAGAATTGTCAATTGTCGATTCAGCTATTGCACTTGTGTTTAATTTAATTTACTTTAATGCACTTTTAATTGAATTACAGACACTGTATTTAAAATGACCTGGAGGTGCTGTGTGGAAAGAATAAAGATAAATAGCACTTCACTACCACATCTAAGAAATTAAATTGATTAGTCAACTTGAGTAGAACATATTGACACAGATGAAAGAGAGAAGGGCTGCTATTGGCTGGTTGACAGGTGCACAAATAAGTGCAGAGAATGATAATGGAACAGATACATTTTAAATGAAAACAAAACGCAGTTTTGATTGTTTATTACATCACACTTTAATAGTGGCATTTCACCTAAATGGAGTGATTTTAAACTGAGCCTTTATTGATTTACCATCAGAAAACAATTATGCTGCAGAGCAGAACTGTTGCTGCATCAGAGTATTACTGTCACATTACTGTAGATTTTGCCTAAAAAAATAAAACATTCTGACAGTATAATTTATTTTGCATCTCTGACTTTGAAAAGTAATGGAAAATGATCAACTCGTTACCCGTGTTATATTCTGGTGTAGAGATTCTGGCCTTACTAATGCCTAATGTGATGTACATCTGTACTTGGCATTCCGAATTGAAGCATCCTTTTTTGTTGGTTATGTGTGATGTTAGCTATTTCTTATCTGCCTATCTGTGGCCTCAAATCTTTGCCTTTCTGATGTTTTACAAGCTGTGGGAAGTGAGATGAAATCAGGAGGTAAGTTCTCTGTACTGGGGCTGCTTATGAATGGCAGCTCCAGAATACAATCATATACATAAAATGCAAATCAATTGTAGACCTGGCAGTGTCAATAACAACTATAGTATGTCATTGTTTTAGGTTAAGCTGGGAAAATAAAAATGTGCTTATAGTGCAAGAAAAACTGCTTGTCTATTTTTGATTGCAATGTTTCGAAACAAAAAAACAAAACAAAATATTGACGTCACTGGTTTCTGACTATAATTCAAATGCCCACTTGCAACACAATTTCTATTATCACAGGAAGATAATGGAGCTCAAAACTAGGGATCGACCGATTATTGGCACCACCAATATATCGGGGGCTGATATGTTCTTTTCCCGATATATCGGAATCAGCCCCTGAGGGTACCGATATTGCCGATATTTTGGGAAAGTGCTGTACCGCAGTGATACCTGCAGCTAGAGGCATCACCCCAGTACCCCATAGCCGACGGATGGCTGTCTTGTAATGACAACCGATGCGGCTGAGAAGTCATTACAAGGAGCGGGAGGGGATGTCCCCTCCCTCCCGCCGCCTTCCGTGGCTCGCCCGCCGAACAGAAGACCCGATCAAAGCCGCATTCGGCTCGGATCGGGTCTCCATGTAAAAAACTCGGAAGTGATGTCATGACATCACTTTTGGGTACTCGGCGCCACATTCAAAAACTGACAGCATTCAAAACAGCTAAACTTGGCGTTTTGAATGCTTTTCAGTGCCGAGGAGGGGTTTTGGGTTATTTAGACCCCCAGATCCCTCCTCCAAGAGTACCTGGAAAAAATAAATAAATAAATACATTTTTTATACGCCCGAAAATATCGGCTGATATTGGCCGATACCGATATCAGATGACCAACATATCGGTATCGGCATTAAAAAAAACGATATCAGACGATCACTACTTGAAAAGCGTAGTCATGGTTATGAGCTTACTTGCGGCTCAAGCCTTGTTATTCTGATTGGTGGTAGTGCTTTCCAAGCGGTCCTGGGTTCTCATTACATCGCTTTTGGTACAGTAGCCCAGCGCAAGTTGCCTCCTGTACTGCAGTGGTCGGATTGGAAGCACTATCACACATAATCAAAACCCCACGGCTAACATCACTGGTGCTGGTATGAGAATTCTTTGCATCTTTGCCCATGCAGTCCTTTAGATTGTGTCTGATGCCTAAAGGTAATGATCTTTTATGTACGTTCCTACAAGCTTCAACGTTTAGACTGTGTCCTTTTTATTAATAAAATGTTTTATGTATAAGAGACTGGTGGCCGCAGTATATGCTCTTTCAGTATACCCATAATCCATGACCATCCCGATGGACTTTAGTGGCATACAAGCACCATCTTGTGCCCAACCATCCTAAGCCTATTGTTGGTAAAGGTTTACTTAATCTTTACAATACTCTAAGTGGCAATTCCATAGCTGCTGGCATTTGGATCTGCCACACATTTAATTAAGTTAGGACAGACTCTGGTGTCTGATAGTTGAAATTACTGGAAGAAGTTATGACTACTGCAAATCTTGTTACATGGTCAGCATTGTACAGACCCTTAAACAAGCTTGCAAATTAATTTGCATCCACCATATACAGTGCATCCGGAAAGTATTCACAGCGCTTCACTTTTTCCACATTTTGTTATGTTACAGCCCTATACCAAAATGTATTACATTTATTTATTATTTTCCTCAAAATTCTACAAATAATACTCCATAATGACAATGTGAAAGAAGTTTGTTTGAAATCTTTGCAAATTTATTAAATATAAAAAAAAATAAAAAAAAATAAATGAACATAAGTATTCACAGCCTTTGCCATAAAACTCAAACTCAACAGGTGCATCCTGTTTCCACTGATCATCCTTGAGATGTTTCTACAACTTGATTGGAGTCCACCTGTGGTACATTTAGTTGATTGGGCATGATTTGGAAAGGCACACACCTGTCTATAAAAGGTCCCACAGTTTACAGTGCATGTCAGAGCCAGGCCTGTATGGGGGCACAGATCTGGCGAAGGGTGCAGAAAAATTTCTGCAGCATTGAAGGTTTCAATGAGCACAGTGGTCCTCCATCACCTGTAAATGGAAGAAGTTTGGAGCCACCAGGACTCTTCCTAGAGTGGGCTGCCTGGCCAAACTGAGTGATTGGGGAAGAAGAGTCAGGGAGTTGACCAAGAACCCAATGGTCACTCTGACAGGGCTCCAGCGTTTCTCTGTGGAGAGAGAACAACCATCTCTGCAGCAGTACACCAATCAGGCCTGTATGTAGAGTGGCCAGACGGAAGCCACTACTCAGTAAAAGGCATATTACATCCCACCTGAAGTTTGCCCAAAGGCAGCTGAAGGACTCTCAGATCATGAGAAACAAAATTCCCTGGTCTTAAAAAAAAAAAACAAAGATTGAACTCTTTATCCTGAATGACAAGCATCATGTCTGCAGGAAACCAGGCACCGCTCATCACCTGGCCAATACCATCCTTACAGTGAAGCATGGTGGAGGCAGCATCATGCTGTGGGGAGGTTTTTAGTGGCAGGACCTGGGAGACTAGTCAGAATCGAGGGATAGGTAAATGCAGTAACGTATAGAGACATCCTTGATGGAAAGCTGCTCCAGGATGCTCTGGACCTCAGACTGGAGCAAAAGTTCATCTTCCAAGCAGGACAACGACCCTAAGCACACAGCCAAGATAATAAATGAGTGGCTACGGGACAACTCTGTCAATGTCCTTGAGTGGCCCAGCCAGAGCTCTGAAGAGAGATCTGGAGAGATCTGAAAATGGCTGTGCACTGACACTCCCCATCCAAACTGATGGAGCTTGAGATGTCCTGCAAAGAGGAATGGGAGAAACTGCCCTAAAATAGGTGTGCCAAGCTTCTAGCACCATAATCAAAAAGACTTAAGGGTGTAATTGGTGCCAAAGGTGAGGCTGTAATTGGTACCAAAGGTGCTTCAACAAAGTATTGAGCAAAAGCTTATTGTACTTATTGTACTTATGTGCATGTGATTTTTTTTTTTTGTTTTTTTATTAAGTTGCAAAAACTTAAAACTTCTTTCATGTTAACATTTTGATATATTGTTTGTACAATTCTGAGGAAAATAATGAATTTAATCTATTTTGGAAAAAGGCTGTAATATAACAAAATTAAGAAAAAGCGAAGCGCTGTCAATACTTTCCGGATGCACTGTATACCGCTACAATTTAGACAAGCCATATTGCAGGCCCCTACCTCTTAAAATAGGGCATGCCTATGTATTCGGGAAAATCTTTTTTTTTTAAATGAGTGCTAAGCAGCAGATTCTGCTTTTTCAATAACACAATCAGAGCTGTGGCAGCATTACAATGCGAAGCTCACAATTGAATGACCCTTAGGACTTTACCAGAGGTGACACATTCCAAGCAACACACAGCCTGTAGTTTGTTCTCAGTCATTGTGTGGGTCCTGTAAGATGCAGTAAACTGGTTACTGGCAATGAGGATGCTGGTTTTCCTGCAGACTGTGTACTCTGTACTGCTATTTTTTGTTAATACAATTGAGGCTGGCTGCAGATTGAAATAATTCAGGATTTAAAGAAGTTTTAGCTTTAAAAGTTTTCTATAAAAATGTTCTGTATAAATCTAACTTGAGTGGAGAGAATATATGATTTACCATTGGCTTTTGGGATTCATTTTTACTGGGTCCTGTCCTTGATTTTTGAATCTGCTATGAAACTGACACTTCCAACAATGCCAGTATCCTGGGTCACCCGTAGCCTTCATTAGTTCCTCCCTCTGACCTCTCGTCATGATAGGATACAACACTGACGAAAAGTCAGAGGGATAAACAAGTGAGATTGACGTTACTAAAAGGGTTGGTTTCCCAGAAGATTTTATAACATCAGAATTGTGCCAGATGCGGGCTCTGACGGTGTTCTGATGGTGTGAAAAGGCTGGCAACATGGAACTTGTTTTAAAGAGAGAAAAACAATATTGGGTAGACTGAAGCCCCGTACACACGTACCGATGGTCGGCTTACAAATGTTCCTCTTTTCTCCCCGGGATGTCGGTGTCTGCTGAAAAGTGCAAAGACAGCACAAGGACAGCACAAGAATTTTGTCCGCCGACTGCAGAAGTGATGTCATGTAATGGTTAACTTTCCCTGTGTTTTCTATTTTCTGAGCATGCCCAGTCTTGCAAATCTGCGGTCTGTCGGCCGAATTGTGTACTGACAGGCGAACAATCGTCCGTTCTGGTGTCGGCATACAAATATTTTCATGTTTGCACGAAAGACTTTTGTCCGCGGATTGTGCGCAGACATCTGTCGGAGGCACCATACTAACACACATACAATCGGCAGATCCTTCGTCCACCGACGTTTGTATGCCGACGATCGGTACGTGTGTACGGGCCTTTAGTTCTCTAGATCATTGATCTCACTTGTGTTTGGATTTGTCCTTTAAATTGGATTGGTGGCCGAGGGAAAAGCCTTCCTATTTCTTTGCTCCAGTTTTTATATAACCCATTGTGTATGAGCATTGGCGACTTTTGTAAAAGAATTCCAGTAATAATCATACTGTGCCCCTCTGAGATTCAAGTTATTATTTCCTATGGAAAATGGCACATCTTCCATGTGAAAAAGTTCATTAATCTTCCTAAATTGTACTTGTCACCTTTAAAAGGCTCAGTACAACATAGGTACAAATGCAACTTGCATCAGTGACATATGGAGCCATTTGAATCTAGGTGATGGATGCATTTGAGCAATAGTTTGACATTGTTTTTTCTTTAAGTAGTTTTTTTTATATTTATTTTTTTACACTATCAACTGTGGAACAAAATGTGCCACATATGAGCTGTGCTGTAATTGGAAACCTTTCCTGGTATTATACGGAATAAACTGAGGTTGCTGGCACTGTAAAAAAGCTTTTATTTTCAGTAGCTCTCTCTTACTGTGCTTTGATATCCTGACTTAGTGTATGTCAAAGCAAAATAAAAAAAACAACATATTTCGCACATCTCGGCATCATGCACAATTCCCCATGTTTTGTCCCTTCTAACACGCTGCAAGTACAGACAGTCAATAGTTGATGTGCTAGAAGTATACTGTACTCCTGCCTTACCTTTGGCATGACAACACTGTGTATTTTTGGATCTTAATTCTAAAGCACTTGGCATCAGCTCTTCTCACCTAATTTCTGATGACCACAGTTCTCTCATCTTCTACTCCTCCCTCCTCATCTGCATAACCCCTCCTCATCTCCATAACTCCCTCCTCATCTCCATAACCGCTCCTCATCTGCATAACCCCTCTTCATCTGCATAACCCCCTCCTCTTCTCCATAACCCCTCCTCATCTGCATAACCCCTCCTCATCTGCATAACCCCTCCTCATCTGCATAACCCCTCCTCATCTCCATAACTCCCTCCTCATCTCCATAACCGCTCCTCATCTGCATAACCCCTCCTCATCTGCATAACCCCCCTCCTCTTCTCCATAGCCCCTCCTCAACTGCATAACCCCTCCTCATCTCCATAACTCCCTCCTCATCTCCATAACTGCTCCTCATCTGCATAACCCCTCCTCATCTCCATAACCCCTCCTCATCTGCATAACCCCTCCTCATCTGCATAACCCCCTCCTCATCTGCATAACCCCTCCTCATCTCCATAACTCCTCCTCATCTCCATAACCCCTCCTCATCTGCATAACCTCTCCTCATCTCCATAACCTCCTCCTCATCTGCATAACCCCTCCTCATCTCCATAACTCCTCATCTCCATAACCCCTCTTCATCTCTATAACCCCTCATCATCTCCATAACTCCTCCTCATCTGCATAACCCCTCCTCATCTCCATAACTCCTTGTACACAAGCAGAGAGTACAGGAAGTTATCAACTCACAACATTTTTGGTAAAATCAGTAGATATTGTTTGCACTTCTAATACAGATATAGCAACACACTTTCAATCTTAAATTAAGCAGACCGAAAGAGAGCAAATAAGAGAAGTTGATTGTTAGAGTTTACATGCACTTTAAGGGATTCTGGTTAAGCAAAAAAAGGCATTAGCCCAAGGGACCGCAAACGCGTATTCAGCACCTCCTGGGTGAAGTGTTTGACCAGTTTGGTAGAAAATATTTTTTTACTACAGGTTGAAAGTCTAAGGTGTCTGTCACACAGCCGAATAAGGTCATGGTAAGGTTTGTATCTGCTTAAACCTATGGCAGGGGTCGCAGATGTGTGCTATCAGCTGCAGCTAGAAAGCCTGTACAAACTAAACCACACATCTAACCATACTTCAAGTGGTTACATGCAATTAGAAACAGATGAACAGCTCTGGATGCAAATGTTTCTTATGTTTGGATACAGTAGGGATGGACTAGAACTTATGTCAGATTTTTACTGTCAGGGCCTAATTACAGAGATATCACCTCACACTCTCCAACAGCAGCACAGGAATATTTTTGCCTATTATAAGTAGAGTAGAAGACTAGAACTAAGAGTTTTATTGTAGCTTGTTTTCTTGTTGTAGATTTTCCTTCACCTCCTGTCTGGGGAATTTGTTACTGGTACAGTAAATTAGGGTAGTTCTTTCTAGTTACGGCCCGAATAGCACTAAAAACAGATGTTGTAATCCTTTCCTGTGGCAGCTGGTGATACTTTTTTTGGGAGGCGCAAACCCATCTAGGTTCTTACATGCAGCCTCCAGCCTGGGCTGTCACAGCTCCCCTGATACCTGGCGGGAGGTGGCTTCCTTGTTCCACATTTTCCGGAACGAGAAACCGGAAGTGATGCAATGGCTAATTTTCATACACTAAATTCAAAAGTGGGAGGGTTTGGGCGCAATACTCTGCGCCCGGAGGACAACATTAAACAAGCCAATTAGGGCATCAGGCTCTTTTTGTGTGCTTGTTAAAAAATGACGGATCTAATAGAGAGCTATTGCCCCTGACCTGAACCCGATAGAACACCTTTGGGATGAATTACAGCAGAGACTGCAATCCAGGCCTACTCGTCCACATCAGTGCCTAAACTCACAATTTGCGCTTCAGGAACAATGGTCAAATATTCTCATAGACACATTCCTAAACCTTGTAGACTGCCTTTCCTGAATAGTTGAAGCTGTTATAGCTGCAATGGGTGGGCCAACTCCATATTATACCCTATGGACTAAGGCTAGGATGCCATTAAAGTTCATAAGCGTGTAAAGGCAGGCGTCCCAATACTTTTGGTATAATAGTGTATTTGCATCAGACAAATTCATAAAATTTGGGTTTCTTGCATCTATTGGCCAGCAGGACTAGGTTTTTCCTTTTAGCCCCCTTAAAATGCTCTCCTGGAAATCATACAAAATAATGTGGTTTAAGTGATTTTGAAAAAACGGAGAAGAATTCGCGAAAAATAATGGAAAATCACAAAATAATATGTTACAGCCCACTGACCGACTTAACTCTACTCTTTATCCCCAAGCAGTACCGAATACCTCGCCTGGGCTTCTTAAATCTATTCACGTCTGCCCTCGCACTGCTTTCTAAAAGAGTGATAAAGCATTGTGATTTGTTTGTTCTATAAAAATGTATAAAATAAAGAACTAGTATAATTTTCATTAATAATCTACCATGTGTTTTATTGTCAACAGTTACTTGACAGATGTCTGCACCTGTTGTAAATGCTAATTCCCTCCTTCCTTGCTGAGCATTTTACAGCTGGCTTCTCTGGAATCCCTTTTCCCCCTTTGTATGTGATTCATATACAAATGATCAGCTTACACTTCATCTCCTCCAGTTTTAGATTTACTCTATATGCTCTGCATATAGAATAATTTATTAATGTTGAAATATGTTGTCGTATGCCTTGTTGTAATATTAGTGGCATGCAATTATAGTAATTCTTTCCCAAAGCAACCTGGGGAGACAAGTGTGCCATAAACACATCCGTACGCTGAGTTTTAATGGGGCTATAAGAAGCGGGCACAAATTATACAGTTATCCGAGACATAGCCCAGTCCTCTGAGCATATTTAAGGATTGCTGTTTTTCACCATGACAAAAGAGCCAAGTATGTTTTGTCTTTGTAATTATACAAGGGACAGTTTGCTGCACTGAATGTTAGCTCAGGGAACCCTAGAATGTTGGCCCATGTTGTGCGTAGGCTTCTTTTTAATTGCTGCGTTTGCAAAGAAAATGCGCAGTATATCATTATTTGTCTTTTATAGAATATTCCGAGAGCTAAGCATTGCTAAATATTCCATTATTTTTCTCAAAACACGCTCTTTTAGCCTAGAGGGAGTGCAGTAATGCTGTAACGTTCTCATTACAAGTAATCACTCACGACGTTTGTTCTCAGTTAAATGTGTTTAGCATCTGTCACACGCACAAGGAAGTTAAATACAGGAAATATGGAGAATTTGTTTAAAATAATACAATATATACTAACACATTTAAATTCAGACTACTACTTTTTTTTTTTTCATTAAATGTGTTTTGATTTGTGTAAGCTCAGACATTTTATGCTAACAAATTTGTCTGGGAAATGAGTATGAAATTACCATGCCTTTCTATTTTTTAGAGGAAGTATACGAATGTAAGCATTAATGAGATGGCAGAATGTTTCTGGCCCATGATATTAAAAATAGGCCTGAGTTGAGGAGAACGAGACTGAGGTAGTCACCTTATGCCACAAGGCAAAGGTGGCCTCTAGGTGTGGCGAGCTAAAATGCAGGTCATGTTTTCTGGTCTCTAAGCATTGGATGTATATGCCCCACAATGCATATGTGCCGTAGGTCATTTATGTTCTTGAATCAGTCATGTTTCATCATAGTGATTTATGGCTTCTGACAGCAACTCTTTCAGAAGAATCATTCGAAAACTTCAGACAGATAAATTCCTGTTAGCAAATGTACATCGAGCTTTCCTCTTGTTATTTTGACTTCTACACCAAATCACTCATGACCAGGAGTTTCCATGTACTATGGGTTTTCTAAAGAGATGTCTCCATTTAGACATAGGAACCTCGTATGGAGCCATCTAAAGGATAGGGGGGAAAGAAGACATAGTTACTGCTCTGACCCATTCACTTGTGTGTTTAAATTTCAGCTTGAGCTATACAGGTCTGTAAAATGCAGACTTTTTTTAACCGGGGGTGAGAAATGGGGAAACAAAAATTTAAATGTAGCCGAGAGCCTTATCTGTTGGTTAAAAAAAGGTTTCTAAATTAATAAAATGTGATATTTCAAATTGACAAAAAAAAATAAATAAGGGTTGTCCCCACCATAATAAATGCAAAACCGCTGTGTGTTTTCTTTAAATAAAATGTATGTATTTTTGTTTATAAATCAAAAGCATTTGTAGCATATTTGACACAGCTTGGTAAAAAATGAACCATCACAGAAAGCCATAAGCGATTTGTTGCCAACATCCCTAAATTGTAGAACAATAGAAAAATCGATTAACCCCAAAGGTACTGATGAGACTTTAAAGGCAACTAAAGTAAAAGGAGATATTTTTATGGTATAAAACATATAATGTTATTTATACATCCATAAAATAGTATGGTACATAATTTTTGTGAATAATAAAATCAACAGTGAAACCGCTGACTTGTAGGGGTATATACAAAATTGGTGACACTCTCCTCTCTAATACCTGATGCAATTCAGGAAGAGTTTAATCCTTTCCTCAGGGGTGTTTAGGAGAAAGTCTCAAACATTGAATTCTATAAGGCCCCTTTCACACTAGTGCGACTTGTCCCGCGATTTTGGAATGCAAAATCGCATGACAAGTCGTTTTCCATTATTATCAATGAGCCCCTTTCATATCAGTGCGTTTTGAAGTCGCACCGACTTCAAAGTAGTTCTTGCACTACTTTGCCACGATTTGATTGCGTTTTGAGCCATAGCCATAGCCATTGCTTTCAAAATCGCGTCAAAATTGCGCCGCAAAATCGCGTCAAAATCGCGTCTCATAAGTGTGAAAGGGGCCTAACAGAGCATAGCAGTTAGCAATGAAGAGGTAAGGAGATGACATAACATAGATACATAATAACCAAGGTGTGCGATAACATAAAATTCCTGTAAAAACAACATACAGTATGTAGATCAACACAGATGTGTAAAGGAATCTCACTGTACCACAACTTGAGGTGTCTCAGATGTCCCCAAAGGGGTGGCTTGGTAAAGGTATAACCTATGTCTCCCCAATTAACGTTTATCTAAACAGGAGAGAGGTGCTCTGCTACATAGCAGCTACACTGCCCTCCCTTCCCCTCTACTGTCCATTCACAGAATACTTTCTATTTTGTGAATAGATTCACATAATGCAAAGCCTTCTGTGACTAGGCAAGAGCAGTTGCTGTATCAGAGACCTGAAGGTCCACTGTTTTAGCATGGGAAATATAGCAAAGGCTAAACACCTGGCGCTCAGTAAAAATGTAAATAAAAGAGGTAAGTCCACGAGGTGGCATACTCCTTAATTGAACTTAACCCCTTATAAGCCAGCAGATTTTTAAAAGTGTCACAACTCCTGGACGTTAGCTTTATCGGCTCAAACAGGAAGGTAAAAAGTACACTACATATTTGCCAGATCAACAGGTATTTTTCTGTACTTGCAGTGTTTTTAAAGGTTATTAAAGACAGAGAAATGTGTATGTATTGCATAGATGTAGTAAATATGGCTTTATTTTTTTCCCATGACCTACACTAGTTCATAAGTGCTGATCAGATGGGTTTGGTTTAATAGTAGAAAGTGGAATTACATAACATTTTAAAGCTATTTTTAAGGTATTCTGAATGTTAATTATATTTAATTAGTATTTGTGAGTTTAGTTATTTTATCGTACGCACTATTAGGGTGTGTAAATATACACTGTGACAGTGCAGTGGTTTGTCACGGGGTTAAAAGGGTTTTTATGGTCACCCAGTATTCTCAGCTAGGCAAGATGAGGACTCCAGGATGCCTATTTCATTCGGAGGAAACCAGGTTTGCACTTTTCTTAGTGGTTGGTAAAACCTGGTTTGGGAAATGGATCTCAGAGATTTCATAGAGATTTCAGAGGGAGAAATCTCCAATCCTGGGACTGGCACACTGATGGCAAACTTGTTCACACCTGTTATAGTTTGGACCTGACGATAGATCAGGGCTTCACCCTCCTGAGGAGTCCAGGTTGTTACAAAAGAGCAGCCAGAAGTGTGCATGGCTGAGTATCCAGTTTCGGCTACTGAAAGATGAATCAAGAGGACATAATCCAACAAAACCATAGACTAGCTAGTTTCCTCCTAGTGCTCAGGACCCTGACTGTTAAATCGCTTCCAGTCTATAGAGCAAGATAGCTACTCTACCTGGGCTGAGCAGAGGATCTTGGGACAAGTATGATGGGAGAGCTTACATATTTGACTGCTTATATCCAGGGAGGTGTGTGATGGGAATATGAACTACCCTGTTTATCCAAAAATATCAAGGAATCCTTGCTTTGTTCTATCAGCTCTGTCTGCAGATCTGATTTTGCCATTCTTCATTACCCTTCACCTTTAAAGGGGCCCCGACGTGCTAGCAGAAAATACGAATCCCAACTTTTGGATATTCCATATCTACAATTGTTTATCACTTATTTGAAGGAGGGGCACCCCTCCTTTATACAAACATGTCTAAAAAAGAATTCACATGGTCCCATTGCCTTGCATCAGTGATCACAAGGGAGCTGGCGGTCTTCTTAAAGTGGAACTTCACCCATAACCACTAAAAATAATGTTCTTTAGCAAGAAACATACATTCCACATTAATAATAATGCTATCAAATTTAGTGTGTGCTGTAAATTGTTCCTGTTTCTTCTTGCTGGAGGCTTCAATTTTACTGAAGCCCAGAGCCCCTGAACAGCAGTAAATCTTTAGGCTGTCAGCAGATTGACCACTACAAATTCGGCAAAGTGCCTAAAATAGAGAGCAACTGAGCATGTGCAAAGCAGGGTAAGACAGCGTATTAACTGGATTTTAAACAGTATATGCACTAATTTTGAATGTTTTACATAGCTATAGGGGCAAGCCTGAAGTGATCTAGTAGGACTTAAAGGATAAATTCACCTTACATAACATGTTACATGTTACACCCATGTTCAGGGTGTAACATGTTATGAATGCCCCCGGAACTGCCAGAAGGAAAGCTAACAGACATATAGCGTTTGTACATGAACACAGGGATGTCTTGTTAGATGGTCAGGAGGCCTGGAGCACAGGGCCTGAGCAACGGTGCTGCTAATAAGAGCCAGGGGGCTGAATAGTACTTATAATCATGTTGATGGTGGAAATCCCTGTGGTGGAAACCATTTGTTCTGTTAGACTTTTTTGTTCGGTTTTAATAAAAGCAAGCTAACAAGCCTTTAAACGCCATATCTATAGTAGACTGTACTCACTGGTGAATGCTACACTTGAACTAAACAACCCCCAAACATCACAGCATGTAAGGTATTGTTCTCTGTGTGAGAGTGGCATCAAATTGTGTTATATGTTTTTCATAATGACAATAAAGACCTATTCTTCTAATCAATTCTATTTAAGCAGCAAGGAATAAGACAATTTATACGAGAGTGCTGTGGCCATTATTTTATTGCATCATCTTTTTGTCCTCCGGCTCTAAACTATGTTTCAGTTGTATTGATCTACAGTGTTTGTGTGTGTTGTGGGGAAGGGGGTTGTATCCCCCGAGCCCAAGCTATTTAAAATCACACAGAATTATATACAGAAAATTTATTACCATCATATCTCATTTTGCAGGTTGTTTCTTTAACATGGCACAAATTAAATTATTTCACGGAAACGCATCCTAAATAGAACATAAATTGTTCTGTTATTTCTTTCTTTACCTACAAGATAAAACAGGGGTACATGTCACTTCTAATTATTTCATATTTACACTTTAAATGCAAGTCACGTTTTTTTTTTTTTGTACAAGTTCTATGTTGTGCTCACAGTATTAGGTAGAAAAAGCTAGCGCCCTTTCTTCTTCTTTTTTTCCTTCTCAACACTTACTAATTACTATTGTTTGAAGGTTTTTATCTGTATCAGCATGGATTTTTCTTTCTCTCTCACTAAGGAGGATGTTAAGTAAGTTATTGATTTTGCTATCTGGCTCTGCTTATTGTCAGAAGTAAAAGTTTAAGTGACCCGATGGGGATAATAAAAACAGGACTGTCATCTACCAGCACGTCTGGATGTTGTCTAATAATCTTGTACAGACTAAATTTTTTTCAACACAAGCTTTATTTTCATTTTGCGAGGATGTGCTGAAGGATTTATTACTGACATCTTGAGAAAAATCACAGAATGGAGGTTTTTGACACCTCGCTGAACATTTCACTTAGTTACAATGTAACACTTCATCTAGCTGTGTCAAGCTGTGCAATACAGAGTGTGTGTGTTTGTGTGATATACTTTCTTGGATATTAGTTTGGAGCTTCATTGTTAATTGTTACACCTGAACGCTTTTATATTATTTTAAATTCATTTTTTATTGTTTGTGTTCACTACAGAAATGTAACAAAAGTATTCGACTGTTAACAGAATTGAAAATATGTTAAATCTTCATACAGGGCCAATTTACACCATTGCAATGCATTACCACACATGTGTTTTCTGTATTGGCATGCGTTGCTTTAAGGCAGCCTATTCATTTTTAAATACCAGTAAAGAACAAAACATCCAAGAGGTGCTGGAACTTGTTGATGTGAGTTTATGCAAAGTAGTGAGAGTACAAAAAAATTGCTGGCCTTCGAAAATGACTAGCCAGCGCGGTCTGCGTTAGCAATCAAGATAAGAAAACCTTTCCTATCTTGATTGCTCACACAGATTCTGCAGGCTAGTAAAGCAGCCCAAATATTAGTCTTTTTTTTTTCAACCAGTGGGTTAAATTTAAAAAAAAAAAAATGACTGCATACCGCCATCCACACATTCAAGGTGGATGGGGAAATTCTGCCGCTGAGCTTTTAAATTCTGATAGGGAGACTTCCCCGCCTTCAGAATACACAGATAAGGGCTGCTGGCTATGGCCTGCAGGGCTGATCGATCGCTAAAGACCCGATAGGTCCTTCCCGTGTATGGATTTAAATTGGGCTTGTCCCTGCTGAACCTGGACAAATTTTAATCCATGTATGCCAGGCTTAACTCTCCTAGTCCAGCAATTAACTTCCCTACATGGATTCACACAGCAAAGCCCTATTTTGAGTCAATTAAAGGTTCCTATTTTAAGTGAAGCCTTGATGAAAGGCATTGGATTTTTTTAATTTTTTTAGTAAAAACCAATAAATTACTTTGGGCTCTTTAATGATCTGGTATGACATTCCTTTCATTGGTGCATGTTTTTTTATGGTATTCATTTTAGTATTCAATAGGTTTTTATTAGGTTTCAAGTGCAAGTCAATATCATAACAGAAGGCAACAGGTAATTGACTGTCAAAAAGTGCAACATTACAGCATGGGTAAGGGATTCGGGGACGCAGCCCCTCGGGGAACCCACAATAAAAAAAAAACATAGCCCACACCCGCAACCCTGGTATTCATTTTAAATAGGCTGTCAATACACTGCACTTTATCTGCACTATGTTTGGCAAGGCAGTACCCCACACCTGTGAGTGTTTACATCTTTACATTGTGGTGCGCTATAGCGCAAGTGCATTTGTTTGTTTTTTTAAGTGATTTGTAAACCTTTCGTTTAAAAATAATAAACAAATAACAAACCTGTTATATTTACCTGCTCTGTTCAATTGTTTTGCACAGAACAGCCCTGATCCTCTACTTATCGGTTCCCCCTCTGGCGCTCCTTTCCCCACATTGATTGCCCCCATAGCAAGGGGGCACTTGTGCGGGCTCGTTCCCAAGCTGGCTGTGTGTGTCCATCACTTGGGCTGCTCCCACTCCCTCTTCACTGGCTGCGCTGACAGCCAATGGCTCTTGCTGCTGTGTCTGGGCCAATGAGGAGGAAGAGTGCCGCTGCTCTTGTGCACATTGCATTTGAAGCTTAGGTAAGTCTAAGGTGGGGGGAGGCAGGGGGAGCTGCACTCAGGTTTTTACCTTAGGCCTTTAGAACCACTAAAGGCTTTTAATGTATACGTCTGTTGGCGTAACATTCAAAGAAAGTCAGTGTACCCCAATGCCCATACCCATATACCTGTGTGTTAAAGCATGTTTTGATAAAGTGTGATAAAAAGTACAGGTTACCGCAATGCAAGAGTGTGTATGTAGACACTGTAATTAGTTGTGTATGGTGTTTCTTCCTAAAAATGTTGATAAAGCAACTAAAGATTACTTTTTTTTTCTTTTTCTCGGTGACCATCTTGAATGTTGACTCCAATCACCAAATAAATCCTCATTCTGTGATTACTTATGCTTCTATGTAAAGGTAAGTGCACGTCAAATTTGATAACAGTTTGTTTTGCGTAATCTACCAAACACAGTCATTCAGTCAGATCACTTGAATGGGACTTTTATAGTACATTTAGACAATATATATTAGACTATATCTGATACAAAAGAGGAACAGGCTATAAAAGCTTATAGCTTTATTTATATAATATAAAACAACTGCACAATAAAACCACTAACTGGCTTGTACATCTGTTTCTACATCTTCAATTATTCACATTTGTTAAGGTTCAAAGCCCCCCCCTTTTCCCAGGTCTATTAGAACTATTAACTAACATTATATACAATGTAAGAAAGATGGGGGTACATACTTAATACTGGATAGTTTGAGGTCCATTATCATTCACTCGGTATCCAGCAAAAACAGAGCTATTTGGATTGGAGATTCTAGAGTATCCTACTTAGTGTTGTGGTCACTTCTGTTCCATAGGTATAGTATTTTAGTTAAAGATGCAAGAGAGACTTGTCTTTATCAGGAATGAAAAGAAGGTGATGACCATGGCAAACCTAAAACTTCAGAAGGTTATAATTCCTCCAGTCCCCATAGGCTTATTTTATCAAGTTCTTCCATTGGCCATGCCTTTGTTTATGCAAAAGTACAGACCACAGTCCCTCTTTCCTCAAATCACTTTATTGAATTTACATCGACCATCAGACATTTCGTTATGTGGGTTAGAAAATCAAAGCAAACACTTGGTTACCTGGTAGCAACACCTCTGTTTTTTTATCCATATTCTTGAATGAGTGCCATTGTGGTCATAAGACTACTTAATTGAACTGCTACACATTAATTCTAAAGAATAGGACCTTGGAAAAATAGACTAACCAACATAGGAAGCAGTTATTTTCCTGGCTAATTCTAGACACCTGTTGTGGTTTTAACTGAGATTTTTGGAAATTGCATGCTGTAATGCAAAGTGTCTCTCTATGCAAGGTTTATGAAAGTGTAATGTACTGACTGCTGTCGACCTCTACATATACAAGTTTCTATTATATGTAATAGATCTGTAGAAAATTCTTTCATTGTCTAGAATTTTAAAAAAATGTAAATGCTGGAATGTTTATTGTTTCCTACAAATACTAAGGGGCGTTATATACTCATTGGTTGGCTAATCGCTATTATCATCATTTTTAAAATACGTTTATCATGTGTCATAGAAAGTAGGTCTTTAGCTCCAGGCAAGGGACTGTGCTCAGATGTTCAATGTGGGTGAAGAGACTGTTACCTACCCTATACTTTACTCCAGCATGCTCCTCTTCAATCTGACACTGTAGGTAGTCCTTCGGCGTCACCACATACAATAAAAGGCTGTAAGTCTTGCATTGTACTTGATGTGATCACTGTCCAGTATGTGTTAGAGAGGAGGCTATGGGAGGAAAAGTCACACAGATGTAGGGAAATTTCCAGAGTGAGGAATAAGGTATTACACTTTAGTCCTCTACCCCTAAACTAAATGCGTGCTTAATCCTTGCATTGCAAGGGGGGTTCCCACTACAAGAATCATTTTTTTCTTGCACATAGAGTTAAACATAACCTGTGGTCACTTTCATGGTGCCTTATACTTTCTCTTCTAAATTCTCCACACTGTTTCCTTGAAGCAAAGTGAAAGACCTAGTACGGTTGGGTATTAGGGACATGTGACTCACTAAACTTGACTGCTGAGAAGCAATTTATTTATTTATGACCAACTAATAAATCAATAACTTGCCCCCCCCTCAAAAAAAAAAAGACACAGAAGCTGATTAAGTTGTAAAGAGGGCAAGGCCTCAGCTTTATTGGGCTTTGCAAAAGTAAAAACTTTCCAAATGTACCAAACAACAATGCCAGTCACGGTTATACTGTGAGCACCCATAAACATAAACTCACATCTAAGTTTAAGAGGCCTGTCCTTACCATCAGTGCCAGACAGACATTTGACTGACCCCAGAATTTAACTTGAGGGCATAGCCCATAAAGCAACATCAATTGCTGGCAAGGTCAAAACTGCGAATAAAGCTGTGACAAAACATCACAAAAGGTGGGGGGGTAGGGGGTTCTGGGCAACTCTTGTGACAGCTGAATTTCTTTAGAACAGTTGGATGTGCCCCAGCGTAGCCTTTTTTTTTTCCTAGAGTTCAGGCTCCACCCAGTCACCTCAGGTCTTTGAAGCCAATCCTAAGGAAGCTACTTAACTTCTCTTTTAGGTTCACACCCACAGTGATGCCATTCTTACTGCAGGCAAGGCTCCCTTTCCCTAAAGGAGGTTCAAGGGACATTCATTCTCCCACATGACTGCGTTGGGGCTTGACAGTAGGCTACTCAGGGTCCCGGCACTGTAACAGGCTGAGAGAGGATGTTTAGACCTGTGCAATCTCCAACTAGGATCAGCACACAGGGCGGCTAATTCTCACTTGGTACAATAATAGTGCAGTGGGGGAATACAGGGAAGGCAAGTGTAATCTGTGCAGGTGATGGCTTTTACATGAGTCCATTGTCATGCATGACAAAGTACGGGTTCACTTCAGTCCTGCAGCTTTTAAGTGTATATCTAATCAGAGCTACAGTTAACTAGGTGAAATGTCCTTTCATTTTAGCTTAGTAGTATAACAGAAAGTGCAAGAATTATCTTTATTTCCTGAAATATACCATTTATTAATACTTGAATAGCACAACACAATTTTGCGAACCAGATTACCTCATGTAAGATGCTTGCGCTCTATGTAAGTGTGGTCTAACATGTTGTGCTGTACTACAACCATTTATTTTTATGTATAAATAAATAAAATATTTCCCAAGACTTAATTTTACAAGATGTATTGGATTGACACAGGAGGGGGACTATAGGACCTGGAGCACCAGCTGTAAAAAAAAAAATTCAAGGAGAAGTCAGAAGATCTGTATACTTGTTCTTTGCCAGTGACACACAAAGTAATGATGACATGCAGCCCAGATACATTTCAGCTAAGGTTACCTTGTAATCGAAGTACGGGCAGAGTTTTCTGGTGTTTTTGCCAGATTTTTGGCAGTAGAGACTTGCCATAAAAACTTTTTTGCACCATTTTACAAAAAATGTTATGTACAAGGTCAGCCGCTTGAATGCAGTGCAGCCTTCCGGCATCTGTACAGTGCTGAAAAGTGAAACCTAATGCCAATATATATATATATATATATATATATATATATATATATATATATATATATATATATATGTATGTGTGTATACATACTGTATATATAACTGCTATGCGAGATGGACAGTGTTTGTTCTTGAAGTCACCTTTTTAATAGAAACAGTTGGTTCTGCATAGCACTTATAGACAAGTCCTTCTGGCCGTGAAACTCTTTTCACCCCCCCCCCCCCGTCATTCTTTCAATCAGCCTTTTCTATTTCCATGATACAGCATTTTTTTCATCTGAACACAGATTGTCGTCCTTCTTTGTGAAAGGAGATTTAATTACAGTTCAAGTGAGCAGCATCCATCATTTCCAGTTCGTGGCTCATCCACAGCCCTTCCCATTACTTAGGAGACAGTGTCACATTACATTTCAAATTCTCTTGTATTGGACTTTCTTTACATCCTGCAGAAGTACTTGGCGAAAGATGTTTTGTACAGAAAAGGATTGCAAATAAATGTCAGTTTTGAATAGATTATTTAAAGGGCAAGTGGCCTTATGCCCATATTGACTATTTCCAATGCTCCATGATAATGTGGCCAGGCTTGGCCTACTGCTAATGTAGGATCTGGGTGCTTAGACACACTGTGGTTCATTTAAATTAATTGGAAGGAACGTTTCTTTGATACCCAACAAGTTAGCAACCAGTCATCTGCCATGTGTTTTGTATCTAGTGCAGGCTGGTACATTTAAACAAAGTAATTAGCATGAAACCTTGTCTTTGCATTACAAAGTTTCTAGTGCATGTTTGCTACAAGCTGTAACAAAATATATCTTTGGTTAATGTGTCGACGAGGAGTAGCTGAGTTGCATCTGAGTTATATAATCTGTTGAATGAAGTATGATTGAAAACTGTTCAATCAGAAGGAAACAATAAAGCAGAGACTTATTAAGAGACAATATAGAAACTCAAGGTGACAATAAAGCAAAACCTAATTTGAAGGCACTATATGTGCGCACACACTGGCAGCTTCAACCAAGCTCGTATACAGTTCACTCTCTTGGTCCTGTTTGTTTAGCGTGAGTGCTCCGAACTGTGCCTGAAAGTGACGTTAAAGAAGTGGTCCTGGATGTGGTTCATTTGTGGTCCTGTATGGTTCACTTGAATGTGAGCGCAACCATGTCTGAACACAGAACTCCATTTGGATGATTGAGTATAGAAGCAGGGATCACTGTGATCTGGTTGGCAGAGGTGATGATGCAAGTGTGTTCGGGAACACGTGCTTATAGTCCAATGGGGGGGGGGGTGGGAGCAATCAAACTTGGGCACAGTTCAGTTCAATCTTGCCCAGTGTGAGGGCACCCCATAAGAATTCAAAGGAATGAAAATGCTAAGCTTCATTTGGAAATAGTATGCAAATCACAGGATGCAGTAAAACAGAGCCTAATTTGGAAACAATAGAAATAGAAGTTTGAGAGCATATTAAAATCGCATTAGGTGGCAAGATAGACATATGAGAAAATCATAAGCCTTAAGCTGTCCATACACTGATAGTTTTTTCTTTGTTCTGCCTGCTACTTTTAGCAGACTAAAAGTACTCCGGCTCATCCATCAATGCTATATAGGACAGATGAACGAATGTCCTGTTGTAGCTATTGTATTTTGAAAGCTTTCCACACCAGCTATCAAAATACACATACAGAGACTGCATCTGATTGGATTTAGCCGCTATTTGGCTGAAAATCTTCCAGCAGGCTCCTTTGACAAAAATCCAATGGTTAGGGCCACCCAGTGATACATTTCTGACCAGTTCCTCTGGAACTGGCTGACATATGCACAGTGTATGGCCAGCCTTATTCATAGAATACAAAGCAGAGCATACAATAAAATGAAAGCCTTTTTTTGGAGACAGTATAAAAATTAGCAGAGGCAATAAAGGAGAGCTTTATTTCAAGACAGTGTTAAAATTAGAGAACCCAGGAAAGGAGAGCCTCATTTGGAGACAGTGTTAAAATTTGAGAACCCAGGAAAGGAGAGCCTCATTTGGAGACAGTGTTAAAATTTGAGAACCCAGGAAAGGAGAGCCTCATTTGGAGACATTGTTAAAATTAGAGAACCCAGGAAAGGAGAGCCTCATTTGGAGACAGTGTTAAATTTAGAGAACCCAGGAAAGGAGAGCTTCATTTGGAGACAGTATACAAAGTAGAAAACCAAATAAAGTAGTGTCTTTTTTAGAGGCAGTATACAAATTAGAATGTAATAAAGGAGAGCCTCATTTGGAGAAAGAATACAAAACAGAGAACCCAATAAAGCAAAACCTCATTAAGACAAGGTATGAAAAATAGAGATTCCAATAAAGCAGACTGTCATTTAGAGACAGTATACAAACTGGTGAACCCAACCAAGGAGAGCTTAATTTGAAGACAGTATACAAATTAGAGGAACCTGTAAAACCAGATGCAGTATAGAAAGCAGAGTTGACAGTGAAGGAGAGCCTCATTTGTAAATGATATAGAGGAGACAACTGAGCAGAGCCTTACTTGAAAAAAGTACAACCCGCAAAGTCATATTTATGTAAGAATCAGAGCCTCGTTTGGAAAGCGTTTTCTCAACACCGTTTTTGTGTAAAAAAGTCTACACTCCTTTTTGTTCAGCTAATAACATAAAGAACAGACTTTCTACAGCATTGCCGGACTAACTATTACCTCCAGCTCCCTCTGCAGGTCTGTGCCGTAACTGCATTATAATGTAAAGGATAAATTGTAACGCCTAAACATTAATCTTCCAATGTTTGACATATTTATGTTTGGTGCATGAGGAACATTTCAGTTATCATGTATCAGCCATATATTACATGGGTCTTCATGAAATGTAGTCGGAATTTCTTTAGGACAGATATTATGAACTGCTAAAATGATCTTGGCTAGGTAAATTGTTGGATAATGCATGGTGGATCTGCTGTCAATGTATTTGTACAATTACATGAATGTTTAATATATTAATTATCATGGCGGCTCTTATGTACACTATGAAAGATTTATTAAGCTGCTGAATGCATTTTATTATAATCAGTGTGGTGCTGGTAGTAAACAAATGTGAGTCTTCTGAAATGATAGGCAACGAAAGCGCCTGGAACTTGGTGCATTAAAAATATGTGGTCCCAAATAGTTAATCCTTCAGTATTACAGAAAAGCTCATGTGCTTTGTGTGTAAAAACATTTTTTTTTTCTTTACATTTTAGATAGATTAGGGGGATTTTTTTTTTCCTTTGCCAACCGAGTCCCATTGGGAAGATATCCCTTGACTTCCTGTCCCATAGCTAAAACAGAGGAAGTGAGAGGACATACCTTAAAAGTGAGGGAACCCAGTTAAAGCCAAAACGAATGTCCCCATTGGATTTGGCTTTTTCACATTAACTTTTGGTGATAACAGTAAACAGACCAAATACAGAAGGTGTATCGCCCTAATGGGCGCACAGACAGCACTAAAAGCCTATCAGGTGTTCTAATCCTATACCTTTCTATCCAAAACTAAAAAGAAGAAAAGTTATAATTTTGGATAGAGTGGTAAATAGTTATATATGCTGTTGGATTTGTATTGTTGTCTGTGTCCCCATTCGGGAGATTTACTTAATTAATTAATTTACCTAGTCATCATTGTTATCAAAATTGAAAGTAATGGGAAATCCACCAGAACAGCAATAGTAGGGGAAATCCTCCTCGGGTGACAGCTGCCTAATGCCCCATACACACATGCAGATTATCTGCAGACTTTTGTCTGCAGACTTACCAAAACCATATTATATGAGGTCAAACCTAAACACTTTCAATTTGTATGCAATCCGGCAGGCCCTTGCACTACATAGAAAAGGTAAGTCTGCAGACAAAAGTCTGCAGATAATCTGCACGTGTGTATGGGGCATAAGAGGGAACTTCATCACTTTGTAGAGATTTCTGCTGATTCCTGTTGTCTATATAGGGCCGGAAATTAAAGGCAATCCCTCTTACTGATTGTAGGCTCTTACAAGCAGATCCCTTCCTCTTGTATTGAACGGTACTGTAATTGTACTGTCTCTATATTGCAAAGTGCTGCACAAACTGTTGGTGCTATATAAATCCTGTATTAGAATAGTAATAATTAACACATAATTAACACATAATATTGTACACATATAACAAAAACATGACAAGGACCATGACTGCTGAGGCGTTTAGGCCCAGAAACAAAGTTAACGTAGTATAAAACACCCCCTTGCCCCCTCCCTATATAAAAAAACCACGCTTACCACGATTAAGTTGGAAAGGGCAAGGCCACAGCTTTTATTTAGTTTCCAATACCAAACCAGTAGATTTTTAGATCAGTGCCAGTCACAGTTGTACTGTGAGCACTCTTAGTCATTAACAACTTAACTTCCAAAAAAGGGGTAAGGGGGAAGGGTCTGCCCTTACCATCATTGCCTGACAGACAGCCTACCCCCACTTTACAAACAAGGGCATAACCCATTACCCGAACTTTAGCTGCTGGCAAGGTCAAAAACCACCACGAAAGCTGTGACAGACCGACCGAAAAACTGGGTGGTGGTGGGAAGCTCTTCACCCCAATTCTTCTTAAAAGACCCAAAATTCCCTGGGTAAGGTCCTCTTAACTGAACTTAGGCCCAGCCCATACCCAAGGCTCCGTCCAATGCTTTTGTCCCATGTAGCCTCCTGCTTGATCCAAACTCCTGGCCATGCCCCCATTAGTCTAGGCTCTCTTTCCCTACAGGGGTCAGGAGGCCTTAATTTCCAATGCTATCCAAAACTAAAAAAAAAAGGCAACACATAAAAACAGTTCTGACTTTAGATGTACTTTAATTTGTTGTCCATAGTAAACCTTCTAATTCCAGTAAATGGATGGGCAATGCAAAGTGCAGTTACCCAAAGCTACATGTCAGAGTCCAGATGCCACACCATTAAGTACTTTAGAATTTTAAAAGAAAACTTTACAATTGTTTTTAGGATGCGTCTCTTATGTCCAGATCCTCTACCCCAACTGCTGTTCCTAATGCTAGTGGCAGTTCCAAGCTGTCCAAATGATTTTTCATTAGTTTTGTTTTACCTTTTTTTTAGTGAAACACAACATGAAAATGCACAAAATAAAAACCTTTTCGCTTTACAAAAAAAGTTTCCTTTTTCACGCAAATCATAATTTCTCTAGCGCTCATTGACAGACGTAGTCCTCGGTGATACACCACCTTCGGGTTATGTTGCCTCCACAGGAGCAGGACTAGACAGGAAATTAAAAAGCTCTGGCCACACCCTAGGGGCAGTCCCAGAGGGTATATCCTCTCTCTCTCTGCCTCAGCAAATCAGTTATTTTCTGTCTAGTTAGGAGTAAGGACCTAGATACCTTGCTGGGATCTTAGGTCCTGGCAAGAATTTTTTCTTAAAGGATTTTTTAGACAGCTTTTTTTCTCCAGTGTTCCTGTGAGATCTTCAAGCAAGAAAGCTGAACTGGGCGACGGGCTGGATGTTGAGATCCGGTGGTCACCCCAGTTCAGCCTACGAGCGCGTGCAGGCCATAGCTCCGCGCTGGGTCGGCCGCGACAAAGTCCCATTAAAGGACTGTCCACGCGAGTTAAACGTCTCGCTGAAACGCCAAAGACCATGAGTCACAGCGTCCGTATCGGTCGACAGCCCTCCCGCCCCGGTGGAGAGGGGTACTGTCAGGAGTTGGTGCCCGCCTGGTTCCGGTATGGTGAGTAGTATGTTCCCCCTTTTCCCCTGACGGGTCTTGTGGTGAACGCGGGCCCCTCTCTGTATGGTAAGATAGAGTCCCCCTCTATCCTATAACATGACACAGATCCTCCTACTTTGAGTGTGATTTTATGTGCAAAAAGCCAGGAGGCTTGGTTTGGGAGCTAACAATCTAATTGTATACATGTTAAAAAGATGTAATCTGTGGCATTCTGGGAATCTTACGGTGTTAAGAATAAGCTACCTACCAGTCAGAAGCCACGGACATGTAGACTGCCTTCCTAATCAGATCTCCAGCTATTTGCAGGCCTCCCGAATGGCCATGCGGTCCGCCAGGGCCGGTACCGCCAACCACGCCATATCCCCATGCAGAGAGAGTGTTGTGTGCCCTGCAGCACACCGCTATTCAGTACAGGCCGCCGCCATTTTTTTTGCTGGATCGCACGAGCCGCCATTTTGGCGTAGCCTCGTGTCTCCAGCATGGGGGCGGCCATGTTTGAGGTGATCCAAACACCTCGTGGAGCTTGGGGGAGGCGCCGGAAGGCGTGCAGAGGGGCGGAGCCGCCTCCTTTCTTCCTGGGCAGCCAGCCAAAAGACTTCCTGTTTGTCAAGACAGCGCTGTAACCTGCTGCAGTTAAACTCTGAGCATCAAGTGGTGAGCCTGGGGGTCTATCTCTCTCTCTCTCTCGATCGATAGGGATCCCTAGCAGGTAACACTAAGGGGCTTTTGTGGCGCTGGGGGTCTGAGAAAAAAAAAAAAAAAAAAAAAGTTTTTTATTTTTGAATTATATTATCCAGGAAGTGACTGGAATTTATCATGGACCCTGCCACACATATTCCCCCACCTGTTTCCCTCGAGGGGGCCACGGGACCCGCCGGTGCACAGAGTATAGAGTCATTTACAGCAATTTTGGAGTCTATGGTGGCTCGGGTGGAGGCGGCCTGTCAGGGAGGGGGGTCAAGGAAGCGACCCCCGCCTACCCCTATACTATCTGACACCTCTGACTCTGATTCAGAGATGGTCACTGCAGTTGCAGGTTCCTCTGCAAGGGCTGTTATCCCAGGTAAAGCCCCCTCAGACAGTGAGGAGGACGCTTCTTCTCCTGCTATAATTCAGGAAGAAGCATTGGTGGACGCACTAGTTGTGGCAGTCCAGGAAACCTTAAAACTTGAGGCTTTACCGGCAGAGGCAACTGAAACAGAGATTCCTTTTGGTACTAATAAGCCCATCAAAACGGTGAAGGTTTTTCCTGTACCTAAATGTTTCGGTAATCAGATTAAAGGAGAATGGGAGCATTCTAAACGTACCTTTACTATTTCCAAGCGTATTGCTAGACGCTATCCGTTTGAGGAATCCATCATTAAGAAATGGACGGTACCACCAGTGGTGGATCCACCTATTTCCAGGCTGAATAAAGCCATGGTTATTCCAGTGGAGGACACTTCGTCCTTTAAGGATCCGGTGGATCGAAAGATGGAAGCAGAGTCCCGCACCATCTTCTCCCTGATAGGGTCAGCATTTAGACCAGTAATTGTTATTGGTCTAGTTTCCCAGACACTTACGGAATGGGCGAAAATGGTACGCCAAGATCTTAGGGGAAAAGATATTCCCCAGGAGACATCTGATTTGATGGAACAGATTATACAAGGGCTACAGTTTATCTGTGACGCAGCCTTGGACACTACTCCCTTATTAGGGCATGCATCTAAGTCAGCGGTGATCCTCAGACGTGTGCTGTGGTTAAAATGCTGGTCAGCTGACCTAGGTTCCAAAAAGACCTTGACAAATCTCCCCTTTCAGGGGAATCGTCTATTTGGGGCCAACCTAGATGAAATCATTAAGGATGCCACTGGGGGCAAGAGCACTTTTTTGCCACAGGCTGCTAAAGCTAAGGGACCTCGCAACAAGCGAGGACCTTTCTTTACCGCCCATAAAGGGCGCCCGGCTGGTACTAGCGGGAAAGGCAAGACTCCTCTAGAAGGGTTCAAGAAGGGCTGGTCGGACAAGCAAAGGACCAACCCAGCCAAACCCGAAGCAAAGGAGTACACAGCCTGAAGGTGCGCCCCCACCCGGTTTCAGGGTGGGGGGACGTTTTCACCAGTATTCAGGACATTAGATCGAGCATCAACCACTACTACCGGTGCGTTTCTTCCCTTCCAACATTTAAGTACTACAGGAAGCGGTAGTTACCGTTCCCTGAATAGATCTTTTCCTTTACCTTTTCCTAAGATTAGTCCCGATACCTCACAGGAATCGGATCTGGTTGACCAGATAGGCCAAGTAGCCTCTAGTCGGGTGACTTCGGTCCCTGAGGTTCAACCAGAAAAGATCACCTTTCCTGATAACAATCAGGTATCTGATAAATGTGTGGGAACAGAAAACGACCAGACTTTCTCGGATGGTCGGGGCCAGATACCTCTAGGGACGCCTGGTTCAGATTCTATCAGCGCCAGTGGTCCTAGAAATTCTAGGCTGGCCTCCTCAAGCCGGCCTGGCCGACTTGGACATGTTAGTCGTAGACGTTCCCTGGGAACTTCGTCTCAGGGAGTGTCTGTGGTCTCAAGGACCAATTTACCATCATGCTTTACAGTCGCTGGGTTTAATGGCCTGGCCATTGAGACCCAAGTACTGAAGGACAGAGGTTTGTCTACTTCAGTCATTCCTACCCTTATTAAAGCAAGGAAAGCGACTTCCAGCAAAGTCTATTATCACACATGGAAGACTTATATTGCGTGGTGCGAATCTTTAGGATTTCCTCCACGTACCTATTCGGTGACTCGAATATTGGCCTTTTTGCAACAAGGGGTTGAGCAGAAGCTAGCCTTGAGCACCATCAAGGGTCAAGTTTCAGCATTAGCAATCTTCTTTCAGAAACCTTTAGCTACCAAATCCTTGGTGCGGAATTTCATCCAGGGGGTGCGGCACCTGGCTCCTCCAGTCCGCGCGCCCTTACCGCCCTGGGATCTTAATTTGGTCTTGTCGGTTCTACAGAAACCTCCCTTTGAAAACATCAGGGAGATTCCCTTGCTTACTTTAGGTGGCCTTCTTGGTGGCTATTACTTCTGCTCGCAGGGTGTCAGAACTGGCTGCATTATCATGCCAGTCCCCATACCTAGTGATTCATAGGGATAAGGTAGTACTTCATCCTAAGCCATCTTTTCTTCCTAAGGTGGTTTCAGATTTTCATCTGAATGAAGATATTGTACTACCTTCCTTGTGTCCTCAGCCCAAGCATCATCGGGAACATGCGTTGCATTCCTTAGATGTGGTTCGGGCAATCAGGGTATACCTGAAAGCGACGGAATCTTTCCGTAAGACGGATTCACTTTTTGTGATCACGGATGGCCCCAGAAAGGGTTTGCCTGCATCTGCCGCGACCATTGCCAAATGGATTAGACAAACGGTGGTACAGGCTTATTCTATTAAGGGTCAGAGTCCTCCGTTCCCTGTTAGGGCGCACTCCACTCGAGCGCTCAGTACTTCCTGGGCCTTTCGCCATCAGGCGTCAGTGGTCCAGGTATGTAAGGCGGCCACCTGGTCGTCGGTACATACCTTTACAAAATTCTATAAGATTGATGTGACGGCATCGGCGGATGCCTCATTTGGCCGCAAGGTTTTGCAGGCCGCAATTTGAGGAGACCGGTGGTCTACCTCGAGGGTTTTTTTCTGTTTGAAAAAAAAAAAATTTTTTCTCTTTTTTGTTGAGTCTCATCATTAAGGATGAGCATTGTAAACTTCTAGTTGGCACCGGTTGGGCCTTCTGGATTGGGATTTGATTTCATTTTCCCACCCCTCAGTTGTGATACTGCTCTTGGACGTCCCGAAGGTGGTGTATCACCGAGGACTACGTCTGTCAATGAGCGCTAGAGAAAAATGGATTTTTGTAAAATCTTACCATAAAATCCTTTTCTCTTAGCTCATTGACAGACGTAGTCCCCGCCCCTCTGTTTTTTGAGTTGGGTTAAAATCTCTAAAGACTGCTTTTTCACATAACTGATTTGCTGAGGCAGAGAGAGAGAGGATATACCCTCTGGGACTGCCCCTAGGGTGTGGCCAGAGCTTTTTAATTTCCTGTCTAGTCCTGCTCCTGTGGAGGCAACATAACCCGAAGGTGGTGTATCACCGAGGACTACGTCTGTCAATGAGCTAAGAGAAAAGGATTTTACGGTAAGATTTTACAAAAATCCATTTTTTAGTGTAATTTGTTATAGAACAACATTATAAAATTAAATGCATGCTTTTAATTTCAGTAAAACTACATTAAAAAAAGCTAATGCTGGGCAAAACAAAAATTTATTTTTTCATGGATTGCGTGAAAAATGTAATAATTTTTGCAAAACAGTATGGCCAAAAAGAAAGCCTAGCCCCCACCACCACTACAAAAAAAGGCCCATAGTGATATGTAAAAATTGCTCTGGTCCATAAATGCTATAAAGGCATGAGAGCTGAAGTGGTTTAACGATGAATTGATTGCTTCAGGATTCATTTTTTTTTCTTTATTGCATGTCATTCCGCAAAGCAGTGAAAACAGAATTGGTAGCTTTGAAATTCAATAATCCCAATCAAACAATAAGAGGCCTTTAACTTTTTTTGACAACAATGGTGATTTTAAATTGTTATAGGTCACTGTTACCTTCAACTTTGTGCCGCTTGCACTGTTGTACTGAATATATGCATAATTTAGACATACTGTATTAGGTCTATTTATGAATACCAGCAATATCAGCGTGCAGGGCTGAAAAAATACCCTGCAATAACTGCTAGGCATGCAGTATTTGTATTTTGTGGTTAGCAAAAGAACATATCATTGAGCTCCTGTAGACCATTACACATTTGTCGAGTGGCCACAGTGGCATTGCACAAAATATGTGATTGCTACTTTACTAATATGGATATATCCAGTGTATTTTCTGTTTCTATAGTTTTTAATTACTGTGTAAATGCCTAGGAACATTTTCTGTAAGTGAGATGAATGTTAAACATTTGTAGGCTTTAAAAGATTGCTATTATTATACAGGAGTTATATAGGGCCAACAATTTGAGCAGCAATTTATAGAGTAAAGGAAGACAGTACAGTTACAGTACAGTTCAATACAAGAGGAGGGTCCTGTCTGTGGGAGCTTACAATCTAAAAGGAGGGGCAAGTAATACAAAGGGTGATAACTGTAAGGGATGAACTAATGGAAAAACAATCGTTTTTGGCAGGGGTGAGATATGCTTCCCTAAAGAGATATGTTAATAACCTATTGCACATACCAATTGGGGTAATGTATAAAAATACGCATAAAGCCCACTGTACGCTGTTGAGAACTGCTTTCTGATTGGTTACCATTCATAAAGGCACATTATGAGTGACACAATTACTTACAGCAAAAAGTGCCTATGCTTTTTTTAAATACAGCGTAACGGAGATTTCCTTTTAAAATGCAACAAGCCAGTTGAATAATACCTTTATGACACTTGTGTTATCTGTTATTAATACATTTGGATGCTACACAGCCACCCTTATTAAGGTTCTTTACTGCTGTAGTTCCCTGTAGCAGTATACCTCTGTAATACTGTGGCTCTTAAACTAGACCCCAGGGAACCATTAAAGAGTGAGTTAATTTGATGCAGTCATTCTGATTGACTCTCTCTTGTATTCATAGTGAGTTCTCAAGAAGTGCTGTAGGGACTGTCTGATTGCCAAAGTGTCCTTACAAACCCCTATTGGTTGTCCTCGGTTACAGTTACTTTTGGTGTGAATTTGTTTCTGGTTACCTTTACTGCTTTCATTAAACTTCCCATGAGAGGACTTGCAGACGACGTTTGCTTTCCTCCTTATGAAAATGCTAGTTTACTGGCTGTATCTATTTTCAATCATTCTAATTCACTGATACAGTACAATGTACAGCAAAGTAAAATCTTAAAGCAGAGTTCTGCCCCCCCTCCAAAAATTAAAAGTCAGCAGCTACACATACTGTAGCTGCTGACTTTTAATATTTGGACACTTACCTGTCCTGGAGTCCAGCGATGTCTGTACCGCAGCCGATGTTTCCATCGGCTGTCGGGTGCTCCCGCCACCATTGCCAGTCAGGGAACCTGGCAGTGAAGCCTTGCGGCTTCACAGGGGGGTCCCTACTGTGCATGCGCATTCAGATTGGCTCGGCGATGGAGGGTAGGAGGAGGGGTCCTCACTTTGCCGCGGCGCCGGTCCCAGAAGTGTGGAAGGGTACCTGTCAAAAAACAGGGACCTGTTCCCCCCTCCCCCCTGAAAGGTGCCAAATGCGGCACCGGAGGGGGGGGGGAGGAAGTAAATAAATGGAAGTTCCACATTTGGGTGGAACTCCGCTTTAACTTAACCTAAAAAACAAAACATCAGCGCAATAGATAATACTTACATTGTCCTGTATCCTGGTTTAGCAATATTCTTCCACTTCTGATGCCTCCCTTTCCACTCCCGTTGGTGCAGCAGGGGTTAATAGATCTGAGGCAGCTGTGTCACCCTTTCCACATCCCATCTCCATTCATAGAGTTCCTACTACAGTCTCTATGAATGAAACCTGATCTGTGAATGAAGGATGGGCGAATTATTGAAAAGCCTGTCCCCTCCATTCACAGTCCCTTTTCATTCATAGAAGCAGTAAGGGTGGGGGTGGTTTAAGTAAACTACACTTTAAAGGGTAACTCCACTTTCTGGTACATAAAAAATAATATAGCATATATAATTGCAACACAAACCATATTGTAATTTATTGTTATTAAAAATGACTTTTCTTTTTCAATCTGCAGTGTTGTCATTTGTGGGAAAACTGTTCTGTATAGAACCCCTCCAGAAATGTAATTTCTTGCTCGTGATTGGCTGACTGATTTTCCCAGATGCCTACACTAATATACAAGTCAGATTTTAGGCATCCTGTACAACAAATATGTCATTTTTGGTGAGATGCTCCTTTAGGCTCCGTTCACATGTCAGTGTATGGATCGCGGGCAGAACCGCTGCGGTTCCGCCCGCGATCCGGAGATTATTGCAAATCGCGGGACACCTGTGCGTTGCCCGTGATTTGCAATAGCCCCCCAAACGCTGAGCGATGTTGCCGCGATTTCCGCCTGCCAAATCACGGTAACATCGCGCAAAAAAAATCGCGGGACGCAATACGCTCCAAAGAAGCTCTTGTACTTTTTTGGGCGAATTGCGTCCCGCGATTTTTTTTTGCGCGATGTTACCGCGATTCGGCGGGCGGAAATCGCGGAAACATCGCTCAGCGTTTGGGGGGCTATTGCAAATCAACGGCCAACGCACAGGCGTCCCGTGATTTGCAATAATCTCCGGATCGCGGGCGGAACCGCGGCGGTTCTGCCCGCGATCCATACGCTGACATGTGAACGGAGCCTAAGGGTTATTCACTTACCGAGCGCATGCCGCAGATATACTGCGGCAGGCTGGCTCATCTGCATGAACCGCCGTACCTGTATGGTGGTTCACAGGAGTGTTCCTGGGTGACACGCACGCGCGCGGTGCCGGTGGCGCACGTCTACCCCCATTTGTAATTTATGATTTCGTGTTTCAAACTTTATCATACTCGGGATGTCTAATAGACTCTTGTTTGGACAGATTTAAGTGAGTTATTCCTAAGAACTACAGGCCTACAATATAAAACAACAGATTTCCATGCAAAACAATGTGCCGCTTTGGCATTCAAAAATAGTGACATAATCAGACTGCCAGGGAGGTTAATTGCCAAATCCACTAATCATCCATATAGACATGTACCTGCAGCTATTAAGCCAAATCTCTGGCAATAAAGGCTCCAGTTGTCCTAATATTTAGGGCCCATCTCTGAGCACACCTCCTTGGGGATCTCTGGTGGGGATACTTATGGATGATTCCAGATTTGAAGTCACATAATTTTCCTGAATATTTTAATTGGATATTATTGTTAGGTCACGCACTGGGACTCTAATCATGGACTTTCAATTGTTGTAGTTTGCATGTGTGGTATTGTTTATTGACTTTTCTTTTTACAGTTGTTTACATTGCATCTGGGTTTACATGCACATTAGTGTCATTATACTGCGTACATTTCACATACACTTGTATTGTTTTATACGTTTATGGTTCTTCAACGCATATTCACAGTGCAGAACTGTTTTTTTATATGTCCTGTTTGCTATACAGGCTAAGTGTGCTTGCAGCTTGGGAAATTTATGTAGCGTAAACTAATTTTTTTAATACCTAGAACCAATGTAACTATGTAAAAATTGGTGATGGGAGGGCACTTCCGCTGGAGCGATGCGGATAGGCAGTTCCCCGGACATTTTAACAACTCGAAAGGGTTTTTTTTTTTTCCCTTTCTGCTTTCCCACTTTTGTTGTTGTTGGTGGTAGCATCACCCCTGTTTACCGGGGCCTCGGGCCTTCTTTCTGTGCCCAGGGGGGACTCCCCCCTGGGGGCGGAAACCGTACTCGTCTTCTCCTGTGGGGCACTTTAGCGCTATTGATAGGATTTTCATATTATACCCGAGGAGCAGGAATATACTGATGGCTTCGGGGCACATGCTCTGTATGTGCTGGGTTCTATATCCTAATTATATACTTCTGATGCTGTCCTTGCTCACATAATGTTTTGGAATGCGTATTGTACTGTTGTTGCTCTATCGCCTGTTACTGTTACTTTTTGTGTTCTGTGTTGTTTTGTAATGCAATGTAAAAAATTCAATAAAAAACATCTGATTTAAAAAAAAAACTATGTAAAAATTGCCATTCCTAAACTTTAACCGGTTGCCGACCGCCGCAAGTACATATACTGCGGCGGTCAGCCCCGGCCAGGCAAAGTGACGTATGGGTACGTCACTCACCTGTCACTTGCATGTGAGCCAATAGCGGGCGTGCGCGCGCCCGCCCCGACTCGTTCGCGGGGAAGTCCGTGCGTGTGACCGGCGGACCCAATGTCCGCCGGTCACTCGCGATCGTCCGCCGTGAAGGGAGAAAGGCAGGCGGCTAATGTAAACAAGCCGCCTGTCATTCTCCCCTGTGTAGGAATAGTGATCATACGGTTCTACTATGAAGGACCATTGATCACTGTTCCTACACCAGTAGCCATGTCCAATCACAGTTAGAAGCACGTCCCTAGGGACACACTTAACCCCTCCTTCCCCAATAAAGTTAACCCCTTCCCTGCCAGTGTCATTTTGCAGTAACAGTGCATATATATAGCACTGATTACTGTAGTAATGTCACTGGTAACCCCAAAAGTGTCAAAATTGTCAGTCAAGGGTCCAAACTGTCCGCCGCAATGTCGCAGTACCGCAAAAAAATTCGCAGATCGCCGCCATTACGCGTTAAAAAAAAAACACGCAATAACTTTTGCGCAAACCAATTAAAATACGCTTTTTGTGATTTTTTTTTTTTACCAAACATATGTAGCATAAAACAAATTGGCCTAAAATGTTAAAAAATTTAGATTTTTACATTTTTTTTTTGGGGAATTTCATATAAAAAATTTGAAAAATATTGTTATTTTTGCAAAATTGACGCTCTTTTTTTGTTTATAGCGCAAAAAGTAAAAATCGCACAGGTGCTCAAATACCACCAAAAGAAAGCTCTGTTTGTGGGAAAAAAAGGACGTCAAATTTGTTTAGGTACAGCGTCGCACGACCGCGCAATTGTCCATTAAATTCACGCAGTGCCGAATCGCAAAAAACCCCCTGGTCAGAATGGGGGTAAAATCTTCCAAGGCTTAAGTGGTTAACTTTATGTTTTTTGATGAAGAAATGTGCAAAATCTATAAAATCTTCAATTTGTATGTTCCGTTTAGCAGAAATCATGGGATTATGTCAGACCTGGCAGATCCATCTCCTGGTTGTGTGGACTTTTTGTAGCTTTTGGAAATGCTTGTGTTAGATTTCGAAGTGATACTACTGGCACTACGTGGAGTAAACTAGAATTCCCCTTTAGGCTTCCTTAAAGGATGGTTGCACGCCAGATTAAATCCCGTAAAAAGTATTACTGCTGTTCATTCTTCTGAAAAATATTAAATGGCAGGTCAAGTTTTAGGCCCGCTCTGGGACCCCTCTGTAAGAGCAGGTTCAAGGCGGGACTGATACATTGACCCGCTATTAAACAGTTTAGTGAACCGTGGATACCTGCAATGCTTTATTCTGCTTAGTAGTTTGACAACACAGTGATCTTTAAATGACCCACTTTCATATTCTCATTTCAACACCACAACGGTTACTGGACAATATGAGCGCTTTAGCCTAGCAAAGGATTCAACAGTGAGAATTTTTTTTCGCCTGGAGGCAGCTAAATATAGGTTGATCATCTTGAGGTCTACACGGAGAAGAAGAAGAAAAAAAAAAGTCAGTGGTCTTGTGAGTGACATGACTCATTACACAAATAGCTTGGCTTTTGTTTGCGAGACCCGGCGTGCTTCTTTGCTCCATGCTTATTACAGACCACTAGATATGAAAGATGTTGGAGACTTTTTATCTTTTTCAGACTTTAGATGCAGCTGAAGTCTCAATATAAAAAGACCAACTATACAGAAGTAGAAAATGTCAGCACAAGGTACCTGGCACCTGTTGCAGTAACCTTGCCAACAAGGACAGCAATTCAGTAATGGGCTTGGATGTGCCAATTTCAAACAGCATGTTTTTTTTTTTCTTTCTCCTTAACTACAGAATAATGTCAGGTGATGGCTTAAAGTAGCATTGTAAGTAAATTGTAAGTATATGCCTTCAGAACGAGAGTGCCTCTCTGTAAAAGAGTTTCCATTGAAATACATATTTTCCTTTTTCTTCTCTAAAAAAATGAATGAATTTTTATTACGCTGTCAGAAATGCAGCCCATTCCATGAACCCCATCGTCACCAGGGGGCATTTATAGCTAGATGACCAAGCCAAATTTAACATGCTTCTGTTAACCTGACAATATCACTATGACTAATTAGCATTTTGCATACCTCAACCGTGACTTTAACTGACAATTGCGTGGTCATGTAACGCCGTACCCAAACAAAATTGACGTCCTTTTTTTCCCCACAAACAGAGCTTTCTTTTGGTGGTATTTGATCACCTCTGCGCTTTTCATTTTTTGCGATATTAATAAAAAAATAGTGAATTTTTTTTGCGAAAAAATTGACATTTTCTACTATTGGATAAAAATATCCAATATATTCAATTTTTGTCATATATTTAGGCCAAAATGTATTTAGCTACATGTCTTTGACAAAAAAATTCTCAATGAGCGTTTTTTTAACCGCTTTAAGACCGGAAGATTTTACCCCATTCCTGACCAGGCCATATTTTGCGATTCGGAACTGCGTTATTTTAACGGACAATTGCGCGGTCGTGCAACGCTGTACCCAAATTAAATTTATGTGGTTTTTTTCCCCACAAATAGAGCTTTCTTTTGATGGTATTTGATCACCTGTGTGATTTTTAATTTTTGAAAAAAAGAGCGACAGTTTAAAAAGAAAAAACAATATTTTTTACATTCTGATATATAACATTCCCAAAAAAAATTTATAAATCAACATTTTTTTAACATTTTAGGCCAATTTTTTTTCTGCTACATATTTGTGGTAAAAAAAAATCACAATAAGCGTATTTTGATTGGTTTGCGCAAATGTTATTGCGTTTACTAACTACGGGAAAGATTTATAATTTTTATTGTTTATTTTTTTTTAAATAGTAATGGCGGCGATCTGCGATTTTTTTTTTTGCTGGATGTTCAACATTGCGGCGGACAGATCGGACCCCTAACTGACATTTTTGACACTTTTGGGGGTACCAGTGACATTAATACAGTAATCAGTGCTATAAATATGCACTGTTACTGTAATAATGACACTGGCAGGGAAGGGGTTAACATTATTGGGGATCAAGGGGTTAAATGTATGCCTCATGCTTACTGATGTGTTTGGGGGGAGGGGGTTGTCCTGTAATCTGTCACTGTCTGTCACAGAGGAGATCCGCCCGCTTTGTTTACACAAGTGGGCGGATTTCCTCACTTGATCCCCGACAATCGGGGAAGAGCGGTGGTGATCACCGCCTCAAATCCCCTGGCCCGACTCCCGCTGTGTCTGAATACAGCGGGAGCGAGCCTCTGGTGGCGCTTGTGTGCGCCGCCGAGAGAGGGGAGAATCTGGTGACGTAGGTCTACGTCGCCAGACCTTAACGAGCCACTTTGCCGCAGTACTGTCAATGTGAATAGTCGGCAAGTGGATACAATTAGATAATTCTCCATATATTTAATTCATCTCTTAAACTGGGAAGAGTAATTTCAAGGCAGGTAGTGAAGAAAAATGAATCCACCTCGAAAACCCTGCTCTTTTATAATATAGGCTGACTAATGAGCAAAAATTAAAAAAAAAATTGAATTAGTTTTTTTACATTTTTGGTACTTTAATTATATATGACAGCCAGAGTATTAAACAGATGCACACTGCCACCCTTAGTAGTGAGCAATCAAGAATACATGGCTGACATAGTGATTACATGATCAGGAGCCAATCTGGTTGGTCCTCAATCATTAATGGAGATTGAAGCAAGAACTGGGAACCACCAGTTTTGTCAATTTTATAATCTAATTATACAAATTGAAGGGGGGGGGGGATATATGGTGTTAGGTAGGGCACTCGTTTAGATTTGGTTTTGCAGTTTCAGGTGATCTGTGGGCAAAGTGCTTCAAACCAGGCAGGATTCAATACGGATTGTCCAGTAAGATAACGACTTTCTGCCTTTTTATAGTCTCCTATTCTTTTTCTGAAGCCAATCAGGTAGTGTTATGTCAATAAACGTAATCTCCATATAAAAGCACCACAAAAGCACAGTGCTTTCTGCTTTCTTACTGCACTGCTGCTTATTGCTAACATAAGTCACAGTTCTTTGGGGGCTGCTGTGCTCTCGCTCAGTACCATAATGTCATCGTGATCATCATTTATCATAGTAATAGAACATTAGCTGATAGCCAGTTTTCTCTGTTACCTCTCAGTGATTCTTTTCCATTCTCATTCATCCAAAAACAAGGCAAAGGACTGTTGCCACAAGCAGGGTCAGTATGGGGTCAGCGACTGAAGGTCAGGAGCAACCATAAGTCCCGGTTCACACTAGGGCGACCTGTGAGGCGACCTGGTCGCCTCACAGGTCGCCGCAGGTCGCCTCCCATAGGGAAGCTGCGGACCCGTTCTAATAGGAGCGACACAAGTCGCTCCGACCTAGAAAAAGGGTCCGGAGCTTCTTTGGGGCAACCAGGAAGCGACCGCCATAGACTTCAATGTTATGAAGTCCGTGGCGGCCGCTCCGAGGTCGCGGCGCGCTGCTCGCACCGTGACCTCGGAGGTCGCGGTGCGAAGTAGCGTCGCCCCTATGTGAACGAGGCCTAAAAGTTTAAGATGACAAGTCTTTTTTTTCTTTTTTGTTGTTTAAAAAATAACAAACATGTTATATTACCTGCTCTGTGAAGTGGTTTTGCACAGAGCAGTCCAGATTCTCCTCTTCTCGGGTTCCCCGTCGGTGCTCCTGGCCCTCCCTCCTGCTGAGTGCTTGCTCTGGGGGCACCTGAACCGAGCCGATTCTCAGCGCGTATATTCAGACACAGAGCTGCGGCTTGGCCCCGCCCCTTCTGTTTCCTCATTGGCTCACTGACTTTGACAACAGTGGGAGCCGGTGGTGGCCACTGCTGTCTCAGCCAATGAGGAGGGAAAGTTCCGGACAGCTGAGGCTCTCGTGCAACATCGTTGGATCGAGATAGAATGCATTAAGGTAAAAAGTCTTCTGCCTTTACAGCCAACTGAAGGGAGAGCATTAGAAGATTTAGGCTCAGGCGCTTGTCTTGTGCCATAGAACAGCCTTGTATAGTGATGTACATGGCATCCAGATATTTTCCGGAAAGTGACCAACCAGCAGTATTTTTGTCACTGAATGACTGCTATTTCTTCTTAACCACTCCTTAACCAATTTTTAGATTTCAGTAGTGTTACAATTTGGCAAATCATAAGGCTACGTTCACATGTGGGCATAGCGGATCGCGGGCAGAATCACAGCGATTCTGCCCACGATCCGGAAATCATTGCAAATCACAGGAACAGGATGGTAACATTGCGCAAACAGAATCGTGGGACGCATGATGCCCAAAAAAGGTATAAGAGCTTCTTTTGTGCGTCATGTGTTTTCCGCGATTCTGTTTGCGCGATGTTACCGCGATTCGGCAGGTGGAAATCGCTGCAACATCGCACAGCGTTTGGGGTGCCATTGCAAATCACAGGCATCGCACAGGCGTCCCGCGATTTGCAATGATTTCCAGGTCACGGGCAGAATCATGGTGATTCTGCCCGCAATCTGCTACGCCCACATGTGAACATAGCCTAAGTCATGCAACACTGTACCAAAATGACATTTTTATCATTTTTTGAGACTGCTGGAGCTTTCTTTTGGTGGTATCTAATCATCACCACTGGGTGTTTTTGTTTTTTTGTTTAAATAAGTAATTTTTGTTGTGAATAAGTAATTGTTCTTCATACATTTAGGCTAAAATGTATTCTGCCACATTTCTTTGGTAAAGATAACCTAATACAATGTAAATGATTAAGTCATACAGTCTACAAACTATGGTATACACTATGTTACCAAAAGTATTGTGACGCCTGCCTTTACACACATATAAACTTTAATGGCATCCCAGTCATAGTCTGTAGGGTTCAATATTGAGTTAGCCCACCTTTTGCAGCTAAAACTGCTTCAACTGCTTTGGGAGGGTTCTCCACAAGGTTTAGGAATGTGTCTATGGGAATGTTTGACCATTTTTCCAGAGATGCATTTGTGAGGTCAGGCACTGATGTTGGACGAGAAGGCCTTTCTCGCAGACTCTGCTCTAATTCATCCCAAAGATGTTCTGTCAGGTTGAGGTCAGGACTCTGTGCAGGCCAGTCAAGTTCCTCCACCCCAAACTCGCTCACCCACGTCTTGCTTTGTTTACTGGTCCAAATCATTTGGAGAAGGGGGGATTATGGCATGGGATTGTTTTTTAGGGGTTGGGATTGGCCCCTTAGTTCAAGTGAAGGGAACTCTTAAGGCATCAGCATACCAAGCCATTTTGGCCATTTTAATGCTCCCAACTTTGTGGGAACACTTTAGGGGTGGCCCCTTCCTGTTCCAACATGACTGTGCATCAGTGCACAAGCAAGGTCCATAAAGACATGGATAAGCAAGTTTGGGGTGGAGGAAGTTGACTGGCCTGCACAGAGTCCTGACCTCAACCCAATAGAACACCTTTGAGATACATTCGAGTGGAGACTGTGAGCCAGGCCTTCTCATCCACATCAGTGCCTGGCCGCTAATCACAACTGCGCTTCTTGAAGAATGGTCAAACATTCCCATTGTCACACTCCTAAACCTTGTGGACAGCCTTCTCAGAAGAGTTGAAGCTGTTATAGCTGCAAAGGATGGGCCAACTCAATATTGAACCTTACGGACTAAGACTGGGATGCCATTAAAAATTCATGTGCGTGTAAAGGCATCCCAATACGTTTGGTAATATAGTGTGTATATATATATATATATATATATATATATATATATCTATATTTGAAATTGATCAATCCTGATATACTGACAGCCTCTCATTTATAGAGGCCCCTAAATGCTAGGACAGAACAAAAACCCCCAAACTACCCCTTTTTGGAAAGTAGACAGTCTAAGGTATTTAGTAAGTGCCATGGTGAGTTTTTTTGAAGTTGCAATTTTTTTTCACAACTTTTTGGAAAATTAAGAAATTACATTTTTTTCACACTTTTTTTATATACTGTCACCAGAGCAGTACAGCATCTGGTGGAGACAGTGGGTGAAGATCATGCTGCAGCGTGGTTCATGACTGGAAGGACGTCCTATGACATCCATCCAGGATGGGAGAGCTCCCGCTTGGCCTTCATTTGCCTATAGATTGGGTGGAAAGTGGTTATATAAAAATGTCTTGTTGCAAAGGATAAACTGCGCATACTTGGGAGTTTGAGGCAAATTCTGTGAACATTACCGAAGTTCAGGTGCCAAATTGAACCCACATTGAAGTCAATAAGCACCCAATGTTAAAAATCAGTTCTGCCCATTTTCTAGGCTAATAGGCAAGTAAATGCCAAATAAATGTCACACAGAGGCTGGGCACTGCCCTGGGGAACATGTACCAAGACAAAAAATATAAATTCTGAATGGCATGGAGCATCAGCATAATTTACGCTTAAAGTAATACATTAAAAATGCAAAATTCTTTTAAGGGAATGCCTTTAACCTGTCTGTTAAGTGGTGCATCTTTATAATGTATACAACCTACTGCAGCAAAACTGACATTTGCATTGAAAAAAATTGCTGTTTGAATTGCCGACAATTTAATTCTGTTTGTAAACAAAGTGGATGGAGATTCCCTTCATCTTTACCAGACCCTTCTCCTAGATAAGGTCTGGTATAGATGTTAATGGGGGAACCCACACCAAAAAATAAAAAACATGGGGTTCTCCCTAAAAATACATACCAGAACCTTATGCTTGATGCCACTCATCAAGCATAAGGTTCTGGTATGTATTTTTAGGGAGAACCCCGTGTTTTTTTTTTTTTTTTTTTTTTTTAGATGTCAAGAGGGACCTCATGCAAAAAAAATGGTGTTGGGTCCCCCCAAATTCCACACTAGATCTTCGGAAGTAGTACCTTTTTTAGGAGAGAATGTGAACAAAAAACAAGAAAAAAAAAGTGTGGCGTCCCCCAAAAAATCCGTACCAGACCCTTCTCTGAGTATGCCACCTGGCAGGCGATAAAGGGGGGATTAGTGCCCCCCCCCCCACACATGCACACTTGCAAAGCATGTCTCTATGTTAGTGAGGACAAGGGTATTTTCCCCCGCAACCCTGGCCCAGTGGTTTAGGGGGTCTGTGAGCAAAGTGATTGTCAGAATTTCTCTTTAACAATAGGGGGAACCCAGATATTGCCCCCTCCCCCATTTGAATGAGTAAGGGAAACATATTACTCTATCCGCATTCACAAAAAAAAAAAGTAAACCATAAATAACACACATTCCTTGACAAGCTTTTATTAAAAAAAAAAAAAAATGTCCCGCGATTCATTCTCGATGAATGGCACCTACTAAATTAAATATTCTGCTAACAACTGATATAAGAACCATTTTTTGCTTGTATCAGATTGTCACTCACAGGTGAGCAGAGTGACTTCACTGACCGCCAGCGAATAAGAACAAAAACAGATGCATGCTCGGAGTCTGTGAGAACTAATTACTAAAAAACTAATAAAATATGAGTTAAACTTTTTAAAAAAAATTGTTGCCTTTTGCTGCTAAATATTAGTGGAGTTGGGAAAT
Organism: Pelophylax lessonae; assembly: GCF_965119305.1. NCBI lineage: Eukaryota > Metazoa > Chordata > Amphibia > Anura > Ranidae > Pelophylax > Pelophylax lessonae. The sequence goes on along the minus strand of NC_138774.1, from coordinate 118,336,648 downwards.
GGTAGATATGTTAGAATAGATATGAGTAGATTTCAGACTTTTACCTGCAGATATCGCTATATCGCACTAATGAAGGAACAGGATGTCAGGGCTGGCTTCAGTGAGTAATTACAGTGTCTAAGCCTAATTGACTTTTTCAAATGGCCGTTAACACAGTAAAACAGCAGGGAAAACTGAATTAATTCCTTGAGGTTAATATTGATCTTGCTCAGTACAGACATTACAGTAGCGAGCTGGCTATTTGCCGTGGCTGCCATTTTTTTTTCTCCAGCTAGACTGATGTCTCCACAATGCAGCATGTTTCTGACGTTTAAAAATTCAAGAAGTTTTAACAATCATTTTTCCATTGGAGTATTCATTAAACAAAGTGCACTTATCTTTTTTTCTTCCCTTTCCTGACCTCCTGACCTATTATATCCCTCTTTTTATAATCATTCCCTTAACCTCCACAAAAAGATCAGTTTTTCCCCACAGGTCCTCCCACCTGTTTTATTCTCACTCTGTATTGTGGATAAAGAAACTACTTGTATAGGCTAAAAAATGTTTACATTAAAGTGGTAGTATACTCAATTTTTCTACTTTTACCTACAGGTAAGCCTAAAATAAGGCTTACCTGTAGGTAAAATGAATATTAAAAAAATTAGTAAAATGATATTCGCCCTGCATGCAGCCGCTGACACCAGCGGCGCATGCGATCTGAAGGTCCGGCGGACCTTCAGAGTTCCTTGCCGACTTCTTGCCGGAAAGTGAACTCCCGCGTGCATGCGAGTGACGTCATCGCGGCTCTGGCCACTCACAGCGCCGGAACCACCGAACCCGGAAGAGACGCAGAGGGAACATGACAGCTCCCTCAGCGGTGTCCGGGCGACCATTTCGGGGCTTCGTTTTAAGGTAAGTATTTTATAATGAGTTAGTTTGCGATGCATACTAGCTCATTATGCCTTTGTCCTGCAGGGTATTTTTTTTTTTTTGCTGAGGATACAACCGCTTTAAGGCCCCTTTCACATGGGCCGGGTCCGGTTTCGCTTAGCGGGTGATCCATCCTCTGATCCCCTGCTGATTTGAGCAGAGCAGGTGAATGACAGGTCATATACAGACTTGTTTATGCAGAGAAGACACAGACACAGCCTGCTCTTCTTTATGGGTAGCCGGTTGTAAGTGGACCAACTGTTCATTTACACCCAACTGCCTCCTGATCTGATCCGACTAGACAGAGGAAAACAAATCCCCTTCCATTATTTTTTTATTTAAATCAGATCAGACCCAGAGGTAGTAAATGAAAGTTTTCATGAATGGAGGGTCCGATTGATAAATGGACAGCCGGACCCGAACAGACCTCCTAAGTAAAAGGGGCCTTATGCATTAAGGTAAAAAACCTTTCAAGATTAGCTGCCTTCCGCTCCCCCCCTAAATATTTACCTGATCCCTAACTTGATCCAGTGCTGTGCCCAAGAATAGCATTGCTGCTTTCTTTGTCTCTACTCACTGGACATACAGGAAGCAGGAGGAGCCATTGGCTGCTGTTAACCACTTCAGTCCCGGAAGGATTTGCCCCCTTAATGACCCAGCCATTTTTTGCGATTCGGCACTGCGTTACTTTAATGGATAATCGCACGACGACAACACTGTACCTAAATAAAATTGATGTCCTTTTTCCCCCACAAATAGAGCTTTCTTTTGGTGGTATTTGATCACCTCTGCGGTTTTTGGATTTTGTGCTATAAACAAAAAAAGAGCAACAATTTTGAAAAAAAATACATATTTTCTACTTTCTGCTATAAAACATTCCCAATAAAAAAAAGTTAAAAATTAAATTTTTTATCAGTTTAGGCTAATTTGTATTCCGCTACATATTTTTGGTAAAAAAAAATCCCAAAAAGCGTATTTTAATAGGATTGCGCAAAAGTTAAAGCGTTTACAAACTACGGGATAGATTTTTAGACTTTTTATTTATTTTCTTTTAGTAATGGCGGCGATTTGCGATTTTTAGCGGGACTGCGACATTGCAGTAGACAGATCGGACCCCTAACTGACATTTTTTACACTTTTTGGGGACCAGTGACACTAATACAGTAATCAGTGCTAAATAATATGCACTGTTACTGTATAAATGACACTGTCAGGGAAGGGGTTAATACTGGGGGTGATCAAAGGGGTTAAATGTATGCTTCTGTGCTTACTGACTGTGTGTGTGTGTGTGTGAGTGTGTGTGGGGGGAGGGGGTTCTGTGACAGGCACAGACAGATCACAGTTTCAGCTTAGCTGAAACTGCTGATCTGTCCCTGCCTGTCTGAGAGAAGATCCCCCTGCTTTGTTTACATAAGCAGGCGGGTCTTCTCTCCGATCGAGGGAGGAAGGCTGCAATCGCCTAAACACAGTGGGAGCGTGGCTCCGGTGGCGTGCGCGCGCCACCGACACCACATACACTCCAGTCTCGTAGTACTACATGACTGGACGCAGCTGAGCCGCCATGCCACAGTAAAAAGCCAGCGGGCAGTCAGCAAGTGGTTAATCAAATCCAGTGAGGATGGAGCAGGAGCGGTGCCAAGCCATGATCTGTTAGTCTTTTCACACAAAGAGCCCAGCCCTTAGGTTTGCTCACATGTTATCCCCCATAGCATGCGCTTGCTATGGGGACAGACACTAAAGAAGAGGAGGAGCAGACAGCGCCAGAGAGGGACCCAGAAAGAGGAGTTTTGGGGCCTCTCTGTGCAACACCATTTCACAGAACAGGAAAGTTAAACATTATATTTTAATTTACAAATATAGATTTTAGCAACATTTTCATTATCGGTCTTTCAATATTCCTAAAGGGTCAGTCCATTCCAAAGTAATATTTTCATTTTTGGTAGATTCTGATGGTGTTTTCACTCTTTTTTAGATTTTTAGATTTCGTTCTCTTTTTAGATTTTCTTCTATGTTATATTATGCAGAATGCAGTAAGAAGTGCTGGCACATGCAGAGATGATGGTGGAAACCCAAAATTCTCATGTAGACAGGGACAATATTAGGGAATTATGAATACCGAAGCAGCCAAGACCTATGCCAAACCAGAGGCTCACTTAGAGCACCAGGCTACACCTTCTGGGCGGACTGACTCTTTAAAATATGGCTGTTTTTGCTTACAAATTGCTTAAAATATATCTTTTATCCCTCAATATTTAGTCTGCTTCCTATGGACTGGACTGCGCTCTTTAAAATCATAACGAGTGAATAACATACTTTAAAAGTTTACCAAATCCAAAATCTCACTTTTAATGGTTGGAAAGCCAAGCTTCATAAACATAATTTAAGCATTTATGTGAACATTAAAAAGGTATTTCCACAGTCTGTATAAACTGTGAACTATTAGAGTTTTTTTTTTCTCTTTAATCCAATTCACATTTATTACAAGTTGAGTGCAAACAATAAATTGTGCTAGTCAGTCGGATGCTATGTTTAAGTCATTGCAGGGAAAGCTTGTAAAATGTGCACTCACACAAAATCCTTCTGCCATAAAAAAAAAGACTTCATATATTTTTGCTTTACTGCTTCAGGCAAATTCTATTGGAAAGCACCTTGCAAAGGAAAGAAATGCTGCTATCCTATAACAATTTTGGCTGCAAAATTAATTTCTGAGCGTACATCAAAGTGTTTCTGTTTGATAAGCCCCATTGCTGCAGTCTCCATTCAGAATAAATAAGCTGGTGCATTATTTAATACTTCGTTTTTTTCCTTTCATTTTTGCTCTGGTTGGTTTTTAGCCACAGGAGGAGCATTTTTCATTTTTCCCCTTCCTCCCGCTCCTCTCATTTAGCAACTCTAATTAGCAATGAATAAACACTTCATTGTGGAAGCAGAATTATGTTTTGGTTGGCAAACAATATATGCGAAACATACATAGTGCTTAAAATATCCTTCGATTCATGGATTCTTGGTAGCAAGAAAGAAGAATGTTAATTGAAAGTAACAAAACGCACAGGGTCTGATTTATGAAAACTGGGTCAAAGGATAAAAAGTGCTGCAGCAATCAGTCAGGCTTTCGTTTTTATTCCCTACATGTGCTGGGATAGGAAAACAGGAATTCTAGTAGCTATAGACCACTGTGGGATCAAGGTTGTATTTGGGCATCCTTTTTCTTAAGGTACATGTGAATGGTAACACTCTTTTGTACAAGCTCCACCCTTGTCATACAACTATTTAAAGGATAACTCCACTTTCCTGGGGAAACAAAATAGCAAATAAAGAAAAAACAATATAGCGTAAACAATTGCGGCATAAATCATATTGTAATTGAATGTTATTAAAAATTACCTTTCCTTTTGAATCTGCAGCTGTTGAAATTTTCTGAAAATGCAATGCAATATGGCCGCCTGGATGTGTTTTGTACACAGAATGTGTACTGACCACACCCCAGAAACATAATTTCCTGCTTGTGTGATTGGCTCACTAATTTTCCCAGAAGTCTGCCTAAGATACAAGTCAAATTTCTGGCATCCCCTTCAACAAAAATTTCATTTTTGGTGAGATACTCCCAATAGGAACACGTCTAAAGGGATGCAGGTCCAGCAGCTTTCCTCGTTAAAGGCCTGCAGCTGCCACAGCTGATAGATAATTATGAAACCACTTCCATTTGACCCAATCAGCACAGAGGGACAGAGGAACAAACAGGGATTTCTTCAGAATAACAGAAGGTAGAAATCTGTAACAAAGTTTGTTAAAATCCTTGCAATGTACATAGATTACCCAGAGGGGAATGTTTTTTTCTCAACAAAAGTGGAGTTACATTTTCAAAGGAATTCCTGACTGTATTATTGGAGGAAGCCGTTAGGCAGAAAAGGGTGGGGTTTGGGACTTTAAATATACTTCTATAGTCACTTAACTATATAGAAACATGAAAAATTATATTTATCCTAAAAACTTTCTTTTATTTCATATAATATAAAAACATATGTTGCTATCTGCAGAATAAATTACAACAGTAGGGGTATGAAATCTTTTTGAGAAGGAAGATGAGTTTCGTGGGTCGTCCACTTCAAACAAAATGCGTCGACCTTCTCAAAAATATTTAACCACTTGCCGACCGCCGCAAGTACATATACTGCGGTGGTCAGCCCCTCACAGGCAGAGTGACGTATCGGTACGTCACTAGCCTGTGAGGCTCTGGGGAGCGAGCACGCGCCGCCGGCGATGCACTCCCGCGCGGTCACAGACCCCCCCGCACGTGTGACCGGTGGACCCGATGTCCGCCGGTCACTCAGCGATCGTCGGGGGAGAGGGAGAAAGGCAGGCGGCTGATGTAAACAAGCCGCCTGTCATTCTCCCCTGTGTAGAAATGTAGGACCGTTGATCATTGTTCCTACAGCTCAAGCCACAGCCAATCACAGTTAGAATCACGCCCCTAGGGACACACACAGCCCCTCCCTCTCAAATAAAGTTAACCCCTTCACTGCCAGTGTAATTTTACAGTAACAGTGAATATGTATAGCACTGATTACTGTAGAAATGTCACTGGTAACCCCAAAAGTGTCAAAAATGTCAGTCAAGGGTCCCATCTGTCCGCCCCAATGTCGCAGTACCGCAAAAAAAATTGCAGATCGCCGCCATTACGCGTTAAAAAAAAACAAAAATGACAAAAATCTTTCCCTTTGTTAGTAAACGCAATAACTTTTGGGCAAACCAATCAAAATACGCTTTTTGCGATTTTTTTTTTTACCAAACATATGTAGCATAAAACAAATTGGCCGAAAATGTTAAAAAATTTTGATTTTTACATTTTTTTTTGGGGGGGGGGGAATTTCATATAAAAAAATGTGAAAAATATTGTTATTTTTGCAAAATTTACGCTTTTTTTTGTTTATAGCGCATAATCAAAAAATCGCACAGGTGATCAAATACCACCAAAAGAAAGCTCTGTTTATGGGAAAAAAAGGACGTCAAATTCGTTTAGGTACAGCGTCGCACGACCGCGCAATGGTCCGTTAAAGTCACGCAGTGCCGAATTGCAAAATACCCCCTGGTCTTTCAGCAGCCAAATCCTCTGGGGCTTAAGTGGTTAATATACCTACTGCATACCTAATGTATTCTTCAGATACCAACATATGTTTTTATATCGTATGGAATAAAAGACAACGTTTTTAAGACAAATATAATTTTTCATGTTTCTGTATAGTTAAGTGACTATAGAAGTATATTTAAAGTCTCAAACCCTACCCTCTTCTGCCTTTTAACTACCATACTAGGATGATACTTCTATGTCATATGAATCGATAGAGACACATTCCATTCCACACAAAAAACTCTTCTATCTTCTAAGTATTGGAGGAAGCAGGTTGTGTGCTTTATTCACCCAGCTACATTTCAACTGCACAAACAAGACCCCACATCTTGGGAACTAGTGAGTCTTCTGACTCTTCTCACCCTTTTCCCTTACAATGTTTTAGTTTAATTTGGCTACAATTTGTAAGAGTTGACCAGAAGGGGGAAACAAAATAAGTAAATAGTCATCAGAGTCCATACATTTTAAGGCTTTGGCTTTCCCTGCTGCCCTAGACACAGGCTCATAATTGCCAATAAGGTAAAAACAGCCCTTTGTGAATTAGCAATAAAGGTACCAGAGATGGCCATGGTCCTGAGGGCCTCACCCCTAATGCTGACTACACACACATTGCAATTTTTTTTCAATCTGTGGCTTTGGCTTGCAAAAGCAAATAAATGGATCAGTATTTTATATATTGTACTGGACATCGGGAATTTGTCCTGAACAGCATGTATATTTCCCCAATATTTGAGTTGTGGTCCCTTTAAGGGGCACAGTTCGAAGACTTGGTTGCATGCTAGAGGTTCTTACCCATGCAAGGTGAGTTGGTAGTCAAGTTGGAAAGAGAAGACTGATTGTAAGCGCTCTCTCAGTTGATGAGTTCTTATTAGGGAACTGGAATTTTGGAGGTTTAAAGAGCTTTGGGAAGGAAGAACCTTGACTACAAGGATTTGTGTCCTTAAGGGATTAAACTGCAGGAGAGGGAGTCTTAAAAGGCAGCAGGACGGGATCAGAACCTGTGTCAATGAGGCAGAATGGAGTGGTTCACAGGTTATGAGCAAGGTGAACTCTCTGGCAACTAAGACTCTGGTTGCTGAACCCATGTGACCTTTCTGGCACCCTGATATGAGGAGGAGTTCTAACCTCTGTGTGGATTCCCTTATCAGAATTCATAGCTCGGCAGGAGAGATCCCTGCATCAAACATTATTTTTTTGATGCAGGGATCTGTCAGGTTTTCTTTTAGTGAACCCACTGGTTGAACAAAAAATAAATAAAACTGCATGTTTTTACCCATATTAAATCAAATGGAGTGTTTTTTTTATGAGTTGGGAGGCATAAGCCTAATATTATTCCAGAGGAACAGAGGCAAGAATAATGACAAGAAGCAAAGGTTATGTTCCAGAACCAGGCACCCCTCAGATCCTGGAACCCATAGGCTAAATTATTCAGTATATCTCAACCTGATAGAGTGTGATGAATTTGGTCTAGAATGCTGGTAGGTATGAAGACATTTGGTAACCATCAATGCCAACTGCAATCTAATATAACAAAAAAAAAAAAAAAGTCTCCTCACAGTAAGCATACTGAGGAAGCAGGAGAAAGGTCTGAACTGTGCCAGTAAAGTAAAGTGTTCCTGGTATACCAGACCTTTGGTGGGATCAGTAAGGTACACTGATTTCAAAGTGCATGTATATCTAGCCAGGTTCTTGTATAAAAGCAAAGTGACTGGTTTTGTTAAACTGCTGGTGTATCCTAAAATGTTCTTGACACCTTTTTTTCATTTTCTTCTTTTTAAGACGTAGTTTCAGGCATTTTTTTGTATCTATTTGTGCGCATTTTCGCCTGCAGTCACGCATTTTCACAATCTTGTTCTGCGTAATATACAAATGAACATTTGCACGTATTTGCATGCATGAGACGTAAATTACTGACCAAAAAATGCAGATTTATTTATTTTTTTTTACTGAAGAATGCACATTGCTTGTTTATGCGCCTGTGTGCATAGGCACATTACAATTATTGGGCTGATTTTAGCTCCATAAAAAAAAAAAAAAAAATACTCTGTACTGAGCTTTTTCAAGCTGCAATGTGAAAGAGTCCTTAAAATAAACACAAACTTGGGTTTGTTTTGCATGTTTATTGAAGTGCTGTTAAATGTTTGCCCAAAGGTTTTGTGTGTCAAGGTCCTACTTGTCTTCTACTGATGATTTCTGAAAAATCAATCTCTAATGTCTTTCTACACCTTTATCTTACAATGTCCATCAGCCAGGATGCATTTTTTTGGCCTGCCGTACTAAGTTTGTATAGTGATAAGGGTTGATTTACTAAAGGCAAATAGGCTGTTTACTTTGCAAGGGAAGTTGCACTTTGCTAGCGAATTTGCCCATTTCTAAGCGAATATTGTGAAGTTGAACTTTGCCAAGATAGCATGGAAGAAAAAAAAAAGAGCATTTTGCTTGTACAAAATTGGATGAATCAATTAAACCAAACTAGACATGCTTGTATAGTTTATAAACTTGTCAGATCATACACTTTCTGAACCAGAAATAACAGTCCTCTCCAAAGGCCTAACATTCTTCCCAACCATCAAACTGGATAATTTACAGGTATTGTCAGATATGGAGGAATTCTTCAGGAGACTAATGGGCCACACACTATAAGATTTCCTGAAGACTTTTTCCTTTAGATTTACCAAAACCATATAATATGAGGTCAAACCTAAACATTTTCAATTTGTATGCAATCTGGTAGGCCCTTGCACTACATAGAAAAGGTAAATCTGAAGGAAAAAGTCTTCAGAAAATCTTATAGTGTGTATGGCCCTTAAGGCTCAAGGAATATTTTCACAGTAATGAAAGGAATCCTAGGACAATAGAAGGCAACAAAAAGAAAAAGAACATCAACTTTACACCTCCAGAAGGATGCAACCCCAAACTGGACACCTATATCGACCTATTCAGACTGCGAGTTACAAAATAAACTTTTATACAACCTTTTACCACTGAAGCGAAGAGCTGTACGCAATTTGTGCAATAATCAGGCCATCACCATCAAACCAGCAGATAAAGGGGGAGCAGTCATTGGAATGGATACAAACAAATATATACAAGAGGGCCAGAGGCAGCTGGCAAATACTACTTACTATAAAAAACTTGACCCAGGATTTTACTAAATTAAAAGGTCTCATTATAACAATACCAGCCCACCTACATTCAGAACTTATCTATGCAATTCCTGATAATCCAGAAATTGGGGACTTCTACATGCTGCCCAAGATTCACAAGCCAGGAAATCCAGGAAGACCCATCATAACAGGTATGAATACACTTACCAAACATATCTCAGGCCTTGTTGAAAATATGTCAAACCATTAGTCATGAATACTGCGAGTTTCCTTCAAGACACAACTGACTTTCTGAACAAGCTCAACAATATACAACAATTACCACCAAATACACTTCTAGTTACTTTGGATGTAGAATCGCTGTACAGTAACATCCCTCACAAGGATGGGTTGGCTGCATGTCACCGATTCTTATCATCTTCACCAAACCACAAATACAGTGCTGAGGATGTTACACAGCTCATCAAATTCATTCTTACACACAACTACTTTACTTTCAATAACGACATCTATCTCCAGTGTATGGGTACTGCTATGGGAAGTAAAATGGCGCGCCAATATGCAAACTTATTTATGGCTGATCTGGAGGACAAATTCCTGAACAGCATACAGCAAAAGCCATACAGATATTATCGATATATCGATGATATCTTCATTATATGGACAAAAGTTGAAGAAAATCTGAAACCGTTTTACTCATTGATCAACACCTTTCACCCATGTATCAAACTAAAAATGGATTATTCTAACAGGCATGTCAACTTACTAGACACCACAGTATACATCAGGGATGACAAGCTTCATACTTCGATATACAGGAAACCGACTGACCGATGCAGCTATCTCCACAGTTCCAGTTTTCACCTCCAACACACTAAATGGGCCATTATACACAGCCAGGCCATCAGATACCACCGAATATGTTCAGAGATAAACATCTCAGAACACTAGCAGACTCCTTCTGTAAGAAAGGTTACAAAGACCAAACCATCAACACCAGCATAAACACGGCCTTGAAAACCCAAAGAAAAAATCTTCTCCAATACAAAGAGAAAAAACAAATAACCATGTACCTCTAGTCACCACATACAATCCAGCACTAGAAGGGATAAAAAGATAATCAAAGATTTACAACCCATCATAACAGAGGATGAAACTCTGAAAGGAATATTCCAACAACCTCCAGTACTGGCTTTCAGACAACCACCCAACTTTAGACATAAACTAATCAGCAGGAAACTTTATTCTAATGGGAGCAAACCCTGCAATAAATAACGCTGCGAAGTGTGCAACCAGATCAATTTGTCTAAAAGTGTCACACACACAAATGAGACCTTCAGTATAACAGGATCATACAACTGCACCTCCAGTAATGTGTACCTCATCCAATGCAAAAGATGCAGCAAAGGATCTTATGTAGGCGAAATAGGACAGAAGTTGCAAGCGAGGATGAATTTGCACAGACGTATCATCAAGGAAAGTAAAGAAGATAGTTTCTGCACACCTGTGGGACATCATTTCTCACAACCGTACCACACTATAGAAGACTTCCCCGTCTATTAGCTCTCCCTCTGTCTTATTTCACTAACAATGCTAGTTTTATTACCATTGCCAGTTACATTTGTTTGTTTGGTTTTCTCTCTTTTTTCCTTTTGGCTTTGTTTTTTTACCATTCTACTAAATTCCTTTTGAATCAGTACTGCTTGGATCTTGATGAAGGGGACATACCCCTAAAGCTTGTCCTGAAAAATTGTATGTTAGTGCAAATAAAACAAGTATCATGGACAGTACTCAATTGTCTTTGTCCAGTTTAAATATGCATACCTATGCATGTCCAGTCACCATATGGTGTTTATAGTCAACTGCACTACATCACAAAAGTATGATCTCTATAACTTTATCTGCATTTTCATTTGGCATATTATTGTCTGTTTGTGTGTGTGTTTTTTTTTTATAATCTCTTTTTTAAATAACCTCTTGCCTATGCAGTATTGGGCTTTTTGGACCTTTGGGAAACAGCCATCTGCTGATAAACAGATTGCTGGATTTTTTATTCCAGTAGTGTAAGTAGCACAAACAACGAGAAATATTAAAAATCTGCACTTTTTCTGTGTCTACATATTTATAACATGCCCTTACTACCATCACAGATGGTAAACTATGAGGGCATGAACTGATGTGCTAAACATATAATTATTATGCTACAGTACCTCTCCTGTTAGTCAACATCCAAAAAACAATGGTCCTAATATGTATATTGTGCCATATTTTTGCTATCCATAGAAACTAGTTGGCTTCTAGCTCTACTTTTTCTTGTTGGTTTTTAGAAAATGAATGGAGGAATCAGACTTTGGCTAACAATAGCACATTTTTATATCAACTTAAAAATAATCTTATGGGTTTCATTATGCCTCATCATTCACTGCACCCTCTTCATTAAATAAAATGAAGCAGCCAAAAGTATGATTTTTTTGGGGTTTCCTCCTGCTAACTGCTAAATGGATTCGGAGCCCCAAGACCCAATCAGAATTTGTCAGTATGATCTAGAATAGAGATGATACTTTTCTTGGATGATAATGGAAGATGTGGCCATCTGGAAAAGAAAAAAAAGTGAAATGGAGCAAGTAATTAGCAATTACAAAGATGTGAAAAACGTTCAAACACATAAAATAACATGCATACTATACAGGGACTGAGCACCTACAATTTACAGTATATCAGGAAGACCTATACAGATTTGTATAATGTAATATCTCTCATAGTAATAGTAAAACTGCCACCATTAGTGTAACACTTGTTGCAAACAAACTGTATTTATTATGGAATCGTAGACAGTACTTAATCCATAAAATACCCTTTAATAATACAATTAATGATAATAAAAAACACTACACGTACCTTTAATGGATTGAAATTGGCCACAGCCCTTTATTATTGGCAATAAATTAATTAATTGATCCTTTACTCCAATTTCATAACACACATTTACATTTTTTTTCTTATCACCAAATAATTTCACACCAAGCCAAATTATTATTATATCATTTTACACACATATATCTGAAAACTAGATCTGATAACTCAGCCATTAAAGCTAGAGTAATAACTATTTAAACCAGAAACTGTCCCATTTCATTTGCAGAAAGGGACGGATGCCACACAATAAGGACCGTGACAAATGAGGGAGGGTGGAAAGCTTCTTCTTCTATTGCTTACCGCTGACTGACAGCTGTTGTGCAGATTTTTTTCATTTAAATAGCTACTAGTAGCTCGTGCCATGACAGTTATGACCATATAAGATCTCTTGAGCCAGTTACATTTAAACATTTTAAAACTGCCTTTTGCTATGGACTTAAACTATGCTTTTTACTGTTACGCTCCCATTGGTGGGTGATGCAAATTATTTGCTCCCCCCCCCCCTTTTAATAGTTATTTGCCAAATTTGTCTCTGTATACCCACATACTAATGCCTGTTCCTCTTCCAACCTGCACCTCCATCTCAGAGATGTCATTGGTAGCAAGACTCTTTTTCTGCAATTTTTCTGCTCGCCCACCAACATCTGACGTCCGCTCAAGATCTTGCACAAGCGCTGTGTGAAATCTGTAGCGGTTATTACTTTTACATTGCCATAGCTACGGCACCATAACAAGCATTACATTACCCACGTTCATGTTGCTAAAGCCATGTAAACTTATAAACAGTAACAAGGTGCGTGTGTAAGAGCCGGTTCACACTACTCCGACTTGGGACACGACTTGTGTGCCCTCAAGTCGCCCCAAGTCTCTTGTCATCACGAATTCAATGTAAATGAATGAGAGCCATCTTAATATGCACTACTGAAGTCGCTCCGACTTCAGAAAAGGTTCCTGTACTACTTCAAGGCGACCTCTATCCGACTTGTGCACATGGACTGCAATGGGAGTCGCCTCTAATTCGGATCCTTATCTATTTTCAAGCGACTTGTTATCAGACTTTCCAGGAAGAAGAAAAAGATTAGCCAGGCATTCCCCACAGACAAAGTCGCCTATCATTTAAGTCTCTTCAAAGTAGTGCACAAGTCTTTTCCAAGTCTCTTCCATGTCTCTAAACAAGTCTCTTCAAAGTCACACTAAAAAGTCGCTCCTTCATGGGGCAACTTTCTGGTCACGGTAGTGTGAACCGGCTCTAAGGGCAGTGTTTTCCTTAAGTTATTGTGACAAATTGCTACATTTTATGGGATCTCACATGTTAGGAACAAGAACACTCTGGAAAGCACTGGGGAAGTAGCCTTCCCAGGGTGCAGCTGTCAGGCCCTGGCTAGGTCACCAGTGCTTAAAAAGAACCAGTAACTAGGACATGTAACAGCAAAACGATTTAAAAAAAATGGCTGTTCGATGATTTGAGGTCAGCATGTAATGCGAATAAAGATTTGATGTACAGTAAAATGGGGGGGGGGTCTGTTTTAGGCCACTATCATGAAGCAGAAAGTAATCTGCATTCATTTGTTAATATGAAAGGTTTCCATTGTTATTTTACTGCTTTTCTTGTGAAAAATAGGGCAAACCATGTTGAGATAAATGGTGTTTATTGAAAGAATGCAAAAATATAACACTCTGTGTAATAAAATACAGAACTCAAGATACCATAAAAGCAAGTGTGCGGTCTAGCTTGAACTATTTTTAAAAAAATAAACAAAAGACTAACAAATCAGGGGAAGACTGAGAGAGCAAGCACAACCAGCCCTTTCATAGTAGGGATGGGGTTCTGTTGGCTGATGAGTGGACCTTGCAAAGTGGGCCATGTTACCTCATAGGCCTCATACACACTGGACGTTTTTACATCTGCTCCTAAGGGCATCCAACGTTATTTTTTTCCTGACTCTAAATGCCCCTCAATGTTAGCCAATGTGTCTATGCACATATAGGCTTTTAGCAGCGTTTAGAGGCAGGAAAAAAATCCCACTGCCAGTGCGTTCAGGAGCAGCAGAGTTTGGGCAGAGAAAAGGCTTGACGCTAATAAAAGCTGCTAAACGTGCCTAAAAGTTAGTGCTGGAGCATTAATTCATTTAATTGGCCAAAATAAATTATTTATTCTGGCCAATTAAATTAATTAATGCCCAAGAGCTTGACACCCGTAAAAGCTCCTATAAGCTTGTAAAAGCTTTAGACACTTTTACAAGCGTCAAGCATTTTTTTCTCCAAAAATGCTGCTGGCTTCTAAGAGAGTTCAAATAACGTCCTGTGTGCATGAGGCCTTAAACTAGTGGGCATGGTGAGAGTTTTAAAGTATATAGCTTACTGTGACATACCTTTTAATGTTTTTTAGTATCTGCTTTGTTTGCAGCTCTTGGCATTTGGTCACATGACATGCCAGAGTGGCAAAGGAAATTGGCGCTGTAAGCAGGAAGTTATATAATGTTGGCCATGTGTCATTGGCTGCAGGTCCCGATGTGATCAATGTCTGAATGGTGAAACCTTCCCATTCAGGGCTATCAGCTCCACATATCATACATTTTATACCCCCCGGAGCAAGTGAACACATACATTTGTCTGCTTGGATTCAGTTGCAGTTGTTGGCATTTGCCAGTCATTTTCTTAGCACTTTCAGAGAAGTCATAAAACTGTATTAACAGCAGGGTCCATTTACCAGCAAATGTAGATTTTTGGCATAATTCCTCATTTTCAGGGTGTCAAATGTGCAGGAGCAATGGGCAAATCATTTATAAAATGTATTCTTTAAACAGCAAATGTCAGAAATGAGGATTTCCCCTGACAGCTGTAAAATTTGCTAGACTTTGTCACTGAGACATGGTTTCTGTGAGGGTTCTCATTTATCCAGGTCATTGTATAGCTAGCAGTATTAGGTCATAATTAAATTGATTTGTTTTTTAAAGCGTAACTCCACTTTTGTTGAGAAAAAAACATTCCCCTCTGGATGATCTCTTTACATTGCAGAGATTTTAACAAACTTTGTTGCAGATTCCTACCTTTCGGTATTCTGAAGAAATCATTGTTGGTTCCTCTGTGCTGAGAGGGTGAAATGGGAGTGGTTTCATAATTATCTATCAGCTGTGCAGCTGCAGGGTTCTAATGAGGAAATCTGCTGGGCCTGCATCCCTTTACATGTGTTCCTATTGGGAGTAGCTCACCAAAAATGACATTTTTGTTGCAGGGGATACCAGAAATCTGACTTTTATCTTAGACAGACTTCTGGGGAAATTGGTGAGCCAATCATGCAAGCAGGAAATTATGTTTCTGGGGTGTGGTCAGTACGCATTCTGTGTACAGAACAGCTCCAGGTAGCCATATGGCATTGCATTTTCATAAAATTACAACAGCTGCAGAATAAAAAGGAAAGGTAACTTTTAAAAACAGTCAATTACAATATGATTTTTGTCGCAATTATTTACACTATATTGTTTTTTCTTTATGTGCTGATTTTTTTCCCCACAAAAGTGAAGTTACCCTTTACAGTTGAAGATATTTTACTACTCATCCAAGTAGCTTTCTCACTTTAATGAGTGTCAAGAACATACCCCTGCATATATAGCCACATTAAAGAGGAACTGAACTTTGGAAAGTGTGCCAAAAAACACAGGCAGAGAGAAAAAGACTAGACACCAGTTATTCTTGTGGTCTCTCTTCAGCTAGTCCTTCTTCCCCATTATTGACTTACCATGCCATACTCTGTACAGAGGCGGCCAACTTGGTAGAGGCAGAATTTTACTCTCACATGTCAGTGCCTCCAGCAAGGGTAACTTCCAATCTGGGGAGACCGGCAGCTAAAGGCAGCAGTTTCTTAGATTTCTCATTGCAGATATACAGCTCTGAAGCATTTTTTTCCTATAACATAACCATTTTTAATTTGTAAATTCAAAGTCCCATGAGTCTCGATGTGCATCTGGATGAGGGGTGAAGGGTCTTTCTCAGCTAAGCATGCCCTCCTGCTCCTGAGTTAAGGGCAGGTGGATTCCATGAAATAAATGCTACATGAATCATCTGCCCCCAAAATGGCTGCAGATAGAAATTCTAGGGGGGGGGGGTGTTTTTCAAAGGGATTTCTCAACAAAACAATGCATGAAACATGGATGGATGGGTGAGTTTGCTTTGAATATTAAAAATTAATCGAATAGAATTTTCAGTTTGTGGTGCTCAGACACAGTTTAGTTCCGCTTTAATGTGGCTATAAGGTGACAAAGATAACCATTAGTCTATGGAAACTGAGGTTCCTAAAACTCATTAAAGTGGTTCTAAAGGCATTATATGCATTAGGGTAAAAAACCACCTGGGTGCAGCTACCCCCCTGCTGCCCCTTATACTTTCCTGAGCCTCATCTCAATCCAGCGATTGGCAGGAAAGAAGCAAATTTCCGGGGTCTCTTTCTCCTCATTGGTCCACACAGCAGCAGTAGCCATTGGCTCCGGCTGCTGTCAATCACAGCCAGTGAGTCAATGAGAAGAGAGCAGGGGGGTGGGGCTGAGCCACACTCCATGTGTGAATGAACAATGTCCACTCACAGAAGTGCCGCTCGCGAGCGAGCCTGCTCGAGTGCCCCCATAGCAAGAGGCTTGAAATTGGGGGCACTCGGTAGGGGGGAAGAGCCAGGACTGCCGAAGGGGGACCCAAAAGGAAGAGGATCGGGGCTGCTCTGTGCAAAATCATTGCACAGAGCAGAAAAGTATGACATGTTTGGTATTTTTGTAAAATAATATCAAAAAATCTTGACTTTAGAAACACTTTAAAGCTACAGACCCTACTTGGAGGGGTAGCGAAACATTTTCAACATTACAGCCCAGTTAAATGTGACTAACAACTGAGTATGCTGTGACCTGGGTTATTCACTAAACTATAAGGAATCGCTATTTGCAGCAAATGACATCAGAAACACAGCCTGATTCTGTAAATCTGTGGTTGGAAAATGTGATCTAATTCTGCAAACTTCCATGTGAATGGTCTTTACAAGTATGGCTAGCAATAGTTACTGACTTGACAGGTGAATGAGTGGTGCATTATCAGAGAACCACTTTGCTGCTTTAATATGTCACTCATTCCATCCTGCAAACAGAGTTAAAGCTATGTTATTACATTTACAAAATCTTCACTTACAGCTAATAGGATAAAGGGACTGAGTCATCACTACTAGAGAAAGAAAATGAACACACATTTGGACTTTTTGATCATATAAACCAATCGTATTTCACTGTTTACTGTAAACACTTGCCATCCAGAGGCCGCAAATAAATGGCTTGGACTTCAAGTGGTAAAAAAAGCCCACAGTTATGGCAGTGGGCTTGTTGCTGTTGTGGCTCACTGCTGTTCACTAAAAGTGTCTAAAAGTGTAAAAGTGATCAAGGTGGCTGTAGAGCTGAGAAGGTGCTGAGAATAAGGAACCAAGAAGTGCTTAGCTGAAAAAAGGGGTAAACAGCCAATCAAGCAAAGTCCTCTCGGCAAGAATGGAGGAAAGGAGAAACAGTAAAGGTCTATTAAACCCCTGATGTCTCCATAAAGAGTTCATGTCACCTGACCATGCTGTCACAATGTTAGCCCTTTGTCATGGCAATAAAGTGAAATTAAAAAAAAAGTAAAAAAAGTACATTTTAGTAAAATAAATAAAATAATACATTTTTAAAAGTAACTCCGTCACACGTCGAAGCACATACACAATTGAAAACACACGTGTATGTAAACAGCATTTGCGCCACACATGTTGGGAACTGCAGCAAATGTCTAGAGTGAGACTGTTAATTCTAAGGCTATAAAGCATTGCCTAAACAATTTGGGATACCAAAGTTTTTTGCCATTTCACAGGTGTACAAAATTGTAAGACTTTACATGTTTTGGTATCTATTTACTTAACCCAATGCCATCTTATATATTTTACAATAAAGGGTATTAAACTGTTTGTGTGCATGTTTTTGTCCTGAAACTATAGATTTGATAAACATTTGCACAAATATCATGCAACATAAACATTTGCCCCACCAACATTTTCATCCACAGGGCTTCTGCTTTCAGAAAATATAACTTTGTTTCAGGGGGAGGGGTTAGGTAATTTTCTTGCAAAAAATCCAAATTTTAATGTGTGAAAAATTCAACAATTGTCCTGTTTGCTAACTGGTTACGGAAAAATTAGCAAGTAGGAATTCTTGCAACAGCTCTAGTTTTGTGCTCATTTTCTTTCTTCTGAATTTAATGAATCAGACCCATGTTATTTAAAGCCAAGTACAGTGTCAGTACTCCTCCAGATAACATTTTCAATTGATATCCATAAACCATCAAGTTCCACAAATCAACATAAAATATATAATTAGACATTCATTCACCATTCACTAATTTGTTGTAAAAAAAAAAAATGTAAACCTGCAGGGTTTTGATTGTGTTCTCATATAAAATAACATGCTGTGAGTCATTAAGCACCTGTTAATATTATCACAATGTTCATTTTTTTTCTGAAGAATGAATGGGCATTCCAGGATATATATTCTATTTTCAGCTTCAATAGTAACCTTCTTCCCAAATGAAAAGAAGTTCTCATTAGCGGTTTCCATAAATGTATGCTCTCTGAAATTCATTTCAGAGACTTTACAAACTGTACCCTTTCTTTCCATCTTTTTCCTTGAGAAAGAAAAATTGACTCCTGTATTAATATAGAAGGTATTTCTCATTCGTTCATTGACGGACACAGCTCCTGATCTTCATAACCGTTGGTTTATACTGCCCCCTCTTATACTGGTATCCACAGCTACTAGATGCAACATTGCATGAAGGAATCAGCCTACAATATATTTTAGCACCGCTCTGTATAAATTAAGGGCTCGTTCACACTTTACTCTCTGAAGAGAAATTCATGTTCAGATCCATCTTGAGAGAGCATTTCACAGGTGGTGAGGAGCCATTGTATCGCCCCCTTCACCGCCAACTTTAGCCTCTGTAACCCTGCACTATTTTGCTACAGCCACTTTCAATGCACTCAGTTGTGGGGCACCTGCAGAGCTTCCTTATTCACCTAAATGGGTCACTTTAGTGGTTCTGCATGCTGATACAATGGCTTTGGTACTTTTGAGTCTGAGTTTTAACAAATATTTCAAGTAAGTAGTTTTTACTTCACTTGTGTGTTTATTCTGGGCCATGTGCTCAAAAAGTTGAGATTTACCATTAATGGGAGTGGATCCTTTAATACATCAGCACAGCTGCCCACTGTTATGATTAATTATAGTTTTACTTATTTATGTTTTCTGGGATTCTTTAGGCCTCTAGCTATAGAAGTACTCGCCAGGTTTCATCTCCTGTTCAGCTTTGGTGAGCAGCCGAATCGGGTAAAAGTTGCACATAAGATTGGCCTTCCCTTGAGTTGTTTCATTACGGTATTGATGTGCGCAGTAAATCCTGCATTTCTTTTACAGCACGCTGAAGGTCACTACTGCAGTCTGATCATAATGAGCCTCATAAGCTAGTAGTGTCTCATCTCAGCGTGACGCTCAACAGATTGCAAGAGGAAAAAATACCGTTCATTTCTTAACCTTATTAGTGTACGAGAGCTGAATGCATCTTTTGGGCATAGGAGCTGTTGTCTAAACAGTGCTATAGGGCTACATTCCCAAAGATCATAATTGGATGAGCTAGATTCTAGTTATCCAGCAACTATTGGGAATTACCAGACACCATTGCAAATGAAAAGCTGGCAAAACATGAAAAAACATGTTTTACTCTGGACTTTCGCTTGCAGTCACAATGGATGTATCACAATGTATGCATAAAGCAGTGCAAGTTATCCATATTCATATTGGGTAAGAAATGAGAAGATAATCAGTTAGCACATATATTTGGAGACTAGTGCACATACTTTTTAAACTCAGAGGTTTGTGCTTGGTAATCACCAACATTTCAGCTGTCTACCCAGTGCTGGTAGCATTAGAAGCATCCAAGTGACCACATAAAGATGAGCTGCTTATCAACCCCCTGTGTACTGTGTGTACTGTCACATTCATTTACAATGCAAACTTTTGAACCTTGCAATCTTTCCTTCTACTAACACCATTCATGAGCACCCAACCTTAAGCAAAATGCCTGGCAAAGAGCTAAATATTAAAGCGGTATTAAGCCCCAAAAACAAACATTTATTACATTTTAGCTTATCAATTTGTAGATGTGATAGCTTGCATTTGTTCTCTTTTTTTATGCTATCTTTCTTCTATTTTCACCTGGCATTCTGGCCGGTAAATCTGTTGTTTTTCAAAAGAACAAGCACTCTTACAGATCTTTCAATTAAAGGGAAAAGACAAACCATGTACCACTGACAGGGTGAGTACAATAATCAGTTTTGTTTATGTAAAACCTTTATCCCGAAAGGTAAAGAAAAAACTGTTTGCTGTTACAGCTTATAAAGTATTAGCACTCCCCTCAGTCCAGACTGACAATGCTGCAGTCCAATGGTGCCCCTGTGCTCCTCAATCAGAATGGGGACACTCTAATACAGGAGGTGTATTACTGGCCAGAACACCAGGTGAAAACAGGGGGAAAAGCCTAAAAAAAGAAAACGAATGTAGCAAACACATGTTTGGTATGCTGCAGTATATCACATTTTTGGTTTTGGGTTTAATACTGCTTTAAGTTATATGTAAACTTTTTTTACTTGCCAAATAATTTGTAATTCTGAGCAGACAGTCCTGTGATTGACACATCTATCACACTGCACAAAGTATGAGTCTAGTATTTTCTGATTCAGCTTTACAGCTTCTGGGGTTATTTGACTGATGGACAATGAATACGCAGTGTGATGTTGTAACATTATTGTATACGGAGCAGGCAGGGAGCATAGAGGTAATACAGGGAGGCAGGGGCAGACTGGCAACTTTCGGCCCAGGGGGCAAGTACAAACCAGAGGCCCAAGGTGCAGCGGCTCAGCCCCTCTCCCACTCTCCCTCACCCCCCTCCCACTCTCCCAATCCTCCTCCTGACCCCCCATTCCAAGCTGAAGCCCTGCTCCAGATACTCTTTCCTTACCAGCTGAATCCAGATTTCTGACTTGGACAGCAGGGGGAGTTTGGGGGAGCTGGGACAGCTCGGTTCGAGCTGGCCAGGGCATAAGAGTCAGTGGGGCATGGAACCGACCTCTGCTTAGAAACAGTTTACACCATCCACGCTGGGGAAGGGAGGCCTACACTTTGTCCTTGTCTTAAATCTACACTCAGGAATCCTTTAGACATGTATGTGGCAGAAGAGGTGCAGCCTTTTTATGGTGCAGGGAGGTGAAAAGATGGTCCAGGAACAGTGCAGGGGTGGGGGAGCAATGGGAATTTAGCATAAGAAGCTGCATAAGCATTAAAGTGAACCTGTTGCTTTGTGCTGCATGGGTAAAGCACAAGTTCACATTAAAGTCAACAACTCATACTCTATTCTATACTTTTGTATTGGCTTCCAGAGTAAAAGTCATTTGCAAGCAGCTAATATTTTGCATATTCGAATAATGAGCTTCTGCTGAATTATAGTTTAGCTAAAGCTGTGATAGTGGTTACAAGAAAAAGATGTTGATTATGTAAAGCAGTTGTAAGTTATCTCTCAAGGACTTTGTGTGAGGCGAGAGGCAAACATCAGTCTGCAAATCCTCTTCCAGCCATTTGTTTGTGCTTGAACTCGTGTACACTCTCAACCCATTAAAATAATAATTTCAAGCTTGAGCAGCTATGTTCGTGTGTTGCAGTTCTGCCCTGATGTCATGGGAATCCCAGACAATATGCTTGTTTGATGTCTGTCTAAAAGTGATTTGACATCCAGAAGAAGCTGTATCGCAAACATTCATTATATTGTAATTTAAGCACATGATGTATAATTAATTAACACAACCAAGAAATTGCAAAAATGGGAAGGATCCTACATCTTCATTGCAGAGGAATGCAGGGAATAAACTGAAGAGCTCTTTTCTATTATTTATTTAAAGAGTATATGTCACACAATTGCATTTTACCAGGCTTATTGCTAATTCGATTCAAAAGGGGCAAGAAGAATGTGCTAAGTGATTTACAGCGCTCAGTCATATATGTGCCTTTTGCTGATCTAACTATGGTTCCAGCCCGTGCCAGAGGCAGTTCAGCCATTGGTCAGGTATTTGTTACCATGCCTTTGATTTGTGGAAAGAAACCAGAGGACAGAAACGCTAACACAGACAGCACATGCACATTTCATGTAGATAATTCAGTCAAAATTAAACTCAAGCAACAAATTTGTAAAAGTAAAAAGGGCTAACCACTGATCCACCATGCAACTGCTTAACCGACTCCTTGAGGATACTGGTCCATGTGATCCACCAATAATGTTGCTCCAAGTAGTTGTAAAGCTGCCTGAACAGTCTGGACATGATCTCCAAAGGGGACATACTTTGTGTTGTGTCCATGCCACTTATTAGTGGAATCTCATGTATTTCTCATGTATATTGTTTCTATGTTTCTTTTGAAACATAGAAAAGTGATGGCAGACAAAGACTGAGTAGTCCACCGAGTCTGCCTATTCCTTTTTTTTTTTTTGGGGGGGGGGGGGGGGTTGTTTGGTTTTTTGTTTTTTTTTGTTTTGTTTTTTTTTTGTTTTTTTATTTCATTCACTTTATTGCCTCATTATAAATCTATGTTTGTCCCGAGCATGTTTGAAGCCATTTACTGTTGACTGTCTTACTACCTTTGCTGGTAGTTTATTCCAAGCATCAACTACCCTTTCCTTAAATATAATACTTTCTAAAATTAGCTTTGAACTTTCCTCCAGTTATTTTGAGGTCACGTCCACATGTCCTTGATTTTGATTTCATGTTGAAAAAACTGCCCTCCTGAACCTTATTCACCCCTTGATGTATTTATAGGTTTCAATTATGTCTCCCCTTTTCCTTGTTTCCTCCAGACTGTACATATTAAGTTGCTGAGGTCGCTCTCAATATGTTTTATCCCCCAGACTTTTCACTATTTTTGTTACCCATCTCTGGACTTGTTCTATCTTATCAATATCTTTGTGTAAGTGAGGCCCTTAGACCTGGACACGGTATTCTAAATGAGGTATCCCTAAAGATCTATATAGAGGAATCAGGACCTCCTTCCTCCTACAGGTGAGCCCTCTAATGATGCATCCTAGAGTTCTATTCGTTTTTCCCATAGCCTGGTCACACTGTTTGCTCATTTTGCAATCATCTGAAATAAGTACCCCCAAATCTTTTTCTTTAGTGCTAGCTAATGCTGTACCCCACAATGTTGTACTCTCTGAAGGGATTCTTTTTCCCTAGGTGCATTATTTTACATTAAGAAACCTTGAACTGCAGTTTCCACTGCTTTGACTAATCTTCCAGCAATGCCAAAACATGTTCCATATTACAGAAACCTCCAGGGATATTAACTCTATTACACATCTTTGAGTCATCAGCAAAAAGACATACCTGTACTTAACCTGCCTCCTGATCTACTTACTGTTGGGTATTTTAGGTGCATCCACATTGTCGTGATAGCAAAAAAATGTTTTTTTCGCATTTCTGCACATTTCACTAACAACATAACACAGGAGTACTCATGTGGTACCTGTCTTAGAAAGACATCCTAAAATGTCTCTAGTGTTAGTTAAGGGAATCTGGAGTGATCAGTAATATTATGACATGAACAAAATTGAATTCTTGCTTGCCATATTACACTGCAAATAATGGAGTTACTAGTTATGGCCAAATCAGTCATTTGCAGGCAGTTGTGATTTTTGAGAAACCCACTATTATGCGTTTCTAAAATTTTTCAGGGTTTACTGTAGCTCAGGGATTTAAGGGGCTGGGCCAGCTGGATCTTGATGTTCCAATGTTTTTTTGGAGAGGTTTTAAGTGCAACTCCAACAATACAAACCATATTTTTAGACAGAGTAGTGAAGAATTAAAAGCTATTAGGTTTTTATTGCTGTCTGTGAACCCTTCAGTGGAATTTCCCATCACTTCATGTTTAAGTAGCAGGTAGTCAGAGGGACAGACTAGTGACTGGGAAATCTCGGCAATTAGAACTCTGTCAGGTTGATATTGCTGCGTCATCATGTCCTGTTGACCTATTTTCCTCATTTTTTGTCAAAGTCTTATAGGGACAGGTAATAAGGGAACTCCCCTAACTAGAGTCAAATGCAGTTGTAAATACCTCACATAAATTATTTCCCATTGTGCAGGCTTTCCAAAAAGCATTTTGGTTGGAGTTGGTTTGTAAACCTGACCTGCTTTAGGACATCAAAATTTAACAATGCAGCAATACTAAAAACCATCCTTAAAGTGATTGTAAACCCTAACCTTGGAAAACAACGTATTCCGTTTAAAATATATTTGTGTACAGATATATAAAAAAATGATAAATACCTTTTTTCCCTTTTTTTAAAAGTGATCACATGCCTTTTGTTATCAGCTTCATAAGAGCTGAGGGAGAAGAAACAGCAGAACGCTGATCTTCCCAGTGAAAGGCTGTGTGGGGGGCGGTGTCAGTACCAGTCTGATCATTGGAGGGGAGCAGTACCAGTCTGATCATTGGAGGGGAGCAGGCTGAGTCTCAGCATAGCTAGCAAACTGGCCACAATGTGCTCTCAGTGTTTAATAAGAAAGCAGAGTGACTGGCAGGAACTCCATGGATTTCACACAAAGAAAGCAATATAAAGTGAACAGAAAGAGTACTTTTTCATACAAGTACATGGTACAGCAGGCACATATCAGGAATATGAAATGTTGAGTTTACATATTCTTTAAAGTGTATGTCTAGGCTAAAACAGTGCTACCATGGAACCACTGTGCAGTGCCAACAGCCTAGAAGTGAGAAGTGCACAGGAGTACTGGGGATTTAATGTCTGGGACCTGATTACGTCACCTTTGGACGTAACCCGAGATCATCCTGCCCTCAGTTTCTGCACATTAATGTTTTGTTCTTCATGCACTATGCTTTAACGTGTATGACCCAACCTTGCCATATGCTTTAATTCCCAAGATCCTTCAGTAAGATTTAGAGCAAGAGTAAAGATCGATATACAATACATAGCTCCTCCCTTTTTTATACCTGTTATGCATTCATTTCAAGTATCCTTACATTTATTCTAAAAAAGTATGTTAACTGCTTGCCGACTGATCTGCAGCAGGCAGCCGCTCCCGGGCAAATTGTTGCACATGTACGGAGCTCGCACTGGGGAGTCCAGGGGGCAAGCGTGCGCCGCCGGCAGTGCGCTCCCACCCCCACTCGTCAGCGGGGAAGCCAATGCGTGTGTGCGTGCGGCTCCGATTGCTGCCTGACACCCGCGATCGTTCCTCCTTGAGAGAGAAGCACGTTTGGCTGTTGTAAACACAGCCAACCGTCCTTCTCCCTGGGATGATCACAGAGCTCATGTGATCCTTCTATATAGGATCACATGTCTCTGTGATCATTTCAGAAGCCCAACCCCCATGCAGTTAGAATCACTCCCCTAGGGTCACATTTAACCCCTTGATCACCTATACTGTTAACCCCTTCCCCGGCAGTGTCATTATTACAGTAACAGTGCATATTTTTAGCACTGATTACTGTAGTAATGTCACTGGTACCACCAAAAGTGTCAAAAATGTCAGTTAGGGGTTCGATCTGTCCGCCACAATGTCGCAGTCCTGCAACAAATCGCAGATCGCCGCCATTACTGGTAAAAAAAAATAATAAATAATAAAAATGACATAAATCTTTCCCGTAGTTAGTAGACGTGATAACTTTTGTGCAAAGCAATCAAAATTAGCTTATTGCAATTTTTTTTACCAAAAATTTGTAGCAGAAAACAAAATTGGCCTAAAATGTTAAAACATTTTGATTTTTACCTTTTTTTTTTTTGGAGAATGTCATATAGCAGAATGTGAAAAATATTGTCTTTTTTTCCAAAATTGTCACTCTTTTTTTGTTTATAGCGCAAAAAATAAAAATCGCACAAGTGATCAAATACCACCAAAAGAAAGCTTTATTTGTGGGAAAAAAGGATGTAAATTTTGTTTGGTCGCACGACCGTGCAATTGCCTGTTAAAGTAACGCAGTGTTGAATCGCAAAATAGGGCCTGGTCAGGAAGGGGGTAAAATCTTCCGGGGCTGAAGTGGTTAATCCTTCATTATAAAAGCCTCTAGTGATTTTTTGAACAACATGATTCAGAAGAGGAGAGGAAGGGGTAGCACTGCACACCAAGCAAGCCTTACTGCAAAAGAAAAGAAAAACGTGTTGTTAGCGCTCAAATTATCAAATAACAGCAGCGTGCAATCGGTGCAAATATACCAACACTTACATAAACGACATAAAAAATATATTGCAGCGCTATATGTGCATACAAAATATATATGAACTTGTATGAAAATGAAATCTATATTATAGATTTTAAAATACACAAAAGTAATGAAGTGTCCTTAATCACAAGAAAGTGTCCTTCGTAAAAAATCCAAATATAAAAAATATTAAAGTGCAAAATTGCCAAGTGCAAAAAATATTCTCAGTGGTCACCGGTGATGTCTTACCTTCACCATATAGCTGAAATGCAAGCTCACTAAAACATACTGCTGTCTAAATTATAGGACAGCAATAACGCCTTCAGCTACTGGTGTACTTCTTCTCTGTTGTCAATGTTGAACGGTCAGATATAATGGATCTCCCAATCGTTAAGATGAGGCCATCAGGGAACTCTCAAACAGCCAGGCATGATAAATCATCAAGAGAAAAAATACTCACAGTGTAGTATTTATTGTACCAAAGATTATAAAAACAAAAAAAGTATTCAAAATTAAAAAATATCCTTAACTCACATTAACAAATCGCCAGACTCTATGCAGAGAACTGGTGGTTGAACTTTAAGTAAAGGTCCATAAGGTCCATAGGAAGCATGTAGTGAAAAAAACACATAAGGGCCTGCCACACTAATCTTAGAATGGCGGCTGGACCTCAGGCATATATATATATATGCAGCCCTCACCTTGTATCAGATTTTCACTGATTGAGGACAACACGAGAGGCGGAACATCATTTCCGGTTTCGCCGCCATTTTACTTTGGTCTATGAGGTAATATCCGGTGCCCTTGTCATGTTATTATTAACTGTAACATACCTTCTGGTCCGGCGCCATATTGCGGTGGACCATTTAGCAAGGAATGGCACCAACACCATAATACATTGGTTCAAAATGCTACTTCCGGTCCGGCGCCATGATGCCGTGGATCAGTCAAACAAACGGTAAGGCCGCGCCATGTTACAAAGCACCAGGTTGTCAATATGGGACCTAATTATTTAAATATTCAATCTAAATAAAAATAAAAGGTATATTAAAATGAACTGTTGGGCACGTTCTGATGTAACCTGTTTAATTTAAATATCATTCATTATAAGAATCATTCTCAATATACAACAAAAAAATTCTAAAAAGAACAAATTCATTGTCTAAAACAATATATATAGTATTGAATATTTCATAAAACTAAAAGAAAAATATATAAATGGGAATCTAATGTAGTAGATGGGGACTGCATGTTATCATATGACAACCCTAAGAAGTTAATAGGGAACAATAAAAGAAATACAGAGGATAATGAAGTGTAACCAACCAGATCATGGAATGAGATGTGAGATGTCCCCAACAACACTCAACGAGTATCGATGAAACAGTTGACATCCCATTCCATGTTCAACTCTATAGGGGAATAACATTTTAATTCATATAGCCATTTCATTTCTAACTTAGAAATCTCTCTGATGTGGTGACATCCCATCCAGTGGGGTTTAGGTTTTGCTATGCCTACATATTTAGGGGACTCGGGTCTCTCCTGTGACAAATTCTAAAATGAGCAGACAGGCTATGATGTCTAGCCTTTCCTAATGTTCAAAACATGTTCTTGTAGCCTGTCTCTCAATCCCCAGGTGACCCTGCCAAGGTATTGTTTATTGCAGGAGCACTCAAGGAGATACACCACATGTATTGATTCACAGGAAATTAAATTATCAATTTGATACTTTACCCGTGATAGTGGAGAAAAAATTGGTAGTCTTTCTTTTCCTTTCTGTATTTGCGGTGCAGATCATACACTTAGTACAGGGGAAAATCCTTTTAATTCAGTAAGAAAGGAGGGTTTTTAAGGGGGATTTACAATGTTCAGAGCCATGGCGATCTCTTAGGTTTGGAGCGCGTCTAAAAACCACCTCTGGTTTATCTGCCAAGGTGGTTCTTAATACTGGGTCTGCTTGTAAGATGTTCCATCGTTTTAAAATGATCTTTTTAATTTGATAGTTTTGGACCGAAACATTTAGTAATAAACAGGCAGAACAATTTCTTCTCCTGTTTAGTGTTATCTAATGTCAATAAAGAGTCCCTATTTATGCTGGCAATCTCCTCAATCTTCTGATTCAAAGTGGTTTCGTTATAACCCTTCTCGAGGAACCTGCTCTTTAGAACAGAGGATTGCTGAAAATAATCATCCAGACTATGACAGTTACGTCTCATACGTAAAAACTGTCCTTTCGGATAATTTTTAAGCCATGTAGGGTGGGATGTAACTGTTGCAATCTGTAGATTTAAATAAAGATTTGATACATATCTTTCCATTTATTAGTTTTAAACTAAGATCCAGAAAATTGTCTTCAACTTTACTATAAGTAAATGATAATTGGATATTCAGGTTGTTCTCATTCAAATAGGACATGAAATCATATAAAGAGGTCTCATACTCTTTCCATAACAGCAGAATGTCATTGATCTACCGTTTATACAGTAGTAAAATATTCCACTGTTTATTATATATGGCTTCTAATTCCCAGCTGGCCATAATAAATTAGCCAAACTTGGAGCAAATTTGGCCCCCATGGCTACCCCTTTTGTTTGTAAATAATAGGAGCCATTGAACCAACAATAGTTATGTAGTATGAAAAAATTTAAAAGGTTCAGAATACATTTTTGTTGTAATCTAGGAATCGTACTGGTATGCAATTAATATCCCACTGCTCTATAGCCATGATTATGTGCTATGTTAGTATAAAGTGAGGCTACATCGGCAGTTGTGAACAGGAGGAAGAGAAGCCGAGAGTTGGGAGAGATTTCCCCCTTCATGTTCGGTCACCGTGCTGGGAAGAGTCAGAAGTCACCCAACCATAGAAGAGTCATCAGAGGAGCTCCACATCAACCTCCAGAACAGGACACCATCAGCCAGGAAACTCTGAGATATTGGCCCATTAAGGATTGTTCCAGTGTTAACAACGGATTACAAAGATTATGAGGATTTATTCATTACATGCTCCTTTCCAAGCGCATTGTGGTAAGTAGGAAAACCACAGGGGGTCATCCCCATTTTTTTGCACAAAGAAAGCACTGAAGCACTTTTATTCGCACCTGAATGGACTTGTATGGACTTACATTTTTCAATATATGAATTTTTTATATGAGTTTTTGAAATTTTTTACCATATGAGTTTTACATGAACTTTTTTGCATGAATTTATATTTGAGATACATTGCACGGCTTATTATTGCAAGTGGATTATTTATTTATTTATTTATTCGCGTATTGTTTAAAGCAGCGCTGCAACACTGAGTTTACATCGGCAGTGACTAAGGTATTTTCGTCTATCAGTACATCTTTTAGTTCATTCAGGACCTGTTTAGTATTTTTCAAGTATGACAGAGTTTGTATTACCAATGTTTGCAAGAAAAAAATTGATATATTCTCCCACTCTGGCAGTGGGGGAATTTATCCCGCTGATTTGCCTGCCCGGTGGGTGTAATGAATCTTTGTGTATTTTTGGGAAGAAATATATAATAGGAATTTTAGGGGCTTTAGGAACTAGTCTTTCTTTTTATTTTAAAATGTCCTGTTCCTAACCATACTTTACAAGATCATTAGGAATTTTCTTGAATTTTGTTGTTGGATCATTGGGGAGGGAGGAGTAGGTGGTGGTATTCAATTTTACTGCATTATACACAGGAATCTACTTTTTAGGTGGAGAGCAAAGGACTGATGCCATTATGATGCTGTTCCTTCATTATCCCATCACAGACTGGGCCAGTGCTTAACCATGTTGTACTGCTTTAACCACTTTATCGCCGGAGGGTTTTTCTGCTTAACGTCCAGGCCACTTTTTGCAACTTGGCACTGCTCGACTTTAACTGACAATTGCGCGATCATGCAAGGCTGTACCCAAACAAAATTTATGCCCTTTTTTTCCCACAAACAGAGCTTTCATTTGGTGGTATTTGATCACCTCTGCGCTTTTCATTTTTTGCGATATTAATAAAAAAAGAGCGAACATTTTGCGAAATAATTGACATTTTCTACTGTGACAGTTAAAAAATATCCAATATATTCAATTTTTGTCATATATTTAGGCCAAAATGTATTTAGCTACATGTCATTGACAAAAAAATTCTCAATGAGCGTATTTTTAACCGCTTTAAGACCGGAAGATTTTACCCCATGCCTGACCAGGCTATATTTTGCGATTCGGCACTGCGTTACTTTAACGGACAATTGTGCAGTCTTGCGACGCTGTACCCAAATTAAATTAAATTGATGTCCTTTTTTTTTTCCCCCACAAATAGAGCTTTCTTTTGGTGGTATTTGATCACCTGTGCGATTTTTAATTTTTAAAAAAGAGCGACAATTTAAAAAAACAATATTTTTTTATATAACATTCCACAAAAAAATTTAAAAATCAAAATTTTTTAACATTTTAGGCCAATTTTTCTGCTACATATTCTTGGTAAAAAAATCACAATAAGCGTATTTTGATTGGTTTGCGCAAAAGTTATTGCGTTTACTAACTACGGGAAAGATTTGTAATTTTTATTGTTTTTCTTTTTTTTACTAGTAATGGCGGCAAACTGCGATTTTTTTTTGCGGGACTGCGATATTGCGGTGGACAGATCGGACCCCTAACTGACATTTTTGACACTTTTGGGGGTACCAGTGACATTACTACAGTAATCAGTGCTATAAATATGCACTGTTACTGTAATAATGACACTGGCAGGGAAGGGGTTAACTTTATTGGTGATCAAGGAGTTAAATGTATGCCTCATGCTTACTGACGTGTGTGGGGGGAGGGGGTTGTGTGACACAGACACAGATCGCAGGTTCAGCTATGCTGAATCCTGTAATCTGTTACTGTCTGTCACAGAGGAGATCCGCCCGCTTTGTTTACACAAGCGGGCGGATTTCCTCACTCGACCCCCGACGATCAGGGAAGAGCGGCAGTGATCACCGCCTCTCCTCCCCTGGCTCGACTCCTGCTGTGTCTGAATACAGCGAGAGCGAGCCTCCGCTGGCACGCGCACGCACCGCCGAGAGTGGGGAGAGTCTGGTGACGTAGGTCTACGTCGCCAGACGTTAACGAGCCACTTTGCCGCAGTAGCAGCACAGTGACCAGTGGTAAAGTGGTTAAAGTGTATGTTACCCCAACATTTCTTATTCATTATATGTGCCTGCTGTACCATGTACTTGTATGGGAAAACATCCTGTTCTCTTTGTATTTCTCCCTATGTGTGAAAACCCTGGTGATCCTGCCAGGCCCTTCTGCTTTCCTATTAAAAACTGACTGCACTAAGCAGAAGAACACACCATGGTCAGTTCTTTAGCTCTGCTGTGAAATCTGTGTTCTCTCCTCCAATGTTCAGACTTTTCCTGACATACCCCCCCCCCTCTGCACAGCCATTCACTGGGAGGACCAGTGTGCTGCTTCTTCTCCTCTCCAGCTCTTACACAGCTAAGAACAGAGGAAATGTGATCACTTATGAAAAAGAGAAATTAAGTATTTATAATTTTTTTTCATCTCTGTACACAAATGTTTTGCATTTCATTTCTATTTTAAACTGAATGGGTTGTTTTACATAGGTGATCGTTTACAATCACTTTACTGCTGAGTTCAGATTAGGCTATGAATTTTGCTATGTGCCCTCACTTTCAAGAAATAAATTTATTGCTGTGAGAAGCTGGGCCTCATTTATAAATGTGTTTAATGGATATCCTGTCGTGTTGCACTCAGTCCCCCAATTCTCTTGTGGCTTTATAGGAAGGAAAAGGACAATTTAATCTGTTGCTCTGGGAAAACATGGACTGTTCAAAATTTATGTTATATATGGCTTCCATGAACATTGGTGGTTTAGCCTGTCAGCATCAAAGCCCACGTTCACATTGGTCCGATTTGACATGCGATTTGACATGTTGATTCGGGGGCTGCTGGCAATGGCACGTCCCGATCGGTGCAGCGCCAACTGTGCACAGATGTCTGTGAAATCCCTCCCCCCCCAAAGTCTAAATGAAAAACGAGCTTGAAATTGTGCAAGCCTCAGTGTGAACCTAGGCTAGATGCGAGTACCACTCAGTACAGCATCAAGCTGCTGCATATTTCAGCCTGTCCAAGATTTTGACAGGCTGCTGGCAGCGACACGCTGCACCTGCACCTCCCGGGCACCCGGAAACATTTTGATTTGACACTGACTGGCAAAACCGCCCACGTGCATGAGGTCTAACCCAGCTATTTCACTTGTGGCATGAACATTTTTTTTCTAAATATGATCCGTACTTGATTTCGAGAGGCAAAGCTAGATTAATAAAATTTAAATTAATAGTTTTAAGATATGAGTGATAGTCTGCAGAAGAGGACTTTTAAGTGGATGTAGTTGATTCATTTGTTTCCAGTGGAATAATGTATGTTTCTTTTTACTACTTTTATGTAGACAGAATAATCTCTACTGTCATTGTAAGTATTTTAGTTTTAAAGAAAACATTTTATCTGCATTATTTTGTTAACAAATGGATTAGGAAACGCACTGTCTAAAGACTTCTAGCAGTCATTAGGAAACAATTTTTTACCTGCCAGTGAAAAATTGCATTGATCTGAAGTAAGGCTGATTTGCTCCCAGGAGACATTAGGTTTCTTAGTTTGTTTAATGTTGTTGAACATTCAATAAATCAGGTTTTACAGGGCAACAGGAAAAATGCCCAAGCAATAAAAAGTAGCATAAAACTTCATTTTTTACACATTTATAACACTGGCTGACTGGTGCAACACTGCAGCAGAATTAAGTTGATTAATAAGAATAAATTAAAGGCATGAGCTCGTTCCTTATGGCAGACACAAGCCTGAAAATTGACATTAACAGCAGCATCATCCATTTTAATACTTTACTCAGTGAGTAATTGTTGGCAATTATAATGTGTCTCTGCCAAGAACCATATATAAAACCATCTCTTATGTCTGATATAAGAATATTTCCATGAGACTGATAGAGCATGGTTTAACATGCGTTGCATGGATTGTTGACATCTTCTTGTAACGGTTTGTGTTGTACCTGTTACATTAGGGTGGCCAGATGTCTCTAGTTTCTTGTGACAGTCTGCGATTTCAGGCGGTTGTCCCCAGTTCTCCAATGGCGTCCTTGGACCGTGGTCTGCAGTATTATCTGCCTAGAAACATTTTGCTTGGGAGGCACTCTGTGCCTTACATACTTTTGGCGCCTTCATTCCATGCATTGTTTACTCCTCACCCTTAGACTCTATGTATTACCAACTTCTGACCCCTGACTCATCTAATTAGTCTGATATAAGAATATTTCCATGAGACTGATAGAGCATGGTTTTACCATGTGTTGTATGGATTGTGGATATCTTCTGGTCATGCTATGTGTTGTACCTGTTACAGTAGGGTGACCAGATTTCTCCAGTTTCTGGGAACAGTCCGTCGTTTCAGGCAGTGGTCCCCAGGTAAAAAGTGTCCTAGTTCTCCAATGGTGTCCTTGGACCGTGGTCTGCAGTATAATCTGCCTGAAAACATTTTGCTTGGGGGGGCACTCTGTGCTTTATATTCTTTTGGCATCTTCACTCCATGCAATGTTTACTCCCCACCCCCATAGACTCTGTGTATTATCAACTCCTGACCTCTGCACTCTGTGTATTAAGCACTCCTGATCCAGAGAAGATCAGGCTTAGGTTTTATTTAACTATACCCCTGCCTCTGTGTAGAATCTTCCAGAGTTTAGGGCAGGACATTTAAATGTCCAATCTGAATATTTACCAGGCTTTGGCCAGTCCCTGGGGAGGTGTGTACAGTAGGTGGTCAGGGAGGTGGTAAATAGGCTGGAGCCTCTGCAGGCTTGTCTTCCCCTGTGAGGGAATGGATTGGTAAACGGCAGTGGGCTGCTTGCCCTTGAAACGCTTCTGGACTGGATGCTGGACTACTCTCAATAAGTGTTGCACCTATGGACTGATCATGTTACATGATTTTGTGAACAGAGCCTCTAATCTGTGCTGCAGCTTAATTCTTGGTCCCTAGCTGTGAATATACAAACTGTTCCAGTCTGCCACTATCTGCGCTAAAATCTACCTTGTGGTCCCCAGCTGTAAGGACTTGGACTATTACAATCTGTTTATTTGTGCTACCAATTTGCCTTATGCTCCCCAGCTGTAAGGACTAGGACTGTTTAAGTCCATCATTGTCTATTCTGAACTTTCTCTCATGGTCCCCAACTGTGAGTGAAAGATGGTTACTGCTGGTTTGAGAGAGAAGTATCCTCTGAAGAGTTGTGCTCAAGCATTTTGGAGTCCTCCTTCTGTTGCGAGTTTATTCAGCAATAAATGCTAAAAAGACATCTCCTAGACTTCTAACTAAGTTGAAATGAATGGACTGTTGCTGTGTGCCTGGCTACCTGTGCACTGTTTTGGGAAAGAACCTGTGAAATCTACAGCAGCCCATTTGGGAGTAGCGCTACATCATAATGACTGACAGAAGAGGCATCTCCCTGGTCCTGGTTCGCCTATTCTGTGGATTTGTGCAACCTGCACTGGTGAGAGAATATCCCGCTTGAACATTTCTCCACCAATCATCAGATCACCAGATTATACGTAAAGAAGCAAAGCCCTTCCTCTACCAAGATGAACTCTCCACGCCTCCTATTTACTTAGTTCTTAGCCCTTCTCTGTGCTCTTTGCTGTTCTGTAACATCCTTTTGTGAACTGGTACAAAAACTGACCTGCAAATTTAAAATTAGTTCTTACTAATGTTCTGTATAAGGATTATGTATTTCTCTTGGCCTCTTTTTTTTTTTTTTTTTTTTTTTAGAAAGCGTTACAAGCTAAAACTTGTCATTGACAGATTAAAGTGCTGTTTTTGAGTCTGGGATCTACTAAGACATCTAGATCCTTCTATCATTGAAGTTCATATTCCCATCGCACACCTTCCTGGTACATAGACACTTATATATTGGGTGCTGAAGCGATTACCAGCTGGACACTGGATCTGTTACAAGTAGATACATATTCGCCAGCACACCATGGATCTTGCAAAATCAGTCCAAAAGCTTTATTGAAAAAAGGATCACATCAAAAAAGCAGTGCAACGTTTCGGAGCCACGCAGGACCCCTTCGTCAGGCATGTGATTGTCTATGTCTATCATTGATTCACCCTTTTTTTTCTCCACCTAAGATTGTTTTTATAATGCATTCATGCTTTTTGCCCAGATGTGCCTAGCATTATATTTCAGTATTGTTCTTTGCTTATCATATAGCTGTCCAAACAGCCAGTGCAGCTTGAAAGCTAGT
The DNA here is from genome assembly GCF_965119305.1 of Pelophylax lessonae. Lineage (NCBI taxonomy): Eukaryota > Metazoa > Chordata > Amphibia > Anura > Ranidae > Pelophylax > Pelophylax lessonae. Next base: position 118,300,980 of record NC_138774.1, on the reverse strand, counting down.
TAACATCATATAATGTGTGCAAGAAATTGGTATGCTTTTTTTACATTTGCGCGTAAAAATTTGAAGTAAACAAGTGGTTCACTGGGCTAAGCAAACTTTCTATCTTTTAGTAACTAATCCCCAGGGTATATGGTTATCTTTAATTTTATACAAAGGTTATAATACTCACACAAACAGAAGATTCACCTTTTGCTATTAACCACTTAAGCCCCGGAAGATTTTACCCACATCCTGACCAGGGGGTATTTTGCGATTCGGCACTGTGTGAATTTAACGGACAATTGCACAGTCGTGCGACGCTGTACCTAAATTAATTTGACGTCCTTTTTTTCCCACAAACAGAGCTTTCTTTTGGTGGTATTTGATCACCTGTGCGATTTTTTTATCATGCGCTATAAACAAAAAAAGAGCGTCAATTTTGCAAAAATAGCAATATTTTTCACATTTTTTTATATGAAATTCCCCCAAAAAAATATGTAAAAATCAAAATGTTTTAACATTTTCGGCCAATTTTTTTTATGCTACATATGTTTGGTAAAAAAAATTGCAAAAAGCGTATTTTGATTGGTTTGCGCAAAAGTTATCGCGTTTACTAACAAAGGGAAAGATTTTTGTCATTTTTGTTGTTTTTTTTTTTTAACGCTTAATGGCGGCGATCTGCAATTTTTTTTGCGGGACTGCGACATTTGGGCAGACAAATCAGACCCTTGACTGAAATTTTTGACACTTTTGGGGTTACCAGTGACATTTCTACAGTAATCAGTGCTATACATATGCACTGTTACTGTAAAATTACACTGGCAGTGAAGGGGTTAACTTTTTTTGAGAGGGAGGGGCTGTGTGTGTCCCTAGGGGCGTGATTCTAACTGTGATTGGCTGTGGCTTGGGCTGTAGGAACAATGATCAACGGTCCTACATAGTAGAACCGTGTGATCATTGTTTCTACACAGGGGAGAATGACAGGCGGCTTGTTTACACTAGCCGCCTGACTTTCTCCCTCTGCAGCGACGATCGCAGAGTGACCGGCGGACATCGGGTCCGCCGGTCACACGCGCGGGGGCTGTCCGTGACCACGCGGGAGCGCGCCTCCGGGGTCGCGCGCTCGCTCCCTAGACCCTCACAGGCTAGCAACGTAGATCTACGTCACTTTGCCTGTGAGGGGCTGACTGCCGACATAAATCGTCGTTAGGCAGTCGGCAAGTGGTTAACCTGATTACAAAATACTCCATATCATCAGCCATTTCAGAGGCTGATTTTCTGATTATTGAAGGTATGCTGAAAAAGTTGCTGACAGATAGTCTAGTCAGTGTGTGATGTGACCTAAATTGTTCAGGGGTTTGGTTTGACAAATAAGCAAACCACTGACACGGATAGCAGGTTTGTGTAGTTGTTTCTGTAAATGATCAACACCGAAATGGTGACTCTAGTGGTAAATAACTAATGTCATTTCTGTAAATGCCAAAATGAATGTGTATGCATGCCCTCAGAATGAATTTATTTTATTTGCTTTCTCTTGGTCTGTTAAATATATCATTGAAAGCCTTTTGTTATATTGGTGTAGTAAGTGCCAAAAATACCTGTTGATCAAGCTGGAAGCCTTGTTATCTTCCCGTACACTCTGCCTGTGCCACTCTATTTTCAATTAGCAATGTTCCCAGTTTTCACTGTTAATTACAGAATTCCCCCCTTCTTCCTTTAAAAAAGAGGGAGGGGGTTGTTCTGTAGCTTTACAACACGTTTTGTCCTAGGGTGGCTCCTCCATAGATAAAGTAAAGGTATCACACTTAATGTCCAAGGTTGGCTCCTCCATAGATATACAGTCGAACAGTGAGTAAGAGCTGTCACCCTAGTACAGGAACTATGTTACTGGAAAAAAACGATGCAGCCATTACAGCTAAGGTCTGGTAAACTGCAATGTGTTACATTTTTGTTCTTTGGGAATACTTTAAATTGATGTATAGCATTTTCTGAATCATTTTAAATGGCAATTTTATTAACTAGTTCAATCTTAGATTATTAGGTTTAGAGCTGGAGACTATACAAAAGAAACTGCACATTTGCAAAGGTCACATAGTGGCAAACAGTGTAACATATTGTATACAGAGGCATATAAATACAATTGTAGATCATTCAGGCATATGCAGATATACGAGCATAAATCATGTATAAGTAGAATCACTTCAGATGTTCATTAGTACTGTGTCATAGGTTCTCCATCAGCACAAGAATCATTGGGGGTTTGCCAACTTGTCTCATTAAAGGATCATCTGGTGTCAGCCATTGGATACTTGTCAAAAGGGAAAGTGGAGAACTATTCAGAAAGCGGAGAGACTAGGTAGGGTCAGAGAGCGTAAGCTGTTTGCACTGTTTGCCGAATAAGCTTTCACATTGGTGCTTAACAAAACACAGTATAATTTTCTCTTTGAAGTAAATTTGTAACAAATCTGGACAGTGCAAACCACTTAGGCCCCTTTCACATATGTGGACCGTTCAGATCTGCCTGTCAGTTTTTCAGGCGGATCTGAACGGATGCCCCATGCATCTCTATGGGGCAGCGGATGTCAGCGGAGACATGTCCGCTGACATCCGATCCGATCCTGTCCGTCGAATCCAGACGGATGGAAACCCTTTTTTCCATCCGTCTGGCTCATCCGATTCCCCCAAAAAGGACTCCGTCTCCACAGAGCGGAGACGGAGCTGTCATCCGCCTGCTCAGCAGGGATCGGCGGATTGATCCCCCGCTGAGCAGAAGACGGAACGGACAGGTGTGAAAGGGGCCTTATGAAGAAGAGGTTATGTTCAGTGAAAGCCGCATGTCAAAACAATTATTTGAACCAAATAGAGAGGCAGCTAACGTTAAATGCCATTCTTGTTTTTTTTTTCTGTAGGAGCTTGGCCTTGCCCCTACTACCTATCAAGCTTTCCTGTTGGTCATTGAGACTTCCCATCCTATTAAGGGCTTATAAGGAGACTTTGGGGGTGGGAACGGGCACCGCATATATAGGAAACCGTCAAGATTAGCTATAACTTGAGCTGTCGGTCCTGATCTACTGATCATTTTAAAATTCAGTTTTCACTTAAGGTAACTTCTGCTTATGTATTTTTCATCATAAGCCCAGTAAGAACTGTTCAGTTTTGTGGCAGGTTTGCTTTAATGTGGTGATTGGAGTGTCGAGGAGTGGGGGGGTTGGGGGAACTACAACGATTTTCTCTGGGTCCTTGTCATTTATACTTACATTCCTGATCGGAAGACTAAAGAAAAGTAAAAATCATCCATCTAATCTTCCAGTCTTCTGCAGAAATTGGTTTTGGCAATGTATAATGCTGGATGATTATGCAAAGCCATTTCACAGCGAAATAAGTAATTTTTTTCTTTATCTTGGATACTTTTCCTCCTACCATTATTTAGCCTCTTTGCTGTAGAGCTGTTTGGGAAAGAGATCCATAGAAAGATGTCAGGACTCACCTGCACCAAGACATATATCTGCTGTTTCAGCTGTGGTAGCGCAGCCGAGCATGCAAAGAAGCAGCAGGATTATAAATCTTTCTCTGATAGCCATCACTGGAAGCTTTAAATAAATGATTCTTACAGAAGAGCCCATGTTAGCATTCTAATGTAATGCAATCCTTTACTACCAAGCTGAGCTACAGAACATCATTATCATGGCAGAGGGAGAATACAGAGACTTATGTACGCCATGTACGGGACGGCTCTTATTAAAAATACAGCATATCACTCTACTCCTACACTCTGAAATAATGTTAATTATCTGCAATATCTCCAGTTCATTTGAATTCTGAAATACTGCAGTTGTATGCACAAGTGAAAATGGCTATCAGTTTGCTTCAGTCAGAATAGTGTTAGTTGAAGTCTATGGGTTTCTGGCCTTTGCATACGGCCATGCTAAATAAGCCTGCTGTACCTCTTTGCTTTATTTAAATTGGTATAAACAAATTACGTTTGTGCACGTCTGTCCTCCCGGTTCTTCTTCGGTAATTCGGCTTGGGTGAGACACCTGGTGTACACATGGGGGCGCTACATATGCATGCTTGACCTATTCTCAATGTTGACAATAATAATGATTGTTTTGCCATTTACATTATGCAGGTTAAAAAAGGCATACTTTTTATACCATGATACATACCCCTGAAGAAGCGGATCTTTCTAGTCCGCGAAACATGTCGGGTTGATTTCCGATGAGCCCTTCATTGGACAAGTTGTATACATATATAAACTGTCGCCACAATATTTTGTGTATATATACTGTATTGTTGTTTTTTCTTACTATGTATGTCCATTTAGTACTTGTTTTTAATATGTATCAATAAATATTTTACATTTTATACATTTTTGTTATTCTATGAGCTACGGTACCCTTTAAAAATCCCACCAGCCCTCCTTTGTTCCTTGCTTTCTTCTCCTACCTTTTTTTTCTTCTTCTCCCTTCTTCCCCTTTCTTTTGTCCCTTTCCGTTCTTTTTCCCTCATCCCTCCCTTTCCCTCTTCTTCCTCCCCTTTTTCCTCTCCCCCCTCCATTTCTCTTCCCCCCTCCCCCTCCCTTCTTCCCTCTGTGCCCTCCCTCCCTTCCCCCTTCCTTTCCCCACCCTCTCCCCCCCTTCTCCTTTCCCCATCCCTCTCCTTCTTTTCTTTTCTTCTCTGTTTTTGGCCTTTTTCTCCTTTTCTGGTGTTTGGCTCTGACACCTTGAGCCCTTCCCAGCCTTCTTAGGGTCTCTTTCCCTACAATAATTTTTTTATATCTAAATAATGTCTTTGTCCCTCCAATTACTGAGATTATTGTCTGGAATTAAATGTCATAATGCTAATAAGGATAGTTTAAAGGGTGTTACGGCACGGCTCCATTGTTCTTTTCAAAGATGTACCCAAGAGCGGAATGATGCAAGGATAGGTGGGGCTAGCTTACTATCAAAGGATTGGTTAATAGGTGCCGTTAGCAAAAAGTCAAGTAGGCTTCCTCTGGGGATTTGGGATTTTTCCAGATCAACCCTTAAAGAGTTAGATGTCGGGGATGTCCATTGGTTTATTTGTGCTAGAATCGTTGCAAAGTAATAGTCTTGAGGTGTACGTGACCTATTCCTCCCGCTTTTTTATTTTTGGTTAGCTCGTGGAATGCACATCGGGCTTTCTTACCTTTCTGTATGTATTTCTTACGCTTTGTAGGTTATTAAAGTAGGAAATAGGTAATGGAATTGGTAGCATCCTAAAGAGATATAATAGCCGTGGCAGTGTTCGCATTTTAAAGGCTGCCAGTCGGCCTGTCAAGGAGAGCACGACTCAAGGTAATTTGTCTAATTTGGATTTAATCGTGTTTTGTAAAGGAGTGTAGTTTGCTCTTATAAGTTCCTCTAGTTTGGGGGTAAGAGTGATGCCAAAGTATTTTATTCCTTCATCTTTCCATTTATATGGAAACTTTTGTTCCAGTACTTGTTTGATTTTACTTTGAACACCTAGATTCAGGATGTAAGATTTCTTCTCATTTACTTTATAATATGAAATACCGTTGAATTTGTTTAGTGTCGAATGCACCGAGCCCAGGGAGGTTTCAACATTACATAGTTACATAGTTAGTTAGGTTGAAAAAAGACACAAGTCCATCTGGTTCAACTATAAAAAAAAAAAAAACCAGTATTGAAAACCCTACCATACAATCCCATATACACAATCCTATACCCGCTGTTGATCCAGAGGAAGGTGAAAATAAACCCCAGCAAAGCATGATCCAATTTGCTACAGCAGGGAAAAAAAATTCCTTCCTGATCCCCCGAGAGGCAATCGGATATTCCCTGGATCAACTTTACCTAAAAAAAATGTTAGTACCCATTTATATTATGTACACCTAGGAAAGAATCCAGGTCTTTTTTAAAGCAATCTAGTGAGCTAGCCGGAACCACCTCTGGAGGGACTCTATTCCACATTTTCTCAGCTCCTATGGTGAAGAAACCTTTCCGTATTTGGAGACTAAATCTGTTTTCCTCTAGACGTAAAGAGTGCCCTCTTGTCCTCTGTGTTGACCTTAAAGTGAACAACTCAAACCCAAGTTCACTATATGGACCCCTTATGTATTTATACATGTTGATCATACCCCCCCCTTAATCTCCTCTTCTCAAGAGAGAATAAATTCAGTTCCTCTAATCTTTTCTCATAGCTGAGGTCCTCCATGCCTCTTATCAGTTCGGTTGCCCTTCTCTGCACTTTCTCCAGTTCCCCAGTATCCTTTTTAAGAACTGGTGCCCAAAACTGAACTGCATATTCCAGATGAGGTTTTACTAATGATTTGTACAGGGGCAAAATTATATCTCTCTCTCTGGAGTCCATGCCTCTGTTAATACAAGAAAGGACTTTTTTAGACAGCTTTTTTTCTCCAGTGTTTCTGTGAGATCTTCAAGCAAGAAAGCTGAACTGGGCGACGGGCTGGATGTTGAGATCCGGTGGTCACCCCAGTTCAGCCTACGAGCGCGTGCAGGCCATAGCTCCGCGCTGGGTCGGCTGCGACAAAGTCCCATTAAAGGACTGACCCCGCGAGTTAAACGTCTCGCTGAAACGCCAAAGACCATGAGTCACGGCGTCCATATCGGTCGACAGCCCTCCCGCCCCGGTGGAGAGGGGTACTGTCAGGAGTTGGTGCCCGCCTGGTTCCGGTATGGTGAGTAGTATGTTCCCCCTTTTCCCCTGACGGGTCTTGTGGTGAACGCGGGCCCCTCTCTGTATGGTAAGATAGAGTCCCTCTCTATCCTATAAATGACACAGATCCTCCTACTTTGAGTGTGATTTTATGTGCAAAAAGCCAGGAGGCTTGGTTTGGGAACTAACAATCTAATTGTATACATGTTAAAAAGATTGTAATCTGTGGCATTCTGGGAATCTTACGGTGATAAGAATAAGCTACCTACCAGTCAGAAGCCACGGACATGTAGACTGCCTTCCTAATCAGATCTCCAGCTATTAGCAGGCCTCCCGAATGGCCATGCGGTCCGCCAGGGCCGGTACCGCCAACCACGCCAAATCCCCATGCAGAGAGAGTGTTGTGTGCCCTGCAGCACACTGCTATTCAGTACAGGCCGCCGCCATTTTTTTTGCTGGATCGCACGAGCCGCCATTTTGGCGTAGCCTCGTGTCTCCAGCATGGGGGCGGCCATGTTTGAGGTGATCCAAACACCTCGTGGAGCTAGGGGAGGCGCCGGAAGGCGTGCAGAGGGGCGGAGCCGCCTCCTTTCTTCCTGGGCAGCCAGCCAAAAGACTTCCTGTTTGTCAAGACAGCGCTGTAACCTGTTGCAGTTAAACTCTGAGCATCAAGTGGTGAGCCTGGGGGTCTATCTCTCTCTCTCGATCGATAGGGATCCCTAGCAGGTAACACTAAGGGGCTTTTTGTGGCGCTGGGGGTCTGAAAAAAAAAAAAAGTTTTTTATTTTTGAATTTATATTATCCAGGAAGTGACTGGAATTATCATGGACCCTGCCACACATATTCCCCCACCTGTTTCCCTCGAGGGGGCCACGGGACCCGCCGGTGCACAGAGTGTAGAGTCATTTACAGCAATTTTGGAGTCTATGGTGGCTCGGGTGGAGGCGGCCTGTCAGGGACGGGGGTCAAGGAAGCGACCCCCGCCTACCCCTATACTATCTGACACCTCTGACTCAGATTCAGAGATGGTCACTGCAGTGGCAGGTTCCTCTGCAAGGGCTGTTATCCCAGGTAAAGCCCCCTCAGACAGTGAGGAGGACGCTTCTTCTCCTGCTATAATTCAGGAAGAAGCATTGGTGGACGCACTAGTTGTGGCAGTGCAGGAAACCTTAAAACTTGAGGCTTTACCGGCAGAGGCAACTGAAACAGAGATTCCTTTTGGTACTAATAAGCCCATCAAAACGGTGAAGGTTTTTCCTGTACCCAAATGTTTCGGTAATCAGATTAAAGGAGAATGGGAGCATTCTAAACGTACCTTTACTATTTCCAAGCGTATTGCTAGACGCTATCCGTTTGAGGAATCCATCATTAAGAAATGGACGGTACCACCAGTGGTGGATCCACCTATTTCCAGGCTGAATAAAGCCACGGTTATCCCAGTGGAGGACACTTCGTCCTTTAAGGATCCGGTGGATCGAAAGATGGAAGCAGAGTCCCGCACTATCTTCTCTCTGATAGGGTCAGCATTTAGACCAGTAATTGTTATTGGTCTAGTTTCCCAGACACTTACGGAATGGGCGAGATTGGTACGCCAAGACCTTAGGGGAAAAGATATTCCCCAGGAGACATCTGATTTGATGGAACAGATTATACAAGGGCTACAGTTTATCTGTGACGCAGCCTTGGACACTACTCCCTTATTAGGGCATGCATCTATGTCAGCGGTGATCCTCAGACGTGTGCTGTGGTTAAAATGCTGGTCAGCTGACCTAGGTTCCAAAAAGACCTTGACAAATCTCCCTTTTCAGGGGAATCGTCTATTTGGGGCCAACCTTGATGAAATCATTAAGGATGCCACTGGGGGCAAGAGCACTTTTTTGCCACAGGCTGCTAAAGCTAAGGGACCTCGCAACAAGCGAGGACCTTTCTTTACCGCCCATAAAGGGCGCCCGGCTGGTACTAGCGGGAAAGGCAAGACTCCTCCAGGAGGGTTCAAGAAGGGCTGGTCGGACAAGCAGAGGACCAACCCAGCCAAACCCGAAGCAAAGGAGTACACAGCCTGAAGGTGCGCCCCCACCCGGTTTCAGGGTGGGGGGACGTTTTCACCGGTATTCAGGACATTAGATCGAGCTTCAACCACTACTACCGGTGCGATTCTTCCCTTCCAACATTTAAGTACTACAGGAAGCGGTAGTTACCGTTCCCTGAATAGATCTTTTCCTTTACCTTTTCCTAAGATTAGTCCCTATACCTCACAGGAATCGGATCTGGTTGACCAGATAGGCCAAGTAGCCTCTAGTCGGGTGACTTCGGTCCCTGAGGTTCAACCAGAAAAGATCACCCTTCCTGATAACAATCAGGTATCTGATAAATGTGTGGGAACAGAAAACGACCAGACTTTCTCGGATGGTCGGGGCCAGATACCTCTAGGGACGCCTGGTTCAGATTCTATCAGCGCCAGTGGTCCTAGAAATTCTAGGCTGGCCTCCTCAAGCCGGCCTGGCCGACTTGGACATGCTAGTCGCAGACGTTCCGTGGGAACTTCGTCTCAGGGAGTGTCTGTGGTCTCAAGGACCAATTTACCATCATGCTTTACAGTCGCTGGGTTTAAGTACAAAAGGGGTAATGGTCTGGTTTCTTCCAGAGCACTCCTCCATCCCTAAATATAAATCAAAACAAGAAAAATGGCCCGTGGGACTTTATATGAGGTCGTGCTCAGTGGCTGGAATAATGACATGCACAGTATATGAATAAAAACAGTAAAACATTTAATTGCATTATAAACAAACATGGCAATATATGCTCAAAAACACATGATATAGCTCAAAGGCTCAAATATGAATGGCATATGACATGAATGATACATTCACAACTTATTTGATATGCATCTTGGTGTGTCCTCTTGATGAAAAATGCCATAATTGATACAGTTAGAATGTACATTGTGGTCTGACGCGTTTCGGGAGCAACATCTCCCTTCCTCAGAGACCAATACGTTCAAGGTATCTCTATGGAAAATAATAATATGTTAAAGTCTACAGTAGGTATGGAATTGGAATAGAGTTCAATCAAAAAATGGGAGCTAAAAGGAGTACTGTATACTCACAACTCAACGGAGCTCAAATAGCAAAAAATACACTCCTGTATGGCAGTGGTGCGTCTCGTCTAACCCGGGAACTGAAGGGTCCCAATATGACAGCAGCCAGAGAGGGGGGGTCCAAGGCAGGCAAGTGTGTGTGTGAAGGGGGTCCTTCCATACCTATTGTGTATATAATTAACAAAGTGTTCAAGGTGTAGCGTGTAGGCTACCAATAATTGAAAGGCATATGTGATATTATAAGTAGGAAGGGGTGGTGTAATAGATATGTGAGGAGAGGGAAGTGACCAAGTGGGGGTGAGGAAAGTGGGGGGGTTGAAGGAAAGGGAAAGAAGGAGAATGGGAGGAAGGAATAGAGGGATGGGAAGGAAGGGAAAGGAAAGGGGAGAGGGGGGGGGAAGGGAAAGGCGGGAGGGGGGGGGGGGAAGGAAGGGAAAGGCGGGAGAGGGAGGGGAAAAGGAAAGGGAAGGAATGGGGAAGAGGGAAAGGGGAAGGGGGGAGGAAGGCTGGGGGGGATGGGGAGGAAGGGAAGGAGAAAGGGGGAAAGAGGGGGGAAGAGGGGGGAAGGGAGGGAAGAGATAGGAAAATAAGGGGGGGGGGAAAGAGGGAAGAGGGGAAGCCCAGAGCCATGAGGTGATAACAGAGGATAAGTGGTAGTGTGTGACAGGGGTGAGGTAATGTGAGGAATATGAGTGGATGAAGGGTCAAGGTGGAGTGCTAGGCTGTGAAAAGTGGGTGAGGGAGAAGGTGAAAACCGTGGGGGGGAAAAAGGTGGGGGAAGGGGTCGGTGACTCACCTGTCGGGTATCTCCATGGCTGGCAGCAAAAGAGGGACCCTAACGTCATGTCGCGGGTGTATGCAGATCTATCAGAGCCTGAGCAACTGTGATCGCATGTAGGAGAGGAACGCTAGGATGCAGACCTCTCCGTCCCGCAGATATGACGGCACGCAGCAGCGTGGGCACGTCAGTAAGGATACCGACGTGCGGCGCTGGAGGTGCGGCATGACGCCGATGTAAGGGTGGACCCGCTCCTCCCAATGGGGGGGGAGGGGCGGGGACAGCAAGGGAGGCGGGGCCTCCCTCTTTATACATCGCAGCTCCCGGGAAATAGGTTGAACACCACCTGATAAAAGGAGCCAGTGTGTCAAAAAAACTATTGGTACCACATTGATAATATAAAAAGAGGACTCTGTAGTAGTGAGATGTTGCCTACTAATAGCAGAAGAAAAAAGGAATTTGTATGTATATAACTTTTCATGTAACAACAATGAAAATAAGGTGACAAAGAAACAGAGGGGGGGGCCACCAAGATTGCATTATTCGCCGGGAGAAAACCAGATCATTGATGGGCACAATGGGTGTCTTCCACCCTAAATATAAGTACAAAAGGGGTAATGGTCTGGTTTCTTCCAGAGCACTCCTCCATCCCTAAATATAAATCAAAACAAGAAAAATGGCCCGTGGGACTTTATATGAGGTCGTGCTCAGTGGCTGGAATAATGACATGCACAGTATATGAATAAAAACAGTAAAACATTTAATTGCATTATAAACAAACATGGCAATATATGCTCAAAAACACATGATATAGCTCAAAGGCTCAAATATGAATGGCATATGACATGAATGATACATTCACAACTTATTTGATATGCATCTTGGTGTGTCCTCTTGATGAAAAATGCCATAATTGATACAGTTAGAATGTACATTGTGGTCTGACGCGTTTCGGGAGCAACATCTCCCTTCCTCAGAGACCAATACGTTCAAGGTATCTCTATGGAAAATAATAATATGTTAAAGTCTACAGTAGGTATGGAATTGGAATAGAGTTCAATCAAAAAATGGGAGCTAAAAGGAGTACTGTATACTCACAACTCAACGGAGCTCAAATAGCAAAAAATACACTCCTGTATGGCAGTGGTGCGTCTCGTCTAACCCGGGAACTGAAGGGTCCCAATATGACAGCAGCCAGAGAGGGGGGGTCCAAGGCAGGCAAGTGTGTGTGTGAAGGGGGTCCTTCCATACCTATTGTGTATATAATTAACAAAGTGTTCAAGGTGTAGCGTGTAGGCTACCAATAATTGAAAGGCATATGTGATATTATAAGTAGGAAGGGGTGGTGTAATAGATATGTGAGGAGAGGGAAGTGACCAAGTGGGGGTGAGGAAAGTGGGGGGGTTGAAGGAAAGGGAAAGAAGGAGAATGGGAGGAAGGAATAGAGGGATGGGAAGGAAGGGAAAGGAAAGGGGAGAGGGGGGGGGAAGGGAAAGGCGGGAGGGGGGGGGGGGAAGGAAGGGAAAGGCGGGAGAGGGAGGGGAAAAGGAAAGGGAAGGAATGGGGAAGAGGGAAAGGGGAAGGGGGGAGGAAGGCTGGGGGGGATGGGGAGGAAGGGAAGGAGAAAGGGGGAAAGAGGGGGGAAGAGGGGGGAAGGGAGGGAAGAGATAGGAAAATAAGGGGGGGGGGGAAAGAGGGAAGAGGGGAAGCCCAGAGCCATGAGGTGATAACAGAGGATAAGTGGTAGTGTGTGACAGGGGTGAGGTAATGTGAGGAATATGAGTGGATGAAGGGTCAAGGTGGAGTGCTAGGCTGTGAAAAGTGGGTGAGGGAGAAGGTGAAAACCGTGGGGGGGAAAAAGGTGGGGGAAGGGGTCGGTGACTCACCTGTCGGGTATCTCCATGGCTGGCAGCAAAAGAGGGACCCTAACGTCATGTCGCGGGTGTATGCAGATCTATCAGAGCCTGAGCAACTGTGATCGCATGTAGGAGAGGAACGCTAGGATGCAGACCTCTCCGTCCCGCAGATATGACGGCACGCAGCAGCGTGGGCACGTCAGTAAGGATACCGACGTGCGGCGCTGGAGGTGCGGCATGACGCCGATGTAAGGGTGGACCCGCTCCTCCCAATGGGGGGGGAGGGGCGGGGACAGCAAGGGAGGCGGGGCCTCCCTCTTTATACATCGCAGCTCCCGGGAAATAGGTTGAACACCACCTGATAAAAGGAGCCAGTGTGTCAAAAAAACTATTGGTACCACATTGATAATATAAAAAGAGGACTCTGTAGTAGTGAGATGTTGCCTACTAATAGCAGAAGAAAAAAGGAATTTGTATGTATATAACTTTTCATGTAACAACAATGAAAATAAGGTGACAAAGAAACAGAGGGGGGGGCCACCAAGATTGCATTATTCGCCGGGAGAAAACCAGATCATTGATGGGCACAATGGGTGTCTTCCACCCTAAATATAAGTACAAAAGGGGTAATGGTCTGGTTTCTTCCAGAGCACTCCTCCATCCCTAAATATAAATCAAAACAAGAAAAATGGCCCGTGGGACTTTATATGAGGTCGTGCTCAGTGGCTGGAATAATGACATGCACAGTATATGAATAAAAACAGTAAAACATTTAATTGCATTATAAACAAACATGGCAATATATGCTCAAAAACACATGATATAGCTCAAAGGCTCAAATATGAATGGCATATGACATGAATGATACATTCACAACTTATTTGATATGCATCTTGGTGTGTCCTCTTGATGAAAAATGCCATAATTGATACAGTTAGAATGTACATTGTGGTCTGACGCGTTTCGGGAGCAACATCTCCCTTCCTCAGAGACCAATACGTTCAAGGTATCTCTATGGAAAATAATAATATGTTAAAGTCTACAGTAGGTATGGAATTGGAATAGAGTTCAATCAAAAAATGGGAGCTAAAAGGAGTACTGTATACTCACAACTCAACGGAGCTCAAATAGCAAAAAATACACTCCTGTATGGCAGTGGTGCGTCTCGTCTAACCCGGGAACTGAAGGGTCCCAATATGACAGCAGCCAGAGAGGGGGGGTCCAAGGCAGGCAAGTGTGTGTGTGAAGGGGGTCCTTCCATACCTATTGTGTATATAATTAACAAAGTGTTCAAGGTGTAGCGTGTAGGCTACCAATAATTGAAAGGCATATGTGATATTATAAGTAGGAAGGGGTGGTGTAATAGATATGTGAGGAGAGGGAAGTGACCAAGTGGGGGTGAGGAAAGTGGGGGGGTTGAAGGAAAGGGAAAGAAGGAGAATGGGAGGAAGGAATAGAGGGATGGGAAGGAAGGGAAAGGAAAGGGGAGAGGGGGGGGGAAGGGAAAGGCGGGAGGGGGGGGGGGGAAGGAAGGGAAAGGCGGGAGAGGGAGGGGAAAAGGAAAGGGAAGGAATGGGGAAGAGGGAAAGGGGAAGGGGGGAGGAAGGCTGGGGGGGATGGGGAGGAAGGGAAGGAGAAAGGGGGAAAGAGGGGGGAAGAGGGGGGAAGGGAGGGAAGAGATAGGAAAATAAGGGGGGGGGGGGAAGAGGGAAGAGGGGAAGCCCAGAGCCATGAGGTGATAACAGAGGATAAGTGGTAGTGTGTGACAGGGGTGAGGTAATGTGAGGAATATGAGTGGATGAAGGGTCAAGGTGGAGTGCTAGGCTGTGAAAAGTGGGTGAGGGAGAAGGTGAAAACCGTGGGGGGGAAAAAGGTGGGGGAAGGGGTCGGTGACTCACCTGTCGGGTATCTCCATGGCTGGCAGCAAAAGAGGGACCCTAACGTCATGTCGCGGGTGTATGCAGATCTATCAGAGCCTGAGCAACTGTGATCGCATGTAGGAGAGGAACGCTAGGATGCAGACCTCTCCGTCCCGCAGATATGACGGCACGCAGCAGCGTGGGCACGTCAGTAAGGATACCGACGTGCGGCGCTGGAGGTGCGGCATGACGCCGATGTAAGGGTGGACCCGCTCCTCCCAATGGGGGGGGAGGGGCGGGGACAGCAAGGGAGGCGGGGCCTCCCTCTTTATACATCGCAGCTCCCGGGAAATAGGTTGAACACCACCTGATAAAAGGAGCCAGTGTGTCAAAAAAACTATTGGTACCACATTGATAATATAAAAAGAGGACTCTGTAGTAGTGAGATGTTGCCTACTAATAGCAGAAGAAAAAAGGAATTTGTATGTATATAACTTTTCATGTAACAACAATGAAAATAAGGTGACAAAGAAACAGAGGGGGGGGCCACCAAGATTGCATTATTCGCCGGGAGAAAACCAGATCATTGATGGGCACAATGGGTGTCTTCCACCCTAAATATAAGTACAAAAGGGGTAATGGTCTGGTTTCTTCCAGAGCACTCCTCCATCCCTAAATATAAATCAAAACAAGAAAAATGGCCCGTGGGACTTTATATGAGGTCGTGCTCAGTGGCTGGAATAATGACATGCACAGTATATGAATAAAAACAGTAAAACATTTAATTGCATTATAAACAAACATGGCAATATATGCTCAAAAACACATGATATAGCTCAAAGGCTCAAATATGAATGGCATATGACATGAATGATACATTCACAACTTATTTGATATGCATCTTGGTGTGTCCTCTTGATGAAAAATGCCATAATTGATACAGTTAGAATGTACATTGTGGTCTGACGCGTTTCGGGAGCAACATCTCCCTTCCTCAGAGACCAATACGTTCAAGGTATCTCTATGGAAAATAATAATATGTTAAAGTCTACAGTAGGTATGGAATTGGAATAGAGTTCAATCAAAAAATGGGAGCTAAAAGGAGTACTGTATACTCACAACTCAACGGAGCTCAAATAGCAAAAAATACACTCCTGTATGGCAGTGGTGCGTCTCGTCTAACCCGGGAACTGAAGGGTCCCAATATGACAGCAGCCAGAGAGGGGGGGTCCAAGGCAGGCAAGTGTGTGTGTGAAGGGGGTCCTTCCATACCTATTGTGTATATAATTAACAAAGTGTTCAAGGTGTAGCGTGTAGGCTACCAATAATTGAAAGGCATATGTGATATTATAAGTAGGAAGGGGTGGTGTAATAGATATGTGAGGAGAGGGAAGTGACCAAGTGGGGGTGAGGAAAGTGGGGGGGTTGAAGGAAAGGGAAAGAAGGAGAATGGGAGGAAGGAATAGAGGGATGGGAAGGAAGGGAAAGGAAAGGGGAGAGGGGGGGGGAAGGGAAAGGCGGGAGGGGGGGGGGGGAAGGAAGGGAAAGGCGGGAGAGGGAGGGGAAAAGGAAAGGGAAGGAATGGGGAAGAGGGAAAGGGGAAGGGGGGAGGAAGGCTGGGGGGGATGGGGAGGAAGGGAAGGAGAAAGGGGGAAAGAGGGGGGAAGAGGGGGGAAGGGAGGGAAGAGATAGGAAAATAAGGGGGGGGGGGAAAGAGGGAAGAGGGGAAGCCCAGAGCCATGAGGTGATAACAGAGGATAAGTGGTAGTGTGTGACAGGGGTGAGGTAATGTGAGGAATATGAGTGGATGAAGGGTCAAGGTGGAGTGCTAGGCTGTGAAAAGTGGGTGAGGGAGAAGGTGAAAACCGTGGGGGGGAAAAAGGTGGGGGAAGGGGTCGGTGACTCACCTGTCGGGTATCTCCATGGCTGGCAGCAAAAGAGGGACCCTAACGTCATGTCGCGGGTGTATGCAGATCTATCAGAGCCTGAGCAACTGTGATCGCATGTAGGAGAGGAACGCTAGGATGCAGACCTCTCCGTCCCGCAGATATGACGGCACGCAGCAGCGTGGGCACGTCAGTAAGGATACCGACGTGCGGCGCTGGAGGTGCGGCATGACGCCGATGTAAGGGTGGACCCGCTCCTCCCAATGGGGGGGGAGGGGCGGGGACAGCAAGGGAGGCGGGGCCTCCCTCTTTATACATCGCAGCTCCCGGGAAATAGGTTGAACACCACCTGATAAAAGGAGCCAGTGTGTCAAAAAAACTATTGGTACCACATTGATAATATAAAAAGAGGACTCTGTAGTAGTGAGATGTTGCCTACTAATAGCAGAAGAAAAAAGGAATTTGTATGTATATAACTTTTCATGTAACAACAATGAAAATAAGGTGACAAAGAAACAGAGGGGGGGGCCACCAAGATTGCATTATTCGCCGGGAGAAAACCAGATCATTGATGGGCACAATGGGTGTCTTCCACCCTAAATATAAGTACAAAAGGGGTAATGGTCTGGTTTCTTCCAGAGCACTCCTCCATCCCTAAATATAAATCAAAACAAGAAAAATGGCCCGTGGGACTTTATATGAGGTCGTGCTCAGTGGCTGGAATAATGACATGCACAGTATATGAATAAAAACAGTAAAACATTTAATTGCATTATAAACAAACGACCAGACTTTCTCGGATGGTCGGGGCCAGATACCTCTAGGGACGCCTGGTTCAGATTCTATCAGCGCCAGTGGTCCTAGAAATTCTAGGCTGGCCTCCTCAAGCCGGCCTGGCCGACTTGGACATGTTAGTCGTAGACGTTCCCTGGGAACTTCGTCTCAGGGAGTGTCTGTGGTCTCAAGGACCAATTTACCATCATGCTTTACAGTCGCTGGGTTTAATGGCCTGGCCATTGAGACCCAAGTACTGAAGGACAGAGGTTTGTCTACTTCAGTCATTCCTACCCTTATTAAAGCAAGGAAAGCGACTTCCAGCAAGGTCTATTATCACACATGGAAGACTTATATTGCGTGGTGCGAATCTTTAGGATTTCCTCCACGTACCTATTCGGTGACTCGAATATTGGCCTTTTTGCAACAAGGGGTTGAGCAGAAGCTAGCCTTGAGCACCATCAAGGGTCAAGTTTCAGCATTAGCAATCTTCTTTCAGAAACCTTTAGCTACCAAGTCCTTGGTGCGGAATTTCATCCAGGGGGTGCGGCACCTGGCTCCTCCAGTCCGCGTGCCCTTACCGCTCTGGGATCTTAATTTGGTTTTGTCGGTTCTACAGAAACCTCCCTTTGAAAACATCAGGGAGATTCCCTTGCTTACTTTATCCCAGAAGGTGGCCTTCTTGGTGGCTATCACTTCTGCTCGCAGGGTGTCAGAACTGGCTGCATTATCATGCCAGTCCCCATACCTAGTGATTCATAGGGATAAGGTAGTACTTCATCCTAAGCCATCTTTTCTTCCTAAGGTGGTTTCAGATTTTCATCTGAATGAAGATATTGTACTACCTTCCTTGTGTCCTCAGCCCAAGCATCATCGGGAACATGCGTTGCATTCCTTGGATGTGGTTCGGGCAATCAGGATATACCTGAAAGCTACGGAATCATTCCGTAAGACGGATTCACTTTTTGTGATCACGGATGGCCCCAGAAAGGGTTTGCCTGCATCTGCCGCGACCATTGCCAAATGGATTAGACAAACGGTGGTACAGGCTTATTCTATTAAGGGTCAGAGTCCTCCGTTCCCTGTTAGGGCGCACTCCACTCGAGCGCTCAGTACTTCCTGGGCCTTTCGCCATCAGGCGTCAGTGGTCCAGGTATGTAAGGCGGCCACCTGGTCGTCGGTACATACCTTTACAAAATTCTATAAAATTGATGTGACGGCATCGGCGGATGCCTCATTTGGCTGCAAGGTTTTGCAGGCCACAATTTGAGGAGACTGGTGGTCTACCTCGAGGGTTTTTTTCTGTTTGAAAAAAAAAAAAAAAAAATTTCTCTTTTTTGTTGAGTCTCATCATTAAGGATGAGCATTGTAAACTTCTAGTTGGCACCGGTTGGGCCTTCTAGATTGGGATTTGATTTCATTTTCCCACCCCTCATTTGTGATACTGCTCTGGGACGTCCCGAAGGTGGTGTATCACCGAGGACTACGTCTGTCAATGAGCGCTAGAGAAAAATGGATTTTTGTAAAATCTTACCGTAAAATCCTTTTCTCTTAGCTCATTGACAGACGTAGTCCCCGCCCCTCTGTTTTTTGAGTTGGGTTGGGTTAAAATCTCTAAAGACTGCTTTTTCACATAACTGATTTGCTGAGGCAGAGAGAGAGAGGATATACCCTCTGGGACTGCCCCTAGGGTGTGGCCAGAGCTTTTTAATTTCCTGTCTAGTCCTGCTCCTGTGGAGGCAACATAACCCGAAGGTGGTGTATCACCGAGGACTACGTCTGTCAATGAGCTAAGAGAAAAGGATTTTACGGTAAGATTTTACAAAAATCCATTTATTCCAACCTGATAGAAGAATAGTAGGACAGAAGGAAGTGGAATACCTGGTGTCTTTTAGGGTCTCCTAAAGATCACCAGAAGCAGTCACTGGGTGGATCACAACATCCAGAAGCATTACACAGAACATCTCTTGGTCTGAATAGAGCTTAGATCAGGAATCCTCAAACTACAGCCCTCTAGCTGTTGTGGAACTACACATTCCATGAGGCATTGTAAAACTCTGACATTCACAGACATGACTAAGCATGATGGGAATTGTAGTTCCTGAACAACTAGAGGGCCATAGTTTGAAGTCCCCCTGGCTTAGATTGATACTTGTAAATAAAAATAATGAATTCTTTATCATTTCTTTGTCTATCAATTACCGTATTTATCGGCATATAACACGCGCTTTTTCCTCCTAAAAATGGAGGGCAAAGCACCAGTGCGTGTTATACGCCGATATAGTAAAAAAAAAAGCTGGGCAGCGCTGAGAGGAAGAGGAGGGGGCGGGCCGGGCGGAGCAGAAGGAAGGACGAGTGGCTGCTGTCATAGGAAGTCCCGCCTCCTATGATAGACAGCACAGTGGCCCAATGCCGGGACACAGGACGTGTGATGTCTATCATAGGTGTCGGGACGTCAGATGACAGCGGCGGCTCGTACTCGCTTCTACTCGCACGGCCTGCCCCCCTCTGCCACAGAGCTGCCTGGCTTTTTTAAAAAAGTAATGCAATGTAATGGTGCTGGCTAGGCTGCATTGGGGACACTTGAGCTGGCTAGGCTGCATTGGGGACACTTGCGCTGGCTAGGCTGCATTGGGGACACTTGCGCTGGCTAGGCTGCATTGGGGACACTTGCGCTGGCTAGGCTGAAGTGGACACTGCACTGGCGAGGCTGCATTTATGGACACTGCATTGATGAGGCTGCATTCATGGGCACATGTAAGACTGCATTTGATTAAAAAAATAGTTCTGAGTCCAATGCTGTTTATTTAAAATTTTAAGCTTTTTTCCTAAAATTTCCCTCCTAAATGTGAGGTGCGTGTTATACGCCAGTGCATGTTATACGCCGATAAATACGGTATATCTCTTAAATGAAGGCAACTACAGTACTTCATGGAGTGCCATGCATAGAAATCTTACAGTGTGACCAAGAATTGGAAGGTTCAAAGCCCCACACATTTATCACACTAAAGCAGAGGTGCTGAGCCAATTCAATAAATAGTATTTGTCTTAGCACTATTAAACATAAAGGGACTTTAAAATATACATTAAAATCTATAAATATTATATAATATAAGTATAATTTACATATAAATATGAGAAAGTCAGGGTAGTTTTTTTATTATTATAAATTGAGTAGGGAAAGGTTAAAACCCTTGTCAGTTTGTTTTTGTTTTTTTGTCTGACTCTCATTGGGAAAATTTCTTTCACTTCCTCTGACTTCACATGACAAATGTGGGAGCATAGCTATCCAAATGAAGAAAACCCCTCTTAGACAGTTGTCACCAGAAGAACTATATCTAAATCTAAAGCTTTTTTCTCAAATTTTGGATAGAGTTGGGTCCTTTGAGTTGTTTTCTCGTTTACATACTTTCAGCAGATGCAACAGAATGTAAAATGAAACCCCTCCAAAGTGAGGCAGATGCACCTTTAGACATTTGTCACTGAAACAAGTTTTCATATTGGAAGGTTTCCCCTCTATTCTTCTTGTGGTGACAAGTCATAATTCTGGATTTCCTGGCACATTTGATCTGGGTTACAACGTGTCACTAGGATATCTCCAGTAGGGACACAAAAGCTGTTAAAACCTTTTAAATACAGAAAGGATTGCCAGAATAAAATTGAATCAAAGGCTCTAAGATCATTTTAATTGTTGATACAAAAAATATAAAAACAGCTAACACATTTTAGGGGCAACACAATTCCCCTAGACTATGGCTCAACACAAGATAAAATTTGGATGGGCTCAGAGAAAACTGTGATTTCTCTTTCTTTTATTATTGGACACAGATTCAGATCTTCTTAACCATTGGGTTATACTGACCCCTACAGAAGTAGGACACTAGGTAGAAAAAAAGTCTGGCTATGCCCATGGGCAGGCCCAGGGGGTATACTCCCTCTCTCTGTTATAGGCACTCAGTTTTTTTCTGCCTAGTCAGGTGTAAGGACCTAGTTCCTTGCTGGGATCTTTGGTACTGACAATTTTTTCTTTTTAGATAGAAATGTTTTTCTCCTGGAATTTTCCTGTGAGATCTACAATCAACTGCGGGACTGGGCGACGGGCTGGATAATCTAGATCCAGTGGTCACCCCAGTCTGGCCAGCAAGGAGTTCTGTCAGGAACGGTGCCCGCCTGGTTCCTGGTATGGTGAGTTACTGTCCCCCCTTTCCCCCCTTGAGGGCGCTCCTGCCAGAGCCCCCTGTCCTGCCTGGGTCTGTCCTTGAGGCCTGGGTTATCTGCTGGGTCCCTGTAAGCCTTGTGGTGCTGCACAGGGCCGCCATTTTGTTGTGGGCTGTGTGTTTCTATACACGGCGGCTATGTTTGTTTAGTCTGGCAGCCATTTTGCAGTAGTTTGCCATTGAAAATAGCAGCGGCCTTGACAGTGGAGCCCTGTGGGCGGCAATTTAGGTGGTGGGAGCCCCTCCTCATCCCCTGGTGCTGACTCCTGGATCCTTTCACTTCCTGATCGCAGCACATGGAGAGCAGATTATCCTGGTGGCTGCAGGTGGTGCCTGTTTCTGCTGGATGGTGAGTCTGGTAGGGTTTTCGCCCTCTCTGCTGAGGATCGCTTGGTGCTTGTGCCTGGTGACTGGGTGGTGCTGCCATTGCAGTGGGGATTGTCTCTTGCAGTGTTTTATAGTTTTTATGGGGGCCCCGCTGGTGACTCATGGAGTCTTTGGAGCACATCTCCCCACCTGATCCCCTCTCTGAGGCTGCGGGGCCCTCCGGGTTCCAACCATCCATTCATGCACCGACGGCGGTCCTGGAGTCCTTTGTGTCCCAGGTGAAGGTGGCCTTCGGGCGACCGGCTAGCAAAAAGTGGCCCCACCCTCCCCTGCCTTCCCCTGTCTCATCAGATCCTGAATCTGATTCAGCCGCCACAGACGTGGGTCACCCTGCTGGGCCTGCAAACACAAGCCCGGAATCTCTGATAGTGAGGATGATTCCTTCACGTCTGCAACCACACACGAAAAGGCACTGGTGGAAGCACTGATTGTATCCTTGAAGATGGAGGATGCAGCTGCGATGGAGGCGCAGGTTCCCTTTGGCACTCACAAGCCATCCAGAGCGGGAAAGGTGTTTCCTTTCCCTGCCAATTTTGACAGAATTGTTGCTAATGAGTGGGGACAACCAAAGCGTCCCCATGGGGTCCCCAAGTGCTTTACTAGGCGTTACCCCTATGAGGAGCCCCTTCTTAAGAAGTGGACTGTTCCACTGGTGGTGGACCCTCCGGTTTCCAGGTTGAACAAGGCAACCATGATTCCGGTTGAAGAGTCCCCAGCCTTTAAGGATTCGGCTGACAGGCTTGTGGCCCGCAATATGTACATCCTGGCTGGTTCTGCACTGAGGTGCTATCCTGGATGACATAAAAAAAGGTCTTGCAGGGGGGAAGAGTACCTTTTTTTTGCAGGCTACTAAGGGCAAGGAACCTTGTCATAGACGTGAGCCTTCCTTTTCGGCTCATAAAAAGTTTTTTCATCCGTCAGGGTCAACTGACAAGGGCTCGAAGCCTTTCAAGGCCTCCTCTGGAGTATCCAAACAAACCTGGTCTGGCTTCTCCCGACTCATGGACAAGGCTTCATCAGCATGAAGGTGCGCACTCACCCGTATCAGGACCCTTGGACTTCCTGGTGCATGACAAGTGGGTCCACAAAGTCATTCGGTCCGGCTACAGGTCCTGACAGCTGATTTATAAAGTTAGGAACAGATGACCTGCCCTGGATGCAGACAATTTGAGTCCAGGGCTGGTCATCTGTCCCCAGCCACGGGTAAATTTGTGGATACATGCAGTGAGCTGCTGCACCTATCTGCCTATCATTGTTTTGTATAAGCTTCCTGATCACAGCTGCGCACAACCATTTGTGACTCCAGCCAAACTAATGTGCTGGTTTTTGGCGCAGGAATCCACTGTCCAGGTCCTAATAAGATGTGTAAATGAGACCTGCAGACATGATTCCAAGAATATTATAGCAATTTTAGATAACAAAGCTTAATGTTGGGTCCAGAATATATATCTTAGAAATGGATTTCTTAACTACCTAGTTATAAAAGAAATCCAGCTTCTTTAGAATAATGTCCAGCTTCTTCTGAACATTATCTACACAGTAGGCTGTCATAAGCCTGTCATGGTTTCAGATGTAAGGCTATAGATTGAAATGTAATTAGGTACAAGATTCAATTATGCACCCTTTGGTGTGACCTGGTGCACACACAGGCTTCATTGAGGTAGCAAGCAATTTTCGCTTTGCATGCTGTTTAATAAACCAGTTGCTATTGATTTGCTGAAAGCAGTCTTTATGAGTTAGTCAGCATTATTGTAAAAAGAAATGTTGAACATATTATCAAATTAAGTTTCGAGACTGGTCAGGAGTTCATGTCTTAATTACTTATAAATAATCACATTTTGATTGGATTGCTATGGATTAATGACCGTAGTGATGGAAATATGATACGTTATTACTCATAAAAAAGCAGACTTGCTAATTTAATTGGTAACATAAAGGAAATGGTGTAAAGGCTCTAGAAGCTGCACACGGAGAAAAACACATCAATAATACCTAGTGGTAGTTGGTCACATTTACCTGGACTTGTCTTGTAATTGTTAAAGACATTTAAGCAGTTTCCTGGGTGTCAAGAATATACCCTAGCATTTATAGAAATATTCACACATTTATTTTGTTTTTAGAAAACCAGTGTCTATCTTGACATGTTTAAAGTTTAGCTAGAACAACATGTTAATATATTGCAGCTTGTCAGTCTTAGTAATTTTTGCAGACTTAATACATTTCCAGTACGTACAAGAAAACACCTGCTCATCCCAATATAAAAATGTTCTTGGGCTCTGAACTGAAATCTCAAACAATGTTATTGTCCTTCCCAGTTGTCGTCTGTGAACATCTTTTCCCTATACTACAGGAAATAAGAGAGGGGGGGGATGTTTGTAGTTCAAATCAGGAGAGCAGCCCATGCTGACAACCCTGCTCTTCCATAGATACAGTACAGTAAATGAGTGTTGTCACACTAGGAAAAGCGGGGGAAAGCCTTAAAAAAAAGAAAACAAATGCAGCCACCACATCTAAGGACCAGTAAGCTGCTTTTTGTCCTTGAATTTAGATGTTACATAGTTAGTGAGGTTGAAAAAAGGCACCAGTCCATCTAGTGCTTTGGAGCCCTCTTACACAGGTTACATGATTAAGTCCATTTGTCAGTTTTTCTGCTGGACCTGATTGGTGAAGCTCCATGAAAGGTGCAGGCAGATGTAAATTGTTGTGCTTACCTTTGAATCCATCCAGGTTTGGGAAAAAAAAAAATTGAAAAGGTCTGCATCCCTTTCTGTTTTGTCTGACCTAAACAATGACAGATCGGAGGTTGTCTAGTAAATGGAGGCAGCTACCAATAGGTGCAATATGGGTAGGGAAGGCTCTGGTTTTTGTTTTACAAAGGTTGTTATTAGGTTTTGAGTTTTGTAATAAGTTTGTACAAAGCTAGCAGTTACACAATAAAGTATTGTACAAAACAACAAAGGGAAGAGAGTAATTACAATTCCATTAAATTTGTGGTGGCAGCTCTTGGAGATCGCGGTACATGCCAGAGGCACTGATAAACATATTATTTAAACATCATTTTGACTCTGAAAGTGGTCCTGTGGCAGCAAGGGCTACCAGTCCAAGCAAATGAATCAGTAAGGAGAAAAGAAAACAAAGTGAATAGGGAAGAAGACAGATGTTTCAAGACCTGAGGAGAAACGCTGTGTTAGAGAGAAGGGGAAAAGGAATATAAAAGAACTACCTAGGATCCTCAGCAGGCAGTGAAGGAGAGAGAAAAAGAGAGAAAGGTGAAAGGATTTGCCTGGGAGAGGAGAGGGGGGTCAGGTAGGATTCCTGTGTGATCCTGTCCATTACAAAACACAGGAATGAGCCATATCTGTAATCATAAAAAGAGCAAAGAGCAGTCGAGGTTCACATGGTCAATGTAGGTTATCCATGGGTCCCAAATCTTAGAAAACTGGGCATGTCTGTAAGTATAGAGGTAAGTTTCTTGACAACCATGGACCCAGCCCTAGTTTTCAAATGGTGCTAATCACTGAACAGATATGGATGTCACCAAATTGACGTCCCACTCTGTTCGATTCAGCAAAGGATATATTCACATATTCCCTACTCAACTGACTAGACAGTTCCCATGTGAAAGGGACATAAATGGTGACTAATACTGGCCTTAGATGGATTGAAATTTGGCTGGTTCAGGAGAGATCGGTCGAATTTCGATCTATCTATGGCTGTTTCTGATCCAAAAAAGTCAATCTTACTATCACCTTCTCTCAAACGGGACTGTTAGAAAATTGTTACACAATCAGCACATGAAACCAATGGCTGCAGTGCTGATCAGTGTATTCTGGCAGAGGAGTCCTCACTGTCAGAATACAATAACACATCAGGAAGGATTCCTTCGTCCTCTGAGAAATGTGTGGGTGGGGAATCCATTTTTTTTTTTGGGGGGCTGATAAAAAAAAAAGGTCCTTCTTTGGCCAACTCTATTTATATGGTGCTGGCAAGAGTCTAGAAAGGAAGGAGTGCTTGACTAGACTAATGAGATGTTCAAAATATCACTGGGTTTAACTCTTTGAATGCTGGAATAAAAAATTCCATTGTAGGAGAAATAAAACATTTAGTTAAAAAATGTACTGACACCCACTCCCTGGTATTTTTAGTTTTAATTATTTTCCACCAGAGTTGATAAAAGTTCTTGATTAAGCCTGTCTTTTACAGCATAATTGCACACAGGAAAAAAAAGAAAGCAGATCCGTACACTGTGCTTTGGAAAAGCTTTTGTTAAAGGAGCTCTTCTGTGGTGTGAACGAAAAGAAGAGAAAAGAAAAGAAAGTGGTAAAAAATATCTTTCTTAATAAGGATTCAAATGACAGGTGATTTTTATAATGCTAAAGTACTGTATTTCTAAAGCCAAAGCTTTCTTTTAATTTTGAATAGAATAGGAAATCAGTAAAACCCATATCCTCTTTGCCCCCTTGGGGAGTTTTTGTTCTCATTTTCTGTCCTGGAGACATAACTAGTGAGAAGAAATTTCTCCAAAAGGAAACAAAATGTCAACTTAGTTGTCACAGGATCCATTGGAAGATTCTGGTGACAACTCAAAATGAGAAATGTTTACCAGGGCTAATAGAGAAAGTAAATCTCCCTTATGGAGACTCAACAGTAAAAGCCAGACAGGGGTTCTAAACCCTAATTTTCTCCAAAATTACAAAAAAGAGGTAAGTAAACCTATTCCTTTACCCTTTATAAGTAAAGTACATGCTCTCTTTAAAGCAAACCTTTGGGTTTTCTAACCTTTCCATTAGACTAGCCAATGTGATAGGTGACCTGACCACACTGGCCATTAGGTAGACACGTAGCTTGCTGCACAATAGCCATGCAGACTGTGGTCCCAGTTTACATTAAAAGCACTCAAAAGTTTAGGTTTCTTGAGCATTCTACAAAGAAGCAGAATAAGCAGACACTTTGGGATCAGCAGAGGGTTTAATACATTTAGAAAACTTTCAGTGGCAGCTATTGCTTTGCCCATAGTTAATCGGATTATTTATAGATAAAGATTTCTCATTCTCTAACAAAAACTTTTCCTAATATTGTGCACCTAAAGTTTTCTAAATGTAACTGTTATTCTCTACTCTATTCTTTATTAAATTGCAAATTTTTCAAAATGATTGGAAAAAAAAAATGCAAATTTTTCAAAATGAAACAAAGGTGGCCTAGGACTGAAATTCTGTATGCATAGCCTCAGGTTGCCTTTTGACATTCAACATGGAAAGCAATTATGATGTGCAAAGTGCTGCCATTTGTAGCTGTGGACAAGATTTTATCTTCCATAGTTACAGAAAGAACAAAACAGTTAAGATGAGTGTTGATTTTTAGAATTACTCATTGCCGCATCTTATAAGAGATTTAAACTTTACAAGAAGGTGAGTGGCAGATGTCATTGCTTGTGGCTCCCCACTAATCAAGCATGTTCTTTCCACGTTCTGTCTTGCCACAACTTGCCCATGTTACGTTCCACTTTGGAAACCCATGGCCTTGGAGCTGCTTCTTTCTGAAGCAACAAATGGCTAACTGAGAGAATCATAAGTGGGTCAGGTCCAGTCATTCGTTTTTAGAGCACAAATCTCCCCAGCAAATAAAATAGATGTAAAAAAAAAAAACCTGAACCCTACCCTAACCTATCAACAAACATTTTATCTGAGTTTCATTATTGGTGCTGGTTTATAACAAAAATGGGGGTAATAACACTTTTCTGAGAACTTCCATTTTCCGGCTTAGATGCAGAAAACTAAATCTAGACTGATGTGGCCAATCTGGATGTTTCTTTAGGGGGAAAAGATGCTTGTTGAATTTCTCCATTTGTCCTTAGACATTAAGGACTTTGAGACTGAGGTTGTTTGACGAATTGATCAACTTCTCTTTTTCATTACAGCAAATTAATAAATGAAATGAGGAGTGTCACTGGTTGCTACAGGCAACACAAACATTTGTCCTTCATTAGTTCCTATGCAGTTTTATGCATACTGTATGATTCTACAAAGGCAAATTGAAATAGATTTTTCATCTGGCTTGAAATCATTTTGGGGGCTGGGCAGCAGTGCTGATTAATTATGCTAATTATTAATTGGATTTTTATCACGTAGAAGCACATGAACATTGTTGCTCTATTTAGGGGAAAAAAAACTGTTTTGGAATAAAAAACGGATTGCCTGACGTTTAGATAAAAAAAAAAAAAAATCCTGCTCCGTGCTGCAGAGATACTGATCATCAAAAATACAAATGATTAAAGAGATGTTGGCTCTATCTGTATGGCCCAGGCTTTACAAGCTCTTTATTAAGTCAGGGGTGCAGTGCAGCGATAACACTTAGTACACACAAGGATAGTGTTGTTTAAACCTAACATATTTAAATTAAACTGTCTCTTATGGACAGGCTGAGTAACACTGGCTGCAATGTGGTCATCTTCTAACACCATTTGTGAATTGGGTTTTGCTGTACATAGTGCAAAATGCAGTAATCAATGGTAACAAGTATAAAATTAAAACAAAAGTTACTTTAAATGAGCGTGCTATATATAACTTTTAAACATATCCATGTATTGGTAAACCTACCTGCACAGAAGACTTTTTTTGTGTGCTGGAAAACATTGTACACTAGCAACATGATGGTAATGCAGGCATATTGAGGTGACTGCACATCAGAGTTGTATAAAGTACTCGAAACCCATACTTGAGTAAAAGTACAAGTGCTCGATCAAAAAGTTACTTGAGTAGAAGTGGAAGTGCTTGATCAAAAAGTGACTTGAGTAGAAGTACTAAAGTATTCAACATTTTTTGTACTTAAGTATTGCAAGTAGTTTTTTTAAAAAATTTTGCTACTCAAGTACTGAAAGTAAAAGTACCAGTAGTTTTGAAAAAAAAAATTGCTACTCAAGTACTGAAAGTAAAAGTACAAGTACTGTGTTATGTAGTTATTAAAGAAAGAAGTCAAAAGTTTGAACCTCATATTGTTTTTTATTATTTCAAATGCAGCTTTTATTTATACATACAGTAGCATTTATTTTCGTATGTGCTGATAATACACATGTTTTGAGCTTCATGAAACCTGCCATCTACTGTTCTGGCAGTGGTCATTTTTATAATTGTAACGAGTAACTATGCATCACAAAAACAAATATCAGAGTAGAAGTATTGAAATCATTGAAAAAATGTAGTGAAGTAAAAGTGGAAGTAGGAGAAAAAAATTATACTCTAGGAAAGTACAGATACCGCCTTTCGGTACTTAAGTACAGTAGTGAGGTAGTTCTACTTAGTTACTATACATCTCTGCTGCACATACACTTTATCTACTCAGAACCGTGGTACCAAGACTCTTTATAAAGCATAAGGCCACCAGAATACTTGTGGCTGTGCATTTTCCAGTCTCTTCCTGATTTTCTGAGAACCTATTGGCCAAAGAGGCCTTCCATCGTATTTTGTGACCAATAGGGAAGCTGAATAGTCATGCCATACCAGAGCCATGAGTAATCTTATTTAAGAGTTCGGTAAATAAAGTGTGTGTGAATTTTCCTGCCCGATTACCCTAACATTGGTGTCTGATGTTTTTCAAGCTCACAAGTTTTAAACTGTTAACTTGTTTTAGACTCTTGCAATATGTTATATTTTAACAATCGCACGCTAACGTGGATTGCGGTAAGGCAGCCACTTCATTTTAAACGGGCTACCAACACACCATAATGGACCTTTAACACACCTGCTTCCTGAATTTTTTTCTAGCACACAGTAACGCACAGATGGTTCACATGTCTTCATTGTGGTTCTCTAAATTGCAGGTTCATTGTGATGAAATCAAGATGTGCATTGGGGTGCCATATGAAATGCATGGCACCTCACTGCACCGTTCATGGATGGAACTCAGATGACATTAACGACTTGGTGTAGTGAGCAAAGAATTTTTGTTCTGTCAAATTTTCCAAATATTGTTCAATGAAATGAGACATTCAAGCCATTCATAAAGAAAAAGAACAATGCAGAGACAGGAATAGCCTAGCTAGCCAATTCCAAAGGACAATTACTTAGCTGTGTGTGACCCTCGTGGAGTATAGTGTGGCAGACATGCTCCCTTAGGGCTGATTCCAGCAGGACACTTGTCACCTGACAATCCCACCACTGCTAATGAGGACTTTTTGATCTTTCATGACATTCCCCTAACATTACTGGAGATCAAGTTACTCAATCCACAGTGAGTGAAATTGTTTAAAAATAGATATTTCCATGAAATCTAAGCGGTTACAAACTACCTTTTTTCTGTTTCCTTTCTCTGATGCTTCAGTACAGTGCCATTGTTCTACATTCCTTTGCAGCTAAAAAAAGGTGTTGGTGAATATCAGTGTCTTTGTTTAAGAGTTTGGATTTGGGCTGTATACCCTTTTGTTATCTTACCCTTTTCAATGAAAAAAAGACTACTTCTTGTTTATGGTGAAAATAAAATGCTCACACTTTATCAATGTAACTAATGGAATGGAAATTGCAATGGATTTGTCTCACACAATAATTAAATATATACCAAGGGATTTAACAAAAACAACTCAGCCCTGAATCTTAAGGTTGGCAAGGATCGGTATTCAATAGTGACTTTATGAATCAATACTGAATTTCAAAGTTACTTAGTGAATTTTCTTTGTGCCAAAGTTGCCTACACTCACAGAGCATTAGCAGTCTGCTAATAGCGCACAAAATAAAAAAACTTGTGTGAGAAGTCTTTAACCACTTGACCTCTGAAAAGTTTTACCCCCTTCATGAACACTGCATTTTTTGCTATTCAGCACTACACTACTTTAAAAGATAACTTCACCTTTGTAAAAATAAAAAATAAATGCACAATCTTTTTTGCAGATAAAAAAATTTGCATTTTTTATTATTATTATTATTTTACTAAGAGCCTGCAAAGCATTGCACCCATCAGCAGATTACAGGTGCGATGCAGGGCTCGTGCAGACTGTAAGACGTGCAGACAGTGTAAGCTGTCTGCTGGTACCTCATATGGGCAGGCAGCTACACTCTGACAAGAAACATCAATGAGCTACCTAGACTGCTCAACAGTGCCTTTTATTGTGAACTACAAGCCGATGGTTGTCAGGTACTTGTAGTTCTCCCACTCACAGAGAGCGCATCCATGCAGAGCCCTGCACGGATGCGTTTTTTTTTAAATTGTGACAGCAAATGCAGGGGGAAGATACTCCGCTCAATGTCACAACTGGGGATCAGGGTATTTTTGGGGGGGGAGGGGCTGGCAGGGGCTGCTGCTACAGTAACATGTTATTCAGGTGTAACATTTTACAAAAGGTGAACTTATCCTTTAAATGACAATTGCTCAGTCATGCAAAACTGAACCCAAATTAAATTTGTATCATTTTTTTTTTCAAACAAATAGAGCTTTCATTTTTTTTTTTTTTTTTGCTACATAAATGGAAAAAATACAAAAAAAGTTGGAAAAACATGTTTTTCTTGGTTTCTGTTATTAAATTTCACAAACAAATCCTCTTTCTTCATAAATTTAGACTAAAATGTAGTCTACTATATTATTTTGGTAAAAAAAAATAACCCCAATACGTGTACAATATTTAGTCTGTGTGAAAGGTAATCTACGAACTATGGTAGATACAGGTGTATCTCATAAAATTAGAATATCATCATGATATATTTTAATCATATCTTTCTTTCAATTTTGAGGATTATGGCTTAAAGCTAGTAAAAACCTGAAATTCTGTATCTCGGAAAATTAGAAATTACATAAGACCAATAAAAAAAAGGATTTTTAACTACAGAAATGTTGGCTTACTGAAAGTTTTGTCCATGAACAGTTAGCATGCACTCAATACTTGATTGGGGCTCCTTTTGCATGAATTACTGCATCAAAGCGGCGTGGCATGGAACCGATCAGCCTGTAGCACTGTTACTTGGTCTGGGCTCCTTTTGCATGAATTACTGCATCAATGCGGTGTGGCATGGAAGTGATCAGTCTGTAGCACTGTTACTTGGTCTGGGCTCCTTTTGCATGAATTACTGCATCAATGCGGTGTGGCATGGAGGCGATCAGCCTGTGGCACTGTTATGGATTTTTTCAATGCATACAGGCAACAAAATTCACTTACCCAGGTCCTCAGATACCCAGATTTACATCTAAGCAGAACTGTACCCATCCACCCAACTTATTTTTGTCTGGAGATCTAGGAGCCTGTTTTGCATACCAGTTTGTAATGCAGTAAAATTTTGCCAAGTTCCCTTTTTAAGTCTCTTGTTATATCTCATTGTCCTGAATACATAAAAACAAAAAAAAAGTTCTCATTGTTTTGAGGAAGTCAAGCCATTAAGCTCTTGACCTCACTTGAAAGAAGAGCTCCAGATTGCCGTGGTGGAATGTAGAAGATGACTTTATTGGGCATATATAGTTTGATACTCAACGAGTTTTGAGGGGTTTTGCACTCTCTTCAACAGGGCAAATCCTTTAAAAAAAAATAAATAAATAAATATGTTTTGACATTTTTTAAGGCAGACTAATATTTTAAGATTTGTATGTGAAGGGAAATGCCTGCTGTCACTATAAATCATTATAAGGAGCAAAATGCGTTAGCAAGAGTGGTACTCGCTAGTATATCACATTTATATAGAGAGAGTTAAAGTGAAAGCAAAGTCATTTTACTAAAGACTGTGAGTAGACCATTTTTTATTGCAGAAGAGACTTGCACCTACCTGCCTGCTTGCAGATTTCTGTGCCATGTAAACTGAGCTGCGAATGCTTCCATCACTGACACAGTTCTTGGGGGCTGTCCATGCCACGCTGGACAGTGTAAATGCCTGAATACTGACACTGAGGAGAAGATCCTGGTGCAAACAAGGGACCCGAATCATTAGAGAGGAGGTACGTATATTGCCTTTAGTTCCCATTTAAAGTATCAGTACTATGAAGTTACCTTACAGCCGCTAGGCAGATGATACCTCCCTTCACCCATCATTGAATGTCCAGATGTTTTAGGGTCAGGAAGTGAGGTGAAATCTCCTAAATAGGGTCATGTATATCAATAAAACTTGATATAAAGATTTACCCTATGTCAAGTCTACCCAAAATTTGAGAAACAGGCTGGAATTTAGTTTTTTATGAATTCAGTCACTGCATGACTAACGGGCAGCATACTAATACCAATGCATTGATATGCTGAATATGTTCCATTTCACTGCCCCAGAGCAAATAAATAAATAAGTCAGGGGAATGTTGCATCCATCAAAGCCTTCTCACAAAGGTGTTTGCCAAGTCCTTTTTAAAACCTTGAAGCTTTACAAAATATTACCAACTTCTGCTTGACCAGAACATCAGGACTTGTTTGTTTGATGTGACGGTTTCAGTGTTAGAACTAAGCAGGGCACTGTATAATCTTTCCACTAAACAGGCCAGCATGTTTGGTTTCCTTCCCTTTCCTACCTTCACTTTCATAGATTTCTTCTGTAAGTGCAGGCAACAGGTGCTCCAGAATCATGTATTATTTCCGTGATAGAGCGAGGCAGCATTTGCTCAGCTGGTATTTCAGTTCTTTTGAGACTGGGGTAAACAGTGTCAAGCTATCTTTTAGCACTACTTGGCGTGCTGTAAAATGTTTTTGTACATCACAACATTGTAAAGGCAAAATGCTGTTCATATAGGTGGTGGCTGCCGATTTCATGGAGTGCGTAAATCACTACTGCCTTATAGGACGCTTTTATGTGGTGTCCTTAAGTGTCGCTCATCATCCCAATAATTTGTACTCTGTGAAGCATTTCGCATTTCGGCTTGCTGTATGTCACTTACTCCTTCAGATCTACTCTCAACATGGAGCAGAATGCATGTACAAGAAAGTCTGTATAACAGTATGCTTTTCTGAAGCTATTAAAAGGCAATGCTGTGCTAATAAATAATGAGCAAATTTATGTTCATAATGGCAGCCATAGCAAGCCATGAACCTGAAATGGCAGCCATAGCAAGCTATTAAAACAGCGTAGTTTTCGTTCTTTGCTTTAGCCATGCAGCATAATGCTGTTAAAACAGCAGTAAATGCATGGTTCAGACACCATTGAATTGCTATAAAAGTGTTGAGTATTGCTGTGTTGTTTGAATGTTGCTGTCAGTGATTGCATTTCTCTTAACATAGAGATCAGAAAGCCAGGAAGCACCAAAGTAATTTTACTGTAGGACCCAGCCATTTATTAGTACAATAGTAGGATCCAGAAGAAAAATGTATAATAAAGTATTAAAACATGTCCTCCATGTTGTCTCTGTTGCTAGGATGGATATGTTTTGTTATCTGTCTATAAAACATTTCCTTGTTTTTTTCTGTACTAACATATTCAAAATATTTATTTTGGAAAACAAATATTCTGGAGGCATCTATGGACTTTCATGGTACCATACATATTAAATATATAGGGCAAACCTTAAGTGTACAGACACTACTCATTTGTATGGCAGACAGTTACTAATGAGCAATATAGTTATGGCTGCTTTTCATATTGCTTTGACAGCTTACTATTCTTGTAGTGGAGGAATGTTTTGGCATTACTGAACCCCCTGCTTTGGGAGGATCTGACCCAATGCTCCAGTATTTGTCATAAGGGTGCATTGTATGCATTATATCTAAGAGGATACACAAAAAAAATATTTTTTGGTTTGATTATAATATCCGGATTTCTTATTACTTTCTTTCCTGTTAGATAAGGGACTCTTGTACACTCTGTCTCTCTTTTGTGTGTCGGGTGGGATTCCCGCATTCTCCGGGATAGACGTTCTCTCTTGGCCTCCTTCATGTGGTCTTGTTCCGGGTAAGAGCATCCATGAGATGTCACCACACTTTTTGTTGATATATACAGTACAGACCAAAAGTTTGGACACACCTTCTCATTCAAAGAGTTTTCTTTATTTTCATGACTATGAAAATTGTAGAGTCACACTTCGAGGTGTGTCCAAACTTTTGGTCTGTACTGTATATATATCTGTAAACTGCTGTTCATTATTTAAACGAATCACTGTTGTCAATTATATTATTACAGCATTATATGTTAATACTGCTCTATAATTGCACTATAAGCTCCTGAAGAAGCGGGGTTGCTCCCCGAAACATGTTGAGTGTCCAATATCCAGATGGTACCTGCTATTACCAATAGTGGTTATATTATTCTATCTGTGATTTGTGTTGTTTGTAGAGCACAATGTGGAAGTCACAGTTCTCTGTGTATATGTTTTTTAAGCAAATATGTTGTTTTAACATGTTTTGAATAAAACTGAATTTTATTGAAAGAATTTGTTAAGCTAATGTATGGTACCATGAAAGTCCATAAATGCCTCCAAAATTTGTTTCCATATTTTGATAGGACGTAGGTACCCATATATGATCCATACCGGCACCCTCCCTGTTCCAACATTCAAAATACTTACTGCTCAGATCTGACCTCCTTTACTACTTGTTGCAGAAGTCTATTAAAGCTGAGAACCATACATTAGAAGGTTCTATGCATATCTATGTGTGTAGAGATGATTCCCAGTGACCTGTGCTAACATCCCTACATAATGAATATAAAAGACACATGCATGTCCCCACTGCTCCTTAGAGCTAGCCATACATAGATTGTGTGTGAACTATTATCCCTGTTCATTTAAAAATTATTTCCCCCCTTTTTACCAGCCTTCTGCTTTTCACCACCTATATCATAGTAAGGGAGATTCTAGGGCTTAGTAGGAAGGGGTAGTTCCACATGGTAAAGTGCCTCTGGCACATGAATAAAATGGCTCCATTACTCATGTGCAGTCAACCATCAATTTCAGTGTGCTTTACCAACATTAATTAGCTGTGGGGGTCTGTTGAACTTCAAAGATATCCTTGAACATAGAAGTCATCGGTTAATACTTCAGAAATTGGAAAGTTAAAGATTTTAACAGTGTAACTTTACTATAGCCAAACACCATCCCCTCATTCTGACCTTCCTGCGGTAGTACAGTAAGATATAGAAAGAAATGCTTACATACATACTGTAATTAGCTTTTTGCTTCCTCTGGTTCCAGTCACATGACTGAATATCAAGGCACTCTCCCTGTGATCTAAACAAAGGATGAATATCCACATTCAGATGATGGGCTGATCCTATCTAATCACATGCCAGAGTCAAAATACAAACACATTTTGTTGCAGCATTTGTAGTTCTAGTGTTGCTTGAAAGATATATGCAGTCTTCCCTATTCACCTAACAGGCATAAAGTATTTTAAAGGCTAGGGGAGCACTAAAAGGTTGTTGTTTAAAATCTGTTTTATAGTTGCTGGCTATGTATTTATCCCACAGGTCTAGTTACAACATCTGGTGGCTAAAGATAAAGTATATGGTCATGGATTTGAGGTATTCAGCTACCTGTTGACCAATACTATCATGTTTGGCTCTAGGCTTCACATGCCTGTTCTCATGAATTCCCAATATCACTTTGATAATGCTCCTGATAAGGTAATTGGTGTCTTCCTGCACTGCTGATTGTTGAACTGATTTATAAAAATGTGAAGAAAAGTGTCCACTGTGCCCATAATGACCTACTCCTTGTCATTGTCCAACCAACAACATTCGTAAAATAACAAATCTGGTTGATGTTGACAAAATGAGACTTGTCTGGCATGCAGTAAATTCACTTTTTGAAATGATTGAACCCTCAAGCACCATCCTGTAGTCACCTTGCAGAGCTTGCTAGTAATGTGAGAGTTAAGCAGCTAAAACTGGTACTTCAGTGGGTTTGAAGTTTGGCAGGAGATTTTACCTTCATATTTCATCTTTAGAACTCATTAGCTGTTATCCCTGGTGTTGTTATTCGTAAAGCTTTTATCCTATGTCTCTGATAAGTCGTTAATTAACACAAAAAAAGTCTAGGCAAATGTTGGGAGATAGCCAGCCGAGGAATTATAACGTACTTGATCAGCATGGAAGTTTTATGCTAAGCACAAAAACTGAGATTCTTTACATCTGACAGCTACTAGGATTTTTTTTAAGTAAAAATGCTATAATTCAGTGAATCATTGACTTCATATAAAAAATTGAGACCCTATTAAGGAGATAGCCCACATAACTGTCTTAGTTAAATTGCTTGCCAAGCAGTGTGGTTGCAATGCTAAATGATATTATTGTAAGGAGGAACCAGCCCAGTCTTCGTGACCTTGATGACTATAATGCCAAGCAGGAGGGAGAGCGCCAGAACTGAAATCTTGGAGATCTTTTTTATTTGCTTCTTAACATTACCCCAGTAAAAACACACTATAGTTGATATCCTATGCATTTTTAATAGGCAACTTCTAAAAATCCCCTTTAGCCTAAAATGGCTTCTAGAACAGTTGGCTGCACCTCAGTTTCCTTCCAGAGCTCCCTGAGAGGTCCAAAATTCTATTATGTACATGCTAATTTAACTAGAACATAGATGGTTGCCTCTCCCCTATCCCACCCTCTGATGAGCAGCTTTAACAACGATCATGCAGCAGAAGAGGCCATAAGGGACATAACCAAAGATTGACTTCCTGGTCAATATTTGCACATTAAAGTGTGCCCAGTTTTTTTTTTTTTTTTTTTTTAGGCCTCCAGGATGTGTGGAAAGCCAAACAAAAATAGGTATGAGGATTTCTGTGTGGAGGTGTCTACTATTAGGTTTGGCATCCATTTTACTGCTGCAAAAAAGTAATGCAGGTTTGCTTTAAATAAAACCCGTACTGAGAGACATGCAGAGGCCACCATCGCTGATCTCCCCTTCTAAAAATACTAATTGTCTAACTGTCCTGCTGATCCACTGGTATCCAGTGTCAAAGATACTAACCTGGACCCAGTATGCATTTTAAAAGTTATGGCTTTGTTTGCTGTATGCATGCTTTGTGTCAATGATTCTAGCAACTCTAGAAACTGTTATTCACTTGCTGCTGGCCCTATGCATATATGTGGCAGCATGGGAGTGGGCTTTAACACTGAGCTGCCACATATAGGCATACAGCCAGGGCTGCTGTTCTGTGTTGTAAGCATGCTCACTTTGCACCCCCAGTACTGTGATGGAGCAGCCATAGTTTACAGGCTCCTGACCACATGACCTCTGTGGCCATGACCTCACAGTGAGATGAGACAATCGCATTGATCACATGAGCCCACCTCCCTTAAATGGCTGGCAGGAACTGGGAGTAAGAGGATAAAGCCAAAAGGTCATGTCAACAGCCATGCACAACTAGTAATTTAAAAAAAAAGGTCAGTAACTGCAGTCTACGTATTACTTTCAGCACAGTATATTTAAACCTAAAGTTTATTCAAATTTCACCTTCCTTGGTTCCTTATTTCCTCCATCAACATCCTAATGGCATTTTTAAATTAAGCCTTTCTGTTTTTGTTGTATACTCTATTTTAGACATAATGATATCATTATTGGGTCTTTGTGCTTTTCTAGGCAATGCAAGCAGATCATAGCTGGTGGGAGGGGGACTGGCGGGATGCTGTACATAGGTTCCTGAAAACAGCACCTTGTCTAATACTCCTCTCAAGACCCCTCAGCCCTGGTGGAAGCACTGGGCTGACTCTTGGGAGGAGTTATGTAAATATCAAATTCGTTTATGGGTGGATAATGGTCTGGAGGAGAGGATGTTCCTAGGAAGGCTGCATTTGCATGTAGCCTTCCCTAAGTAATGCCCATATGTGATGTCAAGCCTCTATAATTAAAATAACCAAAATCCAATGACTGAAAAGAGACCAGAACAGCACGATTGGGGAGCTAAGGATTAGCTGATTCTTCATGTTTCTTTCTTATTGAAGCTTCTAATGCATATTGTGAGATGGTCACACTTTTGCAGTGAAGTCAGAGAAAGCCTTTTCAGTACAGGAGAGGAGCCTGTACAACTGTGCAAGACTAAGGCTGGAGTGTAGTTTTAAGGATTATTTTTTGTTATAGCATTATCTTCTTGCTTCAAACTTCTAATACTTAGAAATGTAGAACATTTATTTTATTTATTTATTGTTAGTCAAGTGTAAAGGCCACTGTGCATTCCAGCTTCTTCAATCCTCTAATCATTTTTATTGTCACCAAAAAGATAATGAAAAGTGCTCCATGTTTTCCCATTGCTGTAGAATATACACCAATCATCTATAACATTATGACCATCCACCAACTCAGTGGGGCATGGTCTCCCCTAGAACTCTTAAGGAATGCTGGGGTATCTGGCACCAAGCTGACAGTAGCAGATCCTTTAAGTCCTGTAAGGGACTCCATTGATTGTACTTGTTTTTCCACCGCATCCCACAGATGTTCGATTTGATTAAGATTTGGGAATTTGTTCTGCTTAAACCATTCTTGAATTCATCAGAACAGGCCACCTTCTTCCATTGCTCCTGTGGTCCAGTTCTGATGCTCACATGCCCATTGTTGGCGCTTTTGGCTGTGATCACAGGTCAGCATGGGCACCCTGCCCAGTGTGCAACTACACATCCCCATACACAACAAACTATGGTGCATTGTGTGTTCTGCCACATTTCTATTGGAACCATCATTAACTTTTTCAACAATTTCAGCTACAGTAGTTCTTATGTTGGATTGAACTACACAGGCCAGCCTTTGGTTCACACATGCATCAGTGAGCCTTGGCTGCCCATGACCCTGTTGGCGGTTTACAGATTTTCCTTCCTTGGACCGATTTTAGTTGGTCCTGACTACTGCAGACTGGGAACATCCCACAAGAGCTGCAGTTTTGGAGATGCTCTGTCCCAGTCCTGCAGCCATTGCAATTTGGCCCTTGTCATAGTCGCTCAAATTCTTACACTTGCCCATTTTTCTGCTTTCAACTAAGTGTATACCCAGCTTAACTTAGCCAACTATTATGGCAGCTGTGCTTCCTTTTTTTCACAGAAAATTACAAGCACTACTAAAATTGGTATTTAATAGTTCTCACCCACTTGAGCTCCCCCACATGGGTCAGCACTCGCTCAATTATTGCAACCAACACTGAAAAATTTTAGACTTTCAAAATGTATGGTCTGTGCCTTTATCACCCCAGGTTTATAGTTCCTAACAGATTACTGTGGAGCAGATAACACGTGAAGGGGTAGAGGGCAGAAAATCAGACTAGTAAATCATTGACATTGCTCAGAATGAGATTTCCTAGCACTGGGTTAATGGACTGAATAAATTACATTCCATTTTTTCTATTCCAATGAATGCCAATTACTATAATTTCATAAAGTTAACCTTTAAATCTAGCTAACAATGCATCAACGTTTTTGGATTAGTCATTAACATTCAAGTAGACTAAACAACCATTGAGTGTTATCACCATCAAATGTACAAAATGAACACTTCTATACAGATGACAGAGTACTTTAAGACTTACTGGACTTTAAAGTGGTGCACACAGGACTAAGGATAGTGCATTAATGGCAGGAACCAGTAGATTTTAGCGCTGGGATTTTGGTATCTCTTGGTGCATATTGTACCATATGTCAGTGCAACACATGTTCAGTGGTGAAGTGCCATTTGGTTGAAATAGTGAGAGAGTTCACAGCATCAAAAAGGCTACTCTTCACCTGCATCCAAAGATAAAAGGCCGTTAAACTGTTTTGGGTGTACTGATCACTTAGTATTTAATCAAGGGAAAAATATCATTTTAACAGCTGTATTTTTCCCATTTTAAAATCCAAGTATAAAGAACTCTGATAGAAAGACTAAGCAATTGACCATCTTTTCAGATGTTGGTATCTATAGCACTAATTGTGTACAGTCTAAAACCATCTGTACTTCTGCTCTTCTACTGTATGTAATGAATATGTGATAACAGTGATAGTTTGAAGGGCAGGCAATCAATGAGATTGTCATAAAACAGATACTGTATAATCTGAAAATGCATGATGTAACAATAGCCAACCTTTTGTCTTTTACAGTCTATTTTTTTTTTATGAAACCTTATTGAAGGTATACGAATTACAAGTTTTTGAAAAGTCTACTGCTTACATACTGAACTTCTGGATCAATAATGAAAAGATGGAGGCAGGCAGGAATCTTATCTTTTACCTCTAGGGCTGTGTTCTATGTGAGCTGGAACATGCCAGTCCGGCTCAATGTCGATGGTGCATTAAATCGGTAGAACGCTAACTCGGCAGAGCTGCAGAGCAAAGCATCATCCTTCAGATGAGAATTATAGCTCCGACACGCATGAAAACAACTCAGGCCAGTAAATCTGCCACTATGCAAAAGCTGAATCTTTCCAATATAGAAACCACTGCACAAAGCCTCCTAAACATTTCAAAGAAAAAAATCCTTACCAAGTGTTCTTTAACCCTTCATTTCTGACAATACTGGTGTGAGTAAACATTATGAGCATTCATTTTGTAGTGGTATTTTTGCTTGGATTTCTAGGCTGTTTTATTATTATTTTACCTTTATATTACCTATGACTTCAATGTACCATACAAACAAATAAGAAAAGTTGATATTTAACTAGTTTAGTGGACAACCCACCCCTGGCTATCAACTTCTCTTGATACTGTATATATCATGAACAGCTATGGTTGCCAGTAATTGTTTTTTTTTTTTTTATGCCCTTGAACCTGCGAATATGCAACCATTGTTTCCTGGTTCTAGCACCACCCTCTGAACCAGCTGCAGCCTCACCTCCTACACACAAAATAAAGAGAAGATAGGGTCACAGAATCATGATACACAATGCTGAAGTTTAAGCTGGAAGCTCTATGTAATATCTAATAAATCTGCCTGAAAAGAACAGGATAAATGGTAAACTATGTGGATTTACTTTGGCTTTAGCACAGCTGCTGGGAAGTATTTGCTGCTCATTGGCTGGTTTTATTTTGGATTTACGCTTTGCAGTTATTCTATAGTGTATACTGTATATATTTTCTTTATTATGTTCAATGGTACATTTTCTTATAATTATTTTCCAGCTGTTCTGTGAAACAGATTAAAAATAAAGGAGATCAAATACAAAGACTGTAAAGTGGCTTAGAGCAGGGATGTTTCCCTCCTCCTAGCACAGACAGGGGCCATCTAATGGAGCATGGACAAACTAGACAAAATCCACATAGTATGTATGAATTCTTGGAGGTCAAAAATTAGGTCTGCACCTGAAATGTTTATTTCCACAACCCATATACAATTGTGCTCATAAGTTTACATTCCCTGGCAGAATTTATGATTTCTTGGCCATTTTTTGGGGAATATGAATGATAACAAAAAAACTTTTCTTTCACTCATGGTTAGTGTTTGGCTGAAGCCATTTATTATCAATCAACTGTGTTTACTTATTTTAAATCATAATGACAACAGAAACTACCCAAATGACCCTGATCAAAAGTTTATATACCCTGGTGATTTTGGCCTGATAACATGCACACAAGTTGAAACAAAAGGGTTTGAATGGCTATTAAAGGTAACCATCCTCACCTGTGATCTCTTTGCTTGTAATTAGTGTGTGTGTGTATAAAAGGTCAATAAGTTTCTGGACTCCTGATAGACCCTTGCATCTTCCATCCAGTGCTGCACTGATGTTTCTGGATTCTGAGTCATTAAGGGAAAGCAAACGAATTGTCAAAGGATCTGTGGGAAAAGGTAGTTGAACTGTATAAAACAGGAAAGGGATATAAAAAGATATCCAAGGAATTAAGAATGCCAATCAGCGGTGTTCAAACCCTAATCAAGAAGTGGAAAATGAGGGGGTTCTGTTGAAACCAAACCACGGTCAGGTAGACCAACTAAAATTTCAGGCACAACTGCCAGGAAAATTGTTCAGGATGCAAAGAAAAACCCACAAATAACTTCAGGTGAAACACAGGACTGTCTGAAAACATGTGGTGTGGCTGTTTCAAGATGCACAAAAAGGAGGCACTTGAAGTAAGATGGGCTTCATGGTCGAGTCGCCAGAAGAAAGCCATTACTACGCAAATGCCACAAAGTATCCTGCTTACATTACTCCATACAGCACAGACACAAGCCCCAAACCTTCTGCCATAAAGTCATTTGGAGTGATGAGACCAAAATTGAGCTTTTTGGCCACAACCATAAACACTACATTTGAAGAGGAGTCAACAAGGCCTATGATGAAAGGTACACCATTCCTACTGTGAAACACGGAGGTGGATAACTGAGGTTTTGGGGATGTGTGAGCCACAAAGGCACAAGAAATTTGGTCAGAATTGATGGCAAGATGAATGAAGAATGTTATCAAAAAATACTGGAGGAAAATGTGCATTCATCAGCCCGGAAGCTGCGCATGGGACGTACTTGGACATTCCAACATGACAATGATCCTAAACTCAAGGCCAAGTCAACCTGTCATTGACTACAGCAGAATAAACTGAAGGTACTGGAGTGGCCATCTTAGTCCCCTGACCTCAATATCATTGAGCCATTCTGAGAAAATCTCAAACGTGCAGTTCATGCAAGACAGCCCAAGAATTTATAGGAACTGGAGGCTTTTTGCCAGGAAGAATAGGCAGCTTGACCATCTGAAAAGATAAAGAGCCTCATCCACAAATACCACACAATACTTCAAGCTGTCATTGATGTTAAAGGGGGCAATACACAGTATTAAGAACTGGGGTATGTAAACTTTTTGATCAGGGTAATTTGGGTAGTTTCTGTTGTCATTATGATTTAAAAAGAGTAAACACAGTTGATTGAAAATAAATGGCTTCAGCCAAACACTAACCATGTTTAAAAGAAAAGTTTTGGGTTATCATTCATATTCTCTGAAAAAATGGCCAAGAAATCATAAATTCTGCCAGGGTATGTAAACATATGGGCACAACTGTACATACATGCTCTATTTTCACCTCCACTGATCCATATATATCACTGAAGCATGGAGCTTTTTAGGAGTAGTCCTACAACTGTTGCTAAATAATTGAGTGATTGCCTTTTCTCATTTTACTAGAGCTGGTACACATCTTAAACATCCACTCTACTAGGTTCATTTGTTTTACAGTTATTGTCTTGCTTCTCTTGTCTAGCTACAGTAGTAGTGTAATGAAAACATTTTAAATAGACATTATGAACTGGATTTTCTTTTTAATGCCACCGTTGCTGGAAAA
Source organism: Pelophylax lessonae (assembly GCF_965119305.1). Taxonomy (NCBI): domain Eukaryota; kingdom Metazoa; phylum Chordata; class Amphibia; order Anura; family Ranidae; genus Pelophylax; species Pelophylax lessonae. Next base: position 118,257,390 of record NC_138774.1, on the reverse strand, counting down.
GTATGGTCAGTGTGACTGCACTGCAAAGAAACCGCTATGATAGCCAATTCCTTTAAACCAGTTGTGCTTAATGGAATGTCAGGTTCTGCCTACCATTTCTCATGGTTTGTTATTTACCCCTTCTCCACTTATCACTCTTTCTAAAATCGGGAGTAAATGTGATCAAATCAATATAGGTGCCATGCTACGCCATCCATCTGTCCAGACAAGAAATGTATACTATAAATATGTGCAATGAAAAATAATGAAGAATTAAATAAAAAATAAGTGAATAAACTCATATAATTGAAAAAATTATATAAAAAATTATATATAAATATAGGTGAAAAAATATACACACATAATATATCTATATATATATATATATATCTATATATATTATATATATAAATATATATATATATAAGAGAAAAAGTCCACAGGGATTGCTGCACATATATATATATATATACACACACACACACTAAAGTACAGTTCATATGTGTCTATAAAGACGTGAGTCCATCAACGAATCATATCCTAAAAAGGCTTTTGAATCTGAATGCTCCATATGATAGGGCTCAAAATCCAAAAACAATGTGTCATAACACTCATGCAAACGTGACTTGTTGGGGTACTTAAAGAATGAGGTTGGAAATCCCTGATCTCAAGCAACCATGTAAACCAACATGGCCTTCAAAGTTCAGGTTTAATTAGATATAATTACATACCATCTATATTTTTATTTCCAACCTTTAGATTACCTAAATTTTATATGTGAATATTGATATCCTAAGAGTCATAGTGTTTACTCCACCTATTGACATCCTGAATTACAGAGCTGAACTAAACCAACCTACTTCAAGAGTCACCATTCTACAGTGGTATGGGGAACTGTGTCCATGTTCTGAAAGTCCGTATTTACATAATGACAGCAGAGGCTCACCAGGGTGTTCTGGTTGGCTACAATTAGAAGCAGAATGTATTTATGTGCAGTTTAGGGTAACTGCACATGTTTACACATGTAGGTTTACAGTGTTTTTCCTTATGACATTTTACTAAAGACCAGGCCCTTTCTGGCACTTTTTGTTTCGCTGTGAAAACCAGTGTAAATAACAAAAAGGACTGTGGCACCATCTCAAACAACCAACAAAATGTAGTGATAAATTAAAAAAAAAAGGAAATGATGTGGTAAAAATCTCAAATAACAATGTGCATATGGGACTTACATAAACTCTTAGCCTTAAAAATGAGGTGCTATATAATGTGAATGCAAACCAACACACAATTTTAACTAATTGGATTGGAAATATCTACTGGATAACGAGACCAATTTCCAGTGCTACAAATATGCAGAAATAGCAACTAATGCTATATTCATGTGTATACAAAAAAGTGACAACCCTGAGGAAGTCACGTGATTGATAACGCAACGGGGAGGTGCCTCAGGACGTCACTTCCGTTCACAGCTGAGACTGGCAGTCCCGTTGTTTGCTTGCTTGGACAATCCTGTTATGCTGATTGAATCTTTTTTATATCTAAGTTACTACTTTTTAATAAAATGAGGTGAAAGGGTCTGGAGAAGTCATGCATGGAGAATGTTATGCTGCCTGTAACATCATTTACCATGACCGGTTTGGTGATGGGTCAGTGATGGTCTGGGGAGGCATATCCATATAGGGACGCATAGACCTCTACAGGCTAGACAATGGCACCCTGACTGCCAGGTATCAGGATGAAATCCTCAGACCCATTGTCAGACCCTACGCTGGTGCAGTGAGTCATGGGTTCCTCCTGGTACGCGACAATGCCTGGCTGTGATCGCAATAGACAGTGGTAGGTACTCTTTACTAAGGATCTGGGGTCTATTTGACCCCCAGATCTTTCCTTTGCCCTTAGAAGCATCGGATCATACCAAGATCAGTATGATCTAATCCTTTTTTCAAACCATTAAGGGTTTGTTTACAACATTTAAACTGGTAGTGATTAAATGCTCAGTTGCTTTTGGTTTCCTATAACATTCCAGTCTCCAAACAGCTTTATGATCAGCTGGCGGAACAGGAGCAGGTGCGACAGGAGAGCCGAGAGCCGTGGACGTCCCCTCCCGCTGCATATAAAAGCAATTCAGCAGCTAATAAGCAGCAAGAAATGCTTTTATAAGGACGCCGACCGTCGGCTGCAAAAAACAATACTAGCATGATGCCTGCAGTTTTATACCCGCTCAAAGTCCAGGGAAGTAATGGTCGTTAAGTGGATGAGAACTCCTAACGAACAATACAATAGTTAAAAGTGTTAGTTATAACACAAAAAGTGCAAAAAGTACAAAAAGTATTTGCATATCTCACTTCCATCACAAATCCAAAAATGTTACACTATTTAGGATAGTGGGTTGATTATTCAAAAATTCTTCATTTACCTTTGGGCCAACCATACCAGCATTTTGGAAAATCAAGTTTGAGTGCACAGTTTTCTTTTTATAACTAGTTGCATTTAGAAGAAAAACTGTGTTTTGTGTAGTATTGTTGGCCCCTCCTCTACTTAGCATCAGTTCTTATTGGTAGCACCCATACTTTTCATTTTTATCTATGAATAGTCCTTCAAAGCATCTGCAGATTATTGCTTTTATTTTAGGGTTTGCACAAAAATAGTCATAATATGATTGTTTGCTATGAGGAAACACCTTCACTTTGGCTCACTTAACATTTTTTTGAAATGCGTAATATATAGGAGGCGGGTTATACCTAAAACTAGACTGAGCTACGTGCCATGCTAATTTTGTTCAGAAAAAAAATCATTACTTATTACTTAACTTACAATATATAAACTATGCTTTATAAATGACTTAAAGTTCACCTGCACCCTCTAGTTTTTTTCCTCTCAAAGTGATAAACAGGCATTTTCACTGTTAGTTAGCAAGTATAAGGTTACCTTTTTCATGGTAAATGTAGCTGGAAAACTGGATTTCTTTTGCACCCTGATAGACAGTACTGGATGGGATGGGAGGGAATGAGCAGGCCTTTTCTGCAGTTAGAGCAATGTGTTGTCAAACTAAAGGGCTGTGGACGGATCTAGGAATGGCTATTCACTGAGAGGGCCCTACCTAATATTTCTGATGGCAGGATCAACAGAGAAACTTGACTGGCCTGCACAGAGTCCTGACCTCAACCCAATAGAACACCTTTAGGATGAATTTGAGCGCTGATTGTGAGCCAGGCATTCTCTCCAACATCGGTGCTTGACCTCACAAATGCTCTCCTGGAAGAATGGTCAAACATTCCCAAAGACACACTCCTAAACCTTGTGGACATAATTTCCAGAAGAGTTGAAACTGTTATAGCTGCTAAGGGTGGGCCAACTCAATCATTAACCCTTACAAACTAAGACTGGGATGCCATTAAAGTTCATGTGCGTGTAAAGGCAGGCATTCCAGTACTTTTGTTAATCTAGTGTATGTCTTGATTAAGGTAAGCTGAAAATATGACAACATGCATCTTAGTTATATAAACTTCTTTCATAGAAGGTAATGAAAAGTGATACTCTAAATTGGGGTAATGTCATCCATCCAACAATATTTTAATGCTTGTAAATAAAGAAAAATAATATTTAAAAAAAAAATTATGTGGTATGGCACATTGAAAGTCCCATTTATTTTTTTCCGTCTCCATTTCCATGTCATATGGTTGTGGTGGTAAGGTATAACTGTATTGCAAAGTGCATTCAAGTTTTTGATTTCTAAATAGTAAAAACACATTTTATGTAGCGGAGTGCAATAAACCACTAACTTTGATTTAGCGTAATTATTCACCAATATTCATGTCCACAAAGTGGCTCCCCTACTATATGAGAGATCTCACTTTATATCCATGGTAAATGTCACATGATACCAAATTGTGACATGCAATTGGCCAGCTAATTACAGGTTAATTCTTGTCAAGTAATTTTTCAAGGGCAAGGAGTCCTATTGCCGTAGCTGATGCTAGTTTTAAAATAGAATAAAAGCACTTAGTTATTAAAACATTTTGAAGTCAATAGGAGCTCTAGGAGAGTCTCAGCCTGGACGGCAAAAAGCAGAGTCAGACTGTTATTTAAGAGCAAGATGTTTAGTCTGCTGGCCTGGAATTCAGAGAGACTCCTGCCGGAGTATTTCAGGGAACCCATAACGTATAGTGTTCACCACAACTAGTCCCCAGTTGTGAATTTTTAATTATGCCAGATCATTTTCAGTAAATGGGACTCTGGGCTCAATTAGTACTGTCAGATCCAATTTTTCACTCACCTGCTATTGAGCTCCATCCTGTGTTGTTTGCAGTAATTGCTAAATCCACAGGATGATGAGTCTTGTGAAAGATGAATGGCTGCCACAATGCCCATTCTCCTGGCCTGTGTCTCCCGGAGTAATGGGGTTATTTAATCCTTCTGAAATTAGGATGCTGAGGAGGGAAAATTAAACACTTAACCATCCAAAAATGTTTTTGCAAAGGTTATTTTGCTGGTGACTCTCTGTAGAGTTGCTGGATTGTTGATTTTGTGACTTATTTTTTACATCTATGTTTTCTTGAGTATGAAGAAATTTCTTTTTTACTTTTTTAGTAAATGTATAACCGACTAGATTAAAGGGAACCTGTCCATACAGGACAAAGTAAAAGTTCAAGTGATGAAGTTCAATTATTTGCCCACCCCCACAGGTCAAGATCTTATTCAGAGGTCATTCACGTTTGTGCAAGTTCTTCTCCTGTGCCAAATAATTGTTTTAGAAAAAAAAAAGTCTGAGGATGTTCTATTTGAGGAAGCATGTGATCTGATTTATGTGTAGGACAACGTTTCAAATATGCACATCCTCAACCTAGAGAGAGAGTAAAGCCCCGTACACACGTAGCTATTGTCGGCCGAACGATCGTCCGTCTTTTGTCCGGTGCTGTCCTGTCGGCTGAAAACTGCAAAAGACTGCACACGAATTTTGTCGGCCAACAACAGCCGACTGCAGAAGTGATGTCATGTGATGGTTAACTTTCCGTGTGTTTTTTCTTTTCTGAGCATGCCCAGTCTTGCTAATCTGCTGTTTGTCTGCCGAATTCTGTACTGACTGGCGAACAATCGGCCGTTCTGGTGACGGCCAACAAAAATTTTAACGTCTGCACGCCAGATTCTGTTCGGCCGAAAATTCGCTGTCGGTTGTCGGAAGCATAATACTAACAAGCTGACAATCGGCCGATCGTTCGGCGGCCGAATATTTACGGCCGACAATCGCTACGTGTGTACGGGCCTTTAGTCTTCTGACTCTCCTTTACCCTTCAATTATCTTGCTGAACACTCTCTCAAATGGCTACAGGTGGCCAAGAGGAAACAAAATTAAAAAACAAAAACAAACTATATCAAGTTTTTTTGAACTGCTGGCCATGGTGCTGCCTTGCAAACCATGCTGCTTTAGGCAGCCCATAGACTGTGCAAATTAATTTCCTGCAACCACGGGTTGCAGGAAAGAAATTTGCAAGATTCCTCCATCAAAACAGACAGTGTTGACAGGAGATTTCCCCTTGCTGAGCGATTGTCTTCTTAGGTTGACCCCGCCGGGAGAAGACAATGATTATTGCTAGTGGCTTTAGCAACCTCTTGCGATAATCGGAAGCAAATCCAGAAGGCTGGTTGTACCTAAGTTGATCGATCACCTTGGTACATTTAGCCTGCCCGTTATTGGTTTGAATCTTGGCTGGTTTAGCATGAATATTTGAACCGTGTATGGCTAGTCATTAGCTCATAAATGCCATTGTGGTAAATGCAGCCCCTCCCAGTGGTTATAATCACCTTCTGTCCACTCCCTTGCTGCTCAGTATGCCTGGTGGCACAAAGTGAAGAGCATCGGTATGGAAAAACATAAAACTTTCTCCCCATCCTCCTACAGTGCAGATCTAAATGCCTAATCAGCCAATCACCACTCACACCAAAGGAAGAATCTCTTGCCCTGTGTAAGCTTTGGGGTTTCAGTATACTGTATGTTCAGCAACACAGTAAATCTTTGCCAACTGTATGATCTGAGCACAAAGTAGATCCACCCAAATTTGACATCAGTGATCAATATAGGAGCTGAGAAATGAAGTTGGTAGTATTTTAATCTTCAGCGAATAGTTGAAAATTGGAAAGAATATTGTCAAAGTGATCTCTTTTATGGCTTAACTAAAAAATCTTTAAAGGCAGGCTTTCACAGCAGGAGGCCCCTTCGTCATGCGTGTTAACAGATGAAAGATGAAAGTATTTAAGCTTTCATCTGTTAATATGTCTGACGAAGGGGTCTATTGCTTTGAAAGTTTGCATTTTAGGATTTTTTTCTTAGTTAGCCACTAAAAGGTATCACTTTCAAAGCATTTGGCCTTTTTATCTATATATTTATTCCTGGCTCACACAGTTCATTGGCTTTTTTTTTTATTTTTTTAGTAGCGTCTTTGCTCCAGTGACTTTTAGAGCTCACATCTAAAACAAGAAAGTATCAAGTAGACATAACCGGATATGATTTGATTTTTGGCCCTATTGAGACAAAGGGTAGTGCTCTATAAAGACTGTTTTATCTAATAAAATACATTCTAATTAAGGATACATCCAAATGAAATTAAATGCTGATAAATCTGATGTCATCCCCATATGTAAATATGGTCCAGGGAAAATAAGGATCAACAAAGGGACTGCATTATTGGGGGAAGGACCTTAAAGACAAATAAACAAGGGATACATATTGTTGTGCATATATTTGAGTGAATTAAGGTTATGTCACCGAAGGAAGCCAGTCAGAAAAGTAGCTTCAGAAGTTTTACTTTGGGAAGCCATTTTAGAAATTTCTGCAGATCTAAAAGTTATTAGGCTGGTTACACATTACATAATGCAAGTGATGCAAAGGCAAATAAAAACCAATATGGCCCTTGGGTGGTGCTCAAGTGATACTGTATTTGTGTACAGGACTTCCCAGAATTATTAAATGTTTTATGCAGCTGTAAGTATGTCAGGGTGGTGAAATGATTTCTACAGCAGCACTGGAACTGATTATGTCATTTAGAGTAGGTAGGCCCTGCCACTTTTAGAAAGTTTACTTGAACAGCTTACAATGAGGTATGTGTAATGAGGGCTTTTTTTTCTCAGAAAATAGGTTCAGGAACTCAACCACGACCCCCCAAACCCCCCACTCCAAACTGCATCAAATAGTGGGCATGGTCAAATTTAACTAACAGTGGGAGGGTTTTAAAGAGGCATTAAATACCAGGAATGCATTACGTACAGAGTGCAGAATTTGGGGAGGGAGGGTTTACAAATAGAGTACAGAGTTTGGGGCTCTGCTGCATACATAGTACAAAGTTTAGCCGTCTTCCACAGCTGCTTACTTCTGCATTCCCTATCCACATCTCACTTTCACCCCTCTTTTGCTCTCACCTCTGCATGCAACCCTCCCCTTCAATTCCCTCATCTTCTCCCCACCTCCATTACAAATCCACCATCTTCCCATCTTACTTTTGTTGCTGTGTTAAGCAGACGCACCCAGCTGGCTCTACTACTTCCCCTGTAGTTGGCTCTGCCTCTCTCACTTGCAGGGAGATCATCCACTGGGGTTGTCGGCATCTGCACTGCACCCCGGGCACCTGCATCTCCCTTATCCCCATCCTGCATCAGTGGGAGCCACTCAGGAAATCAGATCGGTGGGAGCCCTTGGGAGACAAGCTGTCACTTGTAAACACAGAAGCCAGACTTCTGTGTTTACAAGTGATAGTGGTGAGCACGGAGCAGAGGGCCCGAGCCAAAGGTGGTGGTTCCAGATGAAAAAAAGCCCTGTGTATAATATAGAAACAAAGAAAAGGGATGGCAGAAAAAAAGACTGGGTAGTCCATCGAGTCTGCCTGTTTTTTTTTTTTAAATATACATGTTTTGCATTTTTCTTTGTTCACTTTTTTGTAAAGTAAAGATCCATGTTTGTCCCAAGCATGTTTGAAGCCATTTACTGTTGACTGGCTCACTACTTCAGTAAAATAATAGTTTCTGGGACTACCACTACCGCAGAAAGCCTGGGGGCCCAATTGTTTTCTAGATCTAACAAGCAGTACCCCTATAGGCTCCTACAAAAAATATGGGCAAAAGCTAAACAACTGCATAAAGTAGCTGGTTACACTAGGTACAGCCCAGTTTGGAATAACCCTACGCACCCCGAACTGGCCAAGTTGCATTATGTTTCCACTAATCGGCGTGCTTTTGGGGTTACACATCTCAAACATATCTTTGATCAAGGGCGTTTACTCCCCTCTACGCAGTTAAGGTCTAGATTTGGGCAATATGTTTTTTTTTTTATTATCTACAACTGCAGCATGCCGTTAGGGCCCAGAGGTCCCTAGAGGCCTCAGAACTGTCCTTAAACCCAGTATTTAACCTCATGCAACAGTTCAGCTCTACAAAGGGCTTTATTTCTACTTGCTATGCTATGCTTCTGGGTTAATACTTGGAGAGATTTCCTAGCTCAGCTTGTGAGAGATGTTTAGGAGATCTGGGTGACATACGGGGAGACCAATGGGAGGAAGCCCTTGAATCAATATGTACCTGCTCTCTAAATGTCTCGCAAAGGCTATAGCAGTTGTATATTTTACTGACAGTTCAATGCACCCCACTAAAGTTATATTTCATGGATCTACGCTCAGATCCCTTCTGTGCCTGGTGCAACAGAGACACAGGAGACCTAATTCATCTGGTATGGAGATGCCCAAAGCTTCACTGCTACTGGGACTCTGTGGTTCATACCATCAATAAGGCATATCAAATTGTTATTCCCTTGAAACCTAAACACTATATTTTAGGCATACTCGATGTGGTTATTTAGTATGTGTACTTTGGAGAAGCAGCCCCTAGAGCTTTGTTTCAGGCCCATAGGTTTATACTGTTACACTGGACCTGCCCAGCCCCACCCTCAACGTGGATGCAGCGTTAACAGATGGGTGTGACAATATGTTACGAAAAATTAATCTATCAACATAAAGGAAGCCTCTCTAAGTATGAGAAGGTGTGGGGAAGCTTGTTGGCCATTCTAGGTCTAGTCCCTGTAGATTTAGTTCTGTATAGATTGCTGCTCTAAAACATTCTGTTCCAAATATAGGATAATGTGTCTTAGATGACTATGGTGTTAAAAGTGGATGTGAAATTGTTACGCGTTCGCATAATTTTTTGCTCTATGTCGATTCTTCTTTAATTATTTTCGCTAATGGTGACTCATACACTGCTATGTAACAGCTATGATATGTATATACAGTGCATTGCGAAAGTATTCGGCCCCCTTGAACTTTTCGACCTTTTGCCACATTTCAGGCTTCAAACATAAAGATATAAAACTGTAATTTTTTTGTGAAGAATCAACAAGTGGGACACAATCATGAAGTGGAACAAAATTTATTGGATATTTCAAACTTTTTTAACAAATAAAAAACTGAAAAATTGGGCGTGCAAAATTATTCAGCCCCCTTAAGTTAATACTTTGTAGCGCCACCTTTTGCTGTGATTACAGCTGTAAGTCGCTTGGGGTATGTCTCTATCAGTTTTGCACATCGAGAGACTGAAATTTTTGCCCATTCCTCCTTGCAAAACAGCTCAAGCTCAGTGAGGTTGGATTGAGAGCGTTTGTGAACAGCAGTTTTCAGTTCTTTCCGCAGATTCTCGATTGGATTCAGGTCTGGACTTTGACTTGGCCATTCTAACACCTGGATATGTTTATTTGTGAACCATTCCATTGTAGATTTTGCTTTATGTTTTGGATCATTGTCTTGTTGGAAGACAAATCTCCATCCCAGTCTCAGGTCTTTTGCAGACTCCATCAGGTTTTCTTCCAGAATGGTCCTGTATTTGGCTCCATCCATCTTCCCATCAATTTTAACCATCTTCCCTGTCCCTGCTGAAGAAAAGCAGGCCCAAACCATGATGCTGCCACCACCATGTTTGACAGTGGGGATGGTGTGTTCAGGGTGATGAGCTACGTTGCTTTTCCGGCTTTAAACTTCTCCACAACACTATCTCGGACCTGCCTGGTGTGTTCCTTGTTCTTCATGATGCTCTCTGCGCTTTAAACGGACCTCTGAGACTATCACAGTGCAGGTGCATTTATACGGAGACTTGATTACACACAGGTGGATTCTATTTATCATCATTAGTCATTTAGGTCAACATTGGATCATCCAGAGATCCTCACTGAACTTCTGGAGAGAGTTTGCTGCATTGAAAGTAAAGGGGCTGACTAATTTTGCACGCCCAATTTTTCAGCTTTTTATTTGTTAACAAAGTTTGAAATATCCAATAAATTTCGTTCCACTTCATGATTGTCTCCCACTTGTTGTTGATTCTTCACAAAAAATTACAAATTACAGTTTTATATCTTTGTTTGAAGCCTGAAATGTGGCAAAAGGTTGCAAAGTTCAAGGGGGCCGAACACTTTCGCAAGGCACTGTACATATGGTACTTTTCTTGTGCCCTCAAATTCAGCTATGCCCTGTTGGAATGCTTAAATAGTAAAACCTGTGTAATTTAACTGACTGTTTTTTAAGACTTGGTGACATCTCAATAAAACTCTCTTTTCTTGTATAAAAAAAATATACTTTCTAAGGATCCTTTCACACGGCCCGCATCCGCCGACGAAGCCGTTCTGCCTGTCCGTCCTCATCCGATCCCATCCGATCTGCTGAACGGATGGAAGTTAGGGTATCCATCTGTCCAGATTTCACGGATAGGATCGGAAGCGGATAGCAGTGGGTGTCAGCGGAGATATCTCCGCTGACATTCGCTGCCCCATAGGGATGCATGGAGCTTCCAATCAGGTCCGCCTGAAAAACTGACAGGCGGAACTGATCGGATCGTTCATGTGAAAGGACCCTAAGATTAGTATATAGACTATAGCTGCATTATGCAGTATATAACTGACCTAAAGAAAATAATTTTTTCTCAATTAAACTGCAGTATCACACTAATGACCGGGCCAGCACACTTTTTTTTTAATACAAAGATCATAATGATAGTCTAAATATAATCTGGGCAGCAGGGCCGTGTAGAGACCTTTGAAGGGTCACATGGAACAGGGCTTTAAATAGGGCTGTGCTCAAAATATCAATACAGCAATGTATTATGACGCATTCCTTCCTGATACACGTATCGATACGGATGATTCTGTATTGATAGGCCAGAAAAATGTAGGAGTCAGAAACACTTCCGAAATTTCCGAAATACTACCTGTACCTCGAGCCACACCAGAGAGGCAGCGGGAGATTAGGGAAGTTAACGAGTGGCTGAGGAGCTGGTGTAGTAAGGAGGGTTTCGGGTTCCTGGAGAACTGGGCCGACTTCTCAGTCGGTCACCGGCTCTTTGGTAGGGACGGATTGCACCTAAATGGGGTGGGTGCAGCCGTACTGGGTGCGAGGATGGCCGAAAAGTTAGAGGGGCTTTTAAACTAGGGAATGGGGGGGAGGGTACAGATGTAGAATTAGCCAGTGGAAAGCAAGATTCAGAGGGCAGAAATGGGGGCATTAGCGGTAGGGTGTTCGGAGCTCCTAAACCCAGGGTGGGTACGGGGAAAAATCAAGAGAGCAGCCTAAAAACATCAAATGAGGATAAATGTAACCGATCTAAATTACGAGGCTTGTATACCAATGCCAGAAGCCTGGCCAACAAGATGGGAGAGCTGGAGCTGCTGATGTTTGAGGAGGACTTAGATTTTGTGGGGATAACTGAGACTTGGTTCGACAGCTCTCATGATTGGATGGCGACCATTCAGGGGTATTCCCTTTATCGCAGGGATAGAGAGGGTAAAAAAGGGGGAGGGGTATGTCTGTATATTAAGAACAGTATACAGGTAAATATGAGGGATGATATTAATAATGGAGCTATGGACGAGGCAGAATCCCTATGGGTAGAGCTTCAAAGGGAAGGCACGGTGGGGAAGGTAATATTGGGCGTATGCTATAGGCCCCCCAACCAGAGTGAGGAGGGGGAGGCGGACCTCATGTTACAGATAGGATTGGCAGCAAGGATGGGAAATGTCATTATAATGGGGGACTTTAATTATCCGGATATAGACTGGGCAGAAGGACCTGCGCACTCAGCCAAGGCTAGGCAGTTCCTAAATATTTTGCAGGACAATTTCATGGGTCAGATGGTGAATGCACCGACAAGAAACAATGCGGTACTTGACCTACTGATTACCAACAATGCAGACCTGCTCACGGATATAGAAATACGGGAAAACTTAGGGAGCAGTGACCATAGGTCAATTGGTTTCAGTATTAATTACAATAATAGGAAACACAAGGGTAATATTAAGACGCTGAATTTCAAAAGAGCCAATTTCCCTAAACTGCGCTCGCTGCTAGAAAATATCAAATGGGATAGAACCCTGGGAACAAAGAACACGGAGGAAAAATGGGAGTGCTTCAAGAGCATACTTAACAAGGGGGTGGGCCAGTGCATTCCACTGGGAAATAAATTTAAAAGAACAAAACTAAACCCTGGGTGGCTAAACTCCAACATAAAAATGTATATTAGAGCTAAAGAAAAGGCCTTCAAAAAATACAAGACTGAGGGGTCAGTGGCAGCATTTAAGCATTATAAAGAGTGTAATAAGAAATGTAAAGATGAAATCAGGGCAGCTAAAATAGAACACGAGAGACATATAGCAGAGGAGAGTAAAAAGAACCCCAAGAAGTTCTTTAAGTATATAAACAGTAAGAAAGCGAGGCCAGAACACATTGGCCCCATAAAAGATGATAAAGGAAAAATGGCCACTGAGGACAGAGAAAAGGCGGAAGTGTTAAATCATTTCTTTTCTTCAGTCTTCACAAAGGAATCGGGGGTCTACACAAACCCAGCTTGTAAGGCCGAACTAAATAATACACCTCAAGAAGTGCCGCCATGGCTAACAGAAGATAGACTTAGAGCTAAACTAGAGAAGCTTAACATAAATAAATCCCCGGGACCGGATGGTTTGCACCCGAGGGTTCTTAAAGAGCTCAGCCAGGTGATTGCCAGACCATTATTCTTGATCTTTAAGGATAGTTTACAGACGGGTATGGTGCCAGCTGATTGGAAAAAAGCCAACGTGGTACCAATATTTAAAAAGGGGCCGAGATATATCCCGGGTAACTATAGGCCGATCAGCCTAACATCTGTAGTCTGCAAAATATTGGAGGGGATGTTAAGGGACCACATACAAGACTTTAGTAATGAAAACGGTATTATAAGTATTAATCAGCACGGATTCATGAAAAATCGTTCGTGCCAAACCAATCTTTTAACCTTCTATGATGAAGTGAGCTGCCACCTAGATAAAGGTAAGCCTGTGGATGTGGTGTATCTGGACTTTGCAAAGGCCTTCGACACCGTTCCCCACAAACGATTACTGTACAAACTAAGGAAGATAGGTATGGACCATAAGGTGAGTACCTGGATAGAGAACTGGCTCCAGGGGAGAGTACAGAGGGTGGTGATTAATGGGGAGTACTCGGATTGGGCGGGTGTGGAAAGTGGGGTCCCCCAGGGTTCTGTCCTGGGACCAATCCTGTTTAATTTATTCATAAATGATCTAGAGGAGGGGATATCTAGTACAATCTCAGTATTTGCGGATGATACTAAATTAGGCATGCCAATATCTTCTATGCAGGATGTGGAAACCTTGCAAGCGGACCTGAACAAAATAACGGAGTGGGCAACTACATGGCAGATGAGATTTAATGTTGAAAAATGTAAAGTAATGCACTTGGGGGCCAGAAACCAGAAAGCAAGCTACTCGCTAGGGGGGGAACCTCTGGGTGAGTCTAGGATGGAAAAGGACTTAGGGGTACTGGTAGACAACAGGCTTGGCAGTGGCATGCAATGCCAGGCCGCAGCAAGCAAAGCCAACAGAATACTGGGATGTATAAAAAAGGGGATTCACTCCAGAAATAAAGAGATTATTCTCCCGCTCTACAAGACTCTGGTCCGGCCACATCTGGAGTATGCTGTCCAGTTCTGGGCACCGGTCCTCAGAAAGGATGTGCTGGAACTGGAGAAAGTCCAGAGAAGGGCAACAAAAATAATTAGGGGGATGGAGGACATCAGCTATGAGGAAAGACTACAAGCCCTGAACTTATTCTCTCTGGAGAAGAGACGATTGAGGGGGGATATGATATCAATGTACAAATACTGTACTGGCGACCCGAGCATAAGGAACAAACTATTCAGAGAAAGGAGATACAATAAGACACGTGGCCACTCACTAAAACTAGAGGAAAGGCGGTTTAACCTTAAAGTGCGTAAGGGGTTCTTCACTGTAAGAGCGGTAAGGATGTGGAATTCTCTTCCACAAGCAGTCGTATCAGCAGGGAGCATTGATAGTTTCAAAAAACTATTAGATGGACACCTTAAAGACCACAACATACAGGGGTATACAATGTACGGCTAAAAGCAAACACACACACACATCATAGGTTGAACTGGATGGACTCATGTCTTTTTTCAACCTCACTAACTATGTAACTATGTAACTGCACATGCTGGGATATTTACAATTGTGGGCTAGGGGCTAGTTGCACCCTTAGCACATGTGACTTAGGCAGCCAGAAAATGTAATGTCCTTGTTCATACATGTATGAACAAGGACATGACATTTTATTATGACAGAACACAACTAGATATTAAAAAACATATCTCAACAATTAACACACGCTAATGCACAGACTGATCGTGTGAAAGGGGTCTAAGGCTGCTTTCACACGGATGCACTGCAGTTTACCTGCTGGCGGGTACTGCTGGTGGATACTGCTGGTGGGTACAGCTGGCTGGTACTGCTAGCGTGTACTGCTGGCTTGTACTGCTGGCGGGAAATGTTGGCTCCTCTGAGACACATAAGTTAGAACTACACAGGAAGCATCGGCTCTGTTCTGACTCAGGGATCAGCTGACAGCCGGGCAGCCAGGACATCGCGTGGCACTTGCGGGTGTCGGGGAGCCGCAGGCCAAGTGCGAGAGACTCCCACACCTCGGGGGAGACTTGGGATGTCTGCCTTGACAAAAGGGCACTTTGGGCATCAAGGCAGTAAAAGGGCAGGTTCTCAAGAACCCTCCACCCGCCCCCCCCCCCCCTCTGCATGTGCCTGCTGGGCAGGAAAAGTTTGGATTCTGCCATAGAGCTTGGTGCCCTGAGCAAACTGCCCAGTTGCAATGAACTTATGTGGTACAAATGAAAAAGTAAAAAAGCTCACACAACACAATGTAAGCATTCTCTGTTCTTCGATGAGCTGTTCTGCTTTATGTAGTAACTGTTCATGATCTTTACAGTTCCTTATTTTCAGTGCTTCTTTTTCATGAGACCAAAATTCATCTTTAACAGTTGCCTACTGTATAACTGCAGTGTTGACATCATTATATTATACTTGCAGCCCTTGGCAGTACAGCAATACTGAAAAGGGAATTGGCTAACCTACAATTGATTTGAAAAAAGCTCCTGGACTAGCACTGTCCAAATTGTTCCAGTTTTTAAGTCATCTTTTTACATATAGAAATGATTCAAGACAATGAGTTGTGCAGATCAGGCATGAGTTAACAAGAAAGCAGTTTTGTGGCTTCAAGTACATTCAATGCCTGTTAGCACTGCATTTCTATTCTCCATCTTTGTGTACCTATATTCTCTTCTTGTTTACAGAGCTTGAACAGAAATTCATGTGAGTTGAAAGGTTGTAAATGGCTTGCCAATTTGTAACCATCCTAAGGGAACTGTTGTGCTCCCATGTCCCTCGCTGATCACAAGAGCTTTTTAAACTGACCTTCAGCTGGGAATGCAATGGTATGAGAAGGCAGCATTAAGATGAAAAAAATTTGATCATACAGTACATTTCCCCATGTAACAATAAAAAGAACCAGTAACACAAAATTCAACAAAAAAAGGGAAATATAGATTTTTTTTTTTTTAAATAATGTAACTATTTTGCAGAAAGCCCTATGTTTACATGAAAGGCTTTATCATTAGCCTAGAATATTATAAAGTTGACATATTCTTACAATCTGAAGTATGGCTGCCTATCACTAATTCATAAGCATAGTTTGTTGTGACTTAACAGTTCATATATTTCCTGAACAGAAGCAGCCAAGCACTTTCATATATCGACAGTCCCCCAGCACCATCATCAACATCATCAAAGGCCTTTCCTGTCCACTCCTGCTTCTGATCATCAATGTACATTGATGGTGTCACCCGAGGTGGGTCTACAAACAGGAGAGCTTCCCGGAGATAGTTTGTACCTTTACCAATTTGATGGCCACCTGGCTGTCACAGCAGCATGAAATGGATGACAAAGGGGACCTGCACGAAAGAGCATCTGCAGAATGCCTACTGTTAGCTCTCTTTTAGTCACAACTGACTTTTTTGCTTTGTTTAAAGTATAAGGTACCCTAGTCTAGATCCACTTAAGTCTTTGGCTCATTTCCCCTCATATGAAACTTCCACCATTACTGTGCTTACTATAGTAAAACAAGTTACTCATGTATGCCATTTTCAGTAGCAAACATCATTGGTGGCCAACTTCTTAACTGAAGGTTTAATAGCAGACAAAATACAATAAACTTTTTTTTTTATTGATTGTTTTTTTTTTTTTTATTGATGTTTTTGTATTCACAGTAACACTAGTTACAATAGAAAGGACTAAAAAGGAAAATAAGTGCAGCGCTAAAAAAATAAATGAAGGCATTAACATGACAATACCAACTTGTGATGATAGCATGGTGAGAAAGAAAACCAAATAATGATTCAAATAAGTCCCATGTCAAAAAATTCCATACAAAAAGAAAAAAGTCCCATGAATGTGATGAATCTTGACGGTGAACACAATATATCTTTAAAGTGAAAGAAGGTATCCCATCACCAGATAAACAAATTAATTGGGCGCTCACCAGATCAAATGGGTCTACGTTACCATATAGCAAGCAGACCAAATGGACTTTTAAAGATGATCCAAATTCCTCCTAAGGTACGACCATGGATGTAATTTCAGGCTCATGAATTGGTTTGTAGAAGGATGTAGATCTCTCATAGCCAGGTTACATAAATGCCAGAAAGAAGAGTGCACATAGCATAATATTGCTAAAAAACCTTTTAATAAAAAAAGACTTGCACTTACAGAGTAAACATATAGATAGAAGTTCTTATGGCGAGCTCCTGACGCCTATCGTCCGCATAGACATCATCAGAGGATATTGCTCCAAAAGCTGGATACACACTATACAATTTTCTTTAGATTTTTTCCTTGAGACTTACCAAAACCATATAATATGAGGTCAGACCTAAATACTTTTCATTTGTATGCAATTAGGCAGGCCCTTGCATTACATAGTTGAAGGTAAATTCAAAGGAAATCTACCAACAAAAGTTGTATAGCGTTTATCCAGCTTTAGAGTTTTTTTTTGTTGCCTCTGTCTCCTTAGGAAGGAGGGGGGGGGGGGTTAACTTTCATCTTCCCTCTTGGTAACACGCATTAGCAGATGATCTCAAATCTGTTTAACATGAACAGATATCTTAGAGAGATTTATTGTATTTGGATTGGAGGATTTCCCTCTCTTTTTGCTCTAGTTACAACTCTAAAATGTTTGATTTCTTAATTTTACTTTCGGTATCTGTGCGAATGATCACCAGGATAAATACAAAGGTCCAGAGCGGCAATACACGGACATAAATAAAAATTTGACAGAGTGTCTAAAACGTCACTAATCTAATCGAAAATAAAATTAAAAAAAATTATTTTGCATAAATTTATCAGAGATTAGCATTTATTGTTAGAGGTGCTATAAAGTTGTGATAGATTGGTGTCTTAGTTTATGCTAAGAATTTACTCGAGACATGTTGAAAGTTTTCTTTAATATTTACCTATCAATAATGCATAGCAGCAGCTATTTTGTGTGCTGAGCTTAAATTACTTTTATCAGTGTGTTATGAACTAGTAAATTTATTGTTTCATAATCCACAAATCTCTTAAAAATTGTTTTGGTAATATTTATTAATGTCTATAAATATACTCGCAGTGTTACTGGGTAGAGAAATAGATCATATTTTTCTGCTCGGTTACTGACAGCTGAAAAATTAACAATTGTGAGCCTTGGCAGTAATTACGTTTAATTAATCAAACACTTAGTCTGTCATCTAATTGACACAGATCAGGAGTTTTTAAGATCAAAAATAGTTTTTTGATGGAAAAGATTGATTTTATAAGGAAACGAGTTGTGTAAAAGTAACCAATTTGTTACAGGCTTTTTTTTTTCCCCCGTCAAGCAGTTAAAGACCATCTGTCACATACAGTCGGCAGCCATCTTGTGGGCTAAATTGGTATTCATGAGAATGTAGCCATTTATCTCTCAGTCCCATCATGCCCTGCAAGCCTTCAGGCTTTGTAATGCTTGGGTTTTCAAAGCAGCTGGACAACCACAGGATGCATAATCCTTGAAAGTATTTTTCAAATTCCATCTTGTGCAGCATGACAAATGAAAGATGATTTCTTAGTAGTTTTGTGACTGCTTCAAAACACAGCTCTTTGCCATTCTTAAGTGGTTTAGCAAGGACTAGCTTTAACAAACTCATCAGCCATTCGTGTAGTAGTGGGCTTGTTTTTGTTCTAGGGTGAGCATCTAGCTTGTGGATAGTACAGGCTGCATGCAGAACTCCAGAAAGATATGAAACACAATCACCTTTAGTCCCGTAATGTATTCATTAAAAAATGTAATGCATTTTTAAATACTTTTAGAATAGGTAGGTGAAGTCTAATTTAATATTTGCTTATTTCAATGTTTGACAATCAGGGCTCATTAACAATGCAGCACTGTCCTATGTTAGTTCACTTAAAGGAGGCAAGAGCAGAGAGTTGACCCTAACAGTATGCTGTTGCTTTTTCTTCATCCAATCAGCGTCTCTGAAAAGTGAGGATTATCTGAGTCCTGACTATATGTGTGAAATTGGTGTGGATTACAAGACTGGATGAACACATTTGCAAATTGTTTGGCTGGTTAAAAAGTTCAAAGTTATTCACTTCATTTGAGCCTTTGGGTGGAATGTATGGAGGGCAAGATGGAGTTGCAAGCTTAAAGGACCAATATATCCTTGGCTCAAGTCCCCCCCCCCACTTCCTATGTACTGACTATATGGTCTGATACTTCTTTCTCCCCCCATTCCAGTGATCTTCACTGTGCAGTCCTGTTTGGAGATGCAGTTTTTCTTCCATAAAGTCGCCCCTACAAGTGTCCTTTTCATCTCCAACACATGCACACCACTGTCCAATTAATTTCTATGGGGAAAGCTGTACTCTGCAGGACCGCCGCCATGAATACAGCTCCATACAGTAAGGGATGGGATCAGGGGTACACAAGTGCAGGATGAAAGGGATCCAGCTAGGTTGCTTTCAGAAGAAAGGTTGTGCTACTTTAAGCAGGGCTGCACAAGAGGATCATTGGAATGGCGGCAGGTATCAGACCTAGTTGATTGCACCCAGCTATGCCTTAAAGTGATTTTAAAGGTTCCTTTTAGTTTTTAAAAATAACAAACATGTTATACTTACCTATACTGTACAATAGTTTTGCACAGAGAAGCCCCAATTCTCCTCTTCTGGGGTTCCCTGCTAGTGCTCATGGCTGCTTCCGAGTACCTCCCTAGCCAGCCACTTACTTTGGGAGCACTTGTGTGGGCTGAAGCCACAGTGTGTACTTTACAGTGTGGCTAGGCCATGCCCCCCGCAACCTCCCCACTGGATTTGATTGACAGTAGCAGGAGCCAATGGCACGAGAGCAGTGCCACTGCTCTAAGGTACAACACGGGATCAAGATTGGGTTCAGGTAAGTATTGGGGGGCGGGAAGGAGGGGAGCTGCACAAAAAAGGTTTTTTACCTTAATGCAGAAAATGCATTAAGGTAAAAAACCTTAGGCCTTTACAGCCACTTTAAGGATAAGCTTTCACCAAAATTATAGTTTTTACACTACTTTCAGCCCAAAATATAGCGTTAGCAGTAGAGTCTTGGAGGCTGCTGTACCTATAGATACCTTACCCCTTATACCTGAAAGCATTTCTTTTTCTAATAGTGAGTCTCTCTGAGGTCACCTTAAATAATCTTGACAGAAGTCCAGAAATTCATGTGAAAGAATCACGGCTAATGAAAGGGAATAGGTAATCACTAATAGTTGTTTTTTGTTCTTTGACACCTCTATTAATAAACCATGTGAAGTTTTAAGGCTTCAAGGAAACTAATTGTTCCCAGCATATGGTAACTGGACACGTTTTACTGGTGTTAAGAACATGGATTATGTTCTATTCCCTCGATGGTAAAAGAGGGAAGGGCTGAAAAATCTATAATATTGACTGCTTTGATTGATTCAGATAACACTTTTTTTTCTAATTCAGTCTTTCCAATAATATGGTGTGATTAAGAGCGTGACACTTTCAGAAAAGTGGATTAATTTGCTTTTAAAATGTCGTAATCATTTTTTTTAACTTTTAAGCCAGAATGTGATCTTTTGATGTATGAATGGTTTTTTCGAATTAACAATTTTGCTGATTTGTACCTTATTGTGTATGTTTAAAGAGATTTGTAGGCTGTTGTCTAGGGCCACAAGAGCACTCAGAAAACTGGCATTTAGTTTTATTGCTTTTAACTGTCCTTCCATACTGCTTGATTTATTGTGCCCAGACCGGCGCCAGCTGAAGAGGCAAGAAAGAAATTGCATCCCCCTCCGTGGGATTTCCTGATGACGCTAAACAGTGAAATGCATGGATGTCCGCACACTGTTGAGCTTCCTGAGCAACCAGTGACGTCATTTCCTACATCTCTGTCGAATGCATGCTGGCTGCGACCTCGGAGTGTATGGTGAAGGGTGAGCTTGTCATCTGGCTGCACAGAGGGGATGCAATTTCTGTCTTGCCTCTTCAGCTGGTGCCGGTCTGGGCACAATTCTCTGTAAGCATTACTATTGTTGATTTTTTGTGAGGCCCCATTCCGGTTATCTGAGAGGAGATCGAGTAGTGTCGTGGATTGGAAATCCAGACTTGTAAAAAGGCTGTTTTGGTCCCAGTGACCTGGAACTTTTGGTGAGCATAATTATGAACTGATTGACGAGGTGGAATGGCTATAAAGCAGTTACTCTTCAGGCACGGTGTTGGTGTTAGGGGCCAAAAGTTCTTCTTTCTTTTTTTCTTGTTTTTATGGTTTATGGACAGTTATATCTGCTAAATTCACCTATTTACGTATTTCTGTATAATAAGAAATTCATGCAATATATTGTTTTTAGCACTTTGGGATACACATGCACGGAATTTTTAGTGTGTATACAATTTCATCATTATATATTTATGTTATGTTTAGATTTTTTGCATAGATATTTTTATTTAATCTAGCATATGCACATAGACACTTTAAGATACACATGTATATATTTAACAGTGCTTTACTTTACACTTTACGTATATGTCTTAAAACTATTCAGGGTATTCGGGTGGTATTCGGGTGGTTCAGCTCTTGTGGAGTAAATTACACTTTATTTGGTAATTAAGGTGATTGTTGTAGAGAGAAAAATGTGAAAAATAAAAACCTGTAAAGACAAAGGCATAATGAGCTAGTATGCATCGCATACTTGCTCATTATGAAATGATACTTACCTTAAATCAAATCCCCGCAGTGCTGCCCACTGTGCGACAGGAGGGCCGACATGTTCGGCCGTCCTGCTTCCTGGTTTGAGTCCTCCATATTAGGGGACGGAGACCTGGACGGACGAGCGGCGACCCACCAGCATGGCTCCCGACAGCTACTGTTTTTGGCGTGTACGGTCCGCACAAGCCCATTGTGCTGATTCATGTGAGTGCAATTCTACTTTGAATGTCAATCAATTAAAGGATAATTATCTTTATTCATATATCATGTCCATGGGATGGTGAGAGATCGATCCAGGAAGTGGCATTTTTTATTGAGGATTCAATGCTGGTTTAATGCTTCAGTGAGGTGAGAGGCCATCTGGTGGCTAAACGGTGGTGGTGTCACTTGCACTTTTATATGGAAACATCTATCAAGCACTTTATTGAATTTCAAACCACGGTTATATTTATATTTTAGTGGACTCTTATGCACTTTACTTTGAATGCAATTTATGGACATTATATATTGCACCTAAGAGGAATATATATTGCACTGTAAGCGAGTTTATTGATTTATATGATGCACATTGTCATTGTTTTATTTGATTTTATATAGCGCTGTATACATATTTGTCTATAGCGATTACATCACTCCCACACATACTCGCGTAGGAGCCGCCGTCCACAGCACAGGGCTCTGAAGGAACGGCACGGGTGGCTGTTCCTTCAGAGCGCATTAGCCAATGATGTCATCGGCTGCATACACTGTAAATATCTCCTAAACGGTGCATGTTTAGGATATATTTTTAGCACCTATAGGTAAGCCTTAATATAGGCTTACCTATAGGTAAAAGTATTTAAAGTGGGTTTACATCCACTTTAAGTGTGCCACCAGAAGGGTGAATATATGTCTCCTCAAGGGAATCATTGTAAGAAATGCAGGATACAAACCTACACTATAGCACCTGCTTATTTTGTTTAACGCAATGTCGAATTAACTCTTTATGAACGAACGTTCAACTATACAGGGAATTTCTTTGAATACAAATCTTGCATACCCAGCTCTCTATGTAATTGCTTGGGTATGTGAGGTCTAGTTTGATTCTCATTCTTATGCTTTTCTAAAAATACTCCTAACCTGGCTAGATAGCTGTTAGATTTGGCTTTTACAGGACTGGCAGTTCTCTTTGGTAGAACAAAATCTGTCTGTTCTCAAAATGATCACTGAACACCAGAAATCACTGAGGCAAATGCTGCCAAGTTTTGAGACATTATTTTTGGCAAATGTACAGTGAGACAATTGTTCTTTTTCTCATGGAAATAGAACAATTGCTAAGGAATGCCAGGAGATTTTTCGAGGCTTCTAGAAAATTAATTTGATCAGTCTACTATTGGTATTGATCACAACTACATCCCTACGCAGTTGTAACGAGAGATGTTTAAATCCTTACCAATAAAAATCTGTCAGTGTGGTCACCATTAGAAATTCTTTGCATATAATAATTGCTTGTACGGGGAACAAAGAACTATCTTACTCAGCTTCAATATCTACTTAGATTTTCAGGTATAACCAATTCTTCTGCCCCCCTTACTCTGAAGAATATATTTTTAAATGCTAAATGTTTAGGATGAGAGTTTTATTGATATAACCAGTATGATACTTTCTTTCTAACTTTAGATTGCTGGAATCTGGGCGTTGTGGGAAGACATGTAAATAACACCTGTGAAAAAAACGTTCAGGTTAAATTCAAAGATCCAGTTAATGTAAAGCCAGAAGGTCCATAGACAGAAAGTACGCTGCTGGGTTAGAAAGGATTGGCCAAATATGTGAAAAAATACAAAGCAAAAGGATTCTTACATATTATGGGTAAAAATACATCTGTGTTTTTTAGTGTTTCAGTGAATAATTTGAAAGATGAGGCTTTATTCCAGAAAATGTTAGGTCATTTCATTTTCTAGAGCACAGGGGACCTGAGTTACTACATCACTTACATATTCATAATTCCAGTTTAATGTATCATTAGGTATGTTCATTTGCCCTGTTTCCTTGATGTCCCTGGTCGAATACACTTTTTGATTTCTTTAAAGACCCTGTTTTGAAGGGAAATGGTGGTGACCTAATTGTGTCCATTAAAAATGAATCATGGAATCAGTTTGCTCACAGTCAAAGGCTTCCTTCCTTGTGTGCTCCTGATTTATTTGTACTGAAATATTCTGCATGTGTACATGCAACTCTCTGAAAGCCGCCTGCACAGAGATACTGGAGGGATGATGCTTAGATTGCCTTGGCACATCATTGATCCTATAAGGCCAGATTCAAACTTATGCGAATTGTATTGAGGTTTCCCCGCATCCAATTCGCATGAAGCCGGACTGTGACCGGCTCTTAATGGAGCCGGTTCACACATCTCCAGGGCGGCTGCGGAGCGGATTGCACGTGGGTCCTGTGCGTCTTTGGCTCTGTTTCAGGTCCCAATTCAGACAAAAATTTGGCCCTGATTCGTCCCTGAAACAAAGAACAGGTATGCACCGGACCCCTGTTGTCAGCCGCATCCGCACACAGTGTGAACCCAGCCTAAAAGAATCTGATTCACAAATTCCTGAGGTTAAAGATTTGCTATGTGCAAGTTTAGGGTTTTTGACAAAGCTGGAAGAAGAAATGGAATGACAGAGAGGGATTTCAGTGAATAGGGTAGGCAACAAGTCATTTTTCAGTTATAGAATGCATCCACGGTAACAATGCAGTTTGCCAAATTCCACTGCTGCAGTGCAGTTTTACTTTTAAGCCAATAGTATTGAAGTTTCTACAAGGTGGAAAAGTTTGTAACAGACTGAGAACTCTGGGCTTGCTCTGGACTCTGGAATCCTCCCACGGCTGGAAGAAGAAGAGGCCGAAGAGAACTTCTTTTGGCCATGCGAGGATCTTTATTGCCACAGAGTGAAATGCCATGCCAATACAGCATTTTCCTGTGGGTCCAGGGCAGGGGGGAGAGACCTGACTACCAAAGACCTACTGGAGGTGTATTAGATGAAGCTTGGAATCATCTAACATAAAGGGGAGTATTGTTAAATCAGTTACCCGGTGATTCTGCGGAAGAACTGCTCGGAGATACAATAACACCCTCTTTTTTTATTTTTAGGAGCTGCTGGGAGATCCTTTTTTTTTTATCTTGACTTTCAAAACTTTTACTTGCTGTGGATGAGCACATTGCTGATCAAATCAAAACCAAATCTCTTGACCTTTTTGAAGTGAAATCTATGCAGATGTATTGCCTTCCTTTTGACAGCCTCCCAAAGAAAACCTTTTATGAAATACTGCCCTGAGAATGTCTCTTATATCAGGCGCTCTGCAGAAGCCAGTGACCTAATCCTCAATCCTTCATACTTTGCTCACATAATAACCCTGCATATACATATTGACTGATCATGCTGAGATTTTACAGAAATGTAGAAATACAAAGAAAACAATTGAGTACATTTATGATCTCAGCATCACATCCTGTATCTTTCTTACCTTCTTTATTACAGTGATAGTTTGACTGTGTGCAAAATCAATATGGGACAGAAAAGGTAAAAAGTGCATAGTACAATTTACACTGAAAGCTATATTTCCATTAGTAATACATACCGTACACTGCTCAAAAACATTAAAAGAACACTTTTTAATCAGAGTATAGCATCAAGCCAATTAAACTCTTGGGATATTGATCTGGTCAGTTAAGTAGCAGAGGGGGTTTGTTAATGAGTTTAAGCTGCTTTGTTGTTAATGAAATTAACCACAGGTGCACTAGATGGGCAACAACAAGAGAAGCTACAAAACAGGAATAGTTTTAGGCCTCTTTCACACGGCCGCTCCGGTGTTTGGCTCCGCTGCCGGACTTTTTTTTTTTTTTCACGGAGCGGATGACATTTGTGTCATCCGCTCCGTATGTCCGCATATCATCCCATCCGTTTGCGGATGATATGCGGACATAATGTAAGTCTATAGGCATTGCGGATGTCAGCGGATGACACCGCTGACATCCGATTTTCCTTCCTTTCCGTTTTTTGAACGGAGGAAAAATAGGGTTCTGTTCCATTCCAAAAAACGGAACAGAACTGAAAGGAAGAAAATCGAATGTCAGCGGATGGTATTCCGCTGACATCCGCAGTGCCATTGACTTACATTTTGTCCGTAAATCATCCGCAAAAAAATAGGATGATTTGCGGACATACGGAGCGCCAATGTGAAAGGGCCCTTACAGGTGAAAGCCACTGCCATTTTTTTTCCTACTCATCTTTTATGACTGTTTTTCCACTAGTTTTGCATTTGGCTAGGGTCAGTGTAACTACTGGTAGCATGAGGCGATACCTGGACCCTATAGAGGTTGCACAGGCAGTCCAACTCCTCCAGGATGGCACATCAATACGTGCCATTGCCAGAAGGTTTGCTGTGTCTCCCAGCACAGTCTCAAAAGCATGGATGCGATTTTGGCAGACAGGAAATTACTCTAGGAGCGCTGGACAGGGCTGTAGAAAGTCCTTAACTCATTAACAGGACCAATTTCTGCTCCTTTGTGTAAGGAGGAACAGGAAAAACACTGCCAGAGCCCTACAAAATTAACTCCAGCAGGCCTCTGGCTCTGGCTCTGACCAAACAATCAGAAACAGACTTCATGAGGATGGCCTGAGGGCCCCACGTCTTCTAGTGGGCCCTGTGCTCACTGCCTGGCACCGTGGAGTTTGATTGGCATTTGGCATTGAACACCAGAATTGGCAGGTCCATCACTGGCGCACTGTGCTTTTCACAGATGAGAGCAGGTTCACCCTGAGCACATGTGACAGATGTGAAAGGGTCTGGAGAAACCATGGAGAACATTATGCTGCCTGTAACATTGTTCATCATGACTGGTTTGGTGGTGGGTCAGTGATGGTCAATGGAGGCATATCCTTGGAGAGGTGTACAGACCTCTACAGGTTAGACAATTACACCCTGACTGCTATTCAGTATCGGAATGAAATCTTTGGACTCATTGTCAGACCCTACGCTGGTGCAGTGGGTCCTGGGTTCCTTCTGGTGCATGGCAATGACCGGCTCCACGTGGCGAGAGTATGCAGCCAGTTCCTGGAGGATGGAGGAATTGATACCACATAATGACTCTCATGCTTGCATTATCTAAATCCAAAAGAACACCTCTGGGACATTATGTTTCGATCCATCCAACACCGCCAGGTTGCACCTCAGTCTGTTCCGGAGCTCAGTGATGACCTGGTCCAGATCTGGGAGGAAATACCCTATCATCTGTCATCTCATTATGCATGCTCATTGTTGGGCATGCATACAAGCATGTGGGGGCCATACAAATTACCTAGTACCATTTTGAGTCGCTGCAATGAAATTTCAGTAAAATGGACTAGCCTGCTGCATCATTTTTTCACTTTGATTTTCAGGGTGTCTTTGAATTCAGCCCTCTGTAGGTTGATAATTTTAATTTTCATCAAATGATGTGGCATCCTTTCATTCCTAACACATTACCCAGTCCATATCAGTAAAGATATCCAGCATGAGATTTTTACCCATTGAGATCTGATGTTTTTAAAGTGTTCCTTTAATTTTTTGAGCAGTGTATTTTTTTTTTTTTATTATAATAGTATTTAGCATTCTGTTATGAGTATGGATTAGATGAAGACTAATCTTTTCCTGGGCTTATGCCACACACTGTGGAGGTGTTGTTAAAGAATAAGTCAATAGAGAATTTCATATTCTGATATAGAAAGTCTCCTGTTCTCTGAAATCCCTAGTGATCCTGGCCAGTTCCTCTGCTTTCCTTTTAAAATCTGATGACACTAAGCAGGAGAGCACAGGGGGGTCACTTTTGTAGCTGTGCTGAGAACTCAGCCTGCTCTCCACCAATGATTAGACATGTGCTGACTCGCCTCCCTTGCTCAGCCATTCACTGGGAAGACCAATGTGCTGCTGTTTCTCCACCCCTAGCTCCTAGATCCTTATGTAGCTGAGAACAGAGGTTATGTTATCACTTGTAAAAAAAAAAAAAAGGGACAAAAGGTATTCACAATGTTTTTATATGCATACACAAATGTTTTGCCATTAATTTCTATTTATATATATAATAATTCTATCTAATTCTATCTATATATATCTCACTAAATGAGTTGTTTTACAAGGTGAGGGTTTACATATACTTTAATTAGTTGATTCAAGTACATTAAATTATCTGCTAGCTTCTATAATGCCGGTCTCAGTATGAAAATGTTGATTGTTAAAATTTCCCCCATGGTCACTGGAGTTTTAGTGGAAGGCGAATTGACGGTAGGTCTTGATGTACTGCAATTTAAATATATTGCGAGTACTGCCAAACAAGGTTTTAAGGATAAGGTGGCTGAACATGGTCCAATACTGGCTTAATTTGAGCATTATCTTTGTCAGTCAAATGTGAAATGAGCTGTCTAGAACTTTCATAGGGTGCAAAAATGAGCTTTTCCCTCTTAATTGCTCTTTCATCCACAGATCAATTGAAATGTATATTGCTGGAAAAACTCTTGGCAAGCAGCTTTTAACTGCACATGTACTATAATTTCATAGTGACCAAGTTGTACGCTGAATTAGAGCAAGTTCCGTTTAAAGCATTTCACTCCCAGACATCTGCATTTCTAATAAATGTGACTGGCCACTCATAAATCAGTGAGATGAAGAAAAACCATGCACTCTAATGCTTAACTTCAGGGCCTATGAGCAAAGCTGATATTATTGTATAGCACTTGATGCGAAAGTTGTAAAAAACAACAGTATCATGCAACTAGATTTATTTTATTTTTTTTCCTCTATTTTTGATTAGCCATTTATTGCACAATTCCAACCTGTTCATTTAAAAAATGAAAATATCAGGGCTAAGTAAAAAAAAAAAATAAAGTATATTACAAAAGAAATTCAATTGATTTGTGTCCAGTCACTAACTAGGGGTTGCAAAGCATCTCTTTTTATGTAGAGAAGGTGTTATTGCACTCTAACAGTCTTCCTAAAACCGCCCTTTACTTGCATTTATCTGGCGCACTGTTCCTCCCACTGACAGGGCTGTATTTAAGGCAGGGCAAAAGGGGCAGCTGCCCTGGGCCCAGTCATTGTGGGGCCTAAAGCAGCTGCCCTTTGAGCCTGCACTGCCTGAGAATAGTTGATAAGTGGATTTGGGAGGGCTCAAGAAAATGTTTGCCCAGGGTCCAATCAATAATAAAGACGGCCCTGCCCACTGATATGAGTCAGTATTCCTCCTATTGACACCAAAGATGCTCTATTCAGTATCGGAACGAAATCCTCTATTTCTTCTTTTGACGCCAACAGTGGGGCATAATTCCTCCCACTGACACCCAATAATATGGCACTATTCTTCCGACTGATATAAATGATGGAACACTATTCCTCTGACACCAATGATGGGGCCATAGTTCCTCTACTGACACAGATGAGGCACAATTAATATTTTTCTTTACTCCCACGGACCACCATGGCAGAGAAAGGGTCTACTCCCACTGATGCTAGGGCATGTTCTACACCAAAAGTCCACAGTCCAGACCCCTAAAATCTGAAGGACAGTAAACTGGCCCTTTGTTTAGAAAGTTTTGAGACCCCCTACTCTAACATCATAGTACAAAAGTTATTTTTTAGGGTAAATTTGTATTATTTTAACAAATAGAAAAGAACAAATGCAGCTACAAACATAGCACAGACCACTTGAACATACACCATATTGCCAAAAGTATTGGAACGCCTGCCTTTACATGCACATGAACTTTAATGGCATCCCAGTCTTAGTCCATAGGGTTCAAAATTGAGTTGGCCCACACTTTGCAGCTATAACTGCTTCAACTCTCTTGGGAAGGCTGTCCACAAGGTTTAGGAGTGTGTCTATGGGAATGTTTGACCGTTCTTCCAGAATCACATTTGTGTGGTCAGGTACTGATGCGGACGAGAAGGCCTGGCTCGCAGTCTGCATTCTAATTCATCCCAAAGGTGTTCTATCGGGTTGAAGTCAGGACTCTGTTCAGGCCAGTCAAGTTCCTCCACCACAAACTCGCTAATCCATGTCTTTTGGACCTTGCTATGTA
Source organism: Pelophylax lessonae (assembly GCF_965119305.1). Lineage (NCBI taxonomy): Eukaryota > Metazoa > Chordata > Amphibia > Anura > Ranidae > Pelophylax > Pelophylax lessonae. Next base: position 118,227,689 of record NC_138774.1, on the reverse strand, counting down.
CACTGGTGCACAGTCATGCTGGAACAGGAAAGGCCAACCCCAAACTGTTCCTACACAGTTGGGAGCATGATATTGTCCAAAATGTCTTGTCATGCTTAAGCCTTAAAAGTTCCTTATGCTGAATCTAAGGGTCCAAAGCCAACCTCTGAAAAACAACCCCACACCATAATCCCCCCTCCACCAAATGATTTGGACCACTGCACAAAGCAAGGTCCATAAAGACATGGATGAGCGAGTTTGGAGTAGAGGAACTTGACAAAGCCCAATGTATCCACCCACTGCAATGTCTTCTTGGGTTCAGTGAAGTGGGTTTTGTCTTAATGTATAACCCGAAATGTGGCTAAGTATAACATGCTCTAAATAATTTGCATATATTTGAGCCGCCTCTTCACCGAGAGAAATACTTGGCAATGTTTCTGCCTAGCCGCAGAGAAATCTGGAAATATTGTGATAGAATTACCATTTTAGGTCAGTTGTCCTTTATCTCTGGCTACTCTAAATATGGTTTCTTTATCATGAAAGTGCAGTACTCTGATCAAGAGGGGGTCAAGAGATGGTGCCTCTGGAGGTAGTGGGTATAATTGCATCATATGAGCCCATTCAATAGCGAATAGTGGTAAAAAAGTATTTTCACCAAAAGTTGTAGTGGGCCACTGCTCTATAAAATTTTCAGCTTTTCTACCCTTGGAGCTTTCAGGAAAGCCTAGTACCCACAGATGGTTACACCATAGGCAGTGTTCCAGGTTATTTAACCTAATTGTGGTGCCTGTGTGTTGCTTTTGCAGCTCAACCTGGTGACGAGTATTACGTACATCCTGCTTATATGAAAGAGTGGTCCATTCAATTCGAAAACAATTTGCATTGTTAGGGAAACCTGGCACTGCTGTTTTGCCTTCATAAATTAAGACAGAACACACTCTGTATTAGAATCAGGGGAGTTAGATGTAGTAGGAATAAGCACAGTGTTCACCCCTGGTTGTTCACAATCGAAAGACTCTAAAGGAGTAAACACAGTAGGAATAAGTGACTCACCCTGCCTGATCTTGTGCTCTGTGGAGATGAGGAGTCTTGTTTCCTGACTCTTGGGCGCCCGATTGTCCGATTTTTTAAATCATGTCTGCAATACCCAAGGTGTCCCTGTGACAATAACATCAGTGTGCAGGCAGGACAACAGAGCTGGCGCGACAGTATCACTGTAGGATTTGAAAAACGGGATAGAGGTCTAAAGCCTAATACAAACTCGTACTGTACCAATTGTACTTATGATCGTCTATCAGTTTTCCAGCCTGCTCGTCCAACAGAAGCCAGTCAAAAGGTTGGCTTCTGTTTGACAAGTTGTCATACACATGGGCTGAATGTCTGACTTTTTCTTTTTTTACCAGCCAACATTTGGCTCCTGTGTACGGGCCCGCTACTTACAATCCTGGAAGTGGACCGCACCCCAACCCATCCCCCCCCCCCCCGCTAAAGTTAATCTTAATTCGGAACTACAGGGCCTCTATGAATCCTATAAAAATTATAATGAAAGAAATTAGCATGTTTGAAGGCAGAACACTGCTTCAAGCCCTGTACCTACCTACCTATGAGTGCATTTTGTGCTAATCTCTGTACTTCCCCAGACACAGTGGTGACAAACAGAACCAGGAATCTGGCACTTCTGGAAGTGTCAGTTCCTGAGTAGTCTTTGGTCCTTTGTTTCTTTTCAATACAGAGCAGATCATGGCCAGTTGAAGAGGTGAGTCTGCAAGGAAATATGTTATTGCAGCTTTCATTTAAGTGACAGAGTCGCTCTAAAGTGGTTGTAAAGTCGGAAGGTTTTTTTTATCTTAATGCATTCTACGCATTAGGATAAAAAACCTTCTGTGTGCAGCAGCCGCCCTCCAGTACCCCCTAGTACTTACTTACTTGGAAGCCCCATCTTCCTCCAGTAATGTCCCCGAGTTCCTCTGCGCTCCCAGACTCTCCCCCTGATTGGCTGGGACACAGCAGTGGTGCCATTGGCGCCTGCTGCTGTCAATAAAAGTCAGTTAGCCAATAAGGAGAGAGGGGGCGGAGCAGAAAGGGGGCTCCGTGTCTGAATGGACACAGGGAGCTGTGCCTCGGCTTGGGTGCCCCCCATAGCAAGCTGCTTGCTATGGGAGCACTTGACAGGAGGGAGGGGCCAGGAGCAGCAAATCGGGACCCGAAAAAACGAGGATCCAGGCTGCTCTGTGCAAAACCACCACACAGATCAGGTAAGTATAATAGGTTTGTTATTTTAGGAGAAAAAAACAAGACTTTACAGTCACTTTAAGTATTATGTAGTTTTTGGTGATCTGTCATTTTTCAGTAAAAATCCTGAATTACTGTCATAAGCCAGGCACAGTATAGTGCTGGAATAATTTCCCCCAGTTAATGTATGTGGAGAAGACTGGTGAGTAGGGAGCAGTGTGACCTGCTGTGCTTTATGAATTAAGATATTGCTGGCTTCCTGACATTCACAGAGATGACATTAAATTACATAAGGCTTTTTTGTGCTGTCACAGAAAGTCTCTTTTAGAAGTGTGGCCTTCCTGTGCTAATCATATGCGTACAAAACAATAATAATGCTGATGATATCTCCCAAAGGCTTTTAAAGGTCAGTTGGCATTGTCACAGTTTAGAAAAAGTCAGCTGTCACTGTAATTGAAAGGGGCAGATGGAAGGAGGACAATGAATTTCAAAAGAAATGCCAGTGAACTGAAGAAGGAGGGGTCCTTCTTCTCCACGAGTATAATTAACATTATTTTCTAGAAAAAAATAAAACATGGCTACTGTGCGCTTTCTACTGTAAGAAACTGTTTAAATACCCCTAGGCTTATTCTCCATCTCTGACAAGGGAGTATCCTGGTTTTACATAGCTTGCAAAACCGTAAAAAAAGTCTTATTTTAACAACAGTTTTTGTGTTTCCTGGAATAAGGTTTAAATTCCAAGTCCAATCTAAGTTTTTGTTGCTATCCTTGTCCCCAGCATGCGTATAACTACTCCTTTCCTGACCAGTGCTTTAAGTGGCCCAAAAGAGGTGCCGGTACTCTATTATAGCCTATAAATTTTGTCACCCCCCCCCACCCAACATCAGGGTCCCCACAGAGCACCCCCCCTGGCCTGGGCTGGCACTCCGGAGCAGGGGGACTCACTGGTAGTGACTGGGTTGGCTCTAGAGTGGGAAATATTCTTGGGGGGGGGGCAATTGAGGGTGCAGATGTCCAAAATGAGCATACTGGTACGCTAAGGCGCACGGAGAGGTGGCGGTATGCTCAAGAGCCATATTTGGAAGTGGCGGTACTGAGTACCAGTGCATACCTGCCCACTTAAAGCACTGTTCCTGACCCAATGACTGCGTTGGTACCCTGTGAGAGAAGGATAAGAAATGAGTGCAATGGGGTAACCAGCAAAGAAAAAGTATAACCCTTCCACACTTGCATGCTAAAAAAAAAAAAGTTATATGGTCTCTCTCCCTGATGGAGAGATTTCCTCTCTCATCCTATGCCAGCAGAATGGGAAGTGAATAGAAATCTTCCCAGCAAAGGAACAGACAATCTTTCAGATTAAGAAAAAAGGTTTTGGTTGGGGTTGGGCTTTAAGTTTCTTTTCCAATGATTTCTATTTACATTTTCAACAAAGGTACAAAAAACCCAACAGGTACACTATACTATATAGTGTACATTGGTTGCATACCAGGGTACAAAACTTTGCAACAAAGTGAAATTGCATATTTTCCATGAACACAATTTTCTTCACACAGATTGTGAGAAACCGAAAAGTTAAACAATGAGGATATATGCACTTAGACCCAATCATGCCCCATCCCACCAATGATGTCAATGAGACACGGAGGTAGACATTTGGGTGATACTGTGGTGTTGTTAGGGTTAGTCAACCCATCCATGGTAAATCAGTAAGTGAAGGGCTAATTAGAACAAACTGTGCCCTTGGCTACCTCCAGCCAGCACTATACACCCCTAGAGTGCAGGTCTACATTTGGCTCATATTTTACATTATGGCACAACAAATGGCCAGAGGGCCTTATGGGAAATAAAAACACAAAAGAAGAGAAAGAGAGAAAAATGATAGAAAGTAAGGAAAAGTAGAAAAGAGGAAGAAATGCATCCTGTCCAGGCAAGACATACAATATTATTTACGTGTTATGAGGCATCCGAGAGGTATTTAATCCAAGGGTCCGATATTTGGTAAAGAAAGCAAGTTTATCGTTCAAGATCACTGAAAGGCATTTATTGACCATGATCCAAGATAGTTTAGAATTTAGTAATTTGAACTGAATCGTAGGAGATTTCCATGACCTGGTAATGGGGCTTTAGGTTTCTTTAACATAAACCTGTGCTTTGCCCATGATACCAACCGGTTCATTTTAATAAGCCCCTCTAGAGTAGACCATACTTAGCTTCCTTTTCCTTTCCTGTGAATACTCTTAGCCACCATGAGCAAGGGAAGGAAGCTCTGTCCCTCTAGTCAGCGTTTACATAGGGAGAAGGCCTTTCCCTGCTCTGTGTGGCCAATCACTAAGGTCCAGGTTTGTCTCATGGGAGGAAAGGGAGTGAGTCACTTTGTCCTCAAAACCCAGGAGTACCTAAAACTATGTGCTAAGACAACTACCTAGGTAGTTTTCATCACCCTTTTATGTTTGCTTCAAGGGCCGATTCACATCTGTGCAGTACGCTTTAGGTAACCGTACATATGTTACCACTGAACACAATATATAATGCACATTTCCAGATTTTTCCAAAGATTTTTGTAATGCACTGCACCTAAAACGTACTAGTGTGAAGGGGGGGTTGGGGGGTCTAAGTCTATCTGTAGGCACCCATGGTATTTTTCTGTCCCTCTGTTTATCATCATCATTTATACTTTGTTCTGTGTCTGTCTGGATGAATACATTTGCAGTGAATTTAGTGAAGTAAGAAAAAGGATGTTATGAATGTGAGCACCTCAATCCATCTTGATTAAGGAGCTAACAGAGGGTAATCAGGTCATCCTCAATGCACACCAAAAGGTTTATTGAGTGTTAACAGCTGTTGGTGTACTGTAAAGCCTTAGTAGTCTCCAAAAGAAAAGTTGCTTTGTACGTTTGTTACTTAAAATATTGCTACAATTGTGATCCCATGAAACATACCTTTAAAGCGGTAGTATACTCATTTCTGGTACTTTACATAATTAAAACCATATCTGTGCATATCACATATATACCTTTGTCCTTTGCCACTCACTTTTGCCATTCTTTAGATATCTCTGTTGTAATTTAGAATGACGTCACCCGCGCATGCTCTGTGTACCCTGATTTTCCGGCAAGCTAATGCTACTGCCGGAATAATGCAGGGTCTATGCCGGGGGGCTGCGTCATTTCCTTTGCTGGACGTCAGCCCCGTGCTCACGCAAGACTCCGTCTGTCCCCATTCAGAAATTCCTCCACTACCCCATGTGACTTGCTACGTCACAGGGGAGTGCTAGTGAACAGCCTCCTATTGGCTGCCAAAATGGTTAATGAATCAAAACAATACTAGTGCACATGCGCGGGATTTCCGAACACAATGAGGGTGGAAATGCTGCAAAGATCAGGACCCGGAAACAACAGTAAGGATGGCGGTGCCAAACATGGGAAAAAACACAGCAGAACGGAAGAAATAACAGATGTAAGGAACATTTCTATTATATGATTTACGGACCATGTGACTTATAATGACATATTACAGGATTACAATTGAGTTGGAGAGAACTAAGGGCTGAATTTACTACCGCTTTAAGCTGGCCTTTTTGCCTGTAGACTAAACTAAGGAATCTAGCAGATATCTCCATCCTCACAAAGAGATGAAAGGACAGATTGCTGTGTAAGTTAGTTGACCTTTGGTGCATGTTTAGGGCCCCTTTTATATAGTTGGACCTACAAATTGCTCTAGGTGAAATAATCGCTCTGTGATAGTGCCTATTACACAGCCATTACACAGGCTACACTGTAAAAGTCCATTGATGCAATGCTAAATTCTACAGGAGCAATGTGATAATCAAAAACAAAGCATTTGCTGTCAGTCACTTTGACTGTATGTTATACTGGTCAAACTATTGTCTTTATATACTGCAGGTTATGGTGAATAGAAACTAAATGGGTCAGAGCAGTTTGTATTTGACACCAGCCAAATCTTTACATAAATTGGGGTCACTGAAACTGGAAGACATAAACCACAATAAAAACATGAAACATAGTATGAATAAAATCACTTTATTAAAAATTACTTTTGTGGATGTCCCTTATGTAGAAGTCCTAAAACCGCCAATGCTGCTGATGGGTGCCGCTATTTTGCATGTGTAATTTCAGCAGCTCCGGAAGGCTCAGAACTGTTATTAACCAGTTCTGGGCCGAAAGGATTTGCCCCCTTAATGACCAGGTCATTTTTTGCGATTTGGCACTGTGCTACTTTAACGGAAAATGGCATGGTTGTGCGAGGCTGTACCGAAATAAAATTGATGTGCTTTTTTTCAAACAAATAGAGCTTTCCTTTGGTGGTATTAGCTCACCTGTGCGATTTTTATTTTTTGCGCTATAAACAAAAAAAGAGCGACATTTTTGAAAAAAAAAACACATTTTTTACATTCTGCTATATAATATTCCTCAAGAAAAAATTAAAAATCTAAATTTTTCATCCTTTTAGACCAATTTGTATTCTGCTACTTATTTTTGTTAATAAGCGTATTTTGATTGGTTTGTGCAAAAGTTATCGCGTCTACAACTAGGGGAAATATGTATGTAATTTTTATTTATTATTTTTTTTTACTAGTAATGGCGGTGATCTGCGATTTTTAGCGGAACTGCTACATTGCGGCGGACAGATCGGATCCCTAACTGACATTTGACACTTTTATGGGGGGACCAGTGACATTACTACAATAATCAGTGCTAAAAATATGAACTGTTACTGTAATAATGACATTGGCAGGGAGGGGGTTAACCTAGGGGTGATCAAAGGGTTAAATGGGAGCCTAGGGGAGTGTTTACTAACTGTGGGGGGGGGGGGCTTGTGAAATTATCATAGAGACCTGTGATCCTATATAGAAGGATCACAGGCGCTCTGTGATAATTTCAGAGAGAAGAATGGTCAGCTGTGTTTACAACAGCTGACTATCCTTCTCTCTTAGCGGGGAGCGATCGCGGGTGCCCAGGGGCAATCACGGTTGCCAGCCCCGTGCATCGGCATCCCCGCTGCCTAGCACCATGCGCGCGACCGACGTAGGGCTACGTCAGTTCACGCAGGAGAGGCTGCCTGCCGCAGTAAATCGTCTTCAAGGTGTTAAAGTGACACTCTATAGCAGGGATCTCCAAACTACGGCCCTCCAGCTGTTGCAGAACTGTACATCCCATGAGGCGGCATTGTAAAACTCTGACATTCACAGACATGACCAGGCATGATGGGAATTGTAGTTCCTGAACAATTGGAGGGCCATAGTTTGGAGACCCCTGCTCTATAGTATTCCCCTTCGCTCCTTCCCTCAGCAGTTACTTATAAGGTTATGTAAGAAAGTAAGGAGTGGAGGAGCTGGACCAGCACAAAGCATAATTAGATACTCCCAGAATGGGCTATGACGTGCAAACAGGGAGAGGGCTGTGCTGGGGAATTACTTTCCTGGATTAATCAAATTCTCTAACAAGTTCAAAAGCACATTGCAAGTGAATAAAAAATAATTTATGAAAAGGTACACCATTGCACGTAAGCATTTGAAATACTTGATCTTTCTGTCCTTTTACTTGCAGTTCTGTAAGCTGGTGACAGGGTCTCTGTAAGAGGTTTAGAGGTTTAAGGTGTTTAGGGTTATGAGTTTTTCCAGATTTATTTTTTTTTCTCCTGCAATAAAAGAATATAAAGATTTAAAAGAGTTTATAAAAGAAACCTGCAGACAAAACCGCCGTCCTTTCGGAGTCGACTAGCTGGTTACATTTTTTTATTTATTTACACACATATATACAGGGCTTTTTTTCAGCGGGAACGAGGGGGAACGCAGTTCTGGCACCTCCAGAACTGAATGTATGTAATGGCAAGTAGTGCTGGGGTGTGCTGGAGGGTCTATTGATGCTGGCTAATAGGGAATCTATTGCTGCTATTTTTGCAGAGGATGGGGGTCTATTGTTGCTGGGGAGGTCTCCTGTTGCTCATGGGGATTTATTGTTGCTGGGTTGGGTCTTTTGTTTGATGGTGGGTCAGTTGTTGCTGGGAGGGATTTATTGTTGAGAGAGGGATCTTTGTTGCTGGCTGCTGGAGGGCCTATTGATGCTGGCTACTGGGGAATCTAGAGTTGCTGGAGGGGATCTATTTGTTGCTGGAGAGGATCTATTTGCTGCTGGAGGGGATCTATTTGCTGCTGGAGGGGATCTTTTTGCACAGATGGTCTATTGTTGCTGGGGAAGTCTGTTGTTGCTGGTGGGGTATCATTTTGCAGGGAATCAATCATTGCTGGGAGGGATCTACTGTTGAGGGAGGGGTCTAATGCTGCTGGCTGCTGGAGAATCTATTGATGCTTGATGTTGGAAGTCCATTGTTGCAGGGGTGGATCTATTGTCGCTGGGGTGTCCATTGTTTCTAGATCTATTATATTGCTTTTCTTATTATCGTTAATTCTCTAAAAGGGGTGGTACTGGGAGGTGGGTAGGAGGTGAAACCAAGGAACGGTGCTCGGGGGTGGGTAGGGGACGGAGTCAAGGGGTGACTCAGAAGGGAGGAGTTCCTGCACCTATTCTCTGAGAAAAAAAAGCCCTGCATATATATATATATATATATATATATATATATATATATATATATATATATATATATGTATGTAAACGCAATATCATTCATTCAGCATTTCTAAAGTTTCTACTCAAACAGCAATAAAATATCACTGTATTTGCTCTGACATAGTGAAGGCAGTCATTTGGAAGTAGGCAAGCAGTCCCTGACATAAAGCAGGCTGGGAACCCCTGTCTGAAAAAATGTTATCTGGCACGTGTTTATAAAAGAGTCAATCAGAGCAGACAACCTTGTCTTGATTGGCAGTGTTATGTGAAGTGACCCGATGTCTTTTATGTTAGAAAATCACCTTTGTACATCTACGCTTCTTCTGTTAAGTACCGTCTCAATTCGAACAAAGATGATTCCTCTTTGGAAAGGTTTCTAATATTTCTTTATTGTTCTGCTTGTACATGGACTCATTAGAACCTGACAGAACTTTCAGGCTGTATTTTCCACACCAATGAATTGGCCACACTGTTATATATAAGAACAATAGTCCTTATCTCTGGCTGGATGCATGAGATGTTATGGACTATTATGATAACGGTTGTATTTTAGGGCGTAATGGGCTTGTACTCTATGTTCTTGCAAGTAATAGTATTTTGTACAATATTTAACCGCCTAAGGGATAATGCCATTCTGCCAGTGTCTCATCATTTTTAAAAGGGTAACATATGTCTTAAAAAATTGCTATATAAATCTAACCCGGTCATATAACAGAATTCCTTTATGTGAAAAAAAACGTTACTATTTATTGGGTGTCCATGCTTCTAATAGGCACATATAGTAGAAAAAAATACATCTTCAAAATCTATGGTTGACCACTTTTGATGTCTTGATGGGTGTCAATGCCTCCAATAGTTAGACACATGTGGAAGAGTAAAAAAAATTAAACCTATGTGTAACTATTTCTAATGACTTTTGGGTTTCCTTGCTCCTAATAGCTAGGTGCATGTGGGAGAGTTAAAAACGTTAAAACTGTGTGACTACTTCTGATGACCTATTGAGTGTTCACGCCAGTGCTTTAAGTGGCCCAAAAGAAGTGCCGGTACTCTTATTATAGCCTATAAATTTTGTCGCCCCACATCAGGGTCCCCACAGAGCACCCCCCCTGGCCTGGGCTGGGACTCCGGAGCAGGGGGACTCACAGGGGGTCGTGAGTGGTCTGGCTCTGGAGTGGGAAATATTCTTGGGGGGGCAATTGAGGGCGCAGTTGTCCAAAATGAGCGTACTGGTACTGGTACGCTAAGGCGCACGGAGAGGTGGCGGTATGCTCAAGAGCCATATTTTGAAGTGGCGGTACTGAGTACCAGTGCATACCGGCCCACTTAAAGCACTGGTTCACACCTTAAATAGTTGGGCACATGTGGAAGATAGAAAAAAAAAGACCTATGCTGGACCACTAGTAATGACTTATTGGGTGTATATGCCTCTATGTGTGACCACTGCTAATGACTTACTGTATTGGGGGTCAATGCCTCTAATAGTTCGGCACCTATAAAAGAATGAAAAAAGGTAGAACCTACAGTATGTGTGACCACTTATTCATCCATGATACCAGAGGAACTTCCACTAATCCGTCAGTAACGGCTGTACACACAATGATATTATCAGATGAATGATCGCCCGTTTTTTTTTTTTTTTTTTTTGCATGCTAATCTCAGATCGAAACTGAAGAGTTTACTAAAATTTCAAAAATTCTCGTATGACAAAATAAAAAATCAGAAGTGATGTAATGTGTTGTAGTGTATTTGTATTGTAATTTGGAACAACAACTATACTGAATAAACAAAAAGTATTGTAAGAGCAACGTTTTCGTGCTTGTCCCATCGGATAATATCGGATGACCTGTCATGATCAGCTCTCGAAAGTTCAGTACTAAAGATCAGATTATCGTACAACCACTTTGAAAGCGATATTTTTCATATGATTTTCAGATCGTGTGTACAGGCCTTAAGATACAGTGCCTGGAAAAAGTATTCATACCCCTTGAAATTTAAAAAAAAAATTCATGTTACAACCAAAAACGTAAATGTATTTTATTGGGATTTTATGTAATCGACCAACACAAAGTAGCACATAATTGTGAAGTGGAAGGAAAATTTTGAAATGGTTTTCCAAATTTTTTACAAATATGTTAAAAGTGTGGCGTGCATTTGTATTTAGCCCCCCTGAGTCAATACCTTGTAGAACCACCTTTCGCTGCAATTACAGCTGCAAGTCTTTTTAGGGATGTCTCTACCACCTTTGCACATCTGGAGAGTGACATTTTTACCCATTCTTCTTTGCAAAATAGCTCAAGCTCTGTCAGATTTGATGGAGAGCATCTGTGAACAGCAATTTTCAAGTCTTGCCACATATTCTCAAATGGATTTAAGTCGGGACTTTGGGCCATTCTAACACATGAATATGCTTTGATCTAAACCATTTTATTGTAGCTCTGGCTGTATGTATAGGGTTGTTGTCCTGCTGGAAGGTGAACTTCTGCCCCAGTCTCAAGTCTTTTGCAGACTCTACCAGGTTTTCTTCTAAGATTGCCATGTATTTGGCTCCATCCATCTTCTCATTAACTCTGGTCAGCTTCCCTGCCCCTGCTGAAGAAAAGCTTCCCCACAACATAATGCTGTCACCACTATGTTTCACGGTGGGGATGGTGTGTTCAGGATGATGTGCAGTGTCTGTTTTCTGCCACACAAAGCAATTTGCTTTTAGACCAAAAAGTTAAATTTTGATTTCATCTGATCAGAGCACCTTCTTGCTGTGTCCCCCACTTGGCTTCTCGCAAACTGCAAATGGGATTTCTTATGGCTTTCTTTCATCGATGGCTTTCTTCTTGCCACTCTTCTATAAAGGTCAGATTTATGAAGTGCACGACTAAAAGTTGTCCTGTGGACAGATTCTCCCACCTGAGCTGTGGATTTCTGTAGCTCCTCCAGAATTACCATGGGCCTCTTGGCTGCTTCTTGGATTATTGTCCTCCTTTCCCGGCCTGTCAGTTTAGGTGGACGGCCATGTCTTGGTAGGTTTGCAGTTGTGCCAGACTCTTTACATTTTAGGATGATGGATTGAACAGTGCTCTGTGAGATGTTCAAAGCTTGAAAAACATTTTTTATTACCTAACCCTGCTTTAAACTTCTCCACAACTTTATCCCTGACCTGTCTGGTGTGTTTCTTGACCTTCATGATGCTGTTTGTTCACTAAGGTTCTCTAACAAACCTCTGAGGGCTTCACAAAACAGCTGTTTTTTTTTTTTATCGAGATGAAATTACACACAGGTGGACTCTTTTTATTAATTGGGTGACTTCTGAAGGAAATTGGTTTCAGTAGATTTTAGTTAGGGGTATCAAAGTAATGCACACCACACTTTTCACATGTTTATTTGTAAAACATTTTGAAAACCATTTATCATTTTCCTTCCACTTCACAATTATGTGCCACTTTGTGTTGGTCTATCACATAAAATCCCAATAAAATAGTTACGTTTTTGGTTGTAACATGACAAAATGTGGAAAATTTCAAGGAGTATGTATGTTTCCGATCAGTTTGATAGTAGAATGGTTGAGCACTGAAGTAACATTTTTCAGGGTGTCATGTACAGAACTACCAATTTATTTCTATTACACAGCACAGAGAGGTAGTAAAAATGTCTGGTGGTTTCAGCTATATCAATTTTAAGCAATTTAGGAATATTCTGTGCTTCTGTTTCTCTGACATTCATATATTAAAATAAACCTTTACTTAACCCAAAGTAAAGGGCCAACTCCCCCTCCCCCCCCCACCCTCCAGCAACATATACTCACCTTTCTTTGCTCTCCTTTTCCTCTAATCAGCCATGAGGATGAGGGAAATGAGCCCTGTGTAAGCTTCTTCCTCTTTCGCATATGACAGCTCTGGGACAATCACAAGAAATGTCCTATCTTAAATGGGGAGTGAGTCACATGCTCACACATACCCTCATGCCTGGTAATTTATATTTATTCCTGCAGCCCAACAGAGCGATAGTAAAGGTAAGGACAAGTAAGTACCGTCTGCTGTGAAAAAGGAGAGCTAGGTACACCTTTGCCTGTCATTGATCATCTTAAAGCGGAGTTCCGGCCTCAAAAACAACTTTGGGCCACCCGCTTGCTTTAAATCCCCTAAAAAACAAATGGATACTCCCGATTTTTTTTCTTTACTTACCTTGTTTTTGAAGAAAGTATACTTACCTTCCTTCTACTTCCTCCCTCTGGGGCCGCGCCGTCTCCTTCTGCTTGCGTTGACTCCTGGGAGCTGAACGTCATCGCTCCCAGGAGTCAATGCGCCTGCGCTGGCCCTGCTTGTCACTTCCGGTGTAGGCGCATCATTCCCTGCTAAACAGCTTCTGGGCATTCCCAGAAGCTGTGCAGGGATGACGCTCCTGCGCCGGAACTGACGAGCGGGGCTGGTGCAGGGCATTCCGGGATGAAGAGGACGCCCTGGCTTCAGCTGCCCACACCTGAGATGGCAGCGCTGGACAAGAAATTTTCAAGGTAAGTATATCTTCATAAAGGTAAGTACGACCTGGGACAGTTCAGAGGCTATTCATTATGAAATGTTCTAGCCCTGACTGTCCCGGGGGTATTTTTATTGAAAAAACGTTTCCGAGGCCGGAACTCCGCTTTAAGTAATTTCGAGAAACCAAAATGGGTAACTAGTGAGATTTACATTTTATTGTTTACTTAAATATAGGTTTGTAGGAAAAGCTGCAACTTGGGAGATCTATAACTGATCCAACTTGATGAAGCTTGAGTTATAAATCTTATTAGGAAGCAATGATTTGTAAAACCACTTGCCAAAAAAATAGGGCTTTTCTGTTCTTACAAGTGATGATTACAAGAACCTCTGGCTGAACCCTGGTCCACTCAGACAGGCCAAAGACTGACTTTCATAGTGATAGGCCAATACAATTGTATGGGGGAGGAGGGGGGTAATGGCAAACTCCCATCCTACCCATATGTGTCAGAGTTATGCCTGTCAGGCCATAACAGCAGTTGCTGCAGGTATCTGAAGGGCGCCTAATTTTTTACCTTTTTTTTTTTTAAGTCTACTTAACAACTTTTTGTATTTTGAGGCATAGAAAAAGATAGCTCTTCAATATCTCTCAAACAGGACTGCTCATAGCAGCTCAGCTTGTTGACTTGAGACCTGAATTCTTAAGAGTGTTATCGACTTGCTTTCAGATTATGTCTTTAGTTCAGTATCTTTTTTCCTGCAACACTGGTTTCCAGCTCAACTCGACAATCTTACCAGCAAGTGTGAAATTTTGCTGGCAGCTCGATAAGAACAGTAAGAACGTGGCCATCTCAGAAAACGCTTACAACGAACATTTTTAGTTGACCATTGATAACATATTTGATATTCTGTTCGTTTTGACTCTGTGGCACTTGACAAGTGAATCCAATTTGTCCAGATTTAGATGACATACCTGCTATTATGTAATTCCATTAGGAGGTGCCTGCAGCAGTGGCTACAGAGCCAATCTCTGAAGACAAAACTGTAATAGGACATGTGGCGGTATTACTGTATGGTTGCACAATGCTGATGGGGAGCATGACCTATCTCAGCGCTGCGTATCAGCCAGCTGAGAGGAGCAGAATTGGCTGTCGTCTTCCCCTGCAGTGGCCTTAATCAGGATATGATACTTATGCATTGTAGTCAGTTACATTTCATAAGAAATTATTGTAGTTTTCTTAACAGAGAAAGGTAACACAGTTTTGAAAATTTTATGTAAAATACAAAATGGTCACAGGGTCATTTTTAACATTTTTTAATTTTTTAATTTTTTACTTGGCTTTTATGTAAAAAATGTAAATAATGTGACAAAACCCATATTTACTATATAGGTATCATGAAGTAAAAGGAAAAATCCAAAGACACATGGATTTTTGGTTGTACCAATCTGCCCAATAGGGTTGATTTACTAAAACTGGAGAGTGCAAAATCTGGTGCAGCTGTGCATGGTAGCCAATCAGCTTCTAACTTCAGCTTGTTCAATTAAGCGTTGACAAAAAAAAACCTGCAAACTAGTTACTATGCAGAGCTGCACTAGATTTTGCACTCTCCAGTTTTAGTAAATCAACCCCAATGTATTTCCTTCAACGTCTTCTAGTTTCCAGTGATCTGTTTCCAATAATTGCAATAAACTTCACTTCTAGAGTGATCACACTGTATAATTATATGTTGCAACATCAATAAAAAGTGTGTAATTTGTGGTTACCAATTGAAGGAAATTGCAAAAAAGTTTGAAAAAGTGTGTAACAATTTCAGCTGTGCACATAGCCCATGTACCTTAGGTCTTAGAACTCATCTGAAAGATGAATGTATATGAAATGTAGATATTACTTCAAGGGCTAATCAGCCTCTACAGTTTTTTTTAACTGACAGTGTACTTTTTACCTTTAATTTCAGAAAAGTATATGATCCCACAGGGCATAAACTCCTTGGTGAAGTTCATACCTAACTTTCCTATACTTACTTATACATACCAAACATTTACAAGGGGCTGATGTGACCACAGCAACAAGTTCTACTTTCTTCATGAGTAGGACAAATCAAAGGTTCTGGAAAGCTTTGAAATTCCTATGTTATATGTTATCCTATGATTTCCTATGATACTGTATGTTATCCTAGTGAGTGTTTCTCATCTTATTTTCAGAAGCAACACACTTTAAAAGTATGCAGAATCTCAAAGTACCCCAGGTTTATTATACCTTGTTTGTTCTTTTTTTCAGGACAAATTGGGCCTTCATTTGGTGGTAAATAATAATGGATATCTTTTTTTGGATATTTTATTTTTATGGGAAAATTGGCACAAAATAATGAAAAAACAAAAATAATTTTTTTTAAGCTTTAGCTGTATATTTAATGTCACTAACAAAATTCGCCACATGACATGCATGATGATACAAATGTGGGCATTATTTGCGTGTAGCTGTAGTAGGGCCAAGAAACAATATTACTATTTTGCTTTTATTTTTTCCGCACTTAAATACAGTTATATAAAACTTTTTTTTTTTTACTTACAACAACACTGACAGTAACCTAGATCAACCCCTGATCTAACTACAGTAAAACCTTGGATTGCGAGCATAATTCGTTCCGGAAGCATGCTTGTAATCCACTCTTATATCAAAGCAAATTTCCCCATAAGAAATAATGGAAGCTCAGATGATTCGTTCCACAACCATTTATTCATAAGTTCTTCAGTTTATAGTCCATATAAAAAGATTATAGCATTGCGATAGGTTATATAACCATAAAATGTCCATCCACAAATAGCCGCTTCCACAAGGGGATAAGAAGCAAAATCCAGTAGGAGCTACAGAGTATCAAAGAGAAGAAAGTCGCCTCTAAGTGTAGCAATATGGTTCCATTTAATGAAGGTACAACATTTAGCAACTCACATGGTTGATGAATAAAACAGGCACATCTAAGTATGCAGGCATCCGGGGTAAAGCTGTCCACATGGACTATCTTCTGCACCGCCGGCTGCCAGTCTGTAATCCTGACCGGGAAGACCACCCTGCAGTAAAGGGATCTAAAAGCGAGGGGCAGCATGGAAGGGATGACGTAGATGGCGGTGCAGAGGATGGTTTATGTGGACAGCTTTAGCCTGGATGCCTGCATACTTAGATGTGCCTGTTCCAATCATCAACCATGTGAGTTGCTAAATGTTGTACCTTCATTAAATGTAACCATATTGCTACACTTAGAGGCGCCTCTCTTCTCTTTTATACTCCGCTGTGACTTGAAGCTACTTGTATATCAAGACATCGCTTGTAAACCAAGTCAAAATTTATTTGAAAATTTTGCTTGTCTTGCAAAGCGCTCTTAAACCAAGTTACTCTCAAACCAAGGTTTTACTGTATTTTGTTTTTCTTATTTTTTTTTATTTTTTAACAGATCCTTTTGTTTTGTTTTTTTGTTGTGGTGTTTTTTTTTTTTTTTTGTTAACACAGACTTTTTCTTTAGTAATTAACCAGTATTAATGGGATCACGAGCCGGGCTTACCGGCTCCCAATTTTTAATCTGACACCAGGAGCTGTGGGGGTGCATGACTAAACATGCTCCCAGCACAAACTCATGCTTTATTTGTGTCAATTTCTGGGAAATCAAATTTAGAAAACATGCCATAGTTTGGGGACCCCTCTGACAAACCCAGATGACACCCTAGTTGAGGAGGGTTGTGTTATTCTGTGTTCTGTATTTTGAAAGCATATAGGACTTGATCAAAACTGAACAGGTACTTTAAAGCCCAATCCAGCATAGTGTGAAGAAAAGTTGTAACTTCTATCAGTTCTCTGTTGGGAAGAATGAATTTCCCATATGGTCATCAGGAAAGGAAGTGAAGCATTATATCTCACATACAGAGAGCAGTAGCAATAAAAATTTCTTTTTGTCAAGGGTGGCAGCAATAATAACTTTATCTTTTACCTGTGCTTTTGAAAGGTTGGGAATTAACTTTTTTATTCAGTAGTGTATTAGCGTTGTGGATAAAAAGATATGTCACAGTACTTGTAGCTTACATCAAGTTACGAATCCGATACTGAATGTTGACAGTTGAATTTGGATTCTGCAACTCAATGATCCATTAGAGCTTAAAGAGGAAAAGAGGTTGGCTCTTCAGCTCAGCTTTCTCTAAAATCGAGGGACAGGTGCTACTGTATACTTATAATTTTCAAATATGGATTTAGCTAATATGTGGTATTGTATGTCCTTAAAGGGGAGAAGCTGTGCCCATTATCACTTGACAAAAAGTTTTTAAAAATGTGTCTGTGTGTGTGTGTGTGTGTGTATATATATATATATATATATATATATATATATACACACACACACACACATATAGTGTTCAGCATAAATTAGTACACTCCTTTTGAAAAGTACGATTTTAATCAATATCTCAATGAACACAAGAACAATTTCCAAAATGTTGGCAGAATTGAGTTTTATAGAACATTTGTTTAGCTCCATAACACTAAAGTAAGGTTAATAATATAACTTAGATTACAACAAAATCTTCAGTTCGTATGTATGGGTTGGTACCTCACACCAAGTAAGGTGGGGACTTTTAAGGCAAGTAAATTATATACAAAATATATAAAATTAGGTATTTTAATAAAAGCTTACACATTGAACATGCTGGATTTTGTTCATAATCAATAGTGGTGGGTTATAGACCCAGGTGAGTAAGTGTTAGAAGGTTGGAAGTTAGTGACATGTGTTTATAGGGTGACTTTCTCTGTACAAAATCTTCAGTTTTACTCAAATTAGTTGATGCTAAAATGAATACACCCCACAACAAAAACTACTACATCTAGTATTTTGTATGACCTCCATTATTTGATAGGAAAGCACCAAGTCTTCTATGCATTAAATGAACAAAATGGCAACATATTGCAACATCTATCTTTTTTCATTCTTCAAGAACGGCCTCTTTTAGAGCCTGGATACTGGATGGAGATAATGCTCGACTTGTCTCTTCAGTATTCCCCATTGGTGTTCGATTGGGTTCAGACATTCTTGGCCACTGAATCACTTTCAACCTGTTCTTCTTCAGAAATGGAACAGTGGCCTTAGATATGTGTTTTGGATCATTGTCACATTGCAAAGGTACATGACGACCAAGGGCATGGAGTGATGGTATCATCTTCTCTTTTAAAATAGAGCAATACATCTGTAAATTTATGATACCATCAATGAAATGCAGCTCCTTGACACCAGCAGCACTCATGCAGCCCCATAGAAGGACACTGCTACCACTATTTATCACTGTAGACACCATGCATTTTTCTTTGTACTCACCTTTGTAGTGCCATACAGTTTTGAAGCCATCAGTTCCAAAAAAATGTATCTTGGTCTCATTCCTCCAGAGTCCCAGTAGTCTTCCTCTTTTTCAGCATGGGCCCTGGCAAATTCTAGGTGGACTTTTTTGCGCATGGGGTTTAGGAGAGGCTTCCTTGATGGAAGACACCCATGCATGCCATTTCTCTGCAGTGTACGCCCTATTGTGTCACAGGAAACAATCACCCCAGTTTAGCTTTCTACTTCTTTAGCTAACTGCACTGAACTCGCATTGGCAATTTTCTTCAACCCTTCTCATCAGAAGACGCTCCTGTCGAGGTGTTAAATTCAGTGGACGGCCTGGACATCTCTGTGAGATGGTTGCAGTTCCATCTTCGGTAAACTTTTGTATCACTTTTGCTACATTATTCTGACTGATAAGCAAAGCTTTTCTGATCTTCTTGTAGCCTTAACCTTTCTTGTGTAAAGAAATTATTTTCTTTCTCAGGCCTTGTCAAACTTCTCTTTCATGTGGTGCCATTGCTGACAGCATGAAATGGGAAGGGGTTTTCTTTGTTAAACACTTGCTGACCGCCTGTCATATATACTGAGGCAGGCTGGCTAGGCAAGAAAAAAAAAAATATATATTTTTAACGTTGTATTATGAATAAATTTTACTTTTTATCAAATTAAATTATGGTGTTCACCATTTTGTGACAACTCCAGAATCTTTAAAGTCCTATTGCTCAGTGAGTTACAGGAGGGTCAACTCTGGCCTTTCCTTGTTCTCTCTCTATTTTTATGGTTTTATGATGAAAAAATAGATTTTTAATTTTTTTATGGGAATGTTATATAAAAGAAAGTGAAAAATATTGTTTTTATTTTTCAGAATTGTCGCTCTTTTTTTGTTTATAGCGCAAAAATTAAAAATCGCACAGGTGATCAAATACCACCAAAAGAAAGCTGTGAGAAAAAAGGACATCAAGTTTATTTAGGTACAACATCGCACGACTGCGCAATTGTCCGTTAAAGTAACGCAGTGCCGAATTGCAAAAAACAAAAGTAACGGCCTCTTATAATCAACTGTCTGCTGGACACCTGTTTAATCAAAAATTTGACTGACCTGTAGTTGAATTCTTGTTCATTTGGATTTTTTTGTCTGAAATTTAGCTTTGCTCCTAAGACTTTAATTGGGGTGTATTCATTTTTGCAACATTGTTTTGAATGAATTTGTTAGGAAAAATACTTTTTTGTGTGTGCAAATTAACAAATCTTGGTTGCAATTAATGGCGCTCATTTGGGGGAGTACTTTGTAGTATAGTGCCCCATAGAAAATGTTGATTCTGAAAGGAAAAGTAAAGGTTTTCTGACAAATCTATTGGGGTGTATAAATTTATGCTGAGCACTGTGTATGTGTATGTGTGTGTGTGTGTGTGTATGTATATATATATATATATATATATATATATATATATATATATATATATATATATATATATATATATATATAGATCTTACGGAGCATTGTTAGCATTTCATCTAATCCAAATACCCCTCCAGCCTGACCCCATGACTGCTGTTATCTTTAAATGTCTTAAAAGCTTCAGTTATTTTCTCTTCTATATCCTCATTGATCGAACCCTTAACTCTGGCCTTTCCCTTTAGATTCAAGGGATAACACCGGAAAACCAATTCTTCACATAGCTGCCCTTGACACTACCATTCTTATTAAACGTGAATCTTTTTTTCTTTTTCAGTTTACCTATAGACCACTTTAAACATCTTTGTGTTCTTGGAGGTATTTAGCCACCTACAGTCCAAAAAAAGCAGCAACTGATTTAATACAGAACTCCAGTGTGCACAGCAATCTATTTTGTTTTTTTCACTCTCTCATTATCTAATGTACAGCTTTGTATCACTATGTTAACATTTATCTGAGGTTTTCCACCTTTAACTCCTTTACCACCGCCAGATGTACTGCGGCAGGCAGCCGCTCTCGTGTGAATCGCCGTACATGAACGGCGCTCCCACTCGAGAGTCTAGGGGGCGAGCGCGCACAGCCGGAGGTGCACTCCCGCCCCCTGCTTGTTAGTGAGGAAGCCAATGCATGTGTCAGGCGTCTCTGATTGCCACCTGACACCCGCAATCGTTCCCCGCTAAAAGATAAGGACGGACGGCTGTTGTAAACGCAGGCAACCCTCCTTCTCCCTGGGATGATCACAGAGCCCATGTGATCCTTCTATATAGGATCACATGTCTCTAGGTCAAGCAGTGATCGCAGGTCACACAGAAAGAAGGAAACCTTCCAATCGTTTCTTGCTTTCGTTTCTCCTTCTCCTCGGTTCAGTTTCTGGCTCGCTGCACTGGCTGTGGAGGGAGGCGGGAACCGAGAAGGAGGAGAAATGAAAGCAAGAAATGATTGGAAGGTTTCCTTCTTTCTGTGTGACCGGTACCATAAAGATATTCCTTCGGTTGCAGGCACCCCGTTGCCCTTACGTACAGTGCACAATGGTCAGTCCTACATTGTAAATGAGGAGGACACCATTGGTCCACCCACAGCCAAATGCAACAAAGGAAAGCACCAGGAGTGATGGATTACGTTTGGGGACGTATCTGGAAGTGTATCTGAGTCGCATACTTTGCAGTGAAAGATTGCTTAACCATACCTTGATGGCCAAGTACTGGAGGCTGTGATCCTTTTGTATTGGATAATCTGATGCAATCAGAATAATATATAAAGTGCTGTAGTGATGATCAATAAAGTAATCTGTGCTCAATCATATATCATAAGAAAAAAATATAGGTAAAGGTGCTAAATTGTGAATAATAAGTTCCAATGTATAGTGGTGATGATCACAATGATCCTTCTATCGCGATGTGAACAATATAAAGGTGCTAAAGTGACAATAAATACATTTTTGATTAAAATTGATCACTATATTTATTTATTGTCACTGTGATCATTGTGATCATCACCACTATACATTGGAACTTATTATTCACAATTTAGCACCTTTACCTATATTTTTTGCTTATGATATATTATTGAGCACAGATCACTTTATTGATCATCACTACAGCACTTTATATATTATTCTGATAAATGATTGAGCACAGATCACTTTATTGATCATCACTACAGCACTTTATATATTATTCTGATTTCTATTTAGAAGTGTGTATACATCATCATTGTTCTTATCCTCACTCTTTATGTATACATTGGATACATTTTTTCACCAGTGATTTATTTATGGTCCACCAATTTTAGATATCTAGCGCTGATTCTCCCCTCTCTCATATTCTGTCTAGTATGTGGTGACACTACTTAATTAGTTGTGGATTTCTGGTGTTCCATCACATCTATTTATTCCTTATTCATTTTTCTACATTTTTACACCTCATTGGTAGCGCATAGGTTTATTTCCCTCTACCATGTCTCCATAGAGATGCATGGGGTGTCTGTTCAGATCCGCCAAAAAAACTGACAGGCGGATCTGAACGGTCCGTCTGTGTGAAAGGGGCCTAAAGCTGTGATGGGTTCACTCTTCAACCTTCAAAGCCACAGTTGCAATTTAACAATCCTGACCTTTGCCGAAAGAGCTGGTTTAGATTTTTTTTTCAATATTTGCTCATAAAATTCACAATAACTAGGCCCATCATTTAGTCAGCTATTCACATATTTATATGGATTATTATTGTACATGTAGAAAAATCTGCTGTATAAATATTGGCGGGAGTGTACTTTATATCAGCGCTGCTTTGTGCTCCTATCCCAGCCCTGCTGACCTGGCCCGCTCTCTATCAACACAATGCACTTCCATTGTTAATGAACACAACTTCATAGCCCTTGATTTTAAATAACCTTTTTTTTAATGGGCATTACAGGATGCTTTTTTTATTCACTTCCATAAATGACATGTATATGTTTCTCTCGACAGCTACGATCAGCTCTCATTTAGCGTGTGGCTTCACATATTTATTGCTACATAAAACAGTGATGAGCAGCACAGCTTATGGCGTATCGCTGATTGTAACTGGTTTAAATGATTAAACTTTTACGTCCACTCTAAAAATTCATTTTCTGGGGAAAAAATGTGGTGGGTTTACAGAACACAGCCGTGCATAAAAAAAAAAAAACAAATTCAAAAGACAAGAAACGTTTCTGGGAAGTAGATTGTTCTACTGTTGTTAAAACAATTAGCAATTAGTGCACCGCTAGTCATGTGTGTGAGGTGGGAATTTGTAACACATTGTGATAATGATATTGAATGTGTTACACTACATGAACAAAATAAACTGCGTTCTCTGGATACAGCTGAATCACATTAGTGCGCGTTTTGCATCAGGGAAGTTGGGCGGCTTTAGGAGAACACTAATCATGTGTGCTGTTAAGGCCGGCATGGGGTATTGATCTAGAAAGTTCCAAAGTGAAGATAGAAATTAGTCTAGTAATATATATTAAAGCAAAACTTAAAGTGTTACCAAACCCAGGAGCCTGCATTCACTATATCTGGTCTCCCACAGTACACTGAACATGGAAACGCAATTTTTTTTTAGTAAATATAAACTGCTAAATACCTTTTCCAATCAGCAGTATTTAGAAGTCTTATGACTTCTATCAGTGTCTGGTAAAGCTTGTAGGAGGCGTTTTCATTCTCCTTTAACTGTCCTATGAGGCTGCAGTACCCCTGAACCTCTGTATGAACAGTGCTGATTGGCTGTGTGCACCTTCCCAAGAAAAAAAAGAGAAAAAAAACCTCTCTAGCAATACACACCAAACTGAGCATGCTCCTGAGTGCCTCTGTACTGTCAGGAGATAGATTGGGGACAATAAAGGAAGGGGAGGGTCAATGAAGACAGGATCAAACAGCCTTTTTACATAATGTGAAGGATTAACACCTTAGGATCCACAGTGACTACATTTACTGTTTACACTTTAACTGTATCTGAGGACACATACCTGAAAATTGAATTCATTTTTATTATCCAAAGAAAACTCATCCATCTATCAATGTCTCCGTGCCTTATTTTATTGGGAAATTATTTTGAAAAACACCTTGTTGGTATTTCTATCTTAAGTAAGGGCAGAAGAGTCATGTAGCATTTACTTCCTGAGATCCATCTGCCCTTAGCTCACGCATGCAGGCAGGAGGGCATGCTTAGCAGAGAAGGAAGAAAAGAGCCCATGAAGACTCCTGGGATATATTACTTCATTTTAGCCTAGGCCAGAAAGCAGGAAGCAACTGAAGAAATGTAAAAAAAATAAATTAATTAAAACAAGTAACACATACCTTCTTATCTATTTACTAAGTCAAGCAGCATAATAATTAAAAATAGTTAATGTTGATTGAGAAAGTTAGGTTCCTCTTTAACCTTCCTAGCGGTATTCCCGAGTGTGGCTCGGGTTAAATTTCAGTGCCAAAAGCGGTAACCCCGAGCGACACTCGGGGGACCGCTAGGAAGATTGCTGGATCCTGGTAGAGGGGTTACTTACCTTGTCACTGGGATCCAGCGATGTATCCCGGCGGTGTGCGGCGGCGGAGCTTCCTCCCGATCCTCTGTGTGCCCCGCCTTCCGTCTCCTGCGACGTGACATTTGCAGGGGGGTGGAACCGGCGGCAAATTCAAATGTAAAACACACCAAAAACACTGATACAATTCAAAATAAAATACATTCACATTAGTTTGCCCCCCCCCCCCCAGTGCCCTTACCTGCAGTTTTACTGTACTTTTTATGTATATATATATATATATATAGATAGATATATATGTATATATATATATATATATATATTTATATATATATAACACTATATGTGTATGTATGTGTATATATATATATATATATATATTTACATATGTGTATGTATATATATATATATATATATATATATATATATATATATATATATATATATATACACACGTATGTATACACGTACTGTATGTATACATACATACATACATACCTACTTTAACTTATTTATAGATTTTTATTATATTATAATTTATGATTTTGTGTTTCAAACTTTATCATACCCGAGATGTTATAAAGAAGAATGCACCGAAAAAAAAAAATCATATGTAAATAGGTTGGTAATTCTTAAGAATTACATGCAAAATAATGGTACCTCTTTCAGCACCTAAAATCCGAAAGAATCATACCGCCAGGGAGGTTAAAGTGCCATTAACAATATCCTTATTCTCCAAAAACAATCCATTCACATCAACTATTATCCCCCCTGGCAGTATTGCTGAGTGTGGCTCAGGGTGGAATTTCAGTGCCATTAGCAGTAACCCCGAGCCACGCTCAGGGTACCGCCAGGGAGAAGTCGCTGGATCCTGGAAGAGGTTACTTACCTTGTCCCCAGGATCCCGCAATGTACTCCGGCAGTGTACAGCGGCCGGATCTTCCACCTGATGCTGTATGCCCCGGCTTCCGTTCCCTGTGAGCGTCGCGTCGCAGGGGGGGGGGGTGGAACCGGCAGTTTTACTGTAATATATATATATATATATATATATATATATATATATGTACGTACATATATATACTTTATCTTATTTATAGTTATTTATTATATTGTACTTTATGATTTTGTGTTTCAAACTTTATCACATCTGGGATGTCTACTAGAGTCTTGTTTGCTCATGTTTAAGTAAGTAATTACTAAGAATTGTAGGCCTACAGTACATAACACTAAATTTCCATGCAAAAAATTGTACCGCTTTAGGTACAAAATTCCGGATATAATCATACCGCCAGGGAAGTTAATAGGCTTGTCATCTATTTTTCATGGAATTTTCTCTTACTGTGTTTTTCTGCCATGTTGTAATGTCCTTCATGAATTCCTGAACCTCTTACATCCTCTTGTTTGGAATGAGCAGTTAGCTGTGTTCATGTGTACTGTTCTATGCACACTACAAATTCCATAGTCTTTAGTCGCTTAAGACAGGGGGGCTACATTCCTACATATAGTAGGAACATGGAGAACAAATGTAGCCATCCACTAACAGGAAGTCTAACAGGAATTCAGAAAACAACATATAAAAAGTAATTCAGATGAGGCCAAGAGTAATAGAAGGTAATTGATCAAGTTAGGAATAAATGCTTGAATAGAGTTTAGCATCACTCCTTTTCTCTCTTCGGTGCTCTACAGAATATTTCCCTATACTCTCTCCCTATAGAGAATTTCCGGGAAATTTAAATAGACTTTATTAAAACAGAGATTCCCAATTACACTTGTGATGGCACCTGCTGGTGAAATCTGACATTTTGGTGCTGCTAAAAAATTGCAGCACAGTTAAACTCGTTTTCCTCAGAGCTTAGGAAATGTGCTAAAACTCTGCTGATTTCCCTCATTCAATCATATGCAAGCAAAAATGCTAATTTCTCTTTCGTTCATTGACGGACACAGCTACTGATTCTTCTTAACCATTGGGTTATACTGCCGGCTACAGGAGTAGGACTATGCCTATAGGCAGTCCCAGGGGGTATACTCCCACTCTCAGCTATAGGCACTCTGTTTTTTTCTGCCTAATCAGGAGTAAGGACCTAGTTCCTTGCTGGGATCTCTGGTCCTGGCAATTTTTATTCTTTTTAAATGGAATTTGGTTAGCCTTGGGAATTTTTTTCTGATATTTTTCCCACCCCTCATGTTTAACACTGCTTTGGGACGTCCCAATGGATAAGAAGAATCGGGAGCTGTGTCCATCAATGAAGGAAAGAGAAATTCACATTTTTGCTTGCATATGATTGAATGAGGGAAATCAGCAGAGTTTTAGCACATTTCCTAAGCTCTGAGGAAAATGAGTTTAACTGTTTCTCTGATGTTCATTGACGGACACAGCTCCCACCCCTCTGTGGAGTTGGCTTTCTTCTGACACTGCTTGTAATAAAACTCAAAACTGAGTGCCTATATCTGAGAGTGGGTGCATACCCCCTGGGACTGCCCATAGGCGTAGTTAAGCTTTTTCTGGCCTAGTGTCCTAATCCTGTAGGGGGCAGTATAACCCAATGGATAAGAATCAGGAGCTGTGTCTGTCAATGAACATCAGATAAATGGATTTTACGGTAAGTCAAAAATACCATTTTTTTTCTTGTACCTGATTGGGTATTACTTCTAAAATGGAGCTTTATCACGTTAAGTTTACTAAGGAAAATGAGTGCCACTGCACTTGCACATTTGCCTTTAGTAAATCAAACCCATTGACCCCAACCTATCACATTCCAACTCTTTTCATTGAGCAGACCCTAGTTACCGACTCTATTATCCCAAGGATCAGTTGGCAGGTAGTATTAATGAGCCAGGGGCTTTGTCCACTCTCTGCAGGCTGCCATCTGAGGAATGTTACTTGCCAAATCTCAGCACATAATTTCTAATTCTATTTTCACAAAACGGCCCTAATTTTGCATCTATAAAGGGTAAGGCTTGCTGAAACACCGTTGAGGAGTTCTTCATTGTATTTGGGTCAGTTAAATGACATTTAGAGATGTCCTAATTTATTTTTAGTTGACGTTAGGTGTCCTTAAAAAAGACTTCTGCAAAGCACTAAATTGGCTATATATTTATCAGATATCACAGAGCAATCTAAGAGCACACTTTGTGTCCAACAAAAACTTACTTAGGGTCCCGATGTCTCTAACATATACTTACAGGTGAAAAGGTTAAAGGGAAAATATAGTGTATTTTCAGCCAGTGAATTGTTGAGCTATAATTGCAGTATTAACCTTAACCTCCTGCTGTCTGTGATTTGTCGATTAATGTTCCTCAGAATGATAGTCTTTGCTGTGAAAACCATTAATCTTTATTCTATTTTTGAAGTAGGAACCCACAGAAGTCACTTACAGTGCTAGTTTCACACTAACAATTGGGAGCCATGATGACTGGTTCCTCACAATGTGATCCTCCTGTGTCAAGCAATTCTGAGAACTTTTAGAGCAGGGCTTCCCAAACTTTTTTGGGCCGAGACCCACTTCTGAATACAGTTATTTTTCGGGACCCACTTGCTTGTAATTGAATATTGTAAAGCACTACGGACTTTGTTGGCGCTATATAAATGCAAATTTTAATAATAATAATGCATATTTTAAAGGGAGGGGGATGTTAATTTAAAAATATCAATCAATTTTTTTTGAATACACTTAATATTTAAATAAATATAAGGCTATATGGCACTCACCCTCCTTCCTCTCCCAGCGGTCCACAGTGACGGTGAAGCCCCTGTCTGCCCTCTCCAGGGCCCAGCACACCTCACCCAGAGTCTCCATGATGAGGAGCTCTATGCTGGTCTTGGTGTCCTGGCTCTTCTCCTTCAGATCCTCTACTGGGGTCACAGAAGCTGCCATGAACTCCTGACACCGCCAGGCCACCTGGTCCTCCTATGACACCAAGGCTGCTGTCTCTGTCCGCTATAGCTGAGAGAATCCCGCCGCCAGTCTAGCCACCACCACTGCTGCCAGCAGGACCGAGGAGCTGGCTCTGCACCCCATGAACATATCCTACATAACAGCCCACATACGTACTCAGTGATGCAAGTATCCTCCTCGTGGGAAATGCAGACCAGCCTGCATAAACTGCATGGGCGGGGTCCTGAATCCATCGCGATTTGACTATTCTGGCTTTCTGTAATTTGCGTGGACTCCCTCAGCACAATTTAAGCAGGCCCACTCTCAGTGATTTCCGGCTCATCGCGACCCACTCAAATGCAGCTCGCGACCCACCAGTGGGTCCTGACCCACAGTTTGGGAACTCCTGTTTTAGAGGATACCCACTCCCTCACTGGGATGGTGCAGCATTTTATCTTTGCCTTGGTGTTGGTATTCAATTGTAAACATTTTGCCTTCAGTTATACCTTAATGTGTTTGTGGATGATTTGTTTTTTTAGGGGTCTTTGTAAAAAAGTTTTCTAATGCAAACGTCACATCCGCATAGCTGCAATTAAACTTGCCATCTTCTGTGTTCTATAACTATCTCGTATGATTGTAAGTGCCATCTAGTGGCCAAAAAATCCTATTTTTGTCCTAAATGAGATATTGAAAAACAAATTATGGCCACTAGATGGTGCTGAAAACGAGATCGTTCTATAACACAGAATGTGGAAAATTCCAAGAGTTGTGTGGACATTTGTCACATTCGTTTAGAGAACTTTTTATACATAGATGCTGCAGTGTTGCTTTATTTCTTTATTTTTGTTCCTTCTCTAACCCAGAAAATAAAAATGTAGTTATTCCTTGTATGTTTAGGCTTGGAATAAAGATCTGCTCACTTTTGCTCAGCACTGAAGAGGTTAAAATTGTTATTTCTTTTTTGCATTGTAAGTTGAGCTACATTAATACATTATTTTATTTTCATGCACAATACCTCGTGAAGGCCATTTCCATTTGAGCAAACCATTTCCCAACAAGTGAAGGACGGGTTTTCATGTAGTTCAGTTTTGTGCGAGTTATATATCCTAATTGTACACCATATTTATTCATACAAAGCATCAGTACACACAGTACTAGCCATCACCATCCACAAATAATAGATCATGTCCAGCATCACCTTGGAGGCAATCGGTTTAACATATGACTCTCTAATACCAATGATACGTGTAGTCTGTTTACACTCACACCTATAGTAAGCAAAACAACAGATATTCTATTAGTTGTTGCAAATGATACACCTGTATAATGAGTTTCATTAGTAAAAGTGGCTGCAAATGAGTGTGTGCAGCCCTTAGTGACCAGATTTCATTTTTGCAGTAAAGGTTTAACAATGAAGGGATAAACACAGAGGGCAACTGCTGCAAGTATGAATTGCAAGCACATAGAGGCTGTGATCGTCTTCCTTTTATACCACCTGCACATTTCTATTGGCACATTAGGTTTAGCAATGGGTCTGTAGAAATTTGCAGTGGCAGGGCTTAGCGGCAAACGAGTAGAAGTGTTGGATGACATCATTAGGGACTGGCTAAAGTTGAGAATTTTAATTTTCCCGAAACTTTACCAACATTAAGCAGAAATTGACTAAATGTGAACTTTTTTGAGAAACGTAAGAGTGAACTTTTTTGAGAAACGAAACTATTGGAGTAAGCGATGAAAAGAAAATGAAAAGGTAAGATTACTTTTACAGAAGATGATCCACACACACAAGCATAAAAATGCATGCAATGGTGAGCAGTCAGTTGATCAGCACAATAACATGGCCGCAATGACCACTTGGCTTTGTGCATTATGGTGATTACATTCTCTGGTCTGCTAGTGCTGTTGTCAGGGCACTACCAATGTCATTGCTAATCAGCGAATTCGCGCATTGGCGCGAACACGCATGCGCGCCCAATCACGGGCGAACGCAGTCCGAAATGTGCATGCGCCAATGCGCACGCGCATACGCAAGTGCGTAATGGCGCTTGGCGCTAAACGGCCTATTTAAAGCCAGCAATCTCAACAACATGTTGCTGGATGATCAACAGCCTCCCGTGTTCCCTGTGCCTTGTAACCTGCTGATCGTGACTCCCTGTTGCCGACCCGGACTGTCTGACGTTGTTTCTCCTGGCTCCTGACCCCTTGGCTTACTCCTGGTTTCCTGTTGTCTGCTCCTATACTTGACCTCGGCTTGGCTCTTGACTTCTCTACAGCATACTCCCAGTCTGTTCCTGTTTGCATCCTGCTACTGCCTGGCTTGCCAAAGTGTTCCGGACCTGCTTGGAACTTCACAACAAGCTTTGTTCCTGCTTCCATCTGGTCATCCCAACCGGCAACCCGTACAACTTTGGGCACAGCACTCCCTGTCCCACTTCCAGGGGTGCTCTGCACCTAGCCGCAAGGGGGAGCCCTCTCTACACTCCGGCTTCGGATCAGGTACGTGACAGTATCATCCAGCCATGACAGAAGCCGAGAGAGGTGTCTCCCCGTTGGAAGCTTTATGTCAACAAGTAACAACATTAACCCAAGCGGTTAAGAACCTCCAAGATGGTTACTTCCAGATAGAAGGTCGCCTCCAGAACCTGTCAGCACCATCTTTGCCGGCAACCCCTGGTCCATCCGCTGCAGTCTCCGCCTCCGCTCCTTCAGCTTCAGGACCCTCAGCACCTGCTGTGATGGCTCCTCCCCCTGAGCTGAGGGTACCCACTCCGGAACGTTTCTCTGGTGACCGCAAGAAATTCAAGTCGTTTAAAAACGCTTGCCTGCTATATCTGGCTCTACAGCCTAGAACTTTTGCCTCAGAGACAGTTAAAGTGGGGTTTGTTATTTCCTTATTATCCAATGAACCCCAATCATGGGCCCACCATCTGTTGGAACAGAAAGACCCTGCCTTGAACTCTATAGACGTTTTCTTTGCTTCTATGGGTCAATTGTATGATGACCCACAACGCACGGCCACTGCCGAGGCAACCCTCCACAAGTTACAGCAAGGCCGTCGCCCTGTGGAGGACTATACCGTGGACTTTTGTAGGTGGGCTGCAGACACGGGTTGGAATGAGGCCGCCCTCAAATATCAGTATCGGCTAGGCCTTTCCGAGACCCTTAAGGATGAACTCGCAAGAATAGAGACCCCCACCACATTGGAAGGTCTCATTCAGCTTTCTATTCAGCTGGACAGACGTTTACGGGAGCGTCGGTCGGAACGTGCACAATTATTTCAGCCATCTTGGATGCTGCCCAAAGTTCCGCCAACTCCGGCACCGCTGCCCACGGCTGCCAGTCCGATTCCCCCTGATGAACCGATGCAGATTGGGGCGGTCCGCACAGCTTTAACTCCTGCTGAACGACTTCGTCTCCGGCAAGCAAACCTGTGCCTTTACTGTGGAGGAGATGGACACTTCCTTCGCAACTGCCCGGTGAGACCAAGTAAGGCTCCTTCTCCCAGCTGCATGCATCTCCAGATTCCGGGACCTTCCCCAACTCACCTAGTCCTCTCTGTGTCTTTGCAGGTTTCGGAAGGGGAAGTCAAGCTGCCCGCCATCATTGACTCCGGAGCCTGCAGTTGCTTCCTGGATATCTCTTTAGCAAAGGCCCTTCATATCCCGCTTCAGACTAAAGGCCATAAACTAGAGATCAGTGTTAATTTTGGCAGCAAATTTCAATTTAGTTTTAGTCTTAGTCTTAGGACTAAAATGGCATTTTAGTTTTAGTCCCATTTTAGTCTTCTGCAAGTGTTTTAGTTTTAGTCGTATTTAGTCGATTAAAACTCCAGTATATTTTAGTCGACTAAAACGTCCTACATATTAGTCGACTAAAACTCATTTTAGTCATCTATAATCAAATGGGTGTAGTTTAATTGTAATTTGTAATGCATTATTTAAGCATTTCTCTACAATTTCCAAACTCATTATATACTACTGCTGGTCCTGGAGTGAAAAATCGAATATGTTATTTATGGTACTAAGCTTTGAGCATGCACCAGTGTTAATTTTGGCAGCAAATTTCGATTTAGTTTTAGTTATAGTCTTTTGACTAAAATGCCATTTTAGTTTTAGTCGTATTTTAGTCATCTGAATTGTGTTAGTCGACGAAAACGTTTTAGTCGGTTTTAGTCGACGAAATTAACACTGCTAGAGATCCACCTTGCAGATGGCACCACGCCCAGATCAGGGCCCATTACTCAGGAAACCCTACCCATCCTTTCCACAACTGGCCCCAACCATCAGGAATTCCTTCACTTTGATGTTCTTCCTTCACCCATGTTTCCCATAATTTTGGGAATTCCTTGGTTACGGGCACATAACCCACAGATAGACTGGCTCAAAGGTGAGGTTTCCTTTAAATCAATGTACTGCCTCCAACACTGTATGCCATCTGGAATCCTGCAGTCTACAAGCTGTCTCTCCATTCAACCTGTCTCTAATGCCAGCCAAGAGGTCCCTTCAGTTTATCACGACTTTCTGGATGTCTTTGACAAGAAAAAAGCGGACGCACTACCACCTCACCGTCCCTATGATTGCCCAATTGAACTGTTGCCCGGTGCAGAAATTCCCTTTGGGCGTATCTTTCCACTTTCAGAAACAGAGCTTGAAGCCTTACGTCAATATATTGATGAGAACCTCAAGAAGGGATTTATTCGTCCTTCTTCTTCCCCGGCAGGAGCTGGGATCTTCTTCGTGGAGAAGAAGGATCACACTCTCAGGCCATGTGTGGATTACAGGGACCTAAATAAAATTACCATTAAAAATCGGTACCCTCTTCCCCTCGTTCCCGAACTCTTTCAAAGGTTCCGTACCGCCCGAGTTTTCACTAAACTAGACTTGCGAGGGGCCTACAACCTGGTACGGATCCGCGAGGGCGACGACTGGAAAACTGCCTTTCGAACCCGCTTCGGGCACTACGAATACCTTGTCATGCCCTTCGGTCTGTGCAATGCCCCGGCAACTTTTCAACACCTAGTGAATGATATCTTCAGGGAATTTTTGGACAATTTTCTCATTGTTTACTTGGATGATATCCTTATTTTTTCTGCCACCCTGGAACTGCACAGAAAACATGTAAGGAAGGTACTGGCTACTCTAAGGAAACACGGACTTTATGCAAAATCAGAAAAGTGCGAATTCGAAAAATCGTCTATACAATTCCTGGGCTTGATCATCTCAACAGATGGAGTGGCAATTGATCCTCAAAAAGTATCTGCCATCCTGGAGTGGCCTGCTCCCACAGACAAGAAAGGCATCTAAAGGTTTGTGGGTTTTGCAAACTTCTACCGGAGGTTCATCAAAGACTTTTCTCGCATTATTGCTCCTATTACCCAAATGACCCGGCAACACACCCGTTTTCAATGGTCCTCAGCAGCTCAGATGGCATTTGACAAGCTCAAAGCCCTGTTTACAAGTGCCCCTGTGTTAAAACATCCAGATCCAGCCTTGCCTTACGTCCTAGAGGTCGATGCTTCAGAAGTGGCCACAGGAGCAGTTCTCTCCCAACGCCAAGGACCCAAGGCGATGCTTCACCCAGTTGCTTTTTTCTCCCGGAAGCTCAGCCAACCTGAAAGGAATTACGATGTGGGTGATCGGGAACTGTTGGCCATTAAGGCTGCTTTTGAAGAATGGCGGTATCTGTTAGAAGGTGCAGCACATCCGATAATGATATTCACCGACCACAAAAATCTTGAATATGTCAGATCGGCCAAACGTTTGAGACCTCGACAAGCCAGATGGGCATTATTTTTCTCAAGATTCAATTTTCATCTCACGTACCGTCCGGGCTCCAAAAACGGGAAGGCGGACGCTCTCTCACGGATGTTCCCTGAAACCCCTGTGAATACCACCCCCAGCACTATCCTGTCCTCCCAAAATTTTCTCCTAATGCAACCAGACCTTAGGTCTACCCTGGAATCAGCCTCTGCCCGATGTTTTGTTCCTGAGATCCCTTCACTCGAGAAACGAGGAAAACTTTTTTGGCACAAGGACAAGATCTTTGTACCTCAGGAAACCAGACTCGCAGTCTTTAAAGCATGCCACGATCACCAACTAGCTGGCCACTTCGGGGTCCGCAAAACTCTGGAACTAATCCAACGGGCCTATTGGTGGCCAAACTTAAGGCAGGACTGTCAAAATTACGTGAGCTCCTGTACAACCTGCCTTCGTAACAAGGGCAGCCACGTCCAAGCCTGGGGTCTACTAAGACCACTTCCTGTCCCAAGTCGGCCATGGGAAATGTTGTCTATGGACTTCATTGTAGATCTACCCTCTTCAGACGGATTCTCCACAATCATGGTGGTGGTGGATCGCCTATCAAAAATGGCCCACTTCTTGCCCATGATAGGTACTCCTTCGGCCATGGACACTGCACACACATTTGTGAAAGAGATCTTAAGGCTACATGGTCTACCCGGCAGTATCGTGTCCGATCGTGGGGTACAATTTACCTCCAGATTCTGGAGGGCGCTCTGTAAGGTCTTAAACATCCAGGTCTGCTTGTCTTCAGCTTACCACCCTCAAACTAATGGCCAAACTGAAAGAGCTAACCAGACATTGGAGCAATACCTCCGCTGCTTTTCTACCTTTTCCCAGGACAACTGGGCAGTCTTACTGCCATGTGCAGAATTCGCTTATAACAACTCCATCCATGCCTCCACTCGTCAGTCTCCATTCTGGGCGAACTACGGATTCCACCCATCTTCTCTGCCTACACCTATGCCCGAAGCTACTGTACCTGCCGTCCAAGACAGGGTAGCCCTTATACAAGAAAACTTCCTACTCTTACAGGAAACCTTGCAAAAAGCACAAATGGATTACAAGGAATTCTGACAAGAGGAAGAAGGACAGTCCAGCTCTGAAGGTAGGAGACAAAGTGTGGCTCTCCACAGTGAACCTTAAGTTGTCCTGCCCATCCAGAAAGCTGGGTCCGAAGTTCATTGGCCCCTTTTCGATCAAAAGGATGATCAATCCCGTGGCCTTTGAACTTTGTCTTCCAAGCACATACAGGATTCACCCAGTCTTCCACGTCTCCCTGCTAAAGCCTGCAAATCCTGGCCCCTTTCCTGGAAGAGATGACTTGCCTCCACCTCCTGTTACGGTAGATGGAGAAACTGAGTACGAGATTGAATCCATCTTGGATTGCCGGAAAAGAGGAAGGCAGGTTCAGTACCTGATAAAATGGAAAGGCTATGCACCTGAGGAGAGTTCGTGGGAACCGGCGAAGAACATACACGCTCCCAGACTCCTGCGAGTATTCTTCAACAGATTCCCTAAAAAGCGATCTTACTTGGGCATCCGGAGGCTGCCCCTCGGGGGGGGCACTGTCAGGGCACTACCAATGTCATTGCTAATCAGCGAATTCGCGCATTGGCGCGAACACGCATGCGCCCCAATCACTGGCGAACGCAGTCCGAAATGTGCGTGCGCCAATGCGCACGCGCATACGCAAGTGCGTAATAGCGCTTGGCGCTAAACGGCCTATTTAAAGCCAGCAATCTCAACAACAAGTTGCTGGATGATCAACAGCCTCCCGTGTTCCCTGTGCCTTGTAACCTGCTGATCGTAATTCCCTGTTGCCGATCCGGACTGTCTGACGTGGTTTCTCCTGGCTCCTGACCCCTTGGCTTACTCCTGGTTTCCTGTTGTCTGCTCCTATACTTGACCTCGGCTTGGCTCTTGACTTCTCTACAGCATACTCCCAGTCTGTTCCTGTTTGCATCCTGCTACTGCCTGGCTTGCCAAAGTGTTCCGGACCTGCTTGGAACTTCACAACAAGCTTTGTTCCTGCTTCCATCTGGTCATCCCAACCGGCAACCCGTGCAACTTCGGGCACAGCACTCCCTGTCCCACTTCCAGGGGTGCTCTGCACCTAGCCGCAAGGGGGAGCCCTCTCTACACTCCGGCTTCGGATCAGGTACGTGACAGCTGTATATGATGTATGGATCATCTTCTGTTAGAGCTGCATGATTCTGTTGAGTATGGGACAGGAAGTGAAGGGAAATCTCCTCAATTGGACACAGATGGTGAAAATAAAATCTGACAGGGGTTATAACCCTACCTTGCTTTATCTAAAATGAAAAAAAAAATTTTCCCTATAGTTCTGCTTTAAGCACTTGCCAACCGGGCCATAGCCGAATGACGGCTTCAGCGTGGTCGGCTTATTTTGGGAGGGCGTACAATGATGTCCTCCCAGAATCACGCTTCCCGCATGCCCCCTGGGTCGTGCACACGGAAGTGTTCATTCTCATTTGGTCCCTTGGTAAAGGGCCAATGACAGCTGCCCTTTACCACGTTATCGCTCTGTCCAATGACGGCGCTATCAGCTGTCAACAAACCGGCGCATGTCCGGTTCAGTTCTCTCCTCTCCTCACACGCTGTACACAGCGATCAGTACAGCGTGCGAGGAGAGGAGGGAGGCTGCAGCACCGCTCATCCCCTGCCCCCTCCTTACCTCAAACATACCACAGTCATGCCTCGATCATACCACAGTCATGCCTCAATACTCACACATGTGGCATCGCCATACTCAGGAGGAGTATCAGAATGTATTTTGGGTGTAATTGTTGCTATGTACATGCTATGTGTTAGAAATTTCTTATAAATTGACAACTTTGTGTAAAAACAAATGTGTTTTCATTTTCTTTCCACATTTTCCAAAAAATTGTGGAAAAAAATGAAGTGTTGGGGTGTTTGCTTTCCAAAATGGGGTCATTTTGTGGGCATTTCCATTGTCCTGGTGCTCCAGGGCCTTCAAAAGTGTGATAGGTAGTCAGGAAATGATATGTGTAATTTTTGCTCCTAGAACACCTAGAGGTGCTACTTGGATGTTGGGCCTCTGTATGTGGCCAGGCTGAGTAAAAGTCTCACATGTGGTATCACCATACTCAGGAGGAGTAGCAGAATGTATTTTGGGGTGTAGTTGCAAGTATACCGATACAGTGTGTGAGAAATAACTTGGTAATATGACAATTTTGTGAAAAAAATCTTCTTATTGCAAAAAATTGTGGGAAAAATTACAACTTCAAAAAACTCACCATGCCTCTTACTAAATACCTTGGAATGTCTACTTTCCAAAAGGGGTCATTTGGGGGGTATTTGTACTTTCCTGGCTTGGTAGGGTCTCAAGAAATGAGATAGGCTGGCAGTACATCAGGTGTGATCAACTTTCAATGATTGGCGCCATAGCTTGTAGACTCTATAACCTTCACAAACACCAAATAATATATACTTATTTGGGTTATTTTTCCCAAAGATATGTAGCAGTATAACTTTTGGCCAAACTTTATGAAGAAAAATTACTACATTTAAAAAAATTTAAAACTGAAACGAAGAAAATGCTTTTTTTTTTTTACGAAATTTTCTGTCACAAAAAAAAAAAAACCTAATAATGAATCAATACCCCCAAAAGAAATCTCTATTTGTGTGAAAAAAAGGACAAAAATGTCATGTGTCAGTGTTGCATGACTGAGTAATTGTCATTCAAAATGTGAGAGCACTGAATGCTGAAAATTGGTCTGGTTAGAAAGGGGGTTTAGGTGCCCAGTGGGTAAGTGGTTTACCTAAAAAGAGAAAAAAAAACAGTGAAAAAGGTAAATTGAAAAGTTTAGAGCAGCATTACACAAAAACAATCAAATACTTAAAAAAAAAAAAAAAAAAAAAAACACAAATACAAAGAACACTAAATTAAATAAGTTAACCTAAATAACCTCCCACCAAAAAGAGCCCACCTTCTTGATAAGGGAAAAAAAATAGAACTTTTTTCACGCAAATTTCACCTAAGCTGCCTAAAAAGTTCAGTTGAGAGTTTCTGCTTTGGTAAGATTTTGCAACAAAATGTATCACTCCACTCATCCGTCAGGCAGGTCACCTGAGGCCATCCCTCAATAAAAGTGGACAAGATGAAAGAACTCATGGTGTGAGATTTCATTTAGCAAGTAGACAAATGAATGTCATTGGACATGTCAAAAGCAGATGACTGCACTCTGAGAGAACATCTGGTAATGACAAAGATAGCTTTCTGTTGGGTCTCCAAGCATTTTGATACAGGAACAAACGTTGATCGGGTAGAACATACAATAGCACAGGACAATCCTACTTTATTGAAAATGAATTTTTTTGCAATAATTTATAGCAATGAATGAAACCTAGGAATGCCAGTGTAACCAAAATCTAAACAATAGAAACTTGCTGGTTTGCACTTACCAAACAATGTGGTCTAACACTTTTTTGGGGGGGAAAGGTGAAAACAGTGTTCCAGGGGATATATGTGTGTAGGAGATAGGGAGGAGCTAGACAAGATGCATGTTAGGTAGAGTTGACTATCTTGGCTACAAGACAGATCAGTACCTCCACATCTTTGAGACCTTATGAACCATTCCCTCAGAGTTGGTTTACACCTGTGTGATTCACATGCGATCTGGGCGCAGTGCCATTTTAGCTTATGAATTTCAATGGGCTAAAATCATGCCGGATCGTATCAAAAGAAGTGCATTCATTGTTACTGTACCACGAGATCCGGTGCAAGCAAATGCACTGCACCTGCTGCCGTTTGCAATTGTAGTGTTTTTTGAACACAGTGCAGGAAACGCACACAGAACACGTTTCCCGTGTTGCATTCTGGTGTGAATTGACCCTTACTGCTGAATTAATTGGTTGTACTTTAACATTAGCATACACCTACAGTATATATATAACAAGATCCGTAGCAGTATTCAGCAGTATAACTGGTGTAGATGCAGGGAGAGCATTAACTGAATTTAGACTTTCCATCAACGTTCTGTATTTTAGCTTTACCTGCCTATTACTTTCTTTTTATTAGTCCTTTAATAGCTGTGCAGCTGCATTGCAGCTATCCCCTTTGCGCTGTATAAAATACCTGTATAAAAAGTGTGAGTTGTTTGATTTCATTGTGTACTCGCTGTTCTGTATTAAAGAACATTCACTGTACGTGTGGCCTTTTAGCAATAACAGTGTGACATTGAACTACATTATCATTTTAAGCAACCAAACAATAACTGGTAAGGTTCTAACCTAATGCCTTTTTTAACTTCACATCTACAGCATTCATGATAACAAATGTCAGAATATTCAGTAGGATTTTTTGAAGGACAGCTTTAGTTGAGTCACTGACAGCTACTTACACCTCTCAGGCTTTCCTTTAGTGAGATTTCTATTTAGTGATTTATACCTCCAGCTATCCTAAAAGGGTGTAATTAAAGTGTCACTGTTTAAAACTGGACTTCTTCATGTGAAG
Source organism: Pelophylax lessonae (assembly GCF_965119305.1). Taxonomy (NCBI): domain Eukaryota; kingdom Metazoa; phylum Chordata; class Amphibia; order Anura; family Ranidae; genus Pelophylax; species Pelophylax lessonae. The sequence continues at coordinate 118,188,448 of NC_138774.1, read as the reverse complement.
AATCCTTCAGTTCTGGAGACATCATTATTTGGCAGGACAGTGGCCTCTGCATTTGGGCAAAACTGAGAATTCTGGCAAAGATTTATCACACTGGAGTCCCTGGAAGGTATAAAAGCCAACAAAAATAAAAATACAGGATTTTGGCAGAGTTGTCCTTTAAATCATAACTCTTAAAATCTACCAATAAAAAGTTCATGCCCGGAACATTACCCTTACATTAGACCCTAAGCTCTGCCTCTTAGGCTGGTTAGATGATGAACTGAATACTCCTATTTACACTGCAATCCTTCATAGTTTTTATTGCTAAAAACTGTATAGCTCGGAAATTGATTTCACTAACACCCTCTTCCCATGTAGAATGGGTTCAGGCTGTTAACGAGACACTAATTAGAAAACAACTGGTATATAAACACAGAGGAAGCCTGGCAAAATGTACTAATATTTTAGACACCTGGCTAAGCACCATTCCAACTGGTCAGAGATAGGATACTGAGCGGAGGAGTACCCTCTGGCTTAGTGTTAAGGATTTTTTTATATCTATTAGCAATCTTATGGTTAAATCAATGTGGGACTGGGGTCAGATATATAAGTACTCTGACTTGACACACACCATCCTTAGCAATCCAGGATATGAAGTTCCCCCTTTGTTCAGTCCATAGAATTGTACTAAGTTTATTACATTTGGACATACCGAGGCTCTAAGGTTAACCACTTCCCGACCACCTGCTGCCTTTTTACTGCGGCAGGGTGGCTCTCCTGCGCAAACCAGCGTAAACCTACATCGATCGCACGTGGGACGCTCCGGCAGCGCGCTCCCGCCCCCACTCGGCAGCGGGGAAGCCGATGCACGGGTCAGGCAGCTCCGATTGTCGCCTGACACCCATGATCGTTCCCCGCTGAGAGAGAAGGACGGTCAGCTGTTGTAAACACAGCCGACCATTCTTCTCCCTGAAATGATCATAGAGCCCATGTGATCCTTCTATATAGCATCACTCTATATAGCATCACATGTCTCTGTGGTCATTTCAGAAGCCATGCCCCCCCCTCCCACAGTTAGAATCATTCCCCTAGGCTCACATTTAACCCATTGATCACCCACAGGGTTAACCCCTTCCCTGTCAATGGCATTATTACAGTAACAGTGCATGTCACTGGTACCCCCAAAAGTGTCAAAAATGTCAGGGGTCCAATCTGTCCACCGCAATGCCGCAGTCCCGCAAAAAATCGCAGATCACCGCCATTACTAGTAAAAATAAATAAATAAATAAAAATGACATAACTCTTTCTCGTAGTTAGTAGACGCAATAACTTTTGTGCAAACCAATCAAAATACGCTTATTGCGATTTTTTTTTTTACCAAAAATATGTAGCAGAAAACAAAATGGCCTTGAAATGTTAAAAAATTATGATTTTTAATTTTTTTTTTTTGAAAATGTTATATAGCAAAATGTGAAAAATATATATATTTTTTTTTCAAAATTGTTGCCCTTTTTTTTGTTTTTAGTGCAAAAAATAGAAATCGCACAGGTGATCAAATACCACCAAAAGAAAGCTCTATTTGTGGGAAAAAAAGGACATCCATTTTATTTGGGTACAGCGTGACACGACCGCGCAATTGTCCGTTAAAGTAACACAGTGCCGAATCGCAAAACAGGGCCTGGTCAGGAAGGGGGCAAATCCTTCCAGTCTTAAAGTGGTTAATACACTGTAGTTTTAGGCAGTGTATAAAATTTTTTATCTTACTTTTTCCCTACTTTTCTCCCCCCCCCCTTTCTTTTTTAAGTTGAATTACTTTATTACAAATTTAGCATTTTTGTTTTTTTAAGGTTTGTTTTTGAGTCTATTATCTTGTCAAATTATACATGCATCTGAATGCCTAATATATACCTTGCTTGAATGACACAATTTGTTTGACACGGATTCTCTGTCATAATGTATGTGCTCAAAGCTTCAGCAGATTTCATACCTGTATGTTATGTATGTATCACAATACTTTGTATCTCATACAAGGTTTTCTGAAGGTAACTGTGTGAACACATGTAGACCTTGTTTATGAGAATTTTTAGAATACAAATTATCTGATTTAAAAAAAAAAAAAGTAATGAAGTATGTGGTTTACCTGACAAACTGCTGTACTGGTTTTAAAAGGGATGTTGTGGTACAGGTTTTCTTTTTTTATGGTCAATCTTAAATACTGTATGTTTAGTCAGGAAAATATGTAATAACTGCATATACATATTTGTATCCTTATAACAGGAGGAGCTTTAGGCTCATTTTCACATATTTTACAGTTTCCTCGTACCTACTGCTGAAGAAAATCTATTGCTTACAGAGCTCAATAGGTCATCCTGAATTTAAAAAACAATGTGGATAATATCAGAGCAGTGACTCCTCCCTCTCATGCAACCTCTTGCCTGAAAGGAAATAAATATGCAGTGCTCTCATTTTAGTAACCCATAATGCTCTGATAATCCTTTCTCTTAGGTGCACAGTATTAATATACTGTTGATCTCTATGTAACCTCAAAAATGGCCTGGTTTCTGCAAAAAGTGCTCAGTTATGTCACTCAATCTGTTTTTATCAGGGCTTTTATAGACACATACAGATTTTGTATTAGACTTGATCTTGATCTCTCATATTAATAAAACAGTACTGTGAGCACTTACCCAAACATACTGGGATGAACTGCCAGGCACTCAGCCTGGGTGCCTCCGCCAAGATACAGTTTCCTCCACTCTGGAACCAGGAACCATTATAGCTGAGCATAGCACCCAATACCTAGAACACTAGCTTAGGTGCAAACTGCAACTGGCTTTATTGTAAATTCATACAAAAAAGATATACCACACAAAGTCGGATAAGAGCTTGATCACATTAGCCTAAACAATACAAACTCTAAACAGTAATAACTTCAGTACATCTAATGAACAGCTAACTTTAACACATAAACATCTCAAAATGGTTCAGTAACAAGGTAAGGTGGACACAATGCAAGTCACATCTGCAAGAGGATTAGCAGACAGACAGAAACAATAGGTGACTCAATTAACAATGGGGACTACCAACTTGGAGGCACACAATGGGGAAATGATGCCTTAGTAAACATATTATAGCAGGAGACCCCAGCATCTGGTTGTTTTGAGCTGATTGTGTTGACATCTGCTTTGAGTCTCTAAATCTGGGGGGGGGTTGAAGCAATCAATTCTATCTTGAGCATACAGGCCCCAAATCTTTATCTGGGTCCTCCAGTTCTCAGAGTCTGTGAGTTTCATGGAGATATAGACCAGAATCTGAAGCAAAAACACTCCAAAGGTCCCCCAGGCGCACCCCTCCCAAAGAATAGAGCCCTCTCAAAAGCCAGGGCCCATAGTCATCAAGCAAGAGGCTGCAGTCCCCTCCAAAAGCCCAAGTCCATGTTGGGTGTGTCACACAGACCATTTACATTATATTCAGTAAGGTTGACCACTACCCCTCACATTTGTTAAAAAAATGTTTTTACCTGTCAGATCAAATTTGTAATAAATCTGATTGAGTTGGCCATCTTTTAAAAGTCTACCCAATGCTTTCTGCACCCATATTTGTTTGCATCTTTTTATTCCATTTGATTCTAGCCCTTGGAAGAATAACCTAAATCCCCATTCTCATGGTTGTAATACTACATGCATAAACAGAGGTTGTCTTCATTTATAAATGCATATAAAAATATTCATTGCATCTATAGGGAAAGATAGCTGAAATTATATGCAAGTCTCAGGTTCACCTGTAAAAGTCAAGGTTGGCTCCACTTCTTCCTACCTCCTAGGCTGTCCAATAGCTCCTGTAATGTGATTGGTGGCCTCTCTGACCCAATGGAAGGCTTAGGAGCCATTAGAGGGTAGAGCCAAACACACCTTATACAGAAAAGTTGAAATATGGATATAAATTCCAATGTCTAAAGTTCTGGATGTACTTATTGTTTTGGTATGTCGATTTAACAGAAATTGTACTTTAAAATATCATATCCAATGATTAGCTTGAACAGCAAAGGTTTGTGACAAGCACCCTCACATTTTATATTGGTGCATCAAGGTGTATATAGTTCCCTCTAAACCTATACTGTTCTAAAGAACATAACCAACGGGCATTAATAGATTTCCTTTTATTATCAGCGGTGATTATCCGTATCTACGGCTGTTACAGTTCGAGCAGAGGGAAAAAAAAGTAAGTAAGACCTGAAAGCTTACTGATGAGTAAACAGTAAATTTAGCCTGGGAAATGCTGGCAAGGCTATAAAATTCAGGACACCATCTGTCTCCGTGCTTGCAGCAAGACTTCTATGTGATAATTAAAATGTCATGCACATTTTTAACTGGAATAATCCTTACTAGTAAAGATTGAATCAGAGTTGTTTACATTAGAAAGATAATCAGACATGAGCATATTATGCCGCTTTCTTTATTGCCCTCATGTATTGAAGATGCATTTATTAGCTTATATGCCAAGACCTCGATGGCGACAACACGGTCATATCCCTGTAGAGTTTTGCAGTCAGCTTTGCATTATATTGCAGAAATCTCTTCCAAGGTCACAAGGGAGGGTGAGAGATTTTTAATTTAGCAAAACAACAGGCAGGAAGCATCAATTTTCAAGTATGAAGCTGGCAACCTTTGCCACGCTAAATGTTGCTACAGATCTCAGAATCCTCAGCTGAGTGGATACAGTACAATTTGGCAGTGGCCAGTGGCCTTAGCTTAGCCCTTAGGGTACCCACAGACTGGTTTTCAGAGGCAGCTCAGATAACTAAGCAATGCATGAGATAATCCGCTTGCGTAGGGGTGCCCTTGTGAGGCATAATCTTGGTCTTCAAAGGTTTTCCATGCAATGGAAAAGTCCATATAGCTGGTCACTGATGGTTCCTTTTTCTCCATAGAAAAGGAACAATTTTTTCAGTGATGGGCATCACTGTAAAATATCAGTTAACAATCACTATTATTTCTAAGACAGTTGTCATTATATATATATGCCCTCATTCCATGGTGCAGCAGAGCAATCTGTCTAACAGACCTTAACAAAGTGGTGTCCATCTGCACAAAACACTGATTCCCTGTTGCATAAATGTGAATGAGATCCATAAAAGATGGCTTCAGCTGCAGTTCCCAGTCAAACACATCTAATCTAACGCATCGAGCTGTCACATGGCTTCTATCTTCACCCGGTCCTTCCTCTGGGTTTGCGGGTTTTGGCAACTTGAATGGCCGAGCCGTGATGATGTCACTCCCACACATGCACACGGGGGCCATGGACGTCACCTGCTGCTACACAAGTAAATATCTTCTAATCTGCACACTTTTAGGAGATATTTACAGTACCTACAGGTGAGCCTTATTATAGGCTTACCTGTAGGTAAAATAAACATAACAGAGTTTACCACCACTTTAATTCTGCTAACTAATTCTAAGGAAATAATTGACAAAATATTGGTTCAGCCCCCAAAATAGACACCAATATTGCATGGAGATGACAAGTACCCTTTAAGTAAAACTCAATCCTTATGCTCTATATTAAATATTTTATTATGTCTAAAGAAATTTGATGAGCCAAAGTGCTCCATTTCCATTTTATTGTCCTGATTAACTTACTTTTGCTAATATATGTTGCATATCCAATTCAATTAATTTGGAATCCCCTTTTCATTATTTAGTTAGGATCTTTGTGCTCTACTGAGCAGGACGCTCAGTGCTATGTTCATCTGAGACCAGCTCTGTGATTATATTATCCTACCGAATTAAATACAATAAGCCAGAGTTGAAATTATTATTCTGCCTGGTATGCAAATGGATGTGATTTCCATACAGGTTTTTAAACTAAAATAGATTCTATTGTCAACAGGTGAAACACAAAAAGCCAAGCAGAGGGATAAAGTTGAATTTCTATAGCTCCAAGACTAGAATGGCATTTATCAGCATTGATATAAAGTAATAAAACAATGATAAAATGTGTGTGTATGCCTATTTCCATCAAGGTACAATCCTATAGTTTTCCCATAGTGAATGCAGCTTAACATATTTTGTGGTGGATCAGGAGAGAATATAAATGTTTAAAATACAGTTTTGTGATTGATTAGTATCAGCAGCTCAAACTTTGGCTATTCAAAATATGGGTGTTTTTTTTTAATTCCCACTTTAATAATAGTCTACAATCTATGCAAGGTTCATGCAGGGCAGGGCATAGTAAAGGGGCCAGAAGAGGAAGATGCACACCACCAGTCACTTCTATGATAATATATAGAGAAAAAGATGACACTGGAATATAGTGTATCTACCCGCGCCTAGGAGGGTGTTGTGCTCAATTTTCAAATTATTAAGTGAATATATAGCAGCAGCTGTAGGATAATGGTAAATGTCAAAAGAATAGCCTAGGCTATATACAGCGCTTGCTGGTGACCTATTAATTTATATGGAATAATAAATAAATAATAATAATTTAAATAATAAATAATAATAATAAATAGATAAATATGGAAATTGCAGTGCATACAAAATATAATGAATAATATAATAAATAGTAGATATAATATAAAAAATAGTATAAAAATAGTAAAACTTGTAGCAAATATTGTGTTAAATATTTGTGCAAAAATTGTGAATGGTGAGAAATAAAGTCCAACAAAGTTGCAAAATATAATATGACAGTCCTTTCCAAAGTACCGGTGGCATATGGTAAAAATTGGATCACTTACCAGAGATAATGGGTCTTATGTGCTGTGTAGCACTAAGACCAGACAAGCTTGGAGGCCTTCCAGGCCAATAATGGGGGTCCCCTATGCTGCTCCTAGTGGGGTGAAGGTTGGATCCCTCCTCACCTAGTTTCACTCCTCAGGGTATGGAGTCAGGGTTATGCAAAGAAATAATATGCTCCAGATGGTGTAGTACGTTTTTAAAAGTTTATTTTGTATGCACTGTGATTTCCATATTTATCTATTTATTATTTAAATTATTATTATTTAATTTATTCACCAATATAAATTAATAGGTCACCAGCAAGCGCTGTATATAGCCTAGGCCAGTGATGGCGAACCTTGGCACCCCAGATGTTTTGTAACTACATTTCCCATGATGCTCAACTACACTGCGTAGTGCATGAGCATCATGGGAAATGTAGTCCCAAAACATCTGGGGTGCCAAGGTTCGCCATCACTGGCCTAGGCTATTCTTTTGACACTTCTATGATAATGCCAATGGTTAAAAAATATCTAGAGTCAAAAATAAAAATGTAATCGGTTGCAGCTTCCCAGCCCTTGGATGTGGCAAGTGCAGAAAAATACCTGCTGACCGTGTCCAAAATGTTGTGTCCTTTCAACTTCCTGTGGGCCAAACTGAATTCTGAAACATTATTATCAGCTTTCCCAGCTATCTTCTGTCAACTACATAAAACTCCCCTCTATCTAATGGAGATGAGGCAGAAAGTGTATATAGTTCAATTCAGGGGAGCAACTTAGAGTGACAACACTGCTCCTCCAACGATACCATTCAGTGAATGAGCATTGTCCCTAGGACAGGAAACCCGTTACTGTCAATAATAAAGGAAGAGAAAAGGAAAATAAAAATAAATTGCCACATCTATACTGCAATATTTTACATGTTTAATTTTGGGTTAGGATCCACTTTAACTAATTGTTCTGTTTTTGGACATGTCAGAGATGCCAATACGATTTGAGTGTTGGTTCACACTTTGAGCCTCTTTAAGATACTTTTATACTATATATATTCCCATCAAGCCTGAGAAAAAAAATATCTATCTCATATCTAAGTAAATATATTTTACTATAACAAGCCTTTTATTTATATTATATTCCTTTTGCGTATTGATCTTGAGATTTGTTTCTTTGCTTAACATTTGTCTGAATAAACATGACTCCTTCTAGATGATAGAAACAATGTAACATTTTAGGATAATGTGCATTAATATACATTATATGTATTTTGGCAGTGAGACGGGAGGAAGGAAATTAAATGAATATTTCTTTTTTTTCCCACTTTCCTCTATTTACATGAGGTACAGGCCTCTGTTATACCGCATAGATGATTATCATTTTTCCTCTTGCCGAGTCAATTGAGAGTAGAAAGTCAACATTTTAGAATTTCTATTACCAAACTTTATTACCATTCATTAAATCCTACACAGTGCTTCCAGTAACTGTGTTCGCTCTAGAGGAGTATACATTTGTCATGGGTACACATGGAAAGAGATGTGAGATTAGAGAGCCTGTGTGCAATATTATATCTCCTGCCCAGAGCACAAAGGGAAACGCACTATTTTCTCCTCGTAATGAAAACTCTACACCTACTGCTGTGATATTCTGACACACACATGGGGAGATACTCTAAAATCAGAAATATTTTTATGGATAGCAGCTAGGTACAGTTTATGAAAAAGTCAGGCACCGTATTAAAAGGTAGACACAGTGTGTGGTAGGTCAGTGTTTCTCTGCAGACATCAAGTGACCCCAACAGGTCTTGTGTTGAGTATTAAAATTGCAATGCATACAATGGGTTTGATTTACTAAAACTGGAGAGTGAAAAATCCGGTGCAGCTGTACATGGTAGCCAATCAGCTGCTAACTTCAGCTTGTTCAATTAAGCTTTGACAAAAATATTTGGAAGCTGATTGGTTTCTATGCAGAGCTGCACCAGATGTTGCACTCTTCAGTTTTAGTAAATCCACCCAAACGTGTAGTGGTAGATGATACTTAAAACCTTACCTTCTGGTGGTATCTTGGGGGTTAACATAGATAGATGGTTAGATTTTAATTTGGCCTCCAACAGGTCTTGTGTTGAGTATTACAATGAATGCATACAAAGCGTAGTAGTAGGTGATAATGAAAATCTTACCTGCTGGTGAGTGACAGATAGATAGATAGATAGATAGATAGATAGATAGATAGATAGATAGATAGATAGATAGATAGATAGATAGATAGATAGGCGTAACTACAGGGGTTGCAATTGCAACCGGGCCCCATGCTCCAGGGGGCCTGTGCTGCTCCCCTGTACACCTGGATAGTGGGGGCAGTATGTAGAGAAATCACTGTCCTCCTCTTTTCTCCTGTAGCTGTAGGAGGAGAATGGAGGAGATTGGTTCCTCTATATTCTGCCCCCGCCACTCCTCCTATCCATTTCACTTGTGTTCTGCTGTCTCTGGGCCCCTGTGTGCTCCCCTGGTCCCCCCCCCCCCCACTGTGCTGCCGGTTTCCTCCCTCCCCTCTCCTGCTGGCTGCAGCAGGGGATGTGTCACAATAGAGAAGCAGGAAGGGGTCGGTAAATATGTAATTTACCAGCTCCTTCCTTTTCTGAATGGACAGAGTCATAGTCAGTGACATTGTAAAAAAATAAAATAAAATGATAAAAAATAATACAATTAAAATACCAAAAAAAAAAAAAAAAACTACTGACACCAGTGGGTGAATTTCCAGGACCGTAAAGGTCACACTTGCAACCGGGCCCTGGCATTCCACCACCGTGGGGAGGCCCCAGGATGGCAGGAAGGGGGCCCACTGCAGAACTTGTGAAAGCGTCCCACTGCGGGACCATAATAAAGGGCCCCGCAACAATAGTAAAGGGCCTCAGGATCAGTGGAAAGAGCCCCAGGCGTGAAGGAAAGGGCCCCAGCCAGGAGTCCGGGGGGCCCTTCATGGTTTCTTGCACCGGGGCCCTGAAGGTTCTAGGTACGCAGATAGATAGATAGATAGATAGATAGATAGATAGATAGATAGATAGATAGATAGATAGATAGATAGATAGATAGATAGATAGATAGATAGATAGATAGATAGATAGATAGATAGATAGATAGATAGATAGATAGATAGATAGACAGACATGCTGACTTTATACAATTTTCTGCTGTAATTCAGGTTAGAAAAATGACAGAAACCGGTTGTGCTATGCCTGTGGATCATAGTTTGGCAATGCCTCTCATAGATCATATACAGATACATCTATATTGCTAGGTACTATGATAGATGCATAAATGGTATTGGCCTGCAGCTATAAAGTATTGCTACAATAAACACTATAGATCCAGCAGAAATACAGTATTGTATGGGTAGAACAGAATGACAGGTAATCATAACACTGGAGATTCGAGTACATTGTTTGTATAATGACACATAAATGCTCTTGAACTGTAGCCTTCAGATGTAAAAGGCATCGCATTAATTGCTCATAGATTTGAATGGAGTATGCTGTTCCCCTGGCATGTGAGTGAGCTATCAGCCCACTCTAATACCAAAGTGTTCTTATGTGCAGGAATTGTATTTCTCATTAAAAGCGATAAGGCAGTAACAGGTCTGTTTGCATTTTCATGGCTACAATTTCCTAGCCTAAAACCTGCTATTTTCAAAATCACTATGTGTTGTGGACTAAAATATATATCTGGTTGTGAAATGGGTACAGAACCATGCTAATCACTTTCTCCTAATTTAATTGCTGTTGAGTTCAAAAACATTTTGTGTTGTGTACAGTAACACGTTTTTGACTCTCAGAAATGATTACTGTTACTTTCTATATAGCCCCTTTTGACCCTAACACTTAAAAATGCTTAAGTTATTTGCTTCACTAGCTTTTAACCTAATGCAGTGAAAGGGTAATATATGGTTAGTACAGATTGTAGCACAAAAATGGTGTGTCGGGGAAAGAAAAGAAATGTGTGTATATATACTGTGTATATACAGTATCTCACAAAAGTGAGTACACCCCTCACATTTTTGTAAATATGTTATTATATCTTTTCATGTGACAACACTGAAGAAATTACACTTTGCTACAATGTAAAGTAGTGAGTGTACAGCTTGTATAACAGTGTAAATTTGCTGCCCCCTCAAAATAACCCAACACACAGCCATTAATGTCTAAACTGCTGGCAACAAAAGTGAGTACACCCCTAAGTGAAAATGTCCAAATTGGGCCCAATTAGCCATTTTCCCTCTTCCGTGTCATGTGATTGATTAGTGTTACAAGGTCTCAGGTGTGAATTGGGGAGTAGGTGTGTTACATTTGGTTTTATCGCTCTCACTCTCTCATACTGGTCACTGGAAGTTCAACATGGCACCTCATGGCAAAGAACTCTCTGGGGATCTGAAAAAAAGAATTGTTGCTCTACATAAAGATGACATTTAAAAAGGGCAGCTCCTTATGAATCTACAATAAAATAATTAGTGCATATAACTGTGAAAATTGAAATAGAAAAAAACAGTGCATCTAAATCACAAAAAGTGAGCCCATGGTTCACATAACATGGTGAGAAAATACTGGAAAACCAAAAAATTAAGCTGAAGTGCTCAGATATCCCAAATCTTCAGTGCAAAAGAACCCAGCACCAACATAAAAAGCATATGTGCTCACCAGAGAATATGGACCTAGGTATCTTACAGTAAATGGGTCAAACAGGCCAAGTAATCCTCATAGGAGAAAGTGGCTCAATCGTGAGGGATGGTCGATCAAAATAGATCCATATACTCCTGGATTAAGATGACTTGGTCTCTCGGCAGCACACCAATATAAAAAATAAGCCAAAGTACACATACATAGTGTAAAACTGCTTCAAATAAAATGTATTCCAACAGTAAAAACACTTACAGACATCCGCAGGTAACCTACATGTATTAAACAAAGTGATTACAGACAAGAAAAACCACTCTGACGCGTTTTGTCATGGATGACTTCTTCATAGGGATTGCCAGCTACATAAACATAGCCTAGGCTATAAGAAGATTGCCAATACCCTGAAACTGAGCTGCAGCACGGTAACCAAGGCCATACAGCAGTTTTAACAGGACAGGTTCCACTCAGAAAAGGCCTCGCCATGGTCGACCAAAGAAGTTGAGTGCATGTGCTCAGCGTCATATCCAGAGGTTGTCTTTGGGAAATAGACACATGAGTGCTGCCAGCATTGCTGCAGGGGTTGAAGAGGTGTGGGGGTCAGCCTGTCAGTGCTCAGACCATACGCCGCACACTGCATCACATTGGTCTGCATGGCTGTCATCCCAGAAGGAAGACTCTTCTAAAGATGATGCACAAGAAAGCCCACAAACAGTTTGCTGAAGACAAGCAGACTAAGGACATGGATTACTGGAACCGTGTCCTGTGGTCTGATGAGACCAAGGTAAACTTATTTGGTTCAAATGTGTCAAGCATGTGTGGTGGAAACCAGGTGTGGAGTACATAGAGAAGTATGTCCTGCCTACGGTCAAGCATGGTGGTGGGAGTGTCATGGTCTGGGGCTGCATGAGTACTGACGGCACTGGGGAGCTACAGTTCATTGAGGAAACCGTGAATGCAACAAGTACTGTGACATACTGAAGCAGAGCATGATCCCCTCTTTTCGGAGACTGGGCCGCAGGGCAGTATTCCAACATGATAATGACCCCAAACACACCTCCAAGACGACCACTGCCTTGCTAAAGAAGCTGAGGGTAAGGATGATGGACTGGCCAAGCATGTCTCCAGACCTAAACCATATTGAGCATCTATGGGGCATCCTTAAATGGAGGGTGGAGGAGAGCAAGGTCTCTAACATCCACCAGCTCCGTCATCATGAAGGAGTAGAAGAGGACTCCAGTGGCAACCTGTGAAGCTCTGGTGAACTCCATGCCCAAGAAGGTTAATGCAGTGCTGGAAAATAATGGTGGCCACACAAAATATTGACACTTTGGGCCCAATTTGGACATTTCCACCAAGGGGTGTACTCACATTTTTTGCCAGCGGTTTAGAAATTAATAGATGTGTGTTGTTATTTTGACGGGACAGCAAATGTACATTGTTACACAAACTGTACACTCACTGCTTTACATTGTAGCAAAGTGTAATTTCTTCAGTGTTGTCATATGAAAAGATATAATAAAATATTTACAAAAATGTGAGGTACATATAATATTACCAAAATTATTGCCTTTACACATGAACCTTGATGGCATCCCAGTCTTAGTCTGTAGAGTTTAATATTTGGCCCACCCTTTGCAGCTATACCAGGTTCAACTCTTCTGGGAAGGCTGTCCACAAGGTTTGTGAGTGTGTCTATGGGAATGTTTTACCATTAATCCAGAAGCTCATTTGTGAGGTCAGGCACTGATGTTGGAGAGAAGACCTGGCTTGCAGTCTGTGCTCTAATTCATCTCAAAGGTGTTCTATTGGGTTGAGGTCAGGATTCTGTGCAGGCTAGTCCAGTTCCTCCACCCCAAACTCAGTAACTAATGTCTTTAGGGACCTTGCAATGTGCACTGGTGAGCAGTCATGTTGGAACAGGAAAGGCCAACCCCAAACTGTTCCTACAAAGTTGGGAGCATGATATTGTCCAAAATGTCTTGTCATGCTTAGGCCTTAAAAGTTCCTTTCACTGAAACTAAGGGGCCAAGCCCAACCACTGAAAAACAACCCCACACCATAATCCCACCTCCACCAAATGATTTGGACCAGTGCACAAAGCAAGGTCCATAAAGACATGGATGAGCGAGTTTAGGGTGGAGTTTAAGTCCTGGCCTTAACCCAATAGAACACCTTTGGAATGAATTAAAATGCAGACTGCGATCCAGGCCTTCTGGAAGATTGGTCAAACCTTGTGGACAGCCTTCCCAGAAGAGTTGAAGCTTTTATAGTTGCAAAGGGTGGGCTAACTAAATTTTGAACCATATGGACTAAGACCATGATGCCATTAAATTTCATGTGCGTGTAAAGGCAGGCATCCCAATATTTTTGTTAATATAGTGTATACACACACACACACAGAGTAAATCCATATAGTTCATGCAAATTTCCCCATGTTTTTTCCCTTTAAGAATGCAACAAGTACAGAAAAATGCCCGGAGTCTCTGCCAGAAATCCAGTAAGAAAATAAGTTTCTGTTGTCTGGTGCACTGAATTTCCAAGCAGTGTTGTCAGTCTTATATAGGTTCATCCCTGCTGAGCTTCAGAACCTTATCTATCCCTACCCCTTCCTGTCTCTCTCCACATACATTGATTTCCTTCCCAGTAAAACAAAGCTGCTAAACAAAGCCCTTTTCTCCCAAGGGCTTGTGCAGGAAAAGAGCCTACAACAACACATGGTAGCACACTGCTGTGTGTTGCGTTCCCAAAACTGGGGTGCTTGGCAGCCTAATCATAATGGTAGTTAACACAATGAGCAGTTGTGATCTCTACCTACCAGCTTAAAAATAATATAATATAATATTATAAATATAAAAATATATAATAATACAAACACAACTATTTTTTTCCTTGATTTTTCACAGTTTCCTGATTGGGTGTTCAGAATTTGTTTTAATTTTCATACCCAATAGAAATACAAAATTAGAATGGGTTGACCTTTTTGGCTAGGGGAACTATATTCCACAACAGTAATTCCAGAATGTATTGGCTTAATACAAGTCTGAACTGGCTGAAAAACCCATAATGGTGATAAGTGTATAAACAGAGAAGCACTGATTAGATTTGCTCTTGTGATCAGATCAGGAGTAAATTAGGTTAGAATAGACATGGAAAAGACAATAAGAGGTTATTTTTAGGTTGCAAAAATCTGACCCTCAATCTAATGTACTATCTGACCTTGGATTTTCCTTTCCCACGTTTTTATCACATTACTGACTAAAGTACACAGTAAATGGCCACAAGCCGATTTTTAGTTTGAGTGCACACAGCCCTATCTGCTCTATTGACAAATGTGTTATATAGTAATTGAGAGAACATAATGAGCAACCTGTTAGTGGTAGGCTACAGAGAACCAGATCCTGGAGAACTCTATGCCACAAACAAGTTGGGACTTTCCTTTGACTCCCATCATTGTTGGCACTAGCTACACATTCACATATCCTCCTGCCTGTGGCATAATCCCCCCGATGAGACTAGATGTTGTTAAACTACTGTTTGCACTGAATTAAGGGCATTTCCAGGTGTATACACACTATGTAGGCAAATAGTATGGTCCTCAGATATAAATATGCTGGTAACCTCAGTGTAGTCAAGCTGTAGCATAGTCAATGCTGGTGGTCTCAGCAGAAGTGTGAACATCAGCACTAATGGCCGGAATACACGATAAGAAAATCGGCCGGAAATTTCCGTTCAGCGAAGAATCGGCCGATATTCTACTCATTAATGCCCAGCCATCAGTGACCGATATCGATATTGTGAACGAAAAATCCCGTTTGAAAAAAACGAAAAATTCTGTCGTCTCGTTTGCGAACGAACAATATTCTATACGTTGGTGTTAAGGTCGTTCATTTAAAATCTGTAGAACATCATCGCGCATGCACTGTTTCGATGGTCAGCGGTCAAACGGTCAGGCGATATTCGGCCTGTGTATGTTGGCAACGTTTTCGACCAAGGAACACTTTTTCATAAGTCGGTGGTGGCCCGTGTATTCCAGCCATAACTGTTGTTTATAATATCCTCTGCCTGCAAATCAGTCTGTTTTAGAAATATTTTTGACACCATTTAACATTCTGCCATGTCACCCAGCCCTGAAGCAGGGGGATTAAGTGTCCCCCAAAACATGTCGGCTGTCTTTTGCCCTGGTTGTTGTGACCAGTTGAACAGTAAAGACTTTAGACACTTAATGATTTTTCATTTGTTGCTCTCTTTGACCTATCACACTTCCATTCTTTGTGGTGAGCCGCCAAACAAAGGGCAAATGAGCTCAAGTAATGATTTTGTCTGAATTTTGATAATCTGTGAAAACGTGTGTGAAGCACCGCTTCTTGGTCTTTTAAATGGATGACTTATAGCAAATAATTTTTAGCCTCAATTTGATACAAAGGTGCTTACAACTATATTTGACAATTTTCTGACATTGAATAATGTGCAGCATCAGACAAAGCATTATCCTGCAAATTTTTCATTACCATACCTGTATGTCCTTAACCACTTTGGTTCTCGCACCTGTTTACCTCCTATGGACTAGACCAGAGCATCCCAAACTTTCTTGGGCCGAGACCCACTTCTGAATACAGTTATTTTTCGGGACCCACTTGCTTGTAATTGAATATTGTGAAGCGCTTCAGAATTTGTTGGCGCTATATAAATGCAAATTATAGTAATAATAATAATAATGCATATTTTAAAGGGAGGGGATGTTAAATTAAAAATATCAATTTACTGCTTTTCAATTTATTAACCACCCCAGGACAGTGATCAGCAGTCTATATGGCACTCACCCTCCTTCCTCTCCCAGCGGTCCACAGTGAAGGTGAAGCCCCTGTTTGCCCTCTCCAGGGCCCAGCACACCTCACCCAGAGTCTCCATGATGAGGAGCTCTATGCTGGTCTTGGTGTCCTGGCTCTTCTCCTTCAGAACCTCTACTGGGGTCACAGAAGCTGCCATGAACTCCTGACACCGCCAGGCCACCTGGTCCTCCTATAACACAGAGGCTGCAGTCTCTGCCCGCTATAGCTGAGCCTGAGAGAATCCTACCGCCAGTCTAGCCACCACCACTTCCGCCAGCAGGACCGATTAGCTGGCTCTGCACCCAATGAACATATCCTACATAACAGCCCACATACTTACTCACTGATGCAAGTATCCTGTATCCTCCTCGCAGGAAATGCAGACCAGCCGCCGTAAACTGCATGGGCGGGGTCCTGAATCCATGGTGATTTGACTTCACTGGCTCTTTGTAATTTGCGCGGGCTCGCACAACACAATTTAAGCATGCACACTCTCAGTTATTTCCGGCTCAACGCAACCCACTCAAACGCAGCTCGCGACCCACCAGTGGGTCCCGACCCACAGTTTGGGAACTCCTGGACTAGACCATATTTTCACATTTTTGCTATGTGTTTATTCATGAGTCTATAACTCATGATAAAGAATTGATACATGTATTGTTTTTCTTGTGACCCTCAAGTCCAAATTTTTTTAATTAATTTGCATTTTAAGTAGAAAGAGTAAAAATCTGAAAAAAAATTATTTTTATTCCATGTGTAATCAGTAATATTCTGAACACCATACTTTGAAGTACCATTACTATGGGGAAAACATACATTTTATTCTGCTGCTTGTTCTGTTTATTGCAACATTTAAATGCATTTTTGATACAAAGCATGTTAAAGGTATTTACAAAAGAAATAACTATTTTTCTTTTTTTTGCATATATTTAAATTTTCGCATAATGCATTAGTAATTTAAAGTTCTTAGTGATTTAAAAAAAAAAACAGACAACCCCTAAATCACATATTTTTTAACAGTATATCCTTAAAGATAACAATGTAAAACATGGAACAGAAGATGAAATCTCTTAAATAGTGCTTATACATGTTGAAATGAATAGATTAAGTAGTAAAATAAGAGCATGTCCTGGTTAATAAGGGTCCTTTCACATGGGCTTTCTTCCCAGTGGACTCCGTTTTTCTCAGCGGGGATCGATCCGCTGAGCAGGCAGATGACAGCTCCATCTCCGCCTACTTTGCAGAAATGGAGCTGTCAGATCCCCACTCGCCTCTATGGGAGATCGGATGAAAACGGACTGCCTGTCCGTTCTCATCCGATCCGATCCTCCAGACGGATGGAAAATAGGGTTTCCATCCACCTGGACTTCATGGACCACATTGGAGAGCAGCTGGTGTCAGCGAACATGTCACTGCTGACATCCGCTGCTCCATAGAGGTACATGGAGCATCTGATCAGGTCCGCCTGAAAAAACTGACAGGCGGACCTGATCGGAAAGCCTGTGTGAAAAGGGCCTAAGAGTTAACTCTCTGTGCACACAATAAACATTCCTCTCTCATTCACAGATCTGTTTGACAGGGAATTTAGGAGATAAGACAGCTACTGTATTACTTTTGTTTTGGTTTACATGAAGGTAAACTGAATGCTCACTTTGATTGGTTGTCAGAGTGATCATTCAATGAGGAAGACTTCTTACTGGCTCCCTGGGAGCTCATCTTTCTACAGTGACCATGTCTCACGGGGCTGTGCATAGATAGGAGCAGGGGGAGATAAGAAACTGCAGGGCATACAGGAGACACCCTGTGTACAAAGGAGGGGGTGTGTAAGACGCCAAAGGTAAGCAACTGGTTAAACAAATATATTAATAATACTTTAAATATTCCATTTATGTAATATCTCATATGGAATTTATTTTCTGGGTTGACAGAAGATATCATTGGAGTTTCTATGGAGGCTTCATTGCTTGCTATAACACAATTGTCTCTTCTATAGTGTATGCTTTCTATTTACAGTATCTGTTATTATAGAATCAGGAATGCAGCCCCTCCCAAATCCTAATAATCGTATTGTTCATGTGGATAATTTAGAGATTGTGGTTTTAATAGAGACAAATAAAATTTGCCTTTTTATGGTCATTGGTGGTATTTACATGATGATTCTGGATGGTTAAAGGAGAAGTATGGCCAAAGCTATCTTTGCTTTACCTCACCTGTAGGTCACAGGAGTGCAGTTTGTTCAGCTGGTTCACGCTCAGGAAAGATCCTAAATTTACAGTCGGAATCCACCCATTTGCCTGGAACCGCAGCTGGTTTAGCCTCTCATAAAGCCACTGGTAGACTGAGCTAGCCGCTCCCACCTGCTCAACAGCCCAGATCTCCATTGAGAGCTGGAGGGACACAGCAGAGAGCCGGTGACTGAAAGTCACCGGCACTCTGTTCAGTGAAGACTGAGAACTGAGCGATCAGTTGGCTTTGATCACTCAGTCTTAGATGTGACTGGGGAGAGATGCAGCATCAATTTGTTTATTTTTGTTTCTAAAACCTAACCTTCTCTTTTAACCACTTCTGGACCTGGCCTCTCTTTTAACCACTTCCCCTTATGACCAGGCCATTTTTTGCGATTCGGCACTGCATTACTTTAACCACTTCAGCCCCGGAAGATTTTACCCCCTTCCTGACCAGGCCCTATTTTGCGATTAGGCACTGCGTTATTTTAACGGACAATTGCGTGGTCGTGCGACGCTGTACCCAAACAAAATTTATGTCCTTTTTTTCCCACAAATAGAGCTTTCTTTTGGTGGTATTTGATCACCTGTGCAGTTTTTATTTTTTGCGCTATAAACAAAAAAAGAGCGACAATTTTGAAAAAAAAAAAAAAAACAATATTTTTCACATTCTGCTATATAACATCCCCCCCCCAAAAAAAAAAAATCACAATAAGCGTATTTTGATTGGTTTGTGCAAAAGTTATCGCGTTTACTAACTACGGAAAAGATTTATGTCATTTTTATTGTTTTTTTTTACTAGTAATGGCAGCGATCTGCGTTTTTTTTTTTTTTTTGCGGGACTGCGACATTGCGACAGACAGATTGGACCCCTAACTGACATTTTTGACACTTTTGAGGGGACCAGTGACATTAATACATGAATCAGTGCTATAAACATACACTGTTACTGTAATAATGACACTGGCAGGGAAGGGGTTAACACTGTTAGTGATCAAGGGGTTAAATGTATGCCTCATGCTTACTGCCGTGTGTGGGGGGGGGGGGTTCTGTAACAGAGACAGAGATCGCAGGTTCAGCTATGCTGAATCCTGTGATCTCTCCCTGTCTGTCACAGAGAAGATGTAAACAAAGCAGGCGGGTCTTCTCACAGTTTCCCCGATGATCGGGGAAGGAAGGCGGCAATCGCTGCCTCTCCTTCCCCAGCCCGACTCCCGCTGTGTCTAAACACGTAGGTCGCTGTACCCAAATAAAATTGATGTCCTTTTTTCCCCAAAAATAGAGCTTTTTTTTGGTGGCATTTGACCAACGGTGCGATTTTTTATTTTTGCGCCTTTAACCACTTAAGCCCCGGAGGATTTGGCTGCTCAAAGACCAGAGCCTATTTTGCGATTCGGCACTACGTGACTTTAACGGACAATTGCGTGGTCGTGCGACGCTGTACCCAAATTAAATTGACATCCTTTTCTCCCACAAACAGAGCTTTCTTTTGGTGGTATTTGATCACCTGTGTGATTTTTACATTTTGCGCTATAAACAAAAAAATAGCAAAAATTTTAAAAAATAACAATATTTTTCCAATCTTTTTATATGCAATTCCCAAAAAAATTTAAAAATCGAAATTTTTTAACATTTTAGGCCAATTTGTTTTCTGCTACATATTTGTGGTAAAAAAATAGCAATAAGCGTATTTTGATTGGTTTGCGCAAAAGTTATTGCGTTTACTAACTACGGGAAAGATTTATGTCATTTTTATGTTTTTTTTTTTAACAAGTTATGGCGGCGATCTGCGTTTTTTTTTTTTTTGCGGGACTGCGACATTGCGGTGGACAGATCAGACCCTTGACTGACGTTTTTGACACTTTTGGGGTTACCAGTGACATTACTACAGTAATCAGTGCTATACATATGCCCTGTTAGTGTAAAAATGACACTGGCAGGGAAAGGGTTAACTTTATTAGAGATGCAGGAGTTAAATGTGTCTCTAGGGGCGTGCTTCTAACTGTAAAGGGGTGTGGCTTTTTATGTAACCACAGAGACATACGATCCTACATAGCAGAATCGTATGATCTCTGCTGTTACCTCCGGCGGCGTGCGCTCGCCCCCTACAGGCTCCTGGGCTAGCGACGTAGTACTACGTCACTTTGCCCAGGAGGGGCTGACTGCCACAGTAAATATACTGTGGGCGGTCGGCAAGTGGTTAAACAAAAAAAGAGTGACACTTCTGAAAAAAAAAACAATATATTTACTTTCTGCTATATAACAGTCCTAATAAAAAAAAAAATTAAAAATCACGTTTTTTCATCATGTTAGGCCAATTTGTATTCTGCCACATATTTTTGGGAAAAAAAATCCCAATAGGTGTATATTGATTGGTTTGCACAAAAGTTATCACATCTACAAACTAGGGGAAAGATTTATGTCATTTTTATTTATTTTTTACTAGTAATGGCAGCAATCAGCAGTTTTCAGTGGGACCGCAATATTGCATTTGAAAGATCAGACACCTAACTGACATTTTGGACACTTTTGGGGGGGACCAGTGACATTACTACAGCAATCGGTACTGCACTGTTACTGTACTAATGACACTGGCAGGGAAGGGGTTAACACCAGGGGCGATCAAAGGGTAAGTGTGTCCCTAGGGGGTGCTCTCTAACTGTGTGAGGGATGGGCTTAAGGAATGGACACAGGGACCTGTGTTCCTAAATAGGATAAACACAGGAGCCCTGTATTCATTGCTGACAGAACAGTGGTCTGCTGTGTTTACAACGGCAGACCGCCATTTTGTCTCAATGGGGAGCGATTGCGGGTGCACGCCGCCAATCAAGGCCGCTGGACCCTCAGATTAGCTTCCCCTGTGGCGAATGGGCACACACGGGTACAGGTATGTTGTTTTGCGGGAACGAGCCAACCTGCTGCAGTATATTTACGGCGGCTGGTTGGCAAGTGGTTAATAAATGGTACTAACTCATCATAGAGCCAATACACATTCTTCAAGGAAAATCCTTATAAAGCTTTGTAACTGGTTCTGGTGACTCTTATGTGACATTAGTTTAACTTCTATATCATTATATTGGTTGTGTAATAACTACATGTCTTGTTCACTACTACAATGTACTGTACCTAGTCATTTACATCAGTGGTCCTCAACTCCTGTCCTCGGGGCCCACTAACAGGCCAGATTTTAAGTATTACCTTGGGGACATGCAGACTTGAATACTGGAATCACTGAGCAGCAAATGAGATCACCTCTGATGTAATTTAGTTATCTTGCAAACCTGGCCTGTTAGTGGGCCCCGAGCACCGGAGTTGAGGACCACTGATTTACATGATGATGTCATTTTAGGGCTAGCCACCCAATTTTGATGTTTATCTATTGGATTCTCTGTGTGTTTTTTGATACATTTTTTTGTAAATAAATATATTTTTTTGTACAAATACACATTTTTCATTGCTTAAATAGCAGTGGGCCATTGTTGAAGACTTTTAGGCTCCATTCACACCTGGACGTTTTTGAGTGTTTTTCAGCTCCAAAAATGTTCAAAAAAAACGTTCCAAAATGCCCAACAAGTAAAACCCCATTCATTTAAATGGCCCCTGTTCACATCTGAGCGTTTTGCAAAATGCCTGTAGCTGAAAAAAGTACATGAGCTTCTTTTTGGGTTGATTACCAGCGTTTTTGATAGATGTCAATGCCTGCCTCCAAAATCGCCTGAAAAAAACGCCTGAAAATCGCGGTAAAATCGCGGTAAAAAAATGCGGTAAAACACTACGCTCAAGTGTGAATGCAGCCTTAAAGTCCCATTGGGGGGTTCCTCCTTTTTGTTATATTTGTTGTGTGGACCCTTTCTCCATTGCTGCCAATTTACCTGTCTTAATTTGGATCACTCTCACACATTTTATATATTTTACCCATATTTGTGATAACTTATTTCATATTTTAATGAGATTAGGTTGTTTGGGGCATCAGAAACCTATTTTTACTCGGTTTCTATAAACCAGCCTTGTAATTTTGAAAACAGTGTTATGTCACTTGGAAATAAACTGTCCCCTCCAGGTTCACAGTGGTAAATAATGTGGTAAGAGGCCAAAAGCTGATATCTGTCATTGTATATTCTTTTCCTCTACTAATATGATAGAAATGCAATTGATTTCTAGAAGGCTTAAAAAAACGGATCCTCACACTTATTTAATAAAGAAAATGCAGTTCCATATAGCAAATAATCAGAATGCAACTTTTACTGAAATTGAATTGGTTACATTGGCTTATTGCTCTTTGCACTGATGTACTAAATAAGGCCAAGTTATGTTCTGAATTTAATAATGATTGTGAATCTATAAGTGGTCCCTTAAGACCATTTTCTTGTTGTCTTTTTTTTTTTATCGTAAAGGAAAAGATGTGATTTGGGCTGTTTTTCTTTTTAAGTGGAACTGAAGTGTCCACTTTCATTTATTATTAAAATCTAATTGACTTAATGCTAGTTTAGGAATAAGTGGATTTTCTGGATAAATTATTATTTGCAGGCCAATAACAAACACCAGACAGGAATAAGTCCTACAGAAGAGAAATATATACACTGCCTGGTGATAGACTCATTTAGCACAGTGCGTATGTGACTGATGGTGGTCATTGCGGACTGGGTAGTAGGCCTGGGGGAGTAGATCAATGGAGTGCAGTGGAAATTCTCACATAAAATATTCTGAAATCATTGAAACATTTTTAGGTCTCATGCAGGCAGGCAGAAAAAAAACGCTGGTGTTAGGGGCACCTGACTTTTTTAAAACCTCTACATGGAGATCTATTTTGGCCTAGGTGGCCATGCACATTAGGATTTAGAATAATTTATTAAACATCAGGCATGTAGATCAGTATGTACAGAGCAGCATTTAGAGGCATTAACCACTTAAGCCCCGGAAGATTTTACCCCCTTCCTGACCAGGCCCTATTTTGCGATTCGGCACTGCGTGACTTTAATGGACAATTGCGCGGTCGTGCAACAATGTCCCCAAAACGAATTTGACGTCCTTTTTTTCCCACAAACAGAGCTTTCTTTTGGTGGTATTTGATCACCTGTGTGATTTTTTGATCATGCACTATAAATAAATAAAAATGCGACAATTTTGCAAAAATAACAATATTTTTCACATTTTTTTTATATGAAATTCCAAAAAAAATGTAAAAATCTAAATTTTTTTAACATTTTAGGCCAATTTGTTTTCTGCTACATATGTTTGGTAAAAAAAATCGCAATACGCGTATTTTGATTGGTTTACGCAAAAGTTATTGCGTTTACTATCTAAGAGAAAAATTTTTGTCATTTTTGTTTTTTTTTTTTAACGAGTAATGGCAGCGATCTGCAATTTTTTTTTGCGGGACTGCGACATTGCGGCGGACAGATCGGACCCTTGACTGACATTTTTTACACTTTTGGGGGTACCAGTGACATTACTACAGTAATCAGTGCTATACATATGCACTGTTACTGTAAAAATGACACTGGCAGGGAAGGGGTTAACTTTATTGGAGAAGGAGGGGTTAAGTGTGTCCCTAGGGGCGTGCTTCTAACTGTAAAGGGATGTGGCTTGTTGTGTAACTACAGAGATATACGATCCTACATAGCAGGACCGTATGATCTCTGCACTTACAGTACACAAGGGAGAATGACAGGCGGCTTTGTTTACATTAGCCGCCTGCCTTTCTCCCTCTGTAACGGACGATCGCCAGTGACTAGCTGCCTCCGGCGGTGCGCTCGCCCCCTATTGGCTCGCAGGCGAGTGACGTACCCATACGTCACTTTGCCTGCACGGGGCTGACCGCCGCAGTATATGTACTTGCGGGGGTCGGCAAGTGGTTAAAAAAACACACAAAAGCTGAGCTGGCGGTTATGAGCATAATGTACGCACAAACGAGTGTAAATATATTTCAATGGCCAGGTTAAATTATTATTCTGGCCAGTAGAATTCATTTATGCTCAACAACACCATACATGCGTAAATGTGTGTATATACATGACATTGTGCCAAGTTCTTCCAGAAATAAAGCATATTTTTAGCATAAATTCATATGCCCATGTGTATGAGGCTTAAAATTGTTTTTTGGTGTAGGTCTGTTATGGCAAACCTTGGCACCCCAGATGTTTTGGAACCACATTCCTCATGATGCTCATTCACTCTGCAGTGTAGTTGAGCATCATGGGAAATGTAGTTTCAAAACATCTGGGGTGCCAAGGTTTGCCATCACTGGTTTAGGTGTTCCTAGATTCATACCATTTGGCTTAGGTGCGTTGCTTTACCACTCACTATTCAGAATAATTGGCATTGCATGACACCAGCGCAAGTAGTATGTGGTGCTGTGTGTTACAGGAACGCTCAGATTTCCAAAATGCAGAAAGACAAAGCAAGCCAAAATAACCTATATATTTATAATGTATACACTATACTATCAAAAGTATTGGGACACCCGCCTTCCCACGCACATGAACTTTAATGGCATCCCAGTCTTAGTCCGTAAGGTTCAATATTGAGTTGGCCCACCCTTTGGAGCTATAACAGTTTCAACTCTTCTGGGAAGGCTGTCCACAAGGTTTAGGAGTGTGTCTATGGGAATGTTTTACCATTGTTCTAGAAGCACATTTGTGAGGTCAGGCCCTGATGTGAAAAAGAAGGCCTGGTTCGCAGTCTTCTCTCTAAATCATCCAAAAGGTGTTCTATCGGGTTGAGGTCAGTCAAGTTCCTCCACCCCAAACTCGCTCTCTAATGTCTTTATGGATCTTGCTTTGTGAACTGGTGCACAGTCATGTTGGAACAGGAAGAACCATCCCCAAACTGTTCCCACAAAATTGGGAGCATGAAATTGTCCAAAATGTCTTGGTATGCTGAGTTTGGCATTCTTAACGAGTGCATTTGACAGTTATCCGCAGTCAGCAACACGATGGACACATTGCACTGACTGCAAGCAATGTCCCCTGTGCAGATTTTTTTTTTTTTATTTGACTAAACTTAGACTTTAATTAAAACGAATTTATTTCCTAATGTTGTAAATATATTGTGGTCTTGAAAACAACACCAACTCATGCATAATAAACCAGAGGGAGGGAGCACAGTTTGGCATCTTTGTCCTGAGTTCAGGGTGACTTTGCCCTGGCACTAGCCTATGTATCATTTTGCTATAAGAACAATGGGATGTAATATTCCTCCAGCTGACTTCTTGTCTAATAAATCACCAAATAATGTAAATATGTAGTCTTTCAAACCCTTTTAATGCATTTTAAATGCAACTGTTGTAAATCTTATAATATGTCATGTTATATTCCCCTTGATAGCAGCACTGAGATTAGGAGAGCAAGAACCATAATTAGAAGCCAATCGCACTTTACAGCAGTACACATGTGCTTAACCGGTTGCCGACCGCCGCGCAACGATATACGTCGGCAGTCAGCCCCGGCCAGGCAAAGTGACGTATATATACGTCACTAGCCTGTCACTTGCTTGGGAGCCAATAGCGGGCGAGCGCGCGCCAGCGGAGGTGCGCTTCCGCCCCGGCTCCTTCCCCAGCAAGTCCGTGCGTGTGACAGGCGAACCCGATGTCTGCCGGTCATTCGCCGATCGTCGGTGCAGAGGGAGAAAGGCAGGCGGCTGATGTAAACAAGCCGCCTGTCATTCTCCCCTGTGTAGAAACAGTGATCATACGGTTCTACTATGTAGGACTGTTGATCTCTGTTCCTACACTTCAAGCCACAGCCAATCACAGTAAGAATCACGCCCCTAGGGACACACACCACCCCTCCCTCGCAAATAAAGTTAACCCCTTCACTACCAGTGTCATTTTGCAGTAACAGTGCATATGTATAGCACTGATTACTGCAGTAATGTCACTGGTAACCACAAAAGTGTCAAAAATGTCAGTCAAGGGTCCGATCTGTCCGCCGCAATGTCGCAGTACCGCAAAAAAGAAATCGCAGATCGCCGCCATTACGCGTTAAAAAAAAAACACCAAAAATTACAGAAATCTTTCCCTTAGTTAGTAAACGCAATAACTTTTGCGCAAACCAATCAAAATACGCTTTTTGCGATTTTTTTTTACCAAACATATGTAGCAGAAAACAAATTGGCTAAAAATATTAAAAAAAATTGATTTTTACATTTTTTTGGGGGGGAATTTCATATAAAAAAATGTGAAAAATATTGTTGTTTTTGCAAAATTTACTTTTTTTTTTTTTTTTTATAGCGCAAAAAGTAAAAATCGCACAGGTGATCAAATACCACCAAAAGAAAGCTCTGTTTGTGGGAAAAAAAAGGACATCAAATTTGTTTAGGTACAGCATCGCACGACCGCGCAATTGTCCATTAAATTCACGCAGTGCCGAATCGCAAAATAGGCCCTGGTCAGGAAGGGGGTAAAATTTTCAGGGGCTTAAGTGGTTAAAGGGCACATGTTGATAAGCAGAAAGAACATTGGGATGATCTCTTTAATGTGTTACCTCTTCATTGTCCAGACAACTTGAGGAATCTGCTGCAATAATGTAACTGCTGTGGCAGTCCCAGGCCTGGCTGTATAGTCTGGCAGGGGTGCCCAGTACACAAGCCAGGCGGCAGAGACTAGCACATCCATTGGCAGTTGAAACAGTTGTCATACATATATTTTGCTTGTGTTTTAAGCTGTTGCTGGAGTTCAGTTTTTATTACCCGAAGATGGTTGCTAACTAGAGGCACAGTATGACTGTATACAATTATCTATCTGCACAAGAATGCCATGCAATAGCTGAATAAAAGACACACATTCTCTATTTACATTGAAATGAACTGGAAGGAGAATGGAAGTCTCCTTGTGAACCTTTTGTTCCTTAAATCTGGAACAGCAATTTAGAAAATAACCTAAAAATAATATGGTTTGTCTTGGCATATTCCGTGCTCTTTACAGATGGCTGTAATTCAGTAAATGTCGAACAGCCAGATTTATTTATTTATTTATTTTGCCTGGCAAACTTTTTTTTTTTTTTCTTGTGTGACAAAATGCATTGTCTTCATAATCTATCACTGTGTGTAGAAAAATGAAATCTCATGTACTGTATTATGAGTCAATGAGGCATTAAGATTCCTGGAACAGGGTGAGTGGACTTTAGAAAATGAAAAACTGCCACAGTTCCACCTCTGTAGACCCTCCGTTATGGAGGACGGTGCCTCGGTGCCTCGGCTTGTGCATGACATGAAGGCGCCAGCATTGCCAAAGCACGCTGCGGCGGCATAAGTACCCACATAAATCAGACAGGGGGAGCGTCACTGCTGTTCACTGTCTTGATCATTGTAACTGAAAGATGTTTATGGAAATGAATAATGCAGATGTTTCTTACTGCATTACACTATAAGCTGCGATACAGTTATTTAGAGAATTTGTTTAGTAGATATGACAACCATAAGAGACATAGTGACTGTGCTTTGTATTTATTTATTCTATATTCACGGCTTTAATGACTGTGTGGAGAATTCTTTCCAATATACTGCAGATATTTTAGCTACATTACTTTAAAAAAATAAATAAAAATAATATGCAATTTAAAAATGATGCATTTATTTTCCATATATATAGAATGCCAGCATATTTCCAGTGCTTCACAGGAATCACAGAACAATTCACATGACACATTACTCCAGAGGGACCTATAATTTAATGTCCCCACCAAACTGAGATACACACAGTAATGCACTCATTGGTCCTAAAGAATAAATGTGTAGAATGTAATCGCTGATCTTGTATTCTGAAAATCTTTGTTGACTGCTCCACTTTCTAGCCCATTGCTACCAACCACTTGCTGACCAGGCTTTTTCTGACACTTTTTGTTTCCAAGTTTAATTCTGTATTTTTTTATTTTTTGCTAGAAAATTACTTCGAACCCCCAAACATTATACATTTTTTTTTTTTTTTTTTTTAGCAGAGACCCTAGGGAATAAAATGGGGATCTTTGCAATTTTTTATGTCACGCGGTATTTGAGCATCATTTTTGCAACCACAATATTTTTGGAAAAAAGTACACTTTAATGAATTTAAAAGAAAAACACAATATTTACCCCAATGTTTTGTATACAGGTGGTCCCCAGGTAACAAACATCCGACTTACAAATGACTCCTGCTTAAAAACGGAGGGAGACAACAGAAAGTGAGGAGAAATCTACCCCTAGGAAGGGAAATTCACTCCTGTAAGAGTTCTCATGGGAAAAGGTTGTCTCCACTCAAGCTTTAGCACCACTCCTTGTTTCCACAACCAGGACCGGTGCAAGAATTTTTGCCGCCCTAGGCAAAATAAAAAATATCGCCCCCCAATATGCTCTCCCACCCCCCATTCCAAGTTGCTGAAGGGGTTGAAACCAGTGGCGGTTGGTGCTCCATCAGTCAGGGGTGGGGCAGCATACGGACCTGGCCACGGACCCCCCCCCCCGTCACTCCAGAGTCCAGTCCATACCATATCCTTCCCCCCCCCCCCGGTGCCAGCTCACTTACCTTGTTACTCCGGACTGACAGGCGGTGACAGCTTCCCCCTCAGTTTCCACCATATCCCCTCCTGGCGGCCTTCTCCTCCGTCAATAGGATGCCTTCTCCTTTGGCCAATTGGGAAACAGGTCCCAACAGGACCCTCTTCCTGATTGGCCGGGAGGAGAACCAGTGTGGCAATAGCAAATATTCATTCGCTATTGTCACACAACTGGGTGGGCTCAGGGTGCAGTGCTCTGCGCCCCGAGCCCACCCTTTTTTGAAGCCTATTAGAGCCTCTGGCTCTAATCACGTGCTTAAAAAAAAAACCCTCATTGGAATCCATGCATCCGGGGCCCTGCATGTAGATTAGGGGGCCAGATGCTTGCTGTCTCCCCTAATGGACGGGCTGCCACTGGACTGACTAACCTCAGCACTGGGTCAGGCTCCGCCGGCGCCCCCTACTAAGTTGTACCTTAGGCGTCTGCCTAGGTCGCCTTACAGGTAGCGCCGGCCCAGTCCACAACAACCCACAGTTTTCAAAATATAGTTGTCATAAGGACAGGAAGTGAGGTGAAATCTTCTGAACAGGGGTACAGACAGCAAAACAAATGTTACAGGGGTGTTAACCCTTCCCTATGCTATAAAATGATTAAAAATGATTCTTTTGCCTGGAGTTAAGCTGAAAAAATGTACCTGTTCCGACTTCAAACAAATTCGACTTAAGAACAAACCTACAGTCTCTATCTTGTTTGTAACCTGGGGACCGCTTGTAATGTGAAAAATGATGTTATACCGAGTAAATAGGTACCTTATAGTCACACTTTAAATGTGTACATGCTTGTGGAATGGCAACAAACTACGTTACTTAAAGTAGAACTATAGGGAAAACTTTTTTTTTTTCATTTTGCATAGAGTAAGGGAGTGTTAGAACTTCTGTCAGATTTTTTCCCGCCATCTGTGTCCCATTTTGGAGATTTCTCTTCACTTCCTGTCCCATAGCCAAACAAAGTGAGAGGAAATCCCTGCAAATTAAGGGAATTCCTTGGGGACCCCCAGGTCACCAGAACCAGTGTCCCCATTGGAAGATGTCCTCTTTACTATTTTTCTGGGGACAACCCAAAATTTGTGATTTCTCTTTTACTTTTACTTTCGCTTTCAATGATAATCGTAAACAAGACAAATAGAGAGGGCGAATCTCCCTAATGGGGGCACGGACACCAATAAAAAGTGACAGGGGTTCTCATCTCTCTCCACTTTATCCAAAACTAAAAAAACAACTTTTGCCTTTAGTTATACTTTAAAATCTCCATAGGCGGTTCTTTAAATGCCTTTACAGGTTACCTGTTTAGAGTCACAGAGGAGGTCTAGCACTAGAATAACTCTCGCTCTAACGTTTGCGGCGATGTCTCTCGTGTGGTGCGAATACCATTTACAGTTGTATGTGGAACTTAGGCATGCATTCACTTCTGTGCATCGGGGAAAGGGGGCGCTTTAATTTTTTTTTCTCATTTATTTTACACAGTCCCTTTAATTTTTTTATACCACTTTAATTCCTATTACAAGGAATGCAAACATCCCTTGTAATAGAAATAAGGATGACAGGCCCTCTTTATGGAAAGATATGGGGTCAAAAAGACCCCAAATCTCTTCTTTATCTTTAAAAGCAAAAGATCAAAATGGAAAAAAAAAAAACATTTTGATCTTTTGCTTTAAAAAAAAAAATTACTTCCAGCCTGGACTGGAAATGACGTTGTGATATATCGCTCCGGTACACCAAGGCCATAGAGGTGATCAAAGAGTATCTGCTCTTTTATCACCTATGGGAGCAGCTGGCCGAACCATCGGATTATTTTTTGAGTGAACCGGCGGAAATAGTAAGCCTGAGAAACACCAGCGATTGCAGGGGGGGACACTTTCAGAAAGGGTTCCAGCGACTCATAAGTGTCTTGGAATGGTTTCATGGGAAAGCCAGCCGCCGGTAGCAAAAAACGATACCATAGTAATAGCTGATATCTTCAGCCATAATCCAGGTATACCACTCGTAAACTGCAGTGTATATATACGTATTGCTGTCGGAAAGTGGTTAATTACTTCACATAATATATAATTGTTCCTGGTCAATGACTTAAAGTATTAAAGTCAAAGGGTCAATGGGACAGCCAGGCAAATGGATTTTCAGAAAAAGATCAGTGGTGACCACTTAGATTAAAGCACAGTTTGCCATTAAAAGGAAACTATAAGGCTGGGTTCACACCTCTAAATGTCCCTTGATGTGTAAATTAACATGGGGAGTGCAACGCTCTTGTTAAGGGCCCATTCGAATTGAATGGGTCTCCTTAGCGCAATGTGCTTCCTGCACAGAAACATACGCTAACACCCTAAAGAGAGACCGTCACCTTGCACATGCAGGGTAAAGTGACAGTGGCTCTGCAAAAACACCTACCCTGAAACCAGGTAAACTTACCATACTAGTGCTCCACCTTCTCCCCAGCCTGCACTGAAATGACCAGTGTTGGCGGCCAGGGAGAGTTCATGACACTCTCTCAATCTTGTGATAGTGCTTGAGGCTTGGAACACCTTTTGTGACTTTTGTAAAACAGCGTGCTTCTCTGATGCATTGCTTGCAGAAAATTCTGGGCCAACATTAGCTGCTCACTTGTGTACTGCCTGTGTCTAATTGATACTCCATACTCCATGAATTAGATGGGGTGTTTCACTTCCCTGACTCCTAAAATATACAAGTAAGGCTGGCCATACACTATACAATTTTCTTTTTTTTTTCCAAAATATCTTTATTGAGAATCAAAATATAAAGAATCTTACATACAGCAAATTCAGAGTAACGTCTGTGTTAACAAGTAATATGAGGTTACAATCATATGCTAACATCAAGAATACTGTATGAATCCAAAAACAATAACAATAAAAGTTAAAACACGGTTCAAGAAAGTACACTAGTTCTTATTAGTTTGCATTGAAAGTTGAGAAATGTTGGGAATCAGTCTACCCAAAAGAATGCCCTTAAGTCTTGAGGGGATCAAGAACAAGTGATGCGAAGCATAAACAACAGTGGGTAGATGGGCATACCCAATTTCAAAGGGGAGCTAGGAGTATGATTGTTGTAATTTTGTTGTCGGTTTGGATTGAAGAGGGATATGGTATAAAAGAGGGGGTGTTAACAAGACTCATTCTAGTGGGATAGTATAGTCTGCTGTATGTCGCAGTTCCCTGAATGGAAAAGAGGGGTTCGCCTCCCACATCTCGCCGGACGTAGGATGCTTATCTCCCTCCCTCCATAGAGGGAGCGTTGTAATTGAATAAAGGAAAAAACGCAATAGGAGGGGAGGCACTTGGAGGAAGGGATAGGAGAGAGGGAGGGAAGGGGGGGAGGTAGGGTAGGTGTGAGGGGGGTCCCAGTCTCTGTCCTCAGAGGGATGAATGAAGGGGAATCAATTCGGGAGTAGCTGAGTACGAGATGTTGGTTTAGAGATATGGCGGATGGGTGTGGGGGTAAAGATGTGCGAGAGACAAAAAAAAAAAAAAGGGGGGGGGAGTGAGCACCTCTCACGCTCAGCCCTTTTTTAAGGGTGAGAGGAACCCACTTTAAAGTAGGGGGAAAGGTTATGGTTTCTGTCCGGGTTATAGTGATATGGGAAGAGAAGTAAAGTTTATGTGGCAGGTGAAGGTTGTGTAATGTTTCGTTGAGGTTTTTTACAGAGATTGAGATAAGCCTCAGAATGACTATACACCGTCCAAGCGTTCCATATTTGTGTATATTTTTTAGTGGTGTCTCGTGCTATGGAAATTAGTTCTTCCATTTTTGCTATTTTCTCGATTCTGAGCAGCCATTCCTTAATGGACGGTGGAGTGTGTGATTTCCAATGAGTAGGAATACAGATCTTGGCTGCATTAAGGAGGTAGGGGAGAAGACTTTTGCGGTATCTATATGGGGGCATGTCCGAGTGGTGGAGAAGAAATTGTGCCGGAGTAAACGGAATGGGTGAGAGAATCAGCGAGGATGCTATGTTGTGTACTTGCTTCCAGAATGGTTGAATCATGGGACACGACCAGAGTAGGTGAATTAACGTGCCAGGTTCTTTACCACATCTCCAACATTCATTGGGAACTTCTGGGTAGAATTTGTTAATAACGAAGGGTGTTCTGTACCAACGGGTTAAGATCTTATAGCAATTTTCTTGCAGAGAAACATTTAAAGAGCTTTTATGTGTGTTGGTGCAAATGTTTTCCCATTGTTGGTCAGAAAAAGAGATAAGGAGATCATTTTCCCAAGCTGTGCGTATTTTGTCGGAGGCTGTAGGGGCTGTATTGAAAAGCAAATTGTAAACTGTGGATATTAGGTGTCTTTGTGGAGACGTTGAGGTACACAGTTTTTCAAAGGGTGTTAGTTCTCTACAGAGAGCTCCGGTTAGAGACTAAGGCTGGCCATACACTATACAATTTTCTTATTCAATTTCCTTTAGATTTACCTTAAACTATGTAGTGCAAGGGCCTGCCTGACTGCATACAAATTTAAAGTGTTTAGGTTTGACCCTATATTACATGGTTTTGGTAAATCTAAAGGAAAGTTGAACAAGAAAATTGTATAGTGTATGGCCAGCCTTAGTCTCTGGGTTGTGATAGGAGAAATATATAAATATGGGAAAAGCATAAAAACTCTATGCAGGCAGTCACCTTGAGTTGAACCCCAAATCTATGAACTGCAAGACCATGGCACTATGATAAGGACATTCTTTGATTATTTGAGTCCTTTTCAGACACTTTTGTGGTAATGGGCAACCAAGAGTCTTCACTGCTAACCTGAGACACATAAGGTAGTTTACATCTTAACCACTTACCCTCTGGAAGATTTACCGCCCCCCTTCATGACCAGGCCATTTTTTTGCAATGAGCTACTGTGTTATTTTACCTGGCAATTGCGCAGTCATGCGTTGCTGTACCCAAACAAAATGTATGTCCTTTTTCTCCCACAAATAGAGCTTTTGATTGCCACTGCAGTTTATATTTTTTGTGCTATAAACAAAAATAAACAACAATTTTGTTTAAAAAAAAAGAAGAAAACAATATTTTTTACTTTCTGGTGTAAGACATAGCCTAAAGAAAATGGAAAACATCTAATTTCTTCATCAGTTTAGGCCACTATGTATTCTGCTACATATATTTGGTAAAAAAGATCCCAAAAAGCCTATATTGATTTTTTTTTTTTTTTTTTAATAGTATACAGATCAGCAACTTATAGGGAGACTGTGATGTTGCACGGGACACTAACTGACACTTTTGACACTTTTTGGGGACCAGTGACACTAATACAGTCATCAGTGCTAAAAATGTGCACTGTCACTGTACTAATGACACTGGCTTGGAAGGGGTTAACATCAGGGGCGATCAAAGGATTAGGGGAAGGCATTGATCCATGCTCCTGCTTTGCAGGAACACAGGATTAATGCCTTACCTTCTGACAGAACAGCGATCCACCTTGTTTACATAGGCAGACCACCGTTCAGGCTCTCTGCCTTATGGTTGGTGGGTGCCAGCAGACATTGAGTCCACAGTACCTGCAGATCAGCTCCTGCTCCCGCTGTGTCTAATCACGTGGGGAGCGGCGCCAGTGGCACACATGCACGCCCCAGACCCGGAAGTGTCATATCATGTTTTAGGTATGTGATCCGGCACAAAGTTGCCGTCTTGCCGCAGTATATGTATGGTGGGCGGTTGTAAAGCGATTATTGTGCATGAAGCACACTGTCCAAATATTACATGCTATGAAGTTGTTCGCAGGTCCCTTCAACCTGTCCAGCGAGGTGCCCTGCAGTTTCGATTGTTCTGTAGCCAAGATGTTTTGTAGGTCAGTAACATCAAGACTTAGAATTTGTTTTGTAATTGTATCACCTATAGAGGACAACATCTGAGGCAAAATCTTCACTTACGTCCTATAATGAACATCCTTTCTCAAGGTGTCAAACATGCTTATACCTCAGTTTCCTCTTTACTACACATCATGTACAGGAGGCTTGCCTGGGAGACAGCACAGCTCAAGTTCACCATGAACAGAGATGTATAGTAACGAAGTAGAACTACTTAAGTACTGTACTTAAGTACCGAAATGCGGTATCTGTACTTTCCTAGAGTAGAATTTTTTTCTCCTACTTCTACTTTTACTTCACTACATTTTTTCAATGATTTCAATACTTCTACTCAAGTATTTTTTTTTTGTGCTGCATAGTTACTAGTTACTTTTAAAAAAATTACCACTGCCAGAACAGTAGATGGCAGGTTGCATAAAGCTCAAAAAAATGTGTATAATGTCATTTGTAAATCAGCGCATACGAAAATAAAGGCTGTGTATAATAAAAGCTGCTATACCAAATCTTTCCAATAAAAAAAAAATATGAAACAAACAAATAAATGGTGCTACAGCGCTTAAAGTGCATCAAGAAACTGCTAAAAAACACAGGTTAATCATTTGAATAAATCATTTGAAATAATAAAAAACAATATGATGTTCAAACTTTTGACTTCTTTCTTTAATTACTACATAACACAGTACTTGTACTTCTACTTTCAGTACTTGAGTAGAATTTTTTTTTCAAAACTACTGGTACTTTTTACTTTTAGTACTTAAGTAGCAAATTTTTTGAAAAAACTACTTGCAATACTTAAGTAAAAAAAATGTTGAATACTTTAGTACTTCTACTTAAGTAACTTTTTCTGCGAGCACTTCCACTTCTACTCAAGTCACTTTTTGATCGAGCACTTGTACTTTTACTCAAGTAGAAATTTCGAGTACTTTATACAAGTCTGACCATGAAGGACCAAAATCTCCCCATTTTATTGTAAACTGGACAAGGCACAGAGTTTTAGAACTGCTCAGTTTTCACCTGTGCATCTCTCAAGGAGTGAAAATCTTTCCTGTGGATGGTTTCCAGGTTGCAGACCTCTGGTACACCCAGACTGGCTGACATCTGGCAAAAACAAAGCAAGTTACAAAATCATGAGGTAACTCATGGTCAAAACAAGTGAGAACTCAAAGCATGCGGATAACAGTTTTTGTTAAAACTGGCAGAGGTCAAGCCAGACAGTGGGATCCATGATCACTGGCAAGATGAATCAGAATCTGAAACATGATCTGATCAAGAGCAAAGTCGAGCCCAGATACAGTCTCAGGGGGAGGTTTTTTAGCCTTCTGTCTGAAGCTAATGCCTCGTACACACGCAACGATTATCGGCCGACCGATCGGCCGACTTTTGTCCAGTGTTGTTGTGTTGGTTGGAATGTGCCTAGACTGCACACGAGTTTTCTCGGCCAACAAAAATCAACTTCAGAAGTGATGTCATGTGCTGGTTTACTTTCCGTGTGTTTTTTCTTCTCTGAGCATGCCCAGTCTTGCTCATCAGATTTTTGTCTGCCGAAATCTGTACTGACTGATGGAAAATCGGCCGTTGTGTTGATGTGTTGACGGCCAACAAAAATTTTATAGCCTGCACACCAGATTTTATTCGGCCGAAAAGTCTGAATCGGTTGTCGAATGCATCATACTAACAAGCCGAAAATCGGCCGATCGGACGTTGGCCGAAAATTCCCGGCCAATAATCGATGCGTGTGTATGAGGCATAAGTCCTCCCAATGCAGAACTCAAGGCAATCAAGGCCATCTGTTTCAGGTGTAATTGGAAATTTCGCAGCTATTGGTAACACTCAAAACAAATAGATGTCATGGGTGCACACACACACACATATATATATATATATATATATATATATATATATATATATTTTTTTTTTTTTTTATGGAACACCCGAAATTAAAACCTCTGAATAACAAGATTGGGAACCTTATTTAGGGAAGTTGTGACACCTTTTGCGTTCCCAAGAAAACTTTTTTTTGGTTTCCACGCCATGACTACTTCTAGGATAAGCAGATTCAGACAATATAGTAAAAGCACACACATGGATTTTTGTTAGGAGGATGTGGATACTATGATGAAGATAATGTTGATGAAAGGAGAATTGAAATGTAAGCCCTGAAATTTACATGGAAAACATAGCCTATGTGTTAGTATCATGATTAATTTAGCATAAAACAAGAAAACTTTGCTTAATATGGCCCAATTTGCTTGAATTCTTTATATTGCTTTTATACAGTACTTTAAGTACTTTAGTTTTTAAGCTTTGTAAATATGGAGGCCAAGTATTCCCAGTCTCACCTGCTGCAGTAGGTAATCTCTGTGTTTGAAACCGAATCCTTTCATCCGCCAGTATCGATTGTCATCACACCCTAGGGAGCTCTACATTGTCCAATTTTCTCCTGATCATTGCATCAGGCAATTTAAAGCCTCACTAAAGGAAAATGAGTAAACCTCTGAGCTAACCAAAGTTACAAAATATTTTAGATAGCGTTGGTGTTTCATTGATTTATTTTACTTGGTGTCTGGCATTGCTTTTTAATTTAAAGTGGTTGTAAAGGCTGAAAGATTTTACCTTAATGCACCCCCCCCCAGCCCCCCATATACTCACATGAGCCAGATCTTGATCCAGTGATGTGCATGACAGCAATGGCTGTCTTGGCTCTCTCCCTCCTCATTGGCTCAGACACTCAATTACAGCCAGTGAGGAGGGAGCGGGGGGGCCAGGCCGAGCCGCACTCTGTATGTCTATGGACACACAGAGCCAGCTCGGGAGTGAGCCCACATGAGTACTCCATAGCAAGTGGATTACTATAGCGGGCACTCTGTGGATGAGGAGGAGCCAGGAGTGCCAGCGGGGGACCCCTGAAGAGGAGAATCAGGGCTGCTCGGTGCAAAACTATTGAAAAGAGGAGATAAGTATAACATATTTGTTATTTTTAAAAAATATGTATTTACAATCACTTTAAGAAGATATAGGGGTTGATTTACTAAAACTGGAGAGTACAAAATCTGTCACAGCTCTGCTCAGGAACCAATCAGCTTGCAGGTTTTTTTGTCAAAGCTTAATTGAACAAGCTGATGTTAGAAGCTGATTGGCTACCATGCACAGCCGCACCAGATTTTGCACTCTCCAGGTTTAGTAAATCAACCCCACAGTGTCTATTGTTACTGCTGATTAATTTTTAGGGTGTGGTAATGCATACAATTTTCATTGTGCTTTAATATGCATTGCGTTAAAGTAGACCATTTATTTAAACACATGGACAGCTCCACTGAAATAGCTGAATGTGCTGTTTTTAGCAGTGCAGTGCACAACAAGGCACTTTACCATGCATAGTGCAACACTGCAATGCAGGTACTTTGGGAAAGTACATCAAGTTGGCATTTAGAATTAATGGCACCTTTGCACATCAACATGCATAATGCATATTGCTTTACATTGTGCTAAATAGTAAGTAAGCCTTAAGAGTTACATTTAGGCTTATTTTGCCCATTCACACCTCTGCAATGCAGTGCACTGCTATAATTTGAAATCACCACAAAGTTTGTTCTGTGAATTTGGGCATTAGGGTGCCATCCAGTTTCAGTGACCACTTTAGTCCCAATATATTGCAGTGCACCACAACCCACTAACACACTATTATGCTTTCTGTTGTGCTGCATTGAAAAAGACTCTACATGTCTGTTGCTTTGTCCATTCTGGTATAAGAGAGAGCAGACAGCAATATCCTCTCCCCCTGTTATCAGTAAGACTCTAGGTGTCATCTAGTTAGAGTATACCTGCATAGTGACAAAATGAGATGTGTGCAGCACCACAAAAAGGCCATAACAGCAAACCTTCAGTCTGTACTCACTAAGCGGGCCCCTTCCACCGACAGGGCATACCTCCCCAATAAAAAAAAAGTCCAATTGAGAAACAAACTTGATGACTGCAACTCTGCAGTTTTGTATGCACATCCTATGCTACAGATTACAGCTGCTTGACCTTGCAAAAAAAAAAAAAACAGCCGTGATGTGATGAAGATCATCCTGACACTGAAAATTTCCTCTGGGCATATTAACAAATGGTGTTATTAGGCAGGAGTGTATTAATTATGAGATACTGAAGCTCAGAAGAGAACAGTCTTAGCTGATGTTTCCGGATCTGTTTCTTCATGTATTCTCTGTAGATTCCTATTAAGCTCCAAGCAGTTTAAGCTGGACAGAGTCATTTTGCTAAGCTGAAATTAATGCAACACTAAAATTATTCCTTTGTAAAAGAATGGCTGCGGCTGTCGGCTCCCCGCATGAGGATGTGCACTGTGCAGTAGAATCTGATGAAAGAGAAAAATGGAAAGGTAAGGAGTTTTTGCGTTGCAGTCTCTAGGTACACAACAAGATCATCGCAAGTTTAATGTCTCGAGGTGTACATCTTAGAGGCTTGATTTATAACCCTACATAAAATATGTCCTCCGGAGAGAGAGGCTGAGGGCTTTAATTGAAGTGGGTCAAGTTTCCAAGGCAATATTTTATTTAAGGCTGAACTTGGAAAAGAAAAAAAAAACACATAGGAACAAAGTAGGAGATTTTCATTTGTCTTGGTCATGTTCCTGCAGTCGAGAACTTATTAAATAATATGAGGGTATAAAATTGTGACCTTCGTTGTACAGATTGGTCAACCTTTGGGGCCTTCATCTAAGAAGAGGTCAACAAGCATCTTGCCTGGGGTAGACGTGTATACTTCAAGAATATTAGGCATTAAATCACTCTTTTTATAATAAGGAATTCTTTTTATAATGCAATGGAAATTCAGGCAGTTAAATTTACCACACTATTAGCAGTGCAGAGTGTGAAAATCTTTATTGGTCGGGAGCATGTAACCTTTTTGCTCTGAGAAAGTCACATGATAGGTAAATAAGTTACAAATGTCTCTTTAATGTCAAACCACATGAGATGGAGCTGAAGATATACGGCGATAGGCATTTAAGGCCATGGTCATGACTTCTTTTGTCACAGCAGTACTCAGACATATGTCAGAATCTTTGTTATGCTCCTGTACTGTTGTAATACTTAATAGCTACAACTTTGCAAGAAAAATATCACAGTATAAAGTCTTATAAATAAAATATTGTTAAAAAAAATGATATACTCTTCAAACTTGTGCTTACACGGCTGAGTGCCGTTCCCAGTATGATCTGAGGCTGACAACGCCTGTATAAATGACTGTGTTCTTTAGTCGGTTTCAAAGGCGCTGTGTAGTTAGTGTGACTTACAAAGCTTTTGATCTTTTAAAAATTAAAATGAAACACAGAGCATCTTATAGACTGTTTTTGATTTGAAGAAGCTGATCTCAAAGCAGCTTTGCTTTAGTGTTTGAAACCAAGAGACATAGGGGTTGATTTACTAAAACTGGAGAGTGCAAAACCTGGTGCAGCTGTGCACGGTAGCCAATCTATAAAACAATCTTGCTGCACTAAAAGTGACCAGTGTTGCTCAAAACTCAAACTCAACTCAAAAGTATATCATAATAAATGAAAGATAAAAATTGAAAGTTGAAAAGAAAGAAATAAAAGTCCCAAAATAAGTCCAGATTTGTGAAGAAATGGAATGTAAAAGGATCTTTCTGAACTGTTATACACAACACTCAGGTGTACCTCCACCTTAGAAAAAAAAAAGGACTCCTACCTGAACATTTGGCCCCTTTTCATAGACCAGTGCTCCGCAAAATGTCACCAGAGTCTCATGACCAGCAACATAAGATGTTCCATCAAAGTATACAAAAGAAGAACCGGAAAGACCCAAATAGTGTAAAACTGTATAGACAATGTGTAACGGATCAACCGGCACCCTGACCGGGTACCTCAGTTGACGTTTTCCCTGACATGGTTACCGCCCAGGTGGACCTTGTGGAGAACTGGACATGACATTCACAATCCAATGAAAACAGAGTTTTACACTCCCATACAGTGTACACAATCCCCCCCCCCCCTCTCCCTGATTACAGAAGCATATGCAGATGAAAGTGTATACAGGAACTAAACAAATTATCTAGCCATCTGGACAGAACAATGTGAGGTCATAAACATTTATCAATGAGACAGGTAAACTTTAACACAATACACATTCCATTTCAATACACAAACAATATGGAAGCCTGTCTGGCATGCAGGGACATGGAATACACACATTATCTAGGATTCAGACTTCATGGCAATTGTCTATAACAGTCTAAAGCTGGATACACACTATCCAACTTTTGTGGTTAGATTTCCTTCAGATTTACCTTTTCTATGTAGGGCAAGGGCCTGCCAGATTGCATACAAATTGAAAGTGGTTAGGTTTGACCTCATATTATATGGTTTTTGGTAAGTCTCAAGGAAAAAGTCTTCAGAAAATCTTATAGTGTGTATGGCCCATAAGTCTGCCAGTGTAAAATAGGATTAAATCTTCATATTTCTATATGAAGATATTGCTGACAAATATTGCTGTCCCATCTGAAGCAATTCAAACCATTAAGTATCTGCTCCTCACCTCCAGTGACGGTGAATACCTTCACACAATTTATTAAAAAATAAAAGACTAGCCACTCACTATATTAAAAGATAACAAGCGCTTTGAATGTTAAAAATACCAATCCCGGGATTCAATCCTGCTGTTTCCTGGTTACAGCGTGCGTTGTGACGTCACGAGCATAAGCCCGGCCCTAATGTTTTTTCACATCTGACATCGGGGGTGCGAAGGTCATGCTTATCACCACACAATTTAAATATTCTTTTCAAGAAGGGAGAACAATGTTAACAGGTGAAGCCAATCCAAGCCTTGCTTTGGTTTTCAAAATTGCCCCAGCTCCTCCTACTTTACTATACAAGGCGGGACAAGGACCAAACCTCGTTGTGCAAAAGGAAATAAAACCTATTTCAGACTGTATCTCAATAGAGGAAGGGGGACACACAATATAATAGACAAACAGCAGTCTAGAGGTAAACCAAGCCCCACAATGGCAAGAACCAAAACGACAGATTCTTATATTACTACCTGAAAGACCAGGGCTTGTCTTTAGAGTGGTACCCCCAATACAGGCTAAGGTAGGCCCCAATATTATTTATTCACCTAATAGATCATCCTTTTTCATAATTTGATATTACCCCTGTAAGAAATGTTCAGTTTGCCAAATAATATTCCAGGGATGAGAAAATCCTGTAACATTGTGAAAAAGGAAATTAAACATCTCAATAGAGGAAAGGAACACACAATAAAATAGTCAAACAGCAGTCTAGAGATGAATCAAGCCCCACCAGTGTCGGTTCTACATTAAATTGCTCCCCGGGCAAGACTCCCTCCTGGCGCCCCCCCGCCCCCCAAAAAAATAACATGACAACATAACAATAAATGCAGAGTGCCACAGCATTGCCCCCAATAAATGCAGAGTGCCACAGCATTGCCCCCAATAAATGCAGAGTGCCACAGCATTGCCCCCAATAAATGCAGAGTGCCACAGCAATGCCCCCAATAAATGCAGAGTGCCACAGCAATGCCCCCAATAAATGCAGAGTGCCACAGCAATGCCCCCAATAAATGCAGAGTGCCACAGCATTGCCCCCTTTCAATGCAGAGATGCCAGCGTCACGCGTGCCACCTTTAAATGCAGAGTGCCAGCGTTCCCCCTGTGAGACCCATCCGTGCACTTACCTCACTTCTCTTCAGTTCAGTCCTCGGATTCCCCGCGTCTCCTCAGTCCTCCCCCTGCGCCGCCTCCTCCTCAACCAATGGCGTGGGGTTTGCCTTTCGGCCAATCAGGAAGCGGGAGGACCCACTCCCTGATTGGCCAGGAGGAGGATCAGTGTGACAATAGCAAATTTTCATTCGCTATTGTCACACAATGGGCGGGCTCGGGGGGGAGCAATGCTCTGCGCCTCGGCTCGGCTGCCACAGTGAAATTATTCAAAGTTCCTTGGGCGGCCCGGTACCATTTGATCCACGGACCGGTACCGGTCCGCGGCCTGGGGGTTGGGGAACACTGTCATGCAGCCCCCCACGTGTCATGAAAAAATGCCACCCAGGGCAGCTGCCCCGTTCGCCCATGCCTAAAACCGCCACTGAGCCCCACAATGGGAAGAAGCAAACAGACAAATTCTTATAGAAAAGATATGTGAAAACCGCATCCAGTTCGCACATATGTGAACCCAGCCGGAATCAGAATGCTTTATTTGTTAGTTTTACAGCACTGTGCAAATTAGTAAAGTTTGATTGGCTTACAACATTGGATTGAATACTGATCTTTTGGGGGACTATAGGAGGCTATTACAAAGCCTCTATAAAGCCTTTTTTTTTTTAAAGCTGCAAGGCAATGCTATAATGTGCTAGTTTGAAATGAATCCTAGCACATTATGTGAAACTTACCTTAAAACGAAGCCCTCTAGCGGTGCGCTTTCACCGTTGACAAGGCTTCCATCTTCACCTAGTCTGTCTTCTGGGTTGGCGGGTTCTGTTCCTTTGATTGGATAAGCCACGATGACATCATTCTTGTGCATACGTGCAGGAGCCACTGTTCACTGCACAGGGCTCTGAAGGAATGGTACGATATGGCGTTCCTTCAGAGTTCATGCCCTGGTGATGTAAGCGGCAGCTTTGCAAAATATCTCCTAAACTGTGCACATTTTGGAAATATTTACTGTACTCATAGGTAAGCCTTACTAAAGGCTTACCTATAAGTAAAAATCATCCATTGGAGTTTACTCCCACTCTAAATTCACATAGTTACATAGTTGATCTGGTTGAAAAAAGACAAAAGTCCATACAGCTAAACACAATACATTTACATAATTTACATCAGCTACAATTTAGGCCTTCTTTAGCTTAAAATGGAAGCTCACATTAATTATTGGCTGCACAGAAAATTTATATAAATGTCAAATATTTTTATTTTTCTGTGGAAGAATGCAGCCTTTGTGAACACGTCTAGCAGCTCCTTCATCTCTAGTAACTTTTTTTTTTTTTTTTTAGCTTTTGGTCCTATGAACACACTGTCCCCTCAGTGCCAAAGTTCTGGAACCTGGTGATAGATTGCCTGGATCAACTGTAATTTGCTATGGGACTCTTAGCCAAAATCCCCCATTTTCTCTGTAACGTGCCAGATGGTGACCCAGCACTCCCAGACTGTCCCCGCAGCATCATCACTTTCTTAGCTATGCACTGCACGCTCAAATCCCAAGGCTGCAATCACAGATCATCTGTTTGAATGGGTTGAAGAGGTTAAAATGTTTTTTTTTTCCTTTATACTTTTTTCTTTTTTTTT
This sequence comes from Pelophylax lessonae, assembly GCF_965119305.1. Taxonomy (NCBI): domain Eukaryota; kingdom Metazoa; phylum Chordata; class Amphibia; order Anura; family Ranidae; genus Pelophylax; species Pelophylax lessonae. The sequence continues at coordinate 118,144,366 of NC_138774.1, read as the reverse complement.
TTTTTAACACAAGCCAGTGAGGGAGAACAGCACAAAATAATTAATCTGGTCTTTAATGAAACAGCTGTCCATTGAAATAGGTCCATTGGCTTTGCTCTGCCGTTGCCTCTCCTATCCCTTATTCTGCTGCCAGCAGTTTGCTGCCAAGCCTCTTGCGCACACAAACATTTAAAGATGTGTAGTCTGCCTCCCGTAACACTCCAGAAGTGCACTCCTTCAATTCCTTAGATTGGCCGCCGGGTGGTAAATATCTGTTTATGTATCTGGATGGTAGGATAGCAACACTCCAGCAAAAACGCGTGTTGATAATTTGAGCCAGCCTATTCATGTTCCCTACACTGCTGTTATTCTAGTTTGAAAATTTCTATTAATGACAAATAACATTGATCATGAATAGCTAAGCCATTAGCAAAGGACTAGAAGATTGTTATTCTAGCTCATTCAGAAAGAAGCTATTCTTTGTGTATGTGTTATTGTGAAGCTGAAAAATCAATTCAAATCCATCGTTATGACTAGTTCTTCTACTGTAAAAAAAATAGAAAAGACATCCTTTTCAACTGGTTTTATAAGCGCTTCTTTTTAATAGAATACCAAACTGATTTTTTTTTTTCTTAACTTGTAACAAGTATTTGTTTTTTATATGAAAACCTTTAAAGCTCAAATTCCCAAAAAATTGAAACGCTGTGTAAAATCTACATAAAAACAGAATAATTTTCAAATCTCGTAAACCCTTATTTTTATTTACAATAAAACATATCAAATGTTTAAACTGGGTAAATGTACCATTTTAAGAAAAAAAATAAGATACATTTAAAATTGATGGCAGCAAGACATTTAAAAAAGTTGGGGCAGGGCAACAAAAATCTGGCAAAGAACAACCCCAAAAAAGCTGAGACAGGGCCATGTTTAACACAGTGTAGTATCTCCTATTCTTTAAACAACACGTCTGGGAACTGAGGTGACCAGTTCCTGGAGTTTTGGAAGAGGAATGTTGTACCATTTTGCCTGATATAGCATTCTAACCCCTCAACATTCCTGGGTCCTAACTGTTTATTTTTCGTTTCAAGATGTGCCAAGTATTTTAAATTGGTGAAAGTTCTGGACTGCAGGCAGGCCAGTTAAGCACCCAAACCTTTTTACGGTGCAGTTTAACAGTGTCCCGTTGAAATATGGCCTTCTTGAAAAAGATGTTGTCTGGCTGGGTGCATATGCTGCTCTAAAACCTGGATAAACAGTGCATTCAGAAAGTATTCACAGAGCTTAACTTTTCTTAACTTAACTTTTTCCACATTTTTTTGTTACAGCCTTATTCCAAAATTGATCAATTTCATTCTTTTCCTCAAAATTCTACAAACAATACCATATAATTACAACATGAAAGAAGTTTGTTTGAAATCTTTGCCAATTTATTAAAAATAAAAAAGATCACATGTACATAAGTATTCACAGCCTTTGCCATGGCACTCATAGTTGAGCTCAGGTGTATTTGGTTTCCACTGATCATCCTTGTAAATTTAGTTGATTGGATATGATTTGGAAAGGCACACACCTGTCTACTGTATCTTTCAGTATTAATAGTGCTTTTACAAACATGCAAGCTGCCCATTCCATACACACTAATGCACCCCCATACCATCAGAGATGCAGGATTTTGAACTCTATGATAACAAGCTGGAAGGTCCCCTCCACTTTGGTCCAGAGGCGCCCATGGTTGCCAAAGGGAATGACAAATTTTGATTCTTTTGACTACAGAACAGCTTTCCACTTTGCAATAGACCATTTTAAATAAACGTTGGCCCAGAGAGGAAGGCATCGTTTCTTGATCATGTTCAGCTACGGCTTCTTCTTTAAGATGGCTTCTTGCATGATAGAGCATTACCTTGCATTTTTGGTTGGTTGGGGCGAACTGTGTTCACAGTGATTTTTGAAAATATTTCTGAGCCCATGCAGTGATGTCTATCACAGAATCATGCCTGTTTTTTTATGTAGTACTGACTGGGGGACTGAAGATCACAAGCATCATCCAATATTGCGTTTTGGTTTTGTCCCTTGCACACAGAGATTTATCCAGATTCTCTGAAACTTTTGATGATATGTACTTTAGATGATATATTTAAAGTCTTTGCAGTTTTTGGAACATGTTAAGTTACATTAATCTGAAATTTTCTGAGCATTTTTGATGCATCTTCTCACAGATTGGTGAACCTCTGCCTAGCTTTACTTGTAGGATGCTCTGACTCTCTAAGATATTTAAGATATTATTTTTATACCCAATCATATGACTGACCTGTTGCCAATTAACCTAATTAGTTGCAAAATGTTCTTCTAGCTTTCCTTGTTGGTACCACTTACTTTGCCAGCTTTTGTTCTCCTGTCCCAATTTTTTTTGAGACATGTTGCTGGCATCTCTTTCAAAATCACCCTTTTTTTTTCTTAAAATGGTAAATTTTTCACTTTTTTGGAATTAGGGTTGCAGTTTTTGACATTGTGGAATCTGCAGACCTTTGCGCTTTAATTCTGCCAGTGAAAGAGGCTCAGATCATTGAGCTGCTGTGAAGGATGAGCCATTTCTAAATGTGACACAAAGTGAAATGTAGGTGTTTTGTTTAGCAATCAATCAGATTTCAACTGTCATTTTTTTTTGTGCATCTTTGAAAACAAAAGTTAACGTTTCATTGGCGGCACTTGAGGATAACCATATATATTTTTTTTGCTAGTAGCTATAAATTAGTCCTTTTGTCTTTCATCTGGATTACCATGGCTCAACAATTCTAGATGTCATTTTTATTTTTTTACATGCCTCTGTTATCAGTTTTCCTGCTCATATTTCATATACTGGTTTATCAGTTCTCATCTAGTAGACATTTGTAAATCAGACACTGCAATCAGCATTCCATCCATCTGCTATGATGATGGAAAAGCTGCCTACATAGTATAATCACTGGGTTGTGCCATGCATATTTAAAATATAAACAGATGAGATTTTTTGAAAGATTTAATTGTATGTCTAGCCAACGTTTTCTTTTTTTTTTTTTTGAGTTGAGTAGGCATGGGTTAAAATATTTTACTTTTTGTTGTCTCTGTCGTGCTTAGGAGATTCCCCTTAATTTCCTGTCTTGGAGATGCAACAGGAAATGAGAGAACATTTCCCCACAGTGAGCGGCTACCGATCTTGTATAGCTGTTTCTCCCTCACCTGCCCATATGACAACTCTAAAATTGTGGATATCTGATTTTCTGTCTTGGTGATGATGTTCACAGGATAAATAGAGTGGGACTCGCCCCAGCATGACACAGACCACAATAAAACCAGACAAAGGTTCTATCCCTATCCATATATAAGTTGATCACATGCATGCATATAAATTGTTTTAAAAAACCCTATATGTGTGTTTAAATGAAAATGATCTGCCAGAAGCCGATGTTCTTTAATCATCTGTGGCATTTAATGGGGCTTTTTTGTTCTGTGATTTTTAATGGCAGAGGGTTTTAGATCTCCAAATATAACCCAGTATCAATTCTGGGACAGTAGCTAATATAAAAACAAGCTGAAAACATACAGAGAACAGAAAGAATAATTTGATGTTTGTGCTCAAGTCACTGCCAGTCGTACTTTGTTTTTCACCTACCCCAGCCATGACCTGTTGACAAGGAGTAGCGGCCCCACAGACCTTTTAATGCTCCAATTCCTTCACATACGTATAACTGTAAGAGGCATTCCAATCCCATAAACAGTAAGGGTCCACACCTGTGCATTTGAGCACATGTACACAGTTTAGTCGTTGTTTTAAATAGTGGTGGTTGACATCTGTGGAATGCATTGGTGTGCATCGTTTGATTTTGGATGCATCGTCACTCATTATAGGGCTTATTGCTGACAGTGTATGATCACTGATGAAGTATGTAAAAATATGTAGCCCTCTTTTTTTTTGGGGGGGGGGGTTATGAGAAATGACCCTCCCCAAACAGGTTAGTGTTAGTGCGCAAAACCTGTGGGTAAATAAGAGAACCAAAACCTTCGCTAAGTGGAAGATTGATGATATAGTTGGATAATTAAGTGGAAGATTGATAATATAGTTGGAGTTGGATAATTAAGTGGAAGATTGATAATATAGTTGTCAGTGCCTTCACACAGGACAGGGTCTCTGTAAACAGAGGGGATTCCCGTCCTGGGAAATTAACCAATAACATAATCAAGGTATTTGGGAACAGAGGAACTACTGCAACTACCATTTAACATTACCCATAAGTATGTAGATGTACAGCAGCATGGAAATAATACAAGCCTTATATCAGAAAAGATTATTAATAGTACATACATATATTGTATAAACAGGTATTATCAGCAAAGGTCTGATAGGTGTCATGGTGGGATTGTGCACGTATACCCAGCATTATACAGTATATACAGTAGGTATTAATGGAGATACCTCCAGATATGTGGTGTCGGCTCCTCTTTCTCTCTTTTTTTCCCCTTCTGGGGTTTCTCACCCATCCCCTCAGAGACAGGATGGCTAAAACATAATTATACATGCCACTGTAATATTAGCACTTAACAGTAGAGGGCAGCAGATCCCTACAGACGTAAAGCTGTACAACCAACTTAAAGTGTATGTGTGGTCAAAATGTAAATTCATATGTTCATTTCCACATTTTTTTCAACTATTTATGTCCTTCTCCTGAACAATTTTGAAGTTTGTAGAGTTACTTTGTGAAGTTCCCCACAAATTTACTTCTCTAAATTCTGTGACACATATTTGCTGTGCCCTGTGAGTAGGCACTGCTGCGTCACAATATGCATAGAGCCTGTCCGCTGAGCTACAGAGGTGCTGAGAGGAGGGGTTTTAGGAGGAGTCAGTACAGGAATCACAGCTTGCAGGCAGCAAGGTACCATGGGGTATGTATTCCTTAGAAATTGAAAGTAAACAGCAGAGGAGGACCTGCCAAGTATGCAGTGAATCCAGGAAGTTGTGGAATAAGGTTTCTAGCAGACAAGCAGCACTCACAACATGAAAGGAGATATTTCAAGTAAACCTTAACTCGATTGTAAGAAACACAGTAAAGGTCCTTTCACACTATGCGCTGCCAATGAGGTCTGTTCTCTGCTCAGCAGGGGATCGATGCGCCGATCCCCGCTGAGCAGGTGGATGACAGCTCTGTCTCCACTCACTGTGCGGAGAGGGAGGTGTCAGATCCCCGCTGCTCTCTATGGGGGAATCGGATGAGAACGGACCACCTGTCCGTTCTCATCCGATCCCATTCGATCCGATCCCCTGGATGGATGGAAAATAGGGTTTCAATCCGTCTGGATTTCACGGACAGGATCGGAATCGGATAGCAGCGGGGTGTCAGCGGAGATGTCTCCGCTGACATCCGCTGCCCTTTAGGGATGCATGGAGGATCCGATCAGGTCCGCCTAAAAAACTGACAGTCGGATCTGATCGGATCGTTCGTGTGAAAGGGGCCTAACTCTTGTTTGAATTGTTATCACAATGCTGAAGTTATAGAATGAAAGGGTATGCTGTGACCATAGAGCTTCTTTAAGTGTTTCCCAAAATTGCACTGGGATTATGTCCTGCTTCCAGTTTACAAAATGCTTTGTGGTTTTCTATTAAACAGCATGTTGTAATTATCCAGTATTTTCTGACTACATGTTTCGAGGGTCAGAAAGGAAAGAAAATATCTTTCATAGTAGCGAATTAGCACAATATGGTCTCAAAGCTCTTCATACATAATGTAAATGTAAGATTGTTCACATGCTACAACCATCTAACAGATTGCAAAGTATAGCTTACATCCCCTTAGCCTAACTCTAGGCTTTATATCACAGATTTGGAAGAAAGTATGCAGTATCTACTCAGCAGTTTGTGGATGAATAAGTGTACGAGCATTGCAGAATAGCATAATTCTGCTGCTGACATAATGAAGGTTGATAGCACCTAGCACCAAGGACAGCTCCCCGGTTTCAGTATTATGCAGCACAGCCTTATGATACATATTCCATTCCCTAGCAGTTATCTCGGTTTTATAGAGTCTGCTACCACTTTTGTGTGTTTTCTCTATTACTGTTCATCTTCTGTGATTTCATATTAGCTGGCATCAAAAGCATTTCGAAGGGACAAAAAAAGCCATACTCTGAAGTCACCCATGGTAACCAGCCTGATGTCAGCAGATTTTACTTGTCATACCAATAATGGAATATTTCTGACAGGCTGCTGGGGGCTACTTTTTCTGGCACAGAATGAAAATTACATATCCAAATGGGATACAAATACAAAAAAAAAAAAAAAAAAATGTGGCCTAATTGGCTTTAGATATTCTTTACATATGCACACTTATGGCACTTTTCCACTGCAAGTACCGGCTCGTACCGGCTCGGCTCTACTCTGCCCTGCTTGGCCCGGTTTGCTTTTCCACTGCTGGTACCGCATGGTATAGTGTCGGAACGGTTCGGTACGGTACGGTATAGGTTTGCTTTTCCACTAAAGTAGTACTAAAGTTAAGTGGGTGGGATAACAACGGGGTGGGTGGGATTCTCTGACCAATCAGTGGCTAGTAGTGACTGCATGCAAAGGATTGTGGGATATGGTACCAGTTTGGTACCTGTTGGAACCACAATCGAGTAGGTACTGTTTTTTCAGAGCCGTACCGTACTGTACCGTTCGGTTCCATGCAGTGGAAAAGCAAACCTATACCGTACCGTACCGAACCGTTCCGACCCTATACCATGCGGTACCAGCAGTGGAAAAGCACAAAAGCGTGCTGAACCGGTACGGTTCCATGCAGTGGAAAAGCGCCATTAGCTGATCTTTTTACTGACAATCTGCAGAATAAAATTTGCTAGAAACAATTAGGCCTCATTCACATGGCAAAAAGTGCAAGATGTGGCAGGGAACCCAGTAGATTCTTGCAGCTGGATGTACAGGTAGATGTGGACAGTTGTGACCACTCCACCTGTGCAAAGCAATGAGGCCGCAGCTGTCCACCGGTGTTCATGTGTAATCGCACAGATAGCAGTAAGCTGCTGTTAGGGACAGATGACCTCCATAAGATGTACGTTTGCTTCCAATGGAGATTTTCTGTCTGAACCTCAGTTAACCACTGACTATGCAGTTAAATCCATACAGCTGCAGCCGCTGTTACAAAGTCATTGCTTTGTACAGGTGGACGGGCAGCAACTGCCCTCATCCATCTATACATCCAGCTGCAAGGATCCACTGGATTCTTTCCTCTCTTGATACAGTTTGCCATGTGAATGAGGCCTCATCCTTTAAATATATAAATTTCTTTTGCTGGTTAACTGTCAGCAGCAGTCATATGAATGAGAGTGGCTTCTACATATGCTGTACAACACTGCTATAGAGGAGTGGGAACAAAGGTCTGTAGACCCCCAGGGAGAGAACTGACATAATTATTATGACAAATATACTTGAAGCATCAGAATTGTGCATAATTAAAAAAAATGCTTTTTGCAGGAAAATGTTCCCAGTTTGCATACCTAATTTGCATACTTAATTATGTCCTCTTCATGTGCTCAAAGTCATTATTTTACATAATATATGGGGCACGTCTAGCACATATATGGTGCACAACAATCCTTCTAATTGATCACAAGGTTGTTCAATCAGATTATAATGTGTGTAAGCTTTAACCATTCCCTACTCTATCCAAAAAGAAAAAAAATAGGCTTTAGACGTTCTATAAAACTAAACCGGCCATACATGGTTCAAAAGCAGCAGGGACCGGCCAGGATTCGATCCATGTATAGGCAGGCTGATAATATCCAAGTCGATCTATAGATCTACTTGGGTACAAACAGCCCATTGGATTTGATACATGTGATTACTGCCGGGTGGCTATAGCCCCTAGCAGTAATCATTGTGCTCTGTTGGCCAAGGGGGCTCCCTGTACCAGCAGAACACAATAGCGTAGCGGGAGGTATTCCCCCATCAACACTGACTTATAGGGGAATCAAGCAAGTTTCTTTTTCTTCCACCAGTGGTGGAAAAAAAAATGGAATCATCTATGGGCTGCTTTAGCTTTCTTCTGGATTACCTGATGACTGGAGCTGGCAGAGCTTGCCTGGTTTTCAGTTACTACTAATAGTAATAGCAGTAGTAGTGGTAACAGTAACATTATTCTCAGGTGAAAGGCAATGTCTACTTGAACATTTATAAGATTTTTGCAGTATTTATCCAGTGAAATTCAGCTGTTTTATGACCTGAAGCCCGATAATGTCTGCCATGAAGTCTACAGGGGAGTAAACAAATTCTGAAAGGCAGCAATGATAAAGGGAGAGAAAGAAGGATATATATATATAGGGCTCTGGATCTTAACATCAGGACTGCAAAGGTGATTCTTTTGTTTGAACAGACATCCTGCTGTCCTCAACCACTACTCAAAGTAAACTGAATGCGCTTTGGTGGACGTTGTCTTTATTGTGAACCTGCCAGGGAACAAAAAGTATCCACGCTAACAATGCTGTAAAGTTTCCTGCAAGCACCTGCTTTTATGTCAAAGGCAATTTTTCTGTCCTTGTAGGGGCAAGGACATAGAAAATTAACTTAATATTAAAGGAGAAGTACAGCCGAAGCTTGTTTAGCTGTACTTCTCTTCTGGATCACAGGAGTGCAGTTCGTTCTGCACTCCTGTTTTCCGAAGCCCGCTGTCAGTTGATGTCACAGAGCCAGTCTAAGGTGGGGAAAGATTGCGACCATTTGATCGGGATGCACCCAGATGCCTGGACTGGCACTAACTCAACCTCTCAGCGAGCTGCTGAAAGCCTAAGCCAGCCGCTCCCACCCCCTCCACAGCCTAGCCCTCCAGTGAGCATAGGTGGGGGGGGGAGGGGGCACAGTAGGGAGGCGGTGACTGACACTCAACGGCTCTCTGCTCATGGATCACAGAGAACCGATCAATCAGTGGTGTTTGATCAATTGGTTCTCAGCCTTAGAGCCAGCAGGGGACAGATGCAGCATCCACCTAGGTGGGTATGATTTCTCAAGGAGAAGACCTTAACTTCCCCATTAAAGTATAACCAAAGTCCTATATTTTTCTAAGTTGTGGATAGAGTGGAGAGGGATTAGAACACGTGTCAGGTTTTCATTGCTGTCTGTATCCCTGTTAGGGAGATTTGCCCTGTTTATCATTATCAGGGTAAAAGCCCACATTTTGGGTTATCACTAGAACAGAAATAGAGAGGAAATATTCCATTGGAGACACCAGTTCTGGTGACAAAATGAAAGGTATAAAAAGTATTTTTTTTTTTTTTAAATAGTAGGCAGTGTAATTATCTGAATTTGACTTATTACCCTCTTGCTGTCCATGTACAGCAGAACACAGACTAGAAAAGGGAGAAGCGGCATATGAAGCCACTCACCTGTGTTGTACTTATGGAGCATGCTGAATGCTGATAGGAGGAAAGAGCAGAGTGACAGAGAGATGAGCTCATCAGTCTACTGCTTCTCTTTTCACTTTCCAGTCACAGGCAGGAGGGGGGGGGGGACACAACCTGTAAGTGTTACTTAACCTGCAGTAGAGGAATTTCAGGTCTCCTAACCTGTCAGGCAGGGCTGTGCTGTCTGGCATAGCTTTATAAATCTCCAAACTGGATGATTGGAAATACGAATCATTTCGCAGGTAAAACATCTTCCATAAATGTATCTCATCTCTGTATTTATCTGCTTGCCTGGAGTTCAGTTTTAAGTATACTGTACAATGAAAGTTCAAAATATGCCAGATTTTTAATAAAATTGAAAAATGTAAAGACATGTCTGATAATGTTGTTTTTTTGTTTTTTTAGTTCCAGTGTGGTAAATGTCTAAAAAGGCTAATGAGAAATATCACGGTATTGCAATCTTTTCCCTTGATGCTTATCCGTACTTAAGCAGGCATATCCGGTAGACAGCTAACTTGCACTGAAATACTGGAATCTGATTAGTTGCTGTGGGCTGTAGCTTTTATAAATCAGTTCCACCCAATAGGATCTAATGCCTAAAACGTCTATGGGTTGCCCAAAGCAAATAATAAACTAACAGCTAGAATTTTTCTTGCGCGTTAGAAAACAAATGGAAGAAACCGATTCAAAGCTTTAAGCAAAACAGACACATTTCATTCAAACACAAGGCCCGTCATATTCAGTGTTTTGCACACAGGATAGTCGGGGGAAAATAAGAGATACAATTCTATCAAATTGGTTCCATGCCAGAGCTCTCTCTGTTGATCCAGCGAAAAGCTAATAAAAACCCAGCTTTAGCACTTGCCAATTTATTTCTTGGCTCAAGCCACAATCTAGGGGTGTTAGCATTCAGGTTTCATTACATGATAATCATAGATATGATGATTTTTTTAAGTGCGCTATGACCCAGTTGACCCCAGCCGCTGGTTACAAAGAAAAGAGGACTTGCCTGTGGTAAGAACCAGCAGAATGGGTTACACATCAGTGGTTTTAAAAAAAAAAAGTGCCATATATTATGCATTATGCTTTTTGCATTTGCATTGTACACCTTGCCAGCTATGGCTATTTGTGACAAGTATAGAGACAAGTATAGAGATTTCAAGCCTGATGAGTGCAACCCTAATGCCACATATGGTAAATAACTGAGCATTACTGCTACTTTACTCATAGCTACTAGTTGTTCCTTGTTACTCTTCCACAACTGTTCCTCCATTTGGAAGAATGTATAAGTCTGCATAAACATACAGTATATCTTGTTTAATCAGTACCCATCTACTGTCTGTATATTAGTGTTCCCTGGCACAATGCCCAATGTTGAGGGCCCATTAACCACTTTACCACCAGAGGATTTTGCTGTCTTACGTCCAGGCCACTTTTTGCGATTCGGCACTGTGCGACTTTAACTGACAATTGCGCGGTCATGCAACGCCGTACCCAAATTAAATTGACGTCCTTTTTTTCCCACAAACAGAGCTTTATTTTGGTGGTATTTGATCACCTGTGCGATTTTTACTTTTTGTGCTATAAACAAAAAAATAGCAAAAATTTTGAAAAAATAACAATATTTTTCACATTTTTGTATATGAAATTCCCCCCCTCAAAAAATGTAAAAATCTAATTTTTTTATAATTTTTGGCCAATTTTGTTTTCTGCTACATATTTTTGGTAAAAAAATCGCAATAAGCGTATTTTGATTGGTTTGCGCAAAAGTTATTGCATTTACTAACTAAGGGAAAGATTTCTGTCATTTTTAACGAGTAATGGCGGCGATCTGCGATTTTTTTGCGGGACTGCGACATTGCAGCGGACAGATCGGACCCCTGACTGACATTTTTGACACTTTTGGGGGTACCAGTGACATTACTACAGTAATCAGTGCTATAAATATGCACTGTTACTGTAAAAATGATACTGGCAGGGAAGGGGTTGATTTTATTGGAGAGGGAGGGGTTAATGTATGCCTGGTGCTTACTGACGTGTGGAGGTAACTGAGTGACACAGGGACAGATCGTGGGTTCAGCTATGCTGAACCCTGCAATCTGACCCTGCCTGTCACTTAGGAGATCCGCCCCCTTTGTTTACACAAGCGGGCGGATCTCCACACTCGATTCCCCAGTGATCACCGCCGCTCCTCCCCTGGCCCGACTCCTGCTGTGACTGAAAACAGTGGGAGCGAGCCTCCGGCGGCGCGCACGCCGCCCACAAGGGGAGGAGTCCAGCAACATAGGCCTACGTCGCTGGACGATAACGAGTCACATTGCCGCAGTAGCAGCAATGTGAGCGGTCGTTATGTGGTTAATCTGCATCCCACTTTAGAACGGTTAACAAAAATGTTAATATTAATTTTAACTTTATGCCAATTGCCCCCCCCATACAATAGTGCTGCTGATTATCAAGCATCAATTTAACTGAACATTAGTGAAGTCGGCAATAGCCACTGGTGAAATGGTTGTGTTATTTTTTTGTTAAGTTGTCACAGTATTACAGTGCTTAGATATACAGTATGTTGGGTTTTTTTTAGACTTTCTATCCTAGGGTAGCAACAATTACCTAATGTACTGTATCTATGGAGGAGCAGCGTTGTTACCCCAAGACAAGGAAGTGTGTTAGGACTGAACAACATCTTCCCTCTCTCCTCAGCTCTATACCATAGATAGATGTTCTGTAGTCCACATGAGTGAACTAGGTAGGGTTGATAACAATTATTTCCATTTCGGTGCAGGACAGGCAGGGAGAACAGGACTCAAGGAGCTCACTAGTTTTGTTGCAGGATCCACAGGTATTTTTCTGTATTCAAGGGTTTTACTATTAAGACAAAATATGGTGAAATTTGCATATTATGTAGAGAAGTAGTACCACGTTTTGGTATTATTTTGCCCATATATACACTGTGGGGTTAATTTACTAAAGGCAAATAGACTGTGCACTTTGTAAGTGCAGTTGCTCCAGAGCTTAGTAAATGAGGGAAAGCTCTGCTGACTTCCAACATTCAATGATGGGCAAGCAAAAATGCAGCTTTATTTTTATTTTCCTTAGATGTGATTGGCTATTCTTTGCAAAGGGAAGCTTCACCTCAATTACTAAGCTCTGGAGCAACTGAACTTGCAAAGTTCACAGTCTGTTTGCCTATGGTAAATCCACCCTTTTGTGTTTGCATGTTATGGAATGATGGAGATGGCAATCTGGCAACCATGTGCCTTTGTTTAAAATAGCTGGCACTAAAAGGCCTCAATATTTACATCTCAGAAAGTTTGTGTGCATTATACAGTATGGGACAGTACTATTAATACCATGCCTATGCATTACTGCTGGCATATTGTGCGACTGCTCAGCAATAGTATGACACCTTACAGTTACTGTTTTTAGAGCCGTACTATGCATCAGTAATCTCCAACAAAACACAGTAGGAGAAATTTAAAAAAGTAACTTTTTTATTTTCAATTGAGTGCAATGTGATTTGAAAAAAAAAACTATAGTCACATCACTAAAGATACCCTTCCTTGTGCTAAAGCTGTGCAAAATTAGCCTATTGTTCTTTTTATACACATTTGGTTACCTAATGGCAAGACTGCCGCCATGGTCATTAAAGATAATAGATACAGTAGACTAGACCTTCAACACTGTATGAAACCCAAGCGGTGCCCACTTGGATTCTTTCTAACCTGCTGTGGTTTCTGAAGCCTCAAAACTTCGCCAATACAGAAGGTACTATGGAAAGCTTTCTTTGCAGACAATGCTAGAAACAGGCAATGTATATCACTGTTTTTACAGAAGAGTTACCATGGAATAACAATGCTTTTCTCCATCTGCAATACCATCATAACTGTACCCATGAAATAATATATTACTATTTGTACCTTTCAAAATCTAGCAGGCTTCCTGTTGTTAATTTAGAGAACAATGGTGGGCTGGCTTTTGGGTGCATTTGGAATGATAGATTACCTTAGTTTGGGGTACATAACCATTTTTTAACCTTAAGCACATCCTCATACTAATACAGGCATACCCCACTTTTAAGTACACAATGGGACCAGAGCTTGTATGTAAAACGAAAATGTACTTAAAGTGAAACAATACCTTATTTCACTTCTCAATGCATGTAAATACTCTTAACTCTATAGGAAATCTTGGCCAGCTTGACATGGCACTGCTCCCAAACCATAAGGGACAAGGACACCAAGCTTGGGGAGCACGTTAAGAGGACCCAGGACTATGACATGGTTGATTAACAAGGAAAGATGGCTAGCCAGCCACAAAATAGGATGTGTTGTAGTACTGGGTCCCCTCTCAGTGCTTCCCAGGTTTGGTGTCATTGTCACTTATGGTTCTGGAGCAGTGCCATGTCAAGCAGATCAAGATTTTTCATAGACGCTGACGTTAGACAGGGAGCGGTGCCATGCCAAGCGGACCAAGATTTCCCAAAGATACCAATGTTAAAAACCGGCAGCAGTGCCATGTCAAGCTGACCAAGATTTCCTATAGATGCCCAAAATAAAAACCAGGAGTAGTGCCATGCCAAGCTGACCAAGCTGTGTCTGTACTTGCGAGTGTACATAAAGTGAGTGTACGTAAAATGGGGTATGCCTGTACTGTATTACTCTCTTAAAGAGCTTCCAGGTGTGTGAGATAGTGTGTCCCAGCTGGGTGCTGTGATTCTTCAGCAGACCCCTGCATCATGGCTACCACCCTTAGCAAGGCTTTACTTGAGCTCCTGTTGACACAGGATGATAAATTCTTGATGAAGTTCTATAAAGAATCCACTAGGTGGGCTCAGGACATAGATATATGCTGTATTTTATTTTTAGTGGGTTTTCTTGTGGAATATATGAAGAATCCAGTTAGGTCAGTGGCAGTTGAAGCGTGGTTAAAAAACAAAGGTTAGTCTATTGCAGCTTTGCCAGGGTTCAGGAAAGGTCTCCCCAAGGGAGTTTAACAGAGTCTACTAGATGGATATCAATCCCAGCTCAACTTCCTATTACCAGTCACTAAAATATATAAGGTACTAAGTAAGCATTTCACAGTTTCTTTACCCCCCCCCCTTCCCAAAAAACACAAAATCCCTTTCCTATACCCCAACAATTTCTTCTCACACTGAATCACAAGAATTGTTTTCCGAGCTGATGACTCTTAATGAAGGATATTGCCTCAGCTAATTCTACCTAGCAAATTCTTTGACTGAATCGAATTCCTATTGGGCAAAGCAGCTCTTCGTTTATCTGATTTCCTTTATCATCAGCAGTAAAAAAAAAAAAAAGTTTAAATACTCCAGCAGACTGTGATAAAGAAATATGCACTATTGATTCTGGCAAAGGGTTTGTTTCCCTTTTTACATTAACTCCATATTGATTGGTGTTTTGCCCTTAGAATGTAAGGTTTTGTTGGCCTTGACCAGCCAGACGAATTTTGGCATTCTTCCTGATGTAGTAGCCTTTCACTGCCATTTAATGAACTACTGGAAACTCTGCAAAATGCATTATCAGTGATCTGTTTGAAGAAGAGAAATAGTTTTCCTAATGCATATAGTGAAGAGGATATCTTTCTCCTTCTTTGGAAATGTGTGGTAGATTATAGTGCACAATGTTTCTTTATTGTGTGCGGATGCTTACATAGAATTCATTTTTTTTGTTAAGAATATCCTGTGACATTTTAAAGTTTAATGTTAACAAAGTGTAATTTCCTATGGCTAGAAAGTCAAAGGCTCATGCATAAAATTTGTGATGGAAGAACAATTTATATTGCCCATACCAACCAAATTCTCCCTAGTGCATTATTGAACAGTAAAGGGAAAATCTGGTAACTCTGGGCTGTTTTTCCTTCAGAATGTTGCGTGGATGAAATCCACCATAATAGCCAGGAGCAGCAATGTACAGTATATACATAAAACTGGTTTATTACCAATACTAAGACGCATTCCCCATATTTCAGTATATGCCCTTAGAAACATTTGTCCCTAGAAATGTCTCTAGTTTTAAATGTTGACCAGCTGTACCATAAATCTATTTTTGTTTGTATGTTAGGTTCAGGCACCAAAGAATACATACGCTTTTGTAAAACAATGATTTAAAAGTTGCTAAGGGCAGATTCCAAGCGAGGAGCATGCACACCTGAATGCTAAATATGTTTTCCTTTATAAACCATTGTATGCATTTTATGCATGAGCACTGTGTCTAAATTAATTTGCAAGCAATTTTATCATCCAATATTTTTTTACTGGCTAAACCTTTAAGTATATCTAAAGCCAAAACCATTCAATTTTATTGTATAGAGCAGGAAATTGTTAAATAGTAAATGATATGGTTAAATTCACCCATCGGAGAGATTCCTCCTCACTTCCTTTCTTTTAGACACAATAGGAAGTGAAAGGCATCCCTTTCACAGGGGTGAAAATTATCAGAAAACTATTTAATAGTGATTTGGAAAGTTGAGTTCCACATTTAGTCCATTATCTCTTATGTCAAACAGACAAGGCAGTGCTGCCAGTGAGCCAACTGATGCAGCCACCTCTAGTGGCACTCACGTAGGCACAGTGACAGCCAGATTTTCCATAGCATGCACTCTGCCAAGCTGGGTGAACTGCCACTGTGAGTTCTCTCTTATTTGATGGGAGTACAACAGTGATTAGGCTAAATCCAAGTGCAGCCCTCTTCACAAATCAGATGTCTCATGATAAAAAGCGTCTAGGAAATGTAGTGGGGGAACCAATTGCTAAGAAGGCGGTTTTCCATGTGTACAACTGCAAGAGGCATGGGTGTTTCTCAGCAAATTGCATTAGCCAACAAGAGCTGAGAAGTGTGTATGTGTGGGGTTCATATTGAGAGACATGTATTGCATTGAGAGGAAAGAAGGAATGAGATTGGAGGCAGAAAGTCAGGTCTGAGCAGTGTGTGTTGGCAAGGCCACTGCCCCGATGAGTTTAGTATAGTCCAATTCCATCTTAATCAAGCATGCACACACACAGGCAGTAATACAGCTTCCCGAGGCAGCCATGTTTGCTAGCTTTCTCGCTTTTTTTTGGCAAATAACTTTTTGTTGCTTTTTTGTGACTCAGTACCCTAAAAATAAACATCATTGTAAAGACACAAGTAGAGTACATAAGGTAGAGGTAACATAGCTTTAACTACTGGTACAAATAGAAACAGCAGTCATGTCCTGACCTGGGACTAATAGAGGCAATCCAAAAAGTACTTAAAGGCTAGGGCGGCCTTTTTCAACCAGGGTGCCCAGGCACTGTACCAGTGTGCAAAGGTGTATTTGCTTTTGAAGAATAATTTTCTCTACCATTGGGTGTCCTACGTGTGTTGTTGCTGTGTTATGTAAATCTATTTGTTTCGTTTTTAAACTTTAGAATGGGGTGCCTAGAGATTGTGTGGAATTTTAAAAGATGCCTTGACTGAAAAAAGGTTCAGAAACACTGGGCTAGGGTATGTACAAAGGGAGGAGGGAGAGGAAAGAAAGTGGGTGAGACGGGGAAGAGAGAAGAAAAGAAGGGGGGGGTGAAGTAGCAGGCAGTGTGGGTCAAACCCAGACGAAAAGCTTCATATTTCCCAGGATTCTTTGTTTCAGAGAGTTAAAGCATTGTTAACCCAATACTTCATATTCCTGATATGTGCCTGCTGTACCATGTACTTGTATGAGAAAGTATCCTGTTCTCTTTGTTTTGTGTCCTTTATGTGAAATCCCTGGTCTTCCTGCTAGTCCCCTTGCTTTCCTATTTTTTTTTAACTGATCACACTAAGTAGGAGAGCACAGCATAGTCAGTTCTCTAGCTATATGTACTCTACTCCAGTGATCAGACTTGTCCTGACATGCCCCCTCTGCACAGCCATTCACTGGGAAGCTTAGTGTACTGCTTCTTCTCCTCCCCCCAGCTCCCAAGAACAGAGAGAATGTGATAACTTATTAAAAATGGAAAAAAGGTATGTATCCCATTAGATTGTAAGCTCTTCTGAGCAGGGCCCTCTAAATCCTCTTGTATTTTATTGTATTGTATATGTACTGTCTCCCTCTAATATTGTAAAGCGCTGCGTAAATTGCTGGCGCTATAGAAATCCTTAATAATAATAATGTATGTTTTTTTTATCTAACAAAAAAGTTTCGCCTTTCATTTCAATTGGAAAATGAATGGGTTGTTTTACAAGTTGATCCTTTACAATTACTTTAAGGAGTCCTCACAGCAGGTAGGGGAAAAGCAGAATTTGGCCCACGGTTCCAAAATATTTTGGAACTTTTTCATAGTTTTGGTCTGTATGGCCATGATTTATTTTTGGAAAACATGACCTAAGAGACACAAAACTTGACTTTTGCAAGGCGTAATGTAGAGAACTTCCAGACCCTAGTTATAACCCTTTCATCTTCAATCAAAATAAGGGTAATCACCTTAAATTGGGAGTTGGTACAGACTTTTTATTTTTGTTAAGGAGAGCTTAATATGGATCTTTATGAAACAAAGCATCAGTGTGTGTATATAGCATTTTGTAGACGCTGCTCCAGAATGGTTTGAGCTGCTGATACCCTGTGTGTGTGCTCTTTTAGACTGATTTGCAGATTTATATTAACAGAATACTTAACTGCTAAACCTTTGCGTATCAGCACTGCTTGAACTGAGAAGAAGAGGAGCAGACCTCAGAAAACTTGTCACAAAGAAAAAAAAAAACCTGTTAGTGCAAATAAAACATGTATCACAGATAGAACTCAGCTGTGTTTCAAATAAACGTGTTTCCTCTAATAATACTATTATGGACATATAGCTAAAGATAAACTCTGCAGAAAAAAAAAAACATTTCTCTTCTGTACCCCACATATACTTTATATTTGCAATCCTTTTAAAAGCTTTTGTCTGGCTGCCCTGTTTTTCCATAGTATTTTATGTTTGACACTAAGATCATTTGAATTGAGAAGGCCATAAATTTCTGCTGAAAGCGGAGCCTCCAAGTTGACATACAGTAATGGGTAAGGAGGGGAGAGGACATCTCCTGGTCAGGTCATGTCTCCTATAGCTCAGAAGACTCCTGTGGTCTATAGACTATAAATCTAAAGTGTTGCCTTCTACTGCATAGTGTCTGATGCTTACGGAGGCGTCTACTATAACCTTCCTATTTTGTGTATGCTGACTTATGGCTGGAATACACGGGCCGATTATCGCCCGATCATTCGACCACCAACTTATGAAAAAGTGTTCCTTGGTCGAAAACGTTGCCAACATACACAGGCCGAATATCGCCCGACCGTTTGACCGCCGACCATTGAAACAGTGCATGCGTGATGATGTTCTACAGATTTTAAATGAACGACCTTAACACCAACGTATAGAATATCGTTCGTTCACAAAGGAGACGACAGAATTTTTTCGTTTTTTTCAAACAGGATTTTTCGTTCACAATATCGATATCGGTCACTGATGGCTGGGCATTAACGAGTAGAATATCCGGCCAATAGTCAGTCAGCCTGCAGATACCAAAAAAAAAAAAAAAGAATAATTACTACATTTATGTAGTCCAGTCAACCATAGCAATTTATCAGGTTTAGTCTTACAAAAGCCAAAATATGATAGATGGATTCACAACTGTTACCTAACAGGGAGATTTTTAACTTTTTCAAACTTCCTATGTACAAATACTTGCTTAGGTTATGTTAGGTATTTCCTGATTTCTTTACTTACAAGTTTTATAATAAAAATTTTTTATTTTTTTTAGGTCCATAAAATAAAGGGAAAACTTAATATTTTAAAAACCCTCCTGACTACTTTCTGTAGACTAACAGCAGACTCAATATACAGAGTTAATAGTGTTGCTCATGACCGATATCACCTGCCATTTTCATACTACAGGTTGGAAAATAAACTGAAAGGCATCAAACTGATATTTTTTGGTAAAATTGGTGCTTTTCTTTATTTTAGTTCCACATTTTTCACTGTAATATAAACTTTGGCATGTTTTAAAATCCTTAAGAATTGTGTCTTGGAAACATAAATTATTTTCTGAATTTCGTATGCATCCAAATGTGGTGCAGTTTTTACCAGAACAAGAAGTGAGGGGAAATCTTCCAGCTGTGACACTGGTTCCAGTGACAGCTGCCTATCCCCCTTACAGGGAGATTTCCTAAAATGGGTGGAGTGTAGGGCCTGCATGGTTATTTTCTCTAGAAATTATTGCTTCTATACCTAACTAAATCCCATGTATAAATTGTATTTTCCATACATTTTGGCCATTTAATAGGCCAGTTTCTGCTAGTAAGCATCCTAGAGCTATGTTAATGTTTGCTGGTCTTGCAGCAATTATGCTTCTTTTAAGTGGGGTACACACTGTAAGAAAATCGGGCGAACGATCGTCCCATTTTCCTTGTTGTTTTACGATGAACGAAAATTCGTATGAAAATTCCCGTACGACAAAGGCTTTTTTTTGTTGTTGATTGTTTCTGAACATGCACAGTCTCTCTTTTCTAATTTTTCTTGAACAAAAATTGTACAAAAACGGTACACGATGAATGAAAATTGTTTGTTTTTTCCCGTACTAGAAACATTTTGGAGTTTGTCCCTTCAAGAATTTTTGGATGAAAATTCAGAATCAGCTGTAAAAAGTTCTGTACACTCTATACGAAAACCGTACGAAAATTCCTTGGACGAAAATGTTTGCCCAATTTTCTTATAGTGTGTACGAGCCTTTAGAATCCCAGAATAAATCAGCTGTTTTTAAATCAGGATCGCCTCTGAATACACCTGGACTATTAACTGACGTGTTCCGGCCCTCTGTAAATGGTTTGTTTGGGGAGAATTCTCATTTATCTGTGTACAATAAGTGATGCTTCCCTCTGTGTGGAAACACCCACTTATTGATTTTTTTGAAACCTCACTCTACTTTTATTCAATGAGATGGTAAGTAAATATTCAGCCAGGATTCTATGTTTCTTCTCTGAGTACATTAGTAACCCGCTCAGCTTTTTAAAATCAAAACATTTGCATTCCAACTGGGCCATTTTATTTTCCACTAGGTCTGCGATACAGAGATCACATTTCTCTAACCTTTCAGTGGCAATGTGACTCCTCCATTTTATTTAAAGAACAGGTATTTTATTTCTATCCCTTTCCAATAAATAGCCATTGTCTCACTTTATCCCTCATGAAAATCAATGGGTGAAGCAGTAGACAATGAATTTCACCATTTAGGTCTGTGTACATTGTGATAATAGAAAAATGAACAGCGCTAATCCCTGTGGACCTTACTTAGTGTACAAACATCTCCTAATTTTACAAATGTACTCCTCTCCCAATGTGAAATATATTCAATAAATATTACTGCATTCATATAAATTAAAGTGCTAGTTCAATTTACTGTGCAATGCACAATCTTCACATAAATGTGCAAAGATACCAGGTAAAAAAAATTATGCAAAAAATAAAGTCCATATATTTCATGAAGGAAGTAACAATTTTAAAAAAAGGCAAAAAAGGAGAGAAAAAGATGAAAAAAAAGGGAACAAAAAGTAAAAAGTCCCAAAGACCATTTGTTATTGTGCTCTTAAACGTGATGTGACCCCCAAGTGTAATTCATCACCGATATCACTAGGTAAACACACTAGAGCAAATTGCTGATCAGATTATAAACCGGCTACTGCGCATTCAACCAAAAACAAAATCCACTCCACGACTGCTGATTCCACTCCAAGTAGCAATTAAACAGTAGAAGCTCCCATATATTCCAGAATCACATGGAGGAAGATAAAAAAGAGAAAACTCCCTCGTCTAAAATATTATTTTACAGTAAAACCTTAGATTGAGAGTAACTTAGTCTGAGAATGTTTTGCAAGAAAAGCTTTTTTTTTTTTTTTCTATAAATTTTGACTTGATAAACAAGCGATGTCTTGATATACAAGTAGTGTCACGTCACAACTGAGTATAAAAGAGAAGAGAGGTGCCTCTAAGTGTAGCAATATGGTTACATTTAATAAAGGTACAACATTTAGCAACTAACATGGTTGATGAATAAAAAAGGCACATCTAAGTATGTAGGCATCCGCTGTCCACATAGACCATTTTCCAGACCGCCGACTCTCACCGCCATTGACCTTATCCCTTCCACGCTGCACTCCACGAGTGCTTCAAGCATCGCTTTCAGATTGCTCTACTGCAGGGTAGTCTTCGCGGTCATAATTGCAGACTGACAGCAGAGAGTGGCGGCAGTGTGGAGGATGGTCTATGTGGACAGCTTTACCCCGATGCCTGCATACTTAGATGTTCCTGTTTTAATCAACCATGGGAGTTGCTAAATGTTGAACCTTCATTAAGTGTAACCATATTGCTACACTTAGAGACACCTCTCTTCTTTTCTATACTCTGTAACTCCTGCTGGATTTTGCTTCTAATCCACTTGTGGAGGCTCCCATTTGTGGACATTTTATGGTTACACAACCTATCACATTGCTATAATCTTTTTATATGGACTATAAACTGAAGGACTTATGAATAAATGGTTGTGGAATGAATCATCTGAGTTTCCATTATTTCTTATGGGGAAATTCGCTTTAATATAACAGTGCTTTGGATTACAAAAATGTTTCCAGAACGAATTATGCTCGCAATCCAAGCTTTTACTGTATTTAATAAGTAAAAAAGCCACTCACATATCGAGGTGTCTCCATCAACATGAGTATGTACAGCCTAATTTTATAGCCAAATTGTCTCTGGCCGCAGTTTCGAGCCACACTCACGATTTCAGCGTGCGTGGTGACGACAGCGTCCTGATGTGTACATTGGTATAAATAAATGCACTGTTTACCGCAGCCTTTTTCAACCAGTGTGGCTTCTTCACAAATTGTCCAAAAATTGTCAACAAGCCAGAGAGTGGCTCAAGTTTGCCTTTTTATCACACAAAGCCCCAGCTTTTTTATTGTGCAGCATTACAACCTCGGGCACTATGTGGGCCAGCCACTGGCATCCTAACAACCAATGAAGGCAAACGTTTTTTTTTCACCTAAATGCACTTCCTGCATTAACCACTTGCCCACCACCCATTGCAGTTTTACTCGGCTGCGCAAAACCACATAGGGGTACGTCGATTGCGGGATTGCCGCTGGGGGCGAGCGCGCACCCCCACTAGGCAGTGGGGATGCCGATCCTCAGGACTGGCGGCGGCGATTGCTGCCGGGCACCCGCGATTGCTTCCCGATGAGAGAGGACGGTCAGCTGTTGTAAACACAGCTGACGTTGTTCTCTCTGAAATGATCAAAGAGCGCCTGTGATCCTTCTATATAGGATCACAAGTCTCTATGATCATTTTACAAGTCCTTCCCCCCACAGTTAGAAAACACTTCCCTAGAATCACAATTAACCCTTTGATCACCCCTAGGTTAACCCCTTCCCTGCCAGTGTCATTATTACAGTAACAATGCATTACTGTAGTAATGTCACTGGTCCCCCCAAAAGTGTCAAAAATGTCAGGTGTCTGATCTGTCCGCCGCAATGTCACAGTCCTGCTAAAAATTGCAGATCATTGCTATTACTAGTAAAAAAAAATAAAAATGACATAAATCTTTCCCCTAGTTTGTAGACGCGATAACTTTTGCGCAAACCAATCAAAATACCCTTATTGAGATTTTTTTTCACCAAAAATATGTAGCAGAATATAAATTGGCCTGAAAGGGTGAAAAATTTAGCATTTAAATTTTTTTTTGGGGAATGTTATATAGCAAAATGTGAAATATATTGGGTTTTTATTTTCAGAATTGTCGCTATTTTTTTGTTTATAGCGCAAAAAATAAAAATTGCACAGGTGCTCAAATACCACCAAAAGAAAGCTCTATTTGTGGGGATAAAAGGCGTCAATTTTATTTCGGTACAGTGTCGCACGACCGCGCAATTATCAGTTAAAGTAACTCAGTGCAGAATCGCAAAAATGGCCTGGTCATTAATGGGGGAAAATCCTTCCGGTTCAGAAGTGGTTAAGGTAAAAAAAAAAAGAAAGTGACATTAAGGAAGGAAGAAGCAGGAGGAAATAAATGATTAAAGTTCATCTGTGTATAGTTAACCATGGTTCAACAACAGAAAAATAAGCAAACGGCAAGAGTTGTTATAGTATTCAGATACATAAATACATATTTTTCCATCGCCAGACATCTAACACAATTGAGTGCTGTGATAACACCAACACAATTTCTTGTTCCAGACTCTTATATCTTGGCCTTTTTATTGTTTGGATGTTCATGTCCATCCCATCAATATGTGATCATCTTTGCAGTGGTTGGGTTTACTAATAAGCGTTATATATAATATCACCTACAATACATCTCGAATCTCTAGGCAAAGAGTAGCAGCCTAAAGCAACCAATCAGAAATCATCTTTCACTGATCATGCAACTAAAGATAACGTATACTGCAAACTCTGTAGTAGCAATAAGTCACTACAGAACAATTTGTTGTACTTTCTTAGTATAAAGTATACACCCTATACTGTGCTATGGAGAAGGCAGCTCAGCCATAAGGGATAGTTAAGTATATTTCATCCAAGCCTCTTCACAAACACAGATTAAGGCAGAACACTGCCCTTTGGCAACAGTAGAAGTGTATCCTCTCCCCATCCTTCAAAGTAGATGTTAGAAGAAATCTGCCAAAGTGGGGGGGGGGGATTCCTTTTTTTAGACAAGTGTCCCGGGAACGGGTGTTTCCATTGTGAAATGTCCCTTCACCTTTTGTTCTGAGGACAACTCTAAAATGTAGTTTTTTCCTCACTTTCTTTCTAGATGGTCACCAGTACAGGAGTTAATCTCCCTGTTGGGAACCCCAATAGCAATAAAAATGTGAAAACAGGTATAAACCTTCCCCACTTCATAACTAAGTAATGTTTTTGGCAAATATTCACTTTAAGGCAACATTGACAAGACCCCGACTTCCTAAAAGTGTATTCTCTCTTGTGAAGTGACATTGGGTGCACAACTTTGACTAACTGCCCTACCCATTTGGTTTACTGCAGAAGTATGAAGATTGTAGCTGGGCCCCCTGAACATCCTTTGGGCTCCTGTCTAGGTTTCCTATTGGATAATCCCGATTGTCATGTCAACAGAATTCCTGTTGTCACGTCTTTTTGTCACATGCCTTCTCAGTGGTCTGGTCAAGCATCATGTTCATGTATACTAAAGCCCTGTACGCACGCACCGATTGCTGGCCGACCAATCGGCCGTCTTTTGTCCAGTGTTGTTTTGTTGGTTGAAATGTGCTCTAGACTGCACGCGGATTTTGTCGGCTAACAACAACCAACTGCAGAAGTGATGTCATGTGATGGTTAACTTTCCGTGGGTTTTTTCTTCTCTGAGCATGCCCAGTCTTGCTCATCTGCTTTTTGTTGGCCGAAATCTGTACTGACTGAGGAACAATCAGCCGTTCTGGTGTTGGCCAACGAAAATTTTATACCCCTTCTGTTTTTTTTTTTCTTTGAAATAACATGAACTAAAAAAAGTACATCAACATTTTCACCATTTCTAACAATGGGGTGCATATCTTGTTCAGAACCATATGTCAGCCAATTGAATGAATAATTCCATACTATTGCTATTGCGTAATAAACTCAGTAATGTTTTGTGCCATAGGTTAATGGAACTTACACTGTATGAAGCAGAGCTTGGAACGCTTACAAACATTCTACTGCGAAAAATTAATATAATGGGTTCATTTGTGCTTGATTCACAGCTGAGATGTGACATCTAGTGGGGATTTTAGAAAGATGGATTGCGATTTAGCATTAACAAATCATTATTATTGCAGCACGCTGTTATTATCTGGGGTTTTCACACACAATAGGTGGAGAATTATTAGTATTGTTTTTTGTGCAATTACAGTAAGTGCAATAACAATTAAGTTGTATATCATAAATGTGTTGTTCTGGAGGGAACTAGAGAAGATTTCATATTACGTAACTTATAACTCTGCAGTGACCCGAGGCTTTATAATAAACTTTAAAATCTTTCAGCTGCTGGCTGAATAAGCATTTAGTTATCTTAGCTGTTTATTAGGCAGCTGTATGCTGTTGAAAGACTGTGGGGATGCAGAGCTTCTGCTTAGGTCCATGATGCGTTTGTACTGAGACTTCTTCACTGCAGTGGTCCTGTGATGACTCCTATATAGATATGGCTGTGTGTACACTAATGTAAGGAAGTCTTAAAGCGGTTGTATCCCCTGTTAAAAAAAAACCTGCAGGACAATGGCATAATGTGCTAGTATTCATCGCATTCTAGCACATTATGAAATACTTACCTTAGAATGAAGCCCCCACATGGTCGCCCAGACACTGCTGAGGGAGCTGACATGTTCCCTTGGCATCTCTTCCGGGTTCTGCGGCTCCGGCGTGATGACGTCACTCCCGCGCAAGGAGCCGGCAAGGAGCTCTGAAGGTCTGGCAAAATACGCTGGACATTCAGAGCTCATGCGCTGCTGGTACCAGCGGCTGCATGCAGGGTGAATATCTCCTAAACCGTGCAGGTTTGGGAGATATTAATTTCACCTACAGGTAAGCCTTTTCACAGTAAAAATTAAAAAGCAGAGTATACTACCACTTTAAGGAGGGCAGATGTATTGTCTGTATGGGGGTGGGGGATGCCAATGCAATAAGAGGACAAACAGAATCACCATATTGGCATGATGGTATATGAAGTCCTGTTTAGGAACCTAAGCAATATGTGGTGTAGACAGCTTCCATTGTTGATCTTCCAGCACTGTTGCTTAGCTTTCATTGACTATAAAAGTATACCCATGTAAACATTTGCTCATGCGTTTTCCTTACAACTCAATAAGCCTTGTCCCAGTAAAGATACAGACAGCAATTAAAATCTGACAAAGGTTCTAACACTTTCCCCACTCTATTCCATATTTTAAAATGTTTTGGTTTGAATTTAAGTTCCCATTAGAGAGACTTAGCACCTCTTTCTGAACCAGTGACACAACAGGAAGTGAAGGGAAACCTCACCAAAAGAGAGCAATTAACCTCCATAGCGGTATTCCCAAGTGTGGCTCGGGGTGAAATTTCAGAGCCATTAGCGGTAATCCCGAGCCATCACTGGATACAGTAAGAGAGGGTACTCACCTTGTCCCCGGGATTCAGCAATGTATCCCAGCAGTGTGCGGCGGCCGGATCTTCCTCCCGATGCTCTGTGCCCCGGCTTCTGTCTCCTGCGACGTGACGCTCGCAGGGGGGTGGAACCAGCGGCAAATTCAAATAGCAAAACACACCAAACACACTGATTACATAACAAAATAAAATAAATTCACATTAGTTTGTCCCCCAATAAAACTTGCCTCCTAATTATTTGACTATAAATCTGCATTCATAAAAATAAAAAAAATGTATAAAACTTGCCTCCTAATTATTTGACTTTAAATGTATGATATTTAATCAAAATAACATAGCCATATAAACCGCCTGACTAGCATAAATATAAAAGAAGCTGGTCCTCACGAAAAATCTCTTACAGACTCTAACACCCATATGGAGACTTCACAGATTCTAGCACCCATTTGGAGAATTCACAGACTCTAGCACCCATATGTAGACTTCACAGATTCTAGCACCCATATGGAGAATTCACAGACTCTTCACAGATTCTAGCACCCATATGGAGAATTCACAGACTCTTCACAGACTCTAGCACCCATATGGAGACTTCACAGGCTCTAGCACCCATATGGAGACTTCAGACTCTAGCACCCATATGGAGAATTCACAGACTCTAGCACCCATATGGAGAATTCACAGACTCTAGCACCCATATGGAGAATTCACAGACTCTAGCACCCATATGTAGACTTCACAGATTCTAGCACCCATATGGAGAATTCACAGACTCTTCACAGACTCTAGCACCCATATGGAGAATTCACAGACTCTTCACAGACTCTAGCACCCATATGGAGACTTCACAGATTCTAGCACCCATATGGAGACTTCACAGACTCTAGCACCCATATGGAGACTTCACAGATTCTAGCACCCATATGGAGACTTCACAGACTCTAGCACCCATTTGGAGACTTCACAGACTCAAGCACCCATATGGAGACTTCACAGACTCTTCACAGACTCTAGCATCCATATGGAGAATTCACAGACTCTTCACAGACTCTAGCACCCATATGGAGACTTCACAGACTCTAGCACCCATATGGAGACTTCACAGACTCTAGCACCCATATGGAGGCTCCAATAGTATATGTGTGTGCAAAACCTTACCATATAAGAACATGCTGCAATGGGAATAGAAAGAGATACCATCGACTACAAATACCGTCATAGTACTGTGTATTGGTGCATTGTTGTGTGACTACTTCCATAGAACTCGGCCAACATTCATTGGCAAAAAAAACAAAGGTTATTTACTTTATCAGGATCTGAATGTCTACAGGGTAGAAACCAAATGTATTAATTGGGTAAAAGTCACTAGCCACAGTATTCTGGTCTCTGTTCTACATGTTAACATATCCTTCACACATTAGACAATCAGCATGTCCAATCTAAATATAATAGACCTCCATATGTATCCAATTTCTTGCTGTCAATCCTAGAGGGGCAGGGTTAAAAAATTGACATCCTCACAGAGACCAGTAGAGGGAGCAGAAATGTCATTTCTGGTCAATCTTAGGCTGGCCATACAGGATACAATTTTCTTACAATTTTCTGATCAATTTTCTTGAAATTTACCTTAAACTATGTAGTACAAAGGCCTGCCTAATTAGATACAAGTGAAAGTGTTGTTTAGCTTTGACCTCATATTACGTGGTTTGTGGTAAATCTAACAGAAAGTGTACAACAAAAGTTGAACATGTATGGCCAGCCTTAAAGTGGTTCTAAAGGCAGAAGGTTTTTTATCTTAATGCATTCTATAAAAAAACTTCTATGTGCAGCAACCCCCCTAATACTTACCTGAGCTCCATCTCAATCCAGCGATGTTGCAAGAGACTCTCCCTCCTGACTATCTGAGACACAGCAGCGGGCACCATTGGCTCCCGCTGCTGTCAATAATATTTAGTGAGTGAATAAGGAGATAGAGGGAGCAGGGCTGAACCACGGCTGGATGGACACACAGAGCAGCGGCTTGGCTCTGGTGCCCCCATAGCAAGCTGTTTGCTGTGGGGGCACACAGCAGGGGGGAGGAGCCAGGAGTACCAGCAAGGGACTTGAGAAGAGGAGGATCTGGGTTGCTCTGTGCAAAACCATTACACAGAGGAGGTAAGTATAACATGTTTGGTATTTTAACCAGAAAAACCCAAAACTTTAATATCACTTTAAATTACAACCCCACGCTGATATAACAAAAATGTATACCTAAAGCATTATTCAGAGAGAAAAACAAAGGATGCAACTATGTGAAAAAGTACTTTGAATGTCATCTCTATGAAAATTTAATTAAAAAAAAAAAGTCTTATTCACAAACAGAAATGTATTATAATGAAGTCATGTTTTGCATGGATTTAATTGTTGAAAGGCTTATTTTTCCATAGAAGTTTTTGGCATGTGTGTGCTGGATCTGAAGCCTCTTAGGTCCTAGTGATATAGAGACTGGTGGATTTCTAGTGTTGTTATAGGAGTTAGGCTGCTGCTGAAACCAGGAGCACCAAAAAGACGAATCAATAAGATGGTTAGGTGCAAGTGATTGTCGTTTAATATTTTGTTATTTGAAAGCCAATGTGTTTTGGGGGGAGTAACAGAACCTCCCTTCTTCAGGAATTGGATGTGGGTATTAACTCAGCAGAGAAGTAGAAAGCTACTATAGCTAATGCTCAGTGTCTGGATTTCGGTTAGTTAAGTCTTGATCTAGTGGAAAGTGGAGGCAGCAGTCCAGTGCGCAGCACCTTTTTGAATTTACCTGAAGCATTTTGCCTTTCAATTAATTATAAATAATCATTTGCGCTTAAATCTTTCATTTGTTTATCTTTTTGGTGCTCCTTTTTCTTATTTTGCTGTCATTTTCATCTCCACCCTAAACAGCACATTTTCATGTTCCCTCTCCCTGAACTGCACTGTAATCTCCAGCCTGAAGCTAATGGCGATTTATGGGGTAATAACCAAGGTGCTAACCATTGTGTATTAACTTTTCCAAAATACTTAAAAATCCATAAAATAATACAAAGGCGGAAAAAAAAACTTTTAATAGATTCATCTGATCTTTGAGAAAATGTCTTTAATAAATTGGAAATTATATTTTTGAACATAGAAAAAAATTATAAATAAAGCACAGTAATAAGAATCCTGTCTGTATTTTATGAATTTGTAAATCGAGCCTAATGGGTGGAAATAGAATTGCTCTGCTACAAGTGTGTACATACCATAGTTCTGCTGAAAAAAAAAGGAAAAACCTTCATATACAAGCCCCAGTTTACATACAACTCTGATTTAGTAGATGGATCTTTAGCCATCTGGAGCATTATAGGCCCCGAGCAGTGGCAGAATATAGAATTCTAATTTGGGAAAATAATATAATGAAGTCTCCTATTAAATGAAAAACTGTTTATTGCTTCTTTACTATCATTTATTTTTTTCCTTAATGCAGTCTATATCTAAATATATCTAAAGCTGCTAGTTCATCTAACACTCCCCTCCAACAAGACTGACAATGCTGCCATACAAAGGTGCTCCCTGTGTTCCTTCATCCAGAGTGGGGGCACTTTAATACAGGAGATGTGTTACTGGTTGGATCACCAGATAAACACAGAAGGAAAAAAATCTGAAGAAAAAAAAAATGAATGCAGCCACCACATCTAAGGATTAATAAGAAGCAATACATTACCTTTTTGGGTTTAGGTTTAATACCGCTTTAAATAAGAGCAAAATAAAATTATATTTTGATTTATTGTGGAACATACTGTAGGTGTCTTAGATCAGTGTTTCTCAACTCCTGTCCTCAGGGCACACTAACAGGCCAGATTTTGAGTATTATGTTGGGGAGATGCAGACTAGAATACTGCAATCACTGAGCAGCAAATGATATCACCTGGGATGTATTTCAGTTTTCTTGCAAACCTGGCCTGTTAGTGGGCCCCGAGGACCGGAGTTGAGAAACACTGTCTTAGATACTAGCAGCATTGGGGCATTCCTGCACACCTTTGCTTACCCCATCTCATTCCTATTCATTATTTATAACAAAAAATGAAACGAGCTACAGGAAGAGTGGGGTCCTTTATAATAGCCACCACGGGTGTGCAAACCCAGGAACTGAAATGCAGAGATCTCACCTACAAAAACTCCAAGTAAATGCCAGATTTCTCTTCTGAATCAGTCTTGGGTGGACTGACCCTTTAAATAAGGGGTCTTAAACTGGTGGCCCTCCAGTTGTTGCAGAACTACAATTCCCATGAGGCATTGCAAGGCTGACAGTTACAAGCATGACTCCCATAGGCAGAGGCGTGATGGGACTTGTAGTTCCACAACAGCTGGAGGGCCGCCAGTTTGAGACCCCTTCTTTAAACCAATAATAGATCATATTAATAGACAGTTTAGTGACAAGCATTGTTTCCTTTCAGTGCTGGGATATGGGGTTCAGTTTTCACCAAGTACCCCTGTTTCATGGACTTCCCGCGATTGTGTGGATTTCCTTTGGGGCACTGTCACAAAACAGAATACACTGCTTTGTTGGTGCCCGGTTTGGAGATTGTGTGCGTCTGTATGACAGTGGATGATAGCAGTTCCAGCTTAAGAGCATTATAGGCCCCCGAGCAATGCTGGGCACTGGGGGCCTGCTTACACAATCACCCACGAGAATAAAAATGCAAATTATCGATAAGATGAACACACACATGGATGGGAGTCAGACATGGTTGTCCTGTGTGTGCCTGTTCCCGTGGAGGCGGACAGGCATTTCTGCAGTTGTGGGCTCCCCCTCCATGGCCCAAGATGCCTAAAAGCAGCGGAGGGCAGACAGGCACGTGCCACCTGCTAAGTTTGGCTGTGGGATGCACACGGTAGTCGGGACTAATGCTTATCTTGGGCTGGGTCATTGGGCAGGTAGGGCCCCCTGGGCAAGTGGGGCCTCCGGGCAACTGCCCAGCGTGCCCATGCGGTAAGACGGCCCTGGATGATAGTGGCAAGGCTAACATAACTGTTTCTGTGTACTCGGTTAGGTGCTGTAGAATTTGTTAGTGCTATATAAGTAAATAAATAAAAAATTGCACAGCAGCATTTTAGAGTTATTTCAAGTAACCCGAACCACCATCAATGCAAATGAGCGAATCAGGAAACTATTTGGCATGAAATTTTAGCTGATCCCGATGATGCTGCAATTAAAGCTATATGTGTTTTGTCAGCAGTCTGCAATTTATACATCCAGGCAAACCCTTGCAATAGATAATGCCTTTTTATGGCGTGTGAAGGTTGGATGGTTTTGGGCAGGGCCTCATTGTTAAAGATTAATGATGCAAGGAGTCTCACTAATGCTGTTAGACATTGCATGGTGTGGTGTTCCAGTTATATCTCACTAAACCTATCTAGCATTTCTAATAAAAACTGAATGTGCTTATCCTGCACAAAGAGCCACTCAATATTGTACTGCATAGGTGAACAGATTGTAAATTAAAATTTAATTCAGAGTGGACTGGGGACATCTAGTGGTAAAAGTTAGGAAGTACACATTTTGGTTTTTGTATAAAAATGTCATATCCGAGTATTAGCTCTTGCTGGATTAAATTCACACTAGGCTCCTCATACTGCATTATCATAAACATAATTTCATTTTGCTACATTTTGATCAAAAAATATACATATTCTGAAGATAGCTGCATACAGCTGATTACATCTAGACTTGCTTGCATGTATAACAATATGAGATGAAAGAATAATAGGGAATATGAATTTTAATTTAGTTTTATATATCGGTGCACTTCTCTATAAAAAACTGGATTATGAGACAAGAATTCTGCTGTGTTTAGCCAACGTGTCTGGCTGCCACTATTTATTATTCATTGTGCTGTCTGCAGAGTAAGCTCAGCTGTATGCAGAATTTTGCTCAAAGGATGAATGGACATAAACTAGAACATTGCTAATTATTGTTATAGGCATGTATAAACACATTGGTTGTAAGTAAGTGCTTTCAAGACATGAGCAGAATAAATATGGTCAGTGAATTCCGGTACATTAGGCTTATACACAAAGCTACATTCTATAAAGCTTATTATAAGATATATTGCAGGTATAATATGATTTAAATATGATATATGATGTACAGTTCTAGAGCCTGCGAGTTAAGCCTATTAGCCATCAGGTACTTATGTATGTATGTTTGTATGTATGTTCTTTTAGACCTGACAAAGCAGGAAAGAAGGGGGATATGATTACTTCAGGCCTAAGGTTCTAAAAATTATTTGAATAAGAGATTGTGGGGTTGATTTACTTTCAATGGTTTGTATTGAATTTTTTCAATACAACAAAGAAAAAGGAGAAATCGAACATAACATACACATTGTTCCAAGCAGTGAAATACAACAACTTCAACAGGTACAAAGAGCATTAAACTGTAACAAGCGAGATTGCCATATATAAACATGGGTTCATCATATGGAGATTATGACTTGTCAATAGCCAACCCACAAGGGCTATACACATTGCAAGGAAGAAAGAGCAGGCTTAGTAAGTGAGCAGTACCATCCTAGCCACGGTTGCCACAAGGAGAGGGACTTTTGGTAATTCCCTCTACTGGAGGCAAACATCAACTCATATGTACTATGGGTATGAACCAGGTCCAAGACATCTTGAACAGAAGGGGGATGTAAACCTTTCCAGTTTCTGGCGATAGTCAACCTGGCCGCCAAGAGCACATGGGTAATGATATGCCTAGAGTTGGGTGATTATTTCTCTATCGTGAGATTCAACAGGGCTAGGGCTGGGGAGGGTGCTATGGTAATGTTTGTGATTTCCCCTAGTCTGTCAAATATATCAAGACAGTAGCGGCGTAGGAGTGGGCAGTCCCAAAGGATATGGAATATGTCACCTGTGTGGCCGCATTGTCTCCAGCAAAGTGGGGAGGAGGATTTGTAGAATGTAGCCAGTTTGGAGGGCCTTAAGTGCCAACGGAGGGTAATCTTGATCGTTTGTTCCCAAAGCGCTGAGCACTTGGTGTGTTTGTAGGCTTGATGGAGTGCCGTTTGCCATTGGCCTGATTTACTATAGGCTGTTCACTTTGCAATGGAAATTGCACCTTGCAAGGAGATTTTCTCCAAAGAATACTTATTCATGTGCAATGAAACAAAAAAATGTCAAAGTATTTTTTCTTGCACGTGATTGAATGATGGAAGTCAGCAGAGCTTCACCTCATTCACTAAGCTCTGCAAAGTTTGCAAAGTAAACAATCGATTTCCCTTCACAAAGTCAACCTCGATGTGTGTTTAGTTTCAGGGCCTACAACATTCCAAGTAGTACGGAGAACTAAAGTAAGAATCTAACAGTTCTTAATAATGTTTTAAATCAATATGGCAGTGGAGAGCGACCTAGAAAGGCTGTCTGCTCCAAGGTCCATGATGGCTGCTGTCAGTAGGAGATTTTCAGAAGTTAGGCAACAACAGTGATCACTTTTGGGCATTGAAGACCTGGTGCTTGACTTATCTGAGCAGATGTAAATAAACACTTTAAAGTCATTATAGATGCCAGTTTTCTTTCATTTTAGTTTAATAATGCTCTGGTTACTGTGCAGTGTAATACAAAATGTACCCAAGGCGTGATCATTAATAAATAGTTATCTGCAGTACCCAATGGTACAATCTTGAAAGCTTCCAACTTTACAATGGCCATGTGCCATAAAGTAAAAAATGAGTTGAATATAGTTTGACTATTTAGATAGACAAACATTATTTCACTTTCTTATTTGCTTCTTTGTATAGATGTTTAAAGGACACATTCACTAATTATCTAAAACCTGATCACATAAACGTAAATGGGAAGCACCCGTACTGCAGGAGAAGCATCACATATTAGTCTATAAGTGGTTTGACTTTAAGTTCTGTGCAGACTTCTGGGACAGTGAGTGCACCAATTATAAGAGCTAGGGGATGAGGATTCTGAAAGCCTGTCTGTGGCTGAAAATATGGTAAATGTGAATTTTTTTACATTTTTTCAAAAATCAGATCTAGCCAATACAATCCAAGGCCACACTCCAGTCAGAATTGAAAACGAAAATGAAGATGTAGTCAAAGAGTACCTGCTCAAATATCAGTTGTACATCCAGAAATAAATAACTGTGTTTTACCAGTCCACCCTTGCCAAGGCGTTAAACTTTTCAGTTTTGCAAATCTAGTGAATAAATCTTTCTAGTACACTCCTAGATCCCATAGGAAACTTCAATTTACCTCCTTTAACTGTAACTTTGTTTGTATATTTGCCCTGACTGTGTTGATGATGATCATTATTTATCAAAGATAGCACTTATCTCAGGTATCCAAATTAAGTATTCGTTTCTTTATGTTTTACAGGAACTTCTACTACATAACCATCCTCCGTGATCCTGTTTCTCGATATCTAAGTGAATGGAGACATGTCCAGAGAGGAGCGACCTGGAAGGCTTCTCTCCATGTATGTGATGGAAGATCCCCAACCTCAGATGAGTTGCCTAGCTGTTACACTGGAGATGATTGGTCAGGCTGTTCCTTGAAGGAGTTTATGGATTGCCCCTATAATTTAGCCAATAACAGACAAGTTCGTATGTTGGCTGATTTGAGCTTGGTAGGATGCTATAACCTATCTGTGATGGCAGAGGAGCAGCGAAACAAGGTTCTTCTTGACAGCGCCAAGGAAAACCTCAAGCGCATGGCTTTTTTTGGTCTGACGGAATTCCAGAGGAAGACCCAATATCTTTTCGAAAAGACTTTCAACATGAACTTCATCTCTCCTTTCACTCAGTTCAACAGCACGAGGGCGTCAAGTGTGGAAATAGACGACCTGACACAGAAACGTATAGAAACATTGAATTTTCTAGACATGGAGTTATATGAATATGCAAAAGACCTTTTCTTACAAAGATATCAATTTATGAGACAAAAAGAACACCAGGAAGCAAGACGGAAGCGCCAGGAACAACGGAAAATCTTGCGAGCAAAACATGCAAATCACAAACTGGATATGGATAACTCAACTGCTGATTATATAGGGAATGTAGAGAAATGGCGGTAGTAGATTTCATAGTCTGTCTACTACTAGAACTGTACAATAAACCTAAAACTGGAGATACAATTAGGCAATGACCTATTCCAAATGATTTAAGCTTCGTATACATTTGAAGCCGAAGATGTTTATCAGTTGCCTTTGCAAATGCCTTTGCATTAATTATTGTAATTAAACTGTACATGGGAGTTAGTTGTGTGACTTAGTTCAAAAGATTGAAGAGCAATTGATAGTCAATTAGTAGACCTGATTATCAAAGAAATGCAGAATCCAGTTTGCTGTATGGCGTTATCCAGAACAATTCATCAAAACTATGTTCCATATTTGCTTTTGTTGTAGCGCATAAGTTCCCATTTTAAATATTGTATGACTGAAAAATCTTCAATTGATCAATTTCCAATTAGTCAGAGACATGGTTTAGCAGGGGGCCGATATAACATTTATGCAATCTTATTTCCTGAATAATTGATACGTGGTAACTGGATGGTTGGCTGTGCTACTTTTTGAAAGCAACAAATGGGTTTAAAGCAACGTCATTAAACAGTTTGTTTTTTCTTAATTAAAGCTGTACCTAGAAATAAAATTGTAAATGCTTGCCTTTCCTACCACCCACTGCTCTAAACGTTCTGATCAGGAAGACTCACTGGCTGACATCTATGAAGAAATCAACACTTCTAGGAATGTCAAACTTTGTGTCCCTGCAGTAGTCAATAGTTCCTTCTTCAAGCCCAGTGTTATTACAGGACACCATCGTGATGTAGAGGTCAGTGGGAGGAACCACTGAGCACTGCAGGGGACACAGGAGAACAACACTCCAGGAAGTGTTGGTTTCTGCACAGACCGGATCCTCTTGATCACAGTGACTTTTGTCAACACTGGTGAGGTAAATATTTCTCTTTTTCTTTATAGGTACAGTTTGAAATAAAACATTCAGTTTAGGGACCAAGTCACTTTAAGGTCTGTTAAAATGGACCAACAGTGCAAAGAATTCCCTGAAGACAGGTGTTTCGCAAACAATTTAAATGAGTTATATCTGCTTTATTATAATGTGTAACATCTTAGGTAGATTAGGTTTTATTAAGAAATGTAAGATCACATTACATACAGGGGACCTATTAATGTTATTTTCAGTTTTGGATCTGTTGTTTGTAAGTTCCATCTCTGACCTAAGGAACATAAACAGAGAGTGGGTTCTTTTATGGTGAATAATAACATGAAAACCTGATTTTTTTAAGAAATCAGAAAGAACATCAAAAGGAAAACTAGAAACCTTCTATGAATTATGACTAGGTTATGTACAGCGTACAGTTATTGTTACATAACACACAATTTTTAGTGTTACATTTCAACTGTTTTCTTGTGTATGGCAGATCAAAGCAAGAGTTACTGCAATAAAAAGATGTGACTAGTCAGAACTCATTAGAAGTCAGCTGTGCATGCTGAGAAATTCCTGCAGTGGTACGGTTCCTTCAGTCAGACAGTAAGGTCTGCAGTGGATCGCTTTGCAAAGGGCAGTATAAAGGTGTCTAAAAGGTGTTCAGGAAATGCTACTACCACCACCTGATGCTTTTTTTTAAATAATTGAACAGGACTGTGCAGAAACTGCAAGCCTGTGGTTGTGGTGCAGCCCCGTTGATCTCAATGGGTGGGTTTGACAAAGATTGCTTCCAGTTGAAATCTGCAGCCTGAGTTGAAAAATGCCATGGACACGGCATGTGCACAGGCCTGTCAATGTTAGAATTTAAGAAAATGGTTCCCCCCACCTTCCTGGCTGCCCGTGTGAAAGAGCCTGCGGGAAAAGTTCTCAGATGCACAGTAGGGTAGATTTATAAAAAAAATAACTTAATATAAAAAAAAAAAATAAAAAAAAAAAGAACACAACATTGAAGTTGTAACTCATAGCAAACCAATCAGGTTTCACCTTTCATGAATTCTGTAGAAATGCTTATACTGCTCTAGTTAGATTTGCCTACAATCCTCTGCAGTATACAGGTGCTGGCCCAGTCCATTTGAACCAGTATATCATACTGATTCACAACAAAAGGATTACTACACAACTAGAATTTAGAAAATGTCTTTATTGATTCACA
This sequence comes from Pelophylax lessonae, assembly GCF_965119305.1. NCBI lineage: Eukaryota > Metazoa > Chordata > Amphibia > Anura > Ranidae > Pelophylax > Pelophylax lessonae. The sequence continues at coordinate 118,106,706 of NC_138774.1, read as the reverse complement.
GAAAACAGGCGCACATAGACTTTCTGTGTTTTCTGCTGCTCACAGCTCTCTATCAAATATATCTTTGAGCAGTGCCAAACACGTAGCAGCATATGTTCCTGTTCTCTATGAATCAAAGTTTCCTGCGTTCCAGCATTCCTGCATGCGGTAATCCCTCTGCTGTGAATCTGTATAACTTCAATTTTGTACAGATTTTCCTTTCCCCAGTTTCAAAAAATCAGTTTTAGAAAACTATTATATCATACTCTTGCTGCTGGACCAAAAGCGTTTTTCTAGGAAAGAGGAAACCCCCTTCGGATATATTTAGATTGCACTAGCAAACGTTCCTAATTTTTCTGTAGCTGAGTTTGAGGGGCCACCATTTAAAAAATGGGCAGTGTGGTGGACCCTGATTTTCAATCAATTGACTATATAAATGATTATATAGGCTTAACCATTAAAGATTTATATTTTAAGCTCTTCTTTAGTTTTGTTTAATGGGGTTGACTTTTGAGCCAAGCATCAGAAGTAAGAGATCACGTGAAGTCTGATAGCTGCCCTGTCAACTGCACAACCTACAAAAAAAAAGAAACCGTTCTCAATTTTAGGTCAGACAGTTGTCAAGGTTGCAAGTGTCAGACTTTGGATGACCTCTCACCTGACTCTTAAGCTGGCTTTACACCTGTAGAATTTAATTAGTAAATTGTTTTTAGAACGTTCCTTTAGTTATCTAAGAGTTAAAGCTCAACTCCATCTTTTGAGATACTTCACACAGTTCATTTGGGCCAGGTTGGCCCAAACGCACTATGTCACTTACTATCATGTGAGGCAGCTAGAAGTGCGGTATAAACTATGTGAAGCTGTGGCTACATACAGTATACTTCACTGTGTTCTGGGTTCGAGCTGAGACTTCCAGTCTCAAACCCGGAATACAGCAGAGTCTATCCCAGCAGCACTCAGCCATTCAATGTAAGTAATGTATTCTATCAATGATTACAAAGCTTCCTCTGATTGGCTGAGTCAGAGAAGCGGGCTTATGTCACAACCTCTGACTCAGCCAGTCAGAGGAAGCTTTGTATTCATTGATAAAATCTCTTACCCAGTACATAGTAGAGTCTATCACAGAGTAGAGTCAGTCACAGAGGAGCAGACTGATGTCACAACCTCTGACTCAGCCAATCAGAGGAAGCTTTGTATTCATAGATAAAATCACATAGCTTACTCTGAATGGATGAGCGCCGCTGTGATAGATTCTACTGTGTACTGGGTATGAGACCGGAAGTCTCGGCTCAAGCCTGGAACAGAGTGCAGTATGCTGTATGTAGCTGCAGCTACATACAGTTTAAACTGCACATCCAATGGGCTCACATGCTAGTGAGGGACATAGTTTGTTTGGATCAAGCTGGCAAGGAATTATGTCAAATGATGGAGTTCAGCTTTAAAGGGGACGAATTACCTATTGGTTTCGGCCTGAGCAAGCCCAAGAAAATTGAAGGACAAGGATTGAAAATGTTTTTCGAATCTAAATGGGAACGGACTTGTAATTGCTAAATTCGCGCACGGTCGAGAAAAATCGTAACTGACCTTATTCCCATGCACTCGTCAAACTTCATCCAGAAGTTGAACGTTCATTCTACAAAAATCGAGACTTTGACATGGTACTCAAACAAAGTAATTCAAAATAATTTAACCCATGAAGGCACCATCAAAAGGTGGGACAAGCAGTTTTTATAGTTTCTCATTCAACAAAGTTCTACAGGTGTAAAGCCAGCCTTAGCTCTAAAAGTCAGTCTCAGACAAACCAAATAATGCTAAATAAGGTGAAAAATGTAAACCATTTATTGGTAAGCTTGCACAATTTTAATATTTGCACACTGAAAATTTGCATAAGCCTGATGTTGACTTCCCAGGCCAATTTCATCTTAGATATCACGTAGATAAAGCTAAATCCCCCATGAGGAGAAAGTAGTCTTAAGGAAGAAGCTGCATTCTTGCAACTTTAAAATACCCTTGTCCTGTTATACTGTATATTTGCTATGCTACATTTTTCAGCTTGTTAACCAACTTATTTCCGCAGGGTTATTTGTAATTTGATAAAAGTAAAATACGATATCATCTGTTGCTTAAATATTATAGCTATTTTAGCTATATCTGGCTAAATGAGCACCAGCTTACTGGGCTCCTACAAAGCACTTTTTAGAACTTTATCACCAGCTAAGAATCATATAATGGTCCAAAAAAAAAAAAATCAACTAACACCTCATTATAATCATCCTGCCTTACATGTAACGGCAGTTCTGGATTGTTCTCTTTAATGTGCAATATGCCTTTTTTTTTACTCCTGTACCTGAAGCCATTGCAAGACTTCCTGGTCTCAAAGCATTTTGCAAGAACAATTGTTTGTTATGCTCAATGACAAACAATCAGAATATCATAAATCCAGCGGTAAGTTTTCATAAAAGTGATTGCACTACTCCACCATAAATACACATGAAGCTGAAATGTAAAAAAAAAAAAAATCAATCACAGTCACTTATAGTGTAACTAAATGCAAAACTTTTTTTTTTTTTTTTTTTAGTTTTGGATAAAGTGGAGAGAGACTAGCACATCAGTTTTTTTTTGCTGTCTGTGCTCTCGTTAAGGAAATTCACCCTCTCTATTTGTCCTATATGTCAGTTATCATCAAAAGTGAAAATAAAGTGAAAGTAAAAGAAAATTCCAAATTTTGGGTTGATTTCATAACACTAATAGAGAGGAAATATTCCAATGGGGATATTAGTTCTGGTGTCACATCGAGATTTCCTCACTTTGGAGGGATTTTCTCTCTCTTCCCTATCTCCCCCAATTGGAGACAGATTGCAACCATCCCTTAAGCCCCGTACACACGCGTCGATAATTGGCAGTGAATTTTTGGCCAACGTCCAATCGGCTGATTTTCGGCTTGTTAGTATGATGCTTCCGACAACCGACTCCGACTTTTCAGCCGAAAAAAATCTGGTGTGCAAGCTATAAAATTTTTGTTGGCCGTCAACACAACGGCCGATTTTCTGTCAGTCAGTACAGATTTTGGCAGACAAAAATCTGATGAGCAAGACTGGGCATGCTCAAAGAAGAAAAAACACACGGAAAGTAAACCAGCACATGACATCACTTCTGAAGTAGATTTTTGTTGGCCGAGAAAATTTGTGTGCAGTCTAGGCACATTCCAACCAACAAAACACCACTCTGGACAAAAGTCGGACGGTCGGTCGGCCGATAATCGTTGCGTGTGTATGAGGCATTACTCTGTGGTTTATTAGCCTTTATTCACAGTTTAAAATTATTATAAAAACACTTAAACACAAAATGAATTCAGCAGCACCCCAAAGAGATTGTAATAATCCTCCTGCACATTTACATCACCCGTGTCATTTAAATCTAAAGTGCAACCTAATAATAAGGATTACAGTGTTATAAAACAGTAGATGGGTTTATTAGAATACGTTTCCACAAAGAATAACATTAAATAAATCAAGAATCAACAATAAAATGAAGAATTATAAAACAAAACTGAATAATTTTATACAGCATGGATTTATCTAGTTATTGACAGTATATAATATTAGGTGGAATCATGCAAATAGATTTGTAAAATGAACATGATATCTCACTTTTTATTGTATATTCAGTTTTGTTGCATTTGTTTAATTTGGTATCATAAGGACCTGTGTTTGACACTTAAAATTGGGTTTTTATTGAACTAATTGTGGTATTATGATCATATTATTGGACTGTTGTCCGTGTTGCTAGGTTGTAGTATAATTTAGAATACTCCAAACTGAGTCTGACTAAAGGGGAAGTAAATCTAAACCCAACCACTAAAATCTCACATACATGTTAGCATATTCACGTAAATGCAAAAGTTGTTTAAAAGTTTTTAAAATGCGCAGTTTTTTTATTAACATAAACAGTGATCCTGCATAAAGGTCTTTGTTCAGGAAACTTCTGTAATGGGGTGAAAGCTGTGTGCCAACTCTGTAGTTTTACCCTGTCATGTAATGTTTTTACAATCAGGAGACCAGTTCAGAGCATAGGGCAGCCAAAGCCAGAGAGAGAGCACATATAGACAGGAGATGGCTGAAATTGGGTAATAGAGATCAGTAGTACTGAGACTAAACTTAAAATTAATAAAAGGTGCAAAACTTGACAATTTACTATATTTTACATAGGTGTGTCACTTTTTTTAAAAAAAATTTTAAGGTTTTTTTTTAAAATCAAGAATTGTAGGAACATAGAGTGAATATAGCTGTTTATCCAAAGAAATTGCATGTAAATTCTTTCTGTGCAAATGGAGCAAAATGTAATGTTCTCAGACTATATTCTCTACATTTTGAATATGTAAAATGTAATGTTCTCAGACTGTATTCTCTGCAGAAAAAAAAAAGAAAAAAGGTTTGATAGGACTTTACTGGTACCAGAATGAAAGAAATTGCCGTATGTCAATAATATAAAACATCAAGGTTTATTACAAAATTATTAAAACATTCACATAAAATGTGAAATTTTGCTCTCATAGTACACATGGGTGATATATCTTAATTACATAAACGGAGACAATACTGCGCTTACTGTTGAAATGAATAAAATGGTGAATCAAAATTATGTAAATAAATAAAAAACAAGCGGCTCACACAAACCTATAGAAAAAGTTCATAAAGATATTATAAAAAATGTGTAGTGCTAAATGATAATGAATATCAAGAAAAATTCTTAAATATATGTGCACATAAAACAAGAAAACATTAATGAATGTGAAAAATCCATATGAAAAGTCCATAAAAAGGGAAAAATCCAATGGTGTAAAAAACTTTGTGCTGTATAGAAGAACCACAAGTCCCAGCATGCAGGTGGAGACGGCACTCCTCTCTAGGCAGAAGAAACAAATAGAAGCCCCCAGTAAAGCAAAGAGACAAATGGCTTCTTACCAGATGATGTTGGCTTCCAAACGAATGGAAAAGCCAAATGCGCATAGAGGGGTTAAACCCATCAGGTGCAGATCATCAGAGAAGACCTTTTAATTGTACTCGCAGGAAGACACATGGGAGCCACATAGATGTAAAAAGGGAACACAGGGCACATAGCGTGATATCATTTAAAATAAAGGTTATTTATTAAAGGCTATTACACTCACATATTGGTAGAGACAAGCAGACATATCTAAAATACACTGTGGATAAAAAACACAGGCTGCAGCATTCAATCGTATAAAAGCCGGCTTGGGGGTGTGATCACCACGACACGTCACGTCACAACTTGGGTGGTACCAGATGCTAGAGTATAGAGCCTCAATAGACACCAGCATACTATCTGTTGGTATTGTTACAATATGCAATTTCCTCAAGAGGTCCATGGTATCCTGAATATTGGAGGGAAGACTGATCACATGGGGACATAAAAAGGCATCTACCAGATGGCTCCCCTTTTCAGTCTTTGCCTTGATGCTGGAAATAATAGGAAGAGGTCCATGGTATCTTGAATATCGGAGGGCAGACTGATCACATGAGGACATAAAAAGGAATCTACCAGATGGCTCCCATTTTCCATCTTTGCCTTGATGCCGGAAATAATAGGACGACCAGGTGGTTTCACCAGGTCCTTATGCATCTTGGGTAATGTATAGAAGGACAGGGGCCTAGCACATGAAACCTTTAAGGCCTCAAACACCTTCTTGTCAATAATTCCCCCCTATAGGCCTCAGTGATTAAGTTGTCAAACTCCTTGTTAAAATCCAGAATTTTTTCTCCTGGAATTTTTTAATACCACTCCCTGTTGGAAAGTATATCCAGACACATGGCTTTGTACCTTTGTGTGTCCATCACTACCACTTTTCCACTCTTATCAACCATTTTAATTGTAAGAGTGTCATCTTGCTGTAGTCTATGGTTAGCTTTACGTTGCGCAAATTATATATTTTCACTAAGGCCATCACTGAGGTCTAGCTGTTTAATCTCATCGGTCACTTGGGCCAAAAATGTCCAGCTATTTAGGTTAGTTTGTAGCGGGGGACATTTTGTAGAATTTTTCCTAAAGGAGCTGGGGTGCTGAGCCTGAGGGAGGACTCCAGAGAATAATCCTGAGAACCCACCCTCGACAGAGCCACCCAGAGCCTCCTCTTTTATGTTTAGGAGATCCATCTGATCTTTTAATGCCATAAAGTCTCTAACAGTAAATCCTTTCCATTGTTCTTTATCAATCCTTTCCTATTTTTCCTTTTTCCTTTCCTCATCAAATAGATATTTATATGTGAGTCTTCATGCAAATAGGTTGAGGTACTTGACAACCTCAAACCCATTTACCTTAACAGCAGGACAGAAACGTCTACCTGTGAAAGTACTTTAGAAGATTAATTACTTGAAGTTGTGTCCTGACTACATAGCAGTCTAGATTGTTGGGAGATATCTTTTTGTTGGTATTGTCTTGTTTTGGAGGTTACGATAAAAAATCCTTGTCTTTGATTCCTTTGGGAATAGCCCCCAGGCTTCGAGACGTGTCCAATTGTGTCTGTACTTTCTGCTGGTGAGGAGTGTCAGTTTCAGCCATAGGTATTGTAGGGGCTATAGCCCTTAGCAGTGAATCATCATCCTGTGCCCCAACACCTGATATACATTCACCACCAATGTCAGAATCCGAATTAGTTCCGTGTGTGTGCACATTCATTTTTTTCTTACTACCACCATTACTGTTACCACCAGAAGTGTGACGTTTTCTAGATCCTCTGTGTCTACCTTTTCCTCTTACTGATATCTGTGAGAAATTAGAAATATGAAATCTGTGAAGTATCTGAATCTGTACCATCCCTTGTGTCGTGATCATACATCTGTGTGGTATTACGACCTCCTTTTACTCTATTCTGTTGTCTTCCTCCCTCTGTCTTCCTCCCCGTTGAGGCCATTTATAGGCATATCTCCCATTGAATGTCATTTTATCTCTAATAAACTTAACATATTTTTCATAAATAAGATCCCTAATAATCTTCTTTAAATTCTTTGTCTTTTTCCAGAAACCTTGGATGTGCACATAATGGCACATTCTGTTTCTGTACCTCAATTATCTCATTATCTAGATCTTTGATTTCTTTGTTGTAATGTTCAATCAAAAGGGTCATCCTAGGCTTATCTTTTGTGCTAAGTGAGTAATATTATTTTGTGGGAATTCTAAATACAGGGTAGACCATGCAGTACCTCAATATTATTATACTTGAAGAGAGGGGGGAAGAATTTGGGACTTTGAATGAGGACATGACATGGTAGGGTCATAATACCTCCATTAATATTCCTTCATTTAAAGTCCTGACCCCCTTTTTGTTTTTAATCAATATTATTATACTGTTTTTGGTCCTTTAGAACTGTGGTCCTCAACCCTGGCCTACAGGGCCCACTAACAGGCCAGGTTTGCAAGATAACTGAAATACATCCCAGGTGATATCATTTTCTGCTCAGTGATTGCAGTACTCTAGTCTGCATCTCCCCAAGGTAATACTTAAAATCTGGCCTGTTAGTGGGCCCTGAGGACCGGAGTTGAGGACCACTGCTTTAGAAAGTCCACCTGGTTTACAGCCATATATACTATATCTTGCTCCCTGTCTTCTGTGCTGATACAATTTATTCGGCGATCGTTACTTAAGCTCTTGAGTGGTTATGTAAGTCATGTTATGGGCACTGTGTGCTATGGTTTTAAACACACAAGACCTATGTATAATGCATTATATTTTTTGGATAAGGATATATCTCTTTGCTGCCTAGAAAAAAATGTCCTGAGGAAGCAACGCGTCGACCTCTTGGATGTTGAAGCAGAAATAATAAAGATATATCATCCATATGTACTATGAGAGCACAATTTCATATTTTTTAATGTCAAATTTTAAATAATTTTGTAATAAACCTTGATGTTTTATATTATTGACATACGGTGATTCCTTTCATTCTGGTACCAGCAAAGTCCTACAAAACCTTTTTTCCTATTTTTTGCAGTTCGAATATGTTAATGCAGTAAATACTGCCAGACGGCGCTGTGAAGCCTCCTTATTTCCTGTGAAAGTCAGTGCCATTCGATGGTTTTAATGCGGTATTTTCCCCATTTCCACGTTCTTGATCTGCAGAGAATACAGCCTGGGAACATTCAATTTTGCCTCATTTGCACAGAACAAATGTATGCGCAGTTTCAATAGATCAACAGCTATGCAAATATTTTATAATTCACCCCGTAAAATTCAACATTTTATTTACTGTGTTGTCATTTTTGGTAAATGAACTGTATCTTTTGAGTATACTTTATAGTTTTGTTTCTTTGTTTACAGGTTTATTTAACTATGAAATGAATCCTATTTAAATTTGTAATTTACAGTTAAAGAGTAAATATTTGATTCTGATTGATTGGACAATTCAGGGAGGCTTTGTTTCAAATACATATTATACACGAGGGCCGCCAGTATAGCATTCTGTAAACTATGTCTATACAGCTAGCAGAATGTTTCCTAAATAAGCATCATACACAGTTTAGGGACAGAGACAACAAATATAATAGTATGTTGTGTCACTTACTTCCTTGACGCAAAATCTATTATGTTAAGAAACCACTTTTCTTTATTATTCATATAGTGCTCAACCTATGGAAGCTAAATAAAAAATAAAAAAAATAAAAAAACATTTAATTGTACCACCTGCAAAGACAGTTTGGAGGGCCATGTAGTGTGGAGCCTGCTGGCCATACATGAGTAGAAGTTTGTTAAAAAATGTTCTAATGGTTAGTGGGGTCAAATTAATGAATATTAAGCATAGTAACCAATCAGCTTCCATTTTTTTTATTGTAAAGGTTAATTGAACAAGTTGAAGTAAGAAGCTGATTGGTTACTATGCACAGCTGCACCAGTTTTAGTAAATCATCCCCACAGAGTTTTCCACAACAGTGTAGTTCTCCTTTAAATACACCTAAGAGCTTCATGTTTTACTCTGGTATATTTATATATTTACTTGCAGTGCTGTGCACTTAAAAGGGTAACTCCACTTTACTGGGGGAAAAAATAGCAAATAAAGAAAAAAATAAAATAGTGTATACAATTGCAAGTCATATTGTAATTGAATGTTATTCAAAATGACCTTTCCTTTTCAATCTGCAGCTCTGTAATTTTTTGTAAAATGCAATGCAATATGGCTACCTGGAGGTGTTCTGTACACAAAATGTGTACAGAACGCCTCCTAGAAATATAATTTCCTGCTTGTGTGATTGGCTTACCAATTTTCCCAGAAGTCTGCACTAAGTAATATACAAATCTGATTTCAGGCACCCCCTGCAGCAAGAATGTAATTTTTGGTGAGATACTTCCAATAGGAAATCACAGCTAAAGAGACGCAGGCTCGGCAGCTTTCCTCATTAGAACCCTGTAGGTGCTGCAGCTGATTGATAATTATGAAACCACTCCCATTAGACTCACTTTGAGACATGGATACAAACACACAGGGGTTTCTTCCGAATACCAAAAGGTAGGACTCTACAACAAAGTTTGTTAAAATCCTTGTAATGTACATAGATCACCCAGAGAGGAATGTTTTTTTTTTTTTCTCAACAAAAGTGGAGTCACGCTTTAAGTCAGTTTAGTAAAATCTCTACCTTAGGTTACCTACCTACTGGTGCTTATTTTAAAGCTATCTAATGCACATGAACAGCATAACTGAAACTTCTTTGATAATGTGTTTCTGATCTTAAATATGCTTACTTTACCATTTGTTGTTTATTATGCATTTTTGACATTTTTTTATAGGCATGCCCAAAGGTCCAAGGCCTAGACACGTGTACATAAAAATGCAGTGTAAAGGCAATTAAAGTACATCTCCACAATCATTGTTTACATCCTCTGCTTTTCTGGAAAAACTGAGCATGTTAAGTTATAAAAGGGCACATTGCCACAGGATTTAAAGTGCTCCCAAGTGTGTGTAAAGCTTCGTTAAAAAAACAAGTAACTTTTGCTGCACTCCAAGCTCACAGCAAAGGTGAAATTCAGACACCAGAGTATAGGTACATGAGTGGTACCCCTCCTCCAGAAATTGGTTCTGCAGAGTGACCACTTTTACAGTGCTGGTGGAAAAGAATGACTTTGTACAATACTGCTGCAGGAGTCTAAGGGCCATACTGTATATATTTCTACATATATATGAACTGATAGTATGCAGTTAAAGTGTCTATTTCAGGATCCTGTCTAGGATGTTGTGAGTTTATGACCCATTCACAGCTCAAAGGCAGATATAGAGGAACAAGTGAACGGCAAACGCAAAGATGAACTCCAAGTAATGATGTTCTTTACCGCTGAACTGGAAATATCAATAATGTGCATTGAAATAAAAAGAACTTCATTTGTTTCCTAAAGTGTTTACTTTCTTCAAATTCTAAGTCATTTCAATAGATGTTTTTTTTTTTTTTTTTTATCATTATTAGAAAAGCAGTAATCACCTGGGGACTAAAAGTAATGATTTTTTAGGCAATGACTTTGTCGATAAAAACAAAAACAAAAAAATAATATATTGCAGCTTATTCCGTCCTTAGATGTGGGGGCTGCATTTGCTTTTATTTTTAGCTATTTTCACCTGGTGATGCTGACAGTACTTTCTGCCTTGGGGTGACCATGCTCCATCATTGTTCTTTGTCTATGGAAAAGGAGCATTGTTGTCACCCTAGGACAGGACACCAAAATCGCAAAACACCTCTCTATAACACAGGGGACGGTATTCTGTTGCTCATATCTGGACATGAATGATAATACTGCTTCTGATTTCAGTGCAGCACAGAAGGGGTGAGTACAGGAAATTATCAACTCACAAGATTGCTGGAAGAACCAACACAACATTGCTGCATGGACTGTTATGAAAGCTAATCTGAAATGTAATACCGGTAGTCTTAACCTTCTTACTAGCAGTGGGATTAGTGACAGCGATGGATTTTACACACACGGCTGCTGTAGCACTCCGGAATGTGTATGTACTTGTAGCACTGCCCCCTAGGGGATTGCTGGATATGACACTTTCTGGATTATCCTGGGTTACCCTTAGCAACTGATAGCAGAAAATTAGTAATTTAAGTCCTTGGCTCAGTCAATGATCAGTCCAGGGGATGTTGTTTTTGTTTTTTTATTGAGAACTTGGATAGGAGAATGGATGATAGGGATACTCCAACTGACAACTATTCACAATATTGAGGACAACTGACTTTAGAGTGCTGCAAGGCCGCTGCTTCACCCTGCCACTAAGGTGAAGGTATTTTAAGTGTTCCTGTTTAAAATTCTCTTTAGAGCTTTAAACTTGGAACCCCTTTTACTCTCTCTCTGTGTGCTGACACCCGTCCACTGACTCTACACTCTGGAATGGTCCCCTTACCGGGCAGACCCCTGGGCAAGTTCCTCTGTACTTACGGACACTGTTTTTCCAGATTTACTTCAGCCCCAACTCCTTCAGTCAGCATCTCCAGGACCTCTGGGTTCAGCCACACTGTCTGGTTCACCAGGCCGACTGCCTGTGACCACCATCCATAACTGCAAAAGGAGAGACAGCCGTCACCCTCTTTCCGGGACCTGGCTTTCCACCCAAAGACCCCCTGCCTCATGTGCTCTCGGCTTTATTCCCCTATCCCATGATGCACCTCTCTGTGTGCCAACCCACTGGGACGGTTACAAAAGCCTGTGTATCACTGGCCAGGTTTCCCACAGCATCCAACGTGCCTCCCCATTTGATCTGCTGGGGACACTCCCTGAGACCAGATGAATACACATTGAGCACAATGAGCAGGCCTAACTATCGATCAGGCTCCCCTGATAAGCAAAGAGAGCAGACTATGTTTTACCTGCTGCTCCCCTGTTAAGCAGACAGAGAAAACTATTCTCCCTGCCTGGCACCTATCTAGGAGGGTGCTACATACTTATTCAACCTACTGCTTTTTTGGAAGCGATTTGGGCAACTGTAAAGAGGGCAAATCACTTCCATTGGTGTAGTAATATGTGACCCCCCTAGCCAAGTGGCTGCCCTGCTGCATAGTAGCCACAGCAGCTCCATAACTAGGCACGGCTACCATTCGCAGAATGCCTTGCATTTTTCTCAAGGAATACAAGGTGTTGTCTGATTGAGCAAGGTGGAAATTGTGATGCTACTACCCCGCCTAGACCAATCAGAGAAAGCCTTGCATTTATTGAGAAAACTGCAAGGCATTTTGTGAATGATGCCTATGCCAAACAGGCAACTGCCTTTGGTTTCTAGGTAGCAGAGCAGTTATTGGCATTGGAGCTGGAAGACCATGGTGATCACTGTAGTAGCAGCAACTACTACAGTGTTTTCTACTATGTGAAAATTAGGGCTATGCTGCCTGCACTATTCACTCCCCTTATGGTTAAGTTTAAATGAAATAATTTAAAATAAATGAGTGCTGCGCAAATATAAATATTATTAGATCAAATAAGTAAATTGTGTATACATACCGTGATTGCATGTATAAATAAATAATATTTATGTAAAAACTCCTTTAAAAATCACATAAAAACAAATTATTATGGAAGTGAATATATATCATCCATGAATAAATATTGAAATAAATAATTACAGAGTGATAATATATTTATACATATATATAATCTGTGAATGAACATAGGAAAACAGTCCCCAAACACGACACAGGGACTACGCGTCTTCCTCAGGGGGATATAATATTGATATTTGCGCAGCACTCATTTATTTTAACTTAATTACCACCGGTTTCCTAATCTGCGAACAGGTTTACTTAGCTGCCAACAGCGCTGATTTAAAAAAACTGTCAGTATTCAAAAATGCAGATTTTGGCATTTTGAATACTTTGAAGTGCAGAGGAGGGGTTTGGGGTCTTTTAGACCCCAGATCTCTCCATAAAGAGTACCTGTCACTGCCAATTACTGTCACAAGGGATGTTTACATTCCTTGTAAGAGTAATATACATAAGTGATCAGATTTTTTTTATAAAAAACTGTTTTAAAAATAAAAAAAAAAATAAAATAAATAGGAAAAAAACATTTTTAAAGTGCCCCCATCCTTGTAAGCTCGCACACTAAAGAAAACACATACGTAAGTCGCGACCCCAAATGTAAATGGTGTTCAAATCACACATGTGAGGTATCGCTGCGATCGTAATAGTGAGAGCAATAATTCTAGAAAAAGACCTCCCCTGTGACTCTAAACTGGTAACTGTTAATCATTTTTAAAGAGTCGCCTATGGAGATTTTAAAGTACCGTAGTTTGTCGACATTCCACGAGTGTGCGCAATTTTAAAGCGTAACATGTTAGGTATCTATGTACTCGGTGTGACATAATCTTTCACAATATACAAAAAACTTGGGCTAACTTTACTGTTTAGTTTTTTTTTTAATTCAGTGAATTGTATTTTTTCCCAAAAAATTGTGTTTGAAAGACCGCTGCGCATGTACCGCGTGACTAAAAATATTTCAACAACTTCCATTTTATTCTCCAGAGTCTTTGCTAAAAAAATATATATAATATTTTGGGGTTCTAAGTAATTTTATAGCAAAAAATACTGGTTTTAACTTGCAAACAACATGTGTCAGAAATAGACTTGGTCGTTAAGTGGTTAATCATGACTATAGGGTTATATCGCCTTCTGTAGGAGTAGGACTAGGCAGAAAGAAAAATGTAGCTATGCCCATAAGCCGTCCTCAGCTGGTATATAACCCCCTCTTTGCTATAAGTATTCAGTTTGTTTCTGTCTATTCAGGAATAAAGACCTAGGCCCCCTGCTGGGATCCTTTGGTCCTAGCACCCCTGGGTGTCTCCCCTCCCTCCCCCCTCTGTAAAGCTCATGTGGTGATGTATGTCCTGCCATGGCAATATGAGGTGCAGTACCTGGGGTCTGGTGGGGGTCCCAGTGCAGAGGGTGCAGCGAGAGTCCTGTCACAGTCTGCCATCATTTTGCAGCAGCTGGCAGCCATGCTTGTGTAGTCCGTGACATCCCGGCAGCCATTTTCTCTTGGTTTTGCTTGGTCTTCAGCCAGCGGCCATGTTTGTGTAGTCTGTGATGTCAGGGTGGCCATTTTCCCTTGGTTTTGCTTGGTCTTCGGCTGGTGGCCATGTTTGTGTAGTCTGTGACGTCACATCGGCCATTTTCCCTTTGTCTAGTGTGACACTGGAGACAGCCACTGCCGCGCGGCGATGCCTGGGCTCTGGGCCCTCCTCTTTCTTCCCGGAAAATATTAACTTCTGGCACTCATGGCGAGCTGCTGGGTCCGAGCATACGGCAGTCCTCCGGCTGGTAGTGGTGAGTCCTTGGGGGTCCCTAAGTGTGGGGGGTCCATAGTGGTGCCATAACTTTTTTGTTGCTGCGGGGTCTCCCTTCTCCTATGGAGGCTCAGGGTCACAACTCCCCCACTGACCCCTTCATGTAGGCCCCGGGTCCCTCGGTTCCAAGCAACCTTGGTCTGGTAAGCCTAGAGCTGGCTTCTTCAGCCTCGCAGACAAGAACCCTTCAGGATGAAGGTCTGGCTTCACCCATAACTGGGGTGGGGGGACATCTTTGCTGGTTTCCAGGCCTCATGGACCTCCGTCATGAGCATCAAGGGGATTCACGGAATAATCCTTTTGGAGGTACCAAAGAAGGGGACAGACAGTTTTCTCTTCCGACTTGCATACAGGTCTGAGTCTGGTGGTATCCACTTTCAGGGCAGTTCCATTTGCAAAAGCCTGTACGTGGCTCCTTCAGCAGGGGTCGGTCCAACAGGAAGATACCAAGGCTCATGACGAGGTCAGGAGTTCCTCTGGAAGACGCCGCAGTCGTCCTTGTACCACTGTGGGGCCAGTACCTTCCTCTTTTCAAGCTTCTTCCACAGCTCCTGTGAAGGATCAAAGGGGAAGGTCTTCTGGTCATTCAGGAGGATGTAAACGTCCTTCGGGAGCTATCTCTCAGAAAGGACCAGTTGTACCAAGGGCTGAGCTTCCATTCAGCTTTACAGTCGCTGGTTTAAGGGCTTGGATGTTGAAATCCAGCTACTGAGGGATAGAGGTTTGTCTGGATCAGTGATCCCTATGTTGAGGATGTACCATTGTATGTGGAAAGCGTCAATTTCTTGGTGTGAGCTGATTGGCGCTCACCCTCGCTCCTTTTCTGGGGCTTGAATCTTGGCTTTTCATCAAAGGGGCATTGAGCAAAAGTTGGCCTTGAGTACCATCAAGGGCCAGATGTCTGCTTCACCAATCTTCTTTCAACGACTCCTAGCCACGCACTCTTTAGTTTCAGGGTGTTCAACATTGCCACTGTGGATTTTAAACTTAGTGCTCTTGGTTCCCCAAGAAACCTCCAATTGAGAATATTCCAGAGATACGTTGTCCCAGAAGGTGGCAATTTTGGTGGCTATTACATCGGCCCATAGTGTATCGGAGTGGCGGCATTATCCTGTCATAGTCCCAGTTTGGTGGTCTATAGAGATAAGGTGGTTCTTCATCCCTGTCCATCGTTCCTACCTAAGGTTGTTTCGGACTTCCATTTGAATGAGCACATTGTGTTGCCCTCCCTGTGTCCCAAGCCAACTCATCCCAAGGAATGTGCTCTGCATACCTTGGATATGGTACGAGCGATTCGGGTGTATCTGGCAGCCACAGAGTTCTTTCAGAGGTCAGACTCGCCTTTTGTGGTTACATAAGGACCAAAGAAAGGGCTGACCGCCTCTTCGGCTACCATCTCTAGATGGATCAGGCAGAGGGTGACTCAGGCCTATTCTATTAAAGGTTAGGTTCCTCCTTTCCCTGTCACAGCGCATTCTACTCAAGCGCTTAGTACTTCCTGGGCCTTCCATCATCAAGCGTCAATATCCCAGGTTTGCAAGGCAGCCACTTGGTCGTCAGTGCATATTTTCACTAAATTCTACAAAGTAGATATTTTGGCACCTGCAGATGCTTCTTTTGACTGCAAGGTTTTGCAGGCTGCTGTTTAAGAGCCTACTTGAGGGGTGTTTTTCTTTAAATTTTTATTTCAGATGGGGCTCTTGTGTCCTGGTTGAGCTCCTGCGACCCGGTTAGGGGTCTTGTGTTTAGCCTTGGGTTATTTTCCCAACCCCTCATTTTCCTTTTGGCACTGCTTTTGGAGCAGCAATTTGCAGTGGAGAGAGAAAAGGGCTCTGTTTATTGCTACTAGTGAGTTAGTGTGCTATGGTGATTCCATAATGAGTGTGAAGCATGGTGATAGTGCAGCATGAGTGTACTGCGACCGTTCATTTTTACTTTAGTGTCAGTTAAGTGTGACTATAGTGAGAGTGCAGCGTGACCATTATTTTTTACTGTAGTTTTAGTGCAGTTTTATTGCAGTATATTGAAGTGTGTTAGTACACTTTCACTGCAATGTAACAAAGTGTATTAGTATACATTTACTGCAGCATATTGAGGTGCGTTAGTGCACTTTTTTTATCACAGTGTATTAAAGTACGTTAGTGGAGTTTTACTGCAGTATATTGAAGTGTGTTAGGGCACTTTTACTGCAGTATACTGAAGTGTGTCAGTGCAGTTTTACTGCAGTATATTGTAGTGTTAGCGAAGTGTGTCTTTGTAGTGAATACTCAAGTAAAAGTGCACCAAACACCACTATCATTGATTAAAGTGCATCCCAGTACACATTTCCCTGTCTCTATTACATTTCGGTAGGAAACCCCCCCCCCCCCCCAATCATGTCTGGAAGGCCAACAAGGAAGGGCACTGTGAGGGGACCAGCAACGTATGTGTCCACAGGCTAAGGTGGAGGTGGTCTGTCCTCAGGTAGGGCACAATTTCCTCTGTTTAGTGATGTTGCCTGTGCAATCCAGCCACAGCATGCAGAGGAGGTGGTGGACTGGCTTACTAAACGATCGTCCTCCTCATCCTCTATCACCCAAGTAGAGACTAGTGAGCAGTCCACCACAGCTGCCAGAGCGGCTTATTCTTGTCCATAGCTCCTCCTGCCATATCCCAGCATCATGCATGGAGGAGTCAACTGAGGTATTTAAACACAGCATTAGCCACTTGCTCCTTGACGATGCACAGGCATTACTTGATTCTGATGTTGGTTCTGAGGTTGAAGAAGGTAGAAAGATGAGCCTACAGAGTGGGGAGAATACTGGTAAACAACACATTGGCAGTCATGTTCCCCCAGCCACAGCATATTGCCAAGTTGGCTCCAGTGATGATGAGGATGGAGGGGATGATGATGATGATGAAGTCGCTGATGTGACTTGGGTGCCAGATAGAGCAGAGGCGGATCGGGAGGGTTTGGTACAACCCCAATGAGGCAGCCATAATGGAAGAGTAGAGAGCAGCCACCCTTTTCCTTCACATTGTGGAGCTGGTATCTCCCCTTCCCACAGCTCAGCTGTCTGGGCCTTTTTTTAACACATATGCAGCCAATCGCACTGTTGCAATTTGCAAACTTTGCCTCAAGCAGATCCAGCGTGTCAAAAACACTAGCCATTTGGGTACCACATGCTTGACAAGGCATTTAACCTCCCACCACTCAGCCCGTTGGCAAGACAACCTGAAAGCCACACAAAAGGGATGCAATTCTGCTCCTCCTCACTCCTTACCTTTCAGGTCTACCCCCACTATGTCTCATGACCTCTCAGCAGCCTCCACTGACAGGAATGATGGTATAGCAAAGGGTGTTACAGGTCCTTGCAGCACATCTGCCAGTAGCACACCACCAGCTGTAGACTATAGCAAGCAAATTTCTCTGGCCCAGCGTCGGCAGCAAAAAAAAAAAAAAAAAATACAGACACTACCACCCACATGCCCAGCATCTTAATTCAAGCTTCTTAAAGCTGCTGGCTTTACAACTCCTGCCTTTCCATATGGTGGATTCTGCCCCTTCCGTGTATTTGCAGAATGTGCTGTAACACAATGGCAAGTTCCCAGTCGCTATTTCTTTGCATGTAAAGCCATTCCAGGTTTGTACCATCATGTGGAAGGCAATGTTCATTGGACAAAGGCAGTCAGGTACAAGGTCCACATTACTGCTGACACATCTTCCAGCAAGCATGGTCAGATATATTTTGTTCACAGCACAATGGGTAAATCTGCTTGCAACTCAAAAGGATGCAGGACAGGGCTCAGTACTGGAGCTTGTTTTGCCACCACATCTCCGTACAGCTAGGGTAATGATGCAAGATTTGACAACTCCACCCCCTCCTCCTCCTCAATGCCCTCCTCTGCTGGATTGTCCTATGAACTACCAGTACCCCCTAACGTTCGAGGGGCTTCAGCTGGTCTGTCTAGAGTACATGGGTATGGAAGAGAAGATGCACACCGCTCAGGCAGTTTGAACTCCACAGCCAACCATGGGTGCAGGACCTCGGATCGCCACCGCAAACAGGAATACAAGAAAAGTGGCACACCAAACGATGGCTTCATGATGAAAGGCTTTATTGAAAAATAGGATGCAAGGTACAGCAAATGGATGGTAGACGCGTTTCACACGACCCACAGCATGCTTGTTCACTACAAACATGAACAAGCATGCTGTGGGTCCGATGAAACACGTCTACCATCCATTTGCTGTACCTTGCATCCTATTTTTTAATAAAGCCTTTCATCATGAAGCCATTGTTTGGTGTGCGGCCACTTTTCTTGTATTAGAGGACATGGGCCCAGAGGTGGTTCATGCCATGACAGCTGGAGCCAGGATTGACTTTGAGAATAATGGCACTAACCTCCTGTCCACCCTTAGACAGGGAAAGTTGACTCATGTGCCATGCCTAGCACATGTCCTCAGTTTAGCAGTGCAGCATTTCTTATACAGGTACCCATGGTTGGAAGATCTGCTAAAGCAGGCCGGAAGAGTTTGTAGCCATTTCAAGCAGTCATACGCAGCCATTGCTCGGTTGGTTGAAATTTAGAGGGAATTCCACCTGCCCATAATGATCCGCCTGATTTGTGACATGCCTACCAAATTGAACTCAACATTGACAATGCTGCAGTGGCTGCACAAGCAGCAGAGGGCCATCAACCAGTACTTGTGTGAGTATGGCACAATGACAGGCTCGGGGTGGCTTGGCTTTTTTCCCCACGCCAATGGCTGCTGATAAAGGATGCATGCACTGTGTTCTCACCATTTGAGGAGGCGATAAGGATGGTGCGCCCATGACAATGCATGCATCAGTGACACAATCCCTGTTGTGTTCCTGCTGGAGCAGACTCTGTGATGCATTATGGGCAGGGCACTCACAGCAGAGCAGCAGGAGGAGGACTTCCTTTTCTCTCAAGGCTCGCTTTATGCAGACACCATTCTTGCGATGTCACAGAACACACATGAGGAGGAGGAGGAATCTAGCAGTTTTGGAGGCATTGAAGCAGAGAAGGACATACATCAAACTATAAGAGATGGTTTTCCATCCCCAGAACCCTTGGGAGTGGTATGTGGCTGGGAGGAGGCAGTTCCAGATATTGTAATCCTCAGTGACTCAGAGGACTCTGCTTCTCATGCTTCCGCAAACTTGCGATGCATGGGCTCCCTCATTCTTCAAAGCCTGTGAAAGGTCCCGAGAATTGGTGGCATCAAGAAGGATCAGTATTGGCTGGCAATCCTCCCTGACCATCGTTACAAGGGGAAAGTCTTGGAACTCATCCTGTCCCCACAGAGGATGAAATGTCTTGAGGACATTTTAAAGAGGACTCTGCTTCTCATGCCTCCGCAAACTTGCGGTGCATGGGCTCCCTCATTCTTCAAAGCTTGTGAAAGGACCCGAGAATTGGTGGCATCAAGGAGAAGGATCAGTATTGGCTGGCAACCCTCCCTGCCCACCGTTACAAGGGCAAAGTTTTGGAACTCATCCTGTCCCCACAGAGGATGAAATATCTTGAGGAAATTTTAAAGAGGGGTTTATTTAACGCCTTTCCAGACTCTGCTAGGTTGCAGTCTCATGGAAAAGGTAGTTTTAAAGCTTCTGTTGGTCAAGAGAGAAGCGGTGAAGTAGGATGCTGCCTCCGTGATGCATTTGACATTTTTTTTTTTTTAGTCCTCTGTGCCCAGGGCTGCCAGCTTTCACATCCCATTGGCAGCGACAGGAATCACACCAGTATTGGTCTGGACATAGAAAGGGATTCTTTTTCTATGTGCTCTAGCACTGACCTGCAGTTATCCAGTGTAGAACACTGCAGGTCACTGCACTATGTGTGAATGAGCCCTAAAAAGGAAAGCAGTTTCGGCAACCCTTTAGGGTGTATCTCAGGAAAAACCGGAATTAGTATAGCGTATGCCTAAAATTTGGATTGTATCTTAGAGCTTATGTCTTAGAAAAGCAACCAATTGCACAAGCAGGAACTGGCATTTCTAGTGGTGTCATACATCATATTACATCATATGGTGGCAGACATGGAGAGATTTCCAGTTGATGATCCATTGGGTTACTGGGTCATGAGAATAGACCACTGACCAGAACTTGCCCAGTATGCAATTGGGCATCCAGCATGCTTTCTGAGTGGGTATTCAGTGCTGTCTGAGGTTTTGTGACAAATAAAAGAGCATGTCTATCCACAGACTCTGTTGACCGGCTGCCATTTATCACAATTAATCAGTCCTGGATTAGCAGCAGCTATCAAGCCCTTGATGCCAATTTCGCCAAATTAAGTGTTTTCTAGATCTGGAATCTCTACAAGACTGTCTACGCTGCCTATCTTTATGGGTGTTGATTTTATCTGAAAGAAAAATTTTGGTATAGGTTTCATGGGAAAAATTAACACCCAAGGATCAATTTTTCAACACCTGTTTGACAGGTGCATATCATTTCAATTTTTTGCAGCAAGGCCAATTTTTGCTTTTATCAAGAGTACCCCTATAGCACATGTGTCAAACACAAGGCCCATGGGCTGATTCTGGATCACTAGGTCATTTAATGTGGCCCTCGCACCTTTCCTGAGCTGTGGCACGCCCCCTCTTCTCCTCCCACCCCCTTGTCTCAGCATTTGAAAGCAGAGAGGAGGGCAAAACTCCTACACCAGATCCTGCGCTTCTCGGTGCAGTCCCCAAGAGACTCATCTCTGCCTCCCCTGGTTTAGCATTTGACAGTTGAGAGAAGGACAGAACTCCTCCTACAGATCCTGTACCTCTTTGTGCTGTGGAAGCACCTCTCTCTGCCTCCCCTGGTCTCAACATTCAGCAGACTCTGGCAGCTGACTAGTGTTCTCCTCTGGTCCTATTCCAGACCCTACACTTAATGCTTCCCAGCTCCGTACCCAGCTTCTTACAGGAAGCAGCACAAGGTAACGGTGATGCAATGTGATATAAGGGAGGATCGGGGACTCTTGACTTGTGATGGTGGTGGAGCTCTTGACATCTGATGTAAGGGGGGTGGGGTGCTCTGGGCATTTAGTCCTACACATACAACTGGCTCTTTGAAAGCAACCAAAAAATGTAAAAATAGATTCACTATGTGATGTGCTAAAATACACATCAGCCAGCTCACTGCCAAAGCTCACACTGACAGCTTTCCGCACAGCATTACATAAATCCACCCCAGTGTATACAATGGCTGGTTGTGAACACAAAAGCTTTTTGCAACAGACAAGCTTTGGGTTAGTTCACACCACATGCTTTGTACAAATAATTTGGTGGAGGGAGAATTATGGTGTGGGGTTGGTTTTCAGGGGTTGGGCTTGGCCCATAATTCCAGTGAAAGCAACTCTTAAGGCGTCAGCATAACAAGACATTTAGGACAACTTCATGCTCCCAATTTTGTGGGAACAGTTTGGGGATGACCCCTTCCTGTTCCAACATGACTAAGCACCAGTGTACAAAGCAAGGTCCATAAACACATGGATGAGCGAGTTTAGGGTGGAGGAACTTGACTGGACTGCAAAGAGTCCAGACCTCAACCCGACAGGACACCTTTGGGATAAATTAGAGTGGAGACTGCGAGCCAGGCCTTCTCGTCCACATCAGTGACTAACCTCACAAATGCGCTTCTGGAAGAATGGTTGCACATTCCCATAGACACACTCCTACATCTTGTGGACAGCTGCAAAGGGTGCGGCCAACTCAATATTGAACCCCATGGACTAAGGCTGGCCATACATGATACAATTTTCTTTCAGTTTTCTGTCAGATTTTCTTGAAATTTACCTTCAAGTATGTAGTACGAAGGCCTGCCTAATTGGATACAAGTGAATGTGTTGTTTAGCTTTGACCTCACATTATGTGGTTTGTGGTAGATCTGACAGAAAATTGTATAACAAAATTGAACATGTATGGCCAGCCTAAGATTGGAATGACATTAAAGTTCATATGTGTGTGTGTATAGGCAGGTGTCCCAATACTCTAACAAAGAAAACCATTTACCTACAGTGGGGGACGTGAAAGAGGGGTGTGTTGGGCGCTTGTGCCTACAAGTGGAACCCGCCCTGGGGTATGGGTAAGGAAGAGATGGAGTGGAGAGAACAAATTCCGGATGGTGCAAAGTTCCAATGTTGACTCAGAGGGAAGCGCTGTAGGCAGGCAGAAGCCAAAAACCCGCTGGCACATGAAACAAGAGAGGACAGGCGCCACTCAGTAAGACAATCAAAGTTTATTGCACAGTGATCATAACACACTTACATTAAGGCAAGGTGAAGGCTTCTCCTGATAGCTCCTCTACCCCTTTAGTGGCATGGCGCTTCCTCCTCTCGGCCGAACCAGCAGCCGGGAGATGACGCTACCTCAGTGGAGTCCAATGGGGGAGCAGGATCAAGCCAAAAACGGCGATAAGCCACTTGTCAACTAATGATGACGTAACACGTTTCGGAGCATGCGCACAACGCTCCTTCCTCAGACGATTACGTCATCATTAGTTGACAAGCGGCTTATCGCCATCTTTGGCTTGATCCTGCTCCCCCATTGGACTCCACCGAGGTAGCGTCATCTCCCGGCTGCTAGTTCGGCCGAGAGGAGGAAGCGTCATGCCACTAAAGGGGTAGAGGAGCTATCAGGAGAAGCCTTCACCTTGCCTTAATGTAAGTGTGTTATGATCACTGTGCAATAAACTTTGATTGTCTTACTGAGTGGCGCCTGTCCTCTCTTGTTACAGTGGGGGACGTAGTCCTCCTTCAGTGCACAGGGACACACAGTCTAGCCGCATTCACCATATCCATTGCTAGAGACTTCTGATACTGGCAGTTAGGAACTGTGGAATTATGTAGAAGGTATTAAGCTTGGGTGAAGTCCAAAGAGAGACCGGATATAGACGAAGTGTATCAGTGTACGAAGGCCCAAAACTGCTGCACCACAGGACAGGTCCACCAAATGTGGTGCAAGGTCCTAATATCAGACATACATCTCCGGCAAGTCGGTGATGTCTTAGGAAAACATTTGTAAACCACTGTCACTGTGTGATACCATTTAGATAAAATTTTAAAGTCCTTCTCTTGTACAGTCACGAAAGGGAACATCAGAAAGTGCTTCTAAGTGCAGTATAACAGGTATTTATTTCCTTAAGGAGATAAAACACTTACAAGAACCAGTAGGTCACCAGTGGGTCACTAATTCCTGGTCGTATCCAGGACATATCCAGCGGGTGTCCAGCAGGTTCTGTCCATGTATGGTGTCTCTGTATCAGGTGGCGGTGCTGATGGATGATCCGGGGCCAGCCAGCAAGGGAGAACCATGGAAGGTGGAACTCAGAAGAGGGATCGCCTCTGTGAGAACCAGCGTGGAATGCAGGACCCGGAAGTGACGTCAGAAATGGGCGGGATGTGTTTCGGAGCAAACTATTGGCTCCTTCCTCATGCCTGCTAGATGTCTCCTGGATACCGCTGGGACTCAGTGACTTTTATTATACAGATGAGCCTTCATACCTACTAGTTCCTATGAATTATCTCCTTGAGGCAATAAATACCTGTTTATACTGCACTTAGAAGCGCCTTCTGCTGTTCCCTTTTTTCTCAACCAGAGAGCTGCTTTCCTGTCCTTGGAGTGTTGCTGAAGTGCACACCTTAGGACCACCAGCTAATTGTTTTTATCAAACCTCTCACCCTCCTCCATATACCCCCCCCCCTTTTCCCTAGTGCTTCAGTTCATTCCCCCAGAGCGCCCTGCTCCTACTTGTACAGTCACATTAAGGGAACACTTGTGATTAAAGTCACATCGTTTCCTATTGCTCAATGAAAAATGGACACCCCAAATCCCCCTCCCATTTCCGACAGTTTCCCAAATCTTTCACCTAAAAGTCAGGGAGGAGAGAAGAATATATAGATGACACAACATGTTCCTGTGGCGAATTAGCCATAGAGTTAATATCAAAAGAAGTACACATTTTGGAAAAAAAGCTGTTTATTCACGGGTATGTTTAGAAAAAGTCTAATTTGAAAATACACCCGTAGGGGAATCTGGTGATCGTGGAGTATATACAATATGGAAAAACAATCTCGAAATTGGTTTCTATCAAAGAAGTGGGTCACATGTATTGTCGATTGTGACAAAGACTGTAGTGAAAGCTTACGTCAAGGCCAGGAAGAAAGTCTGGAATGAACCTAAGGGAGGTTAATGGACCTTTAAAAATAATTGAAAATGCCGCGCATGCCTGATGGAATCTTTTCAACGTGGGACCTATCAGTGGGTGTTGGAAGAGCTCTTGTGCACTTGTGGGGTTGGCTGTCCACAGCAAAACTACTGGGGGGACAGACGAGATTGCTTGTTCCACTGGTATCCAAGCTTTAAGAGATCCATGAACACACCAGTCAACTATTCTTGTCAGAACACAGGCCCATTAGCATTTCCTAAGATCAGGAAGTTCTAGGTCCCCTCAATGTTTAGGGAGAGTCATTTGAGGAAGGAAAGCATCATGTTCTTAAGTGATAAAAAAAAAATCGCAATAGGAAGTGTTTACATAATCTAGAGCAATGATGGCAAACCTTGGCACCCCAGATGTTTTGGAAATACATTTCCCATGATGCTCATGCACTCTGCATGTCTGTGTAGTTGAGCATTGTGTAGTTCCAATACACCTTGGGTGCCAAGATTTTCCATCACTGATATAGAGTATACGGGGCAGCACATTAATTTTAAGGACCGCTGCCTTACTAAACCAGGAATAATCAGCTTTGTCCCATGTCTTCAAATCCTGCGCGATTCGAGACAGCATAGGGCGAGAATGGAAAGCATACAGACTCTTTCCAGAAAAACGGAAAGTGTTGCTGTTGCTTACAATAGGACACCTTGTCAGATTTTAAAGATATATTCAGGGCGTTTGTATATTTAAATTTGAAAATTAGTTAAAATGGTCTAGGGCATTTAAATATGCCAGCAAGGAGGAGTGTAGGCTGGGGGGGGAAACAAAAGGATATAGTCGACAAAGGTCTGAAGTTTATGTTCTCCATTCCTTAATCAATAACCCTTTTACTTCAGGGGTTATGTGCAGGCACAGAGGAAATGGCTCTAAGGTGAGTAAAAACAAGGGTAAGGAGAGGGGACATCCTTGCCTCATGCCCCAACTTCATATAGTCCCAGGCCAACCTGTCGAATGCCTTTTCAATATCCAGCAACAGGAAAAAACCCTCTTGATTCTCTACTGTCAGCCAATAGTGAATATTCAAGACACTTAAGGTGTTATCGCGGACCTCCCTACCTGGGGAAAATCCCAGTGGATCCAGTGCGATCCATCCAGGCAAAAAGTGGTGAAGCCTTTTGGCAAAATTTTTGCTTAGAGCGTTACATCAACATTAATTAGCTATAGAGGCCTATAATTCTCCACTCTAGTGACATCCTTGCCCTCTTTAGGCTTTCAGGAGCGACAGTGATGGTCGGGTGGGGCCAGTGAGAGAGGTAAAGGCTAACAAACAGCGAGGAGTCAGGTGTTCTTGAAAGAATCTGTAATATTGGACAGGGAGGCCGTCCCGTATTTTATCAGTTTCATGGATTTCAGAGCCTGTGCAAATTCCTCTTACGAGAGAGGAGCCTCTTAGTCCGAGCCTCAGTAGCAGAAAGTGCCTTAGAGGAATATTTAACCAAAAATGTGCATATAAGGTCACAGCAGGACAGAATGATCTTTGATGCGTAAATTATAAAGCTATTCATAGTAGTGTAGAAATTGTTGTGCAATTTCCACTGTGTCATTATGTATCTGACCCTGATCGTCCCTGATCGAATGTACCTGAGAAGAAAGTCACTTTGCATGCAAGGAATTTACTAGGAGCTTTCCACTCCCAACTTGTAAAATAACTTCAGGGCCAGGATAAACGTACGTTTCTGGGTAATACCTAAGTTCTCCTTCAGAGCTCTCCTGGCAGTCAAAGCGTCTTGGGCCAGCAAAGGTTTATGCACAGTTTCAAGAGCTGCAATAGTGGAGGTAAGGGAGCGGATTTTTTTTTTAACAATTCAAACGGTTCCTTTATTGAATTAAAGTGGAAAGACACATTTACAAGATAACAATACCATAACAGTATAACAGGAGAAACAGTAGCAAGCAAATAGTACTGCAGCAAAACAATACAATCACAGAGGAGTACAATTTCTAGCCCTCCCTCCGCACCTCTTCCGGGGAACACTACATTCATAGCAGGGCCAGCACCTGCACCTAGCTCATAGGTGCCAGCCAAGGCTGCCAGACCCTGTCAAATTTTTTAGGACAATTGCGCAACAGGTAGGTCAATTTGTATAGTGGCTGAACAACATCTATGGAGTGTTCCCAGGAGATCACCGAGGGGGGGAGGGGCGATCCATTTCAGAATTATCTCTCTCTTGGCATAATACAACAGATAATTGATGAGCAGTTTCGTGGGCCTAGGTCTCTGATCATCGTCCGCAATACCCAAGAGGGCCAGAGCAGGCGAGACCGGAAGAGCCATTCCCAACCTGTGATTAATAACATCAAAGACTTGCAGCCAAAACTGTGCTATCTTAGGGCAGTCCCAAAACATATGGAAGAAAGTCCTCTCCAAAGTCAGGCAGCGCAGGCAATACGGAGATCTCTGGGGGAAGATCCTATGTAATCTCTGAGGGTGTCATAGGTTCTGTGCAAAAACTTGGTCTGAATCAATCGATCTCTGGCAGAAATCATCAATTTTGTACCGGTCTCAAAACAATCCTCCCAGTCCTCTCTGTCCAGGTCAGGAATATCCAACGCAAGCCGGAAGCTCTCCCGCTAGCATCCACCCTGATCGGCTTGCGCCGTAACACACGCTCACAGGCGGCCTGAATAGGGCTGCATTCGGGAGGATTGTACCCCGATTTTGTTGGCTTTTCTGCTTCTTATTTTTCTTTTTTACGTTTGAATTTATCTGCATGTAAAAACTTTTTTACCCAATTGGGAATAAAAGCCTAAAGGATAATGCACTATTTGGAGCTCCATTTTTTTCATATCTTTGTCTGGCAAGAGGGGAAAGGAGACAGAGGGGGACCCTATCACTTCACCCGTTTTGAAGCAAGTCAAAGAGATTGTTTAGCCTGGAAGGCTACACAAGTTTGATAGGTCATGGTGCTATAAGGCACACATGACCCACAACGTCTGGTAAGTGATTGAATCTTACCTTTGTCACAGGATTCACTACCGCGCTGAGCACTTGCACTTTTGTTTAAAATTTTGCACAAGAACTCACTATATTGCACATTTATTGGAATCTTCATTTGGAACTTTTTGCACTAAGGACTCACCTTTATATTTATTTTTATTTATATTGGACATTTTAAAGTTTGGACTTTTTTATGTAACAATGTTTTATGGAATATGAGTCATTAATTTAACACTTTATATATTATCTATTTTATGAAATTCTATATATTCACTATATATTTTTTTAGAGCAAGCGCTATAGGTAGCCTTTTAGACTACTTACCTATACACAATTTTTTTTACTATAGCAGCTGCTAATAATATACACAATTTTAATATATTTATTCACATATATATTTATTCACCAAAGTATAATCACAATATTTATTATCTAATTCACTTATTTATAAAATACGTGGCGCAGGGGGAATATACACCAGTATATTCCTTACATATGCTTCCTTTTTCCCTGGGTTTCTAAAGTTGGCCATACACTAGTAGAATTTCGTCATAAAACTTTACTTTTTTTCAATTTTGCTTGGTTGTCAAACTGTTAGTGGGGTCGAATTGATGCTCTTTTTCAACCATAGTGATAAGACATTGTCATAGTTTCAGTATGGAAATGTTTTTATGGAACAAATGAACTTCTAACAGTTTATGTGGTGTTCATTTGGGAAATTCTATTCATTCCAAAATGTAATGTTAAAAGCAAACACAATTTTGAAGTAGATGGCTGTCTCTACTCCAAGCCTGTACAAAAATCCTTCACCTCTGGAACTCCAGGTGCTGACCAAAAGGAAAACAACGGTGCTCTACAAACAGCAGGGAAACAGAAAGTCACACTCCGATGATGACAGATCACATCCAACTCTATTAAAGCCAGACAAAGCCCACTGCAGCCCAGCAGTGTGCGGCTTTCTACATTCCTGCTGTCGTTTTGAAGTACTTTGAACAACTTTCATCAAGTTGGCATTATTGAATGTTCTGAAAAGATTTTTGTACAAATGTTCATATAAAAATTTACCAGTGTATAGCCAGCTTTACACTTTACCATTTTTGTGCAAATACTAATAAATAAAATTATTTTTTTTTTTAGGTAATAGGAAATTATATCCTTATTCTCCAAACATAATCCATACATATCCACTACTTTATGTCCTGTAATCTATTTTTCATGACACTGTTTCTTACTGTGTTTGTTTTTCTGCCTCCTTGTAGAGTACTTCCAGAGCTCCCGAATTTCTTTCCCCCCTCACTTTAATTTGTTTGGAATAAGCAAAGCGTGTTCGATGCGGTCCTGTGCACTGCTCTGTACCCACTACAAACCCCATAGTCCCTCACCCTTCACGTGAGCAGGCAAGAGAGGGGGGCAATGTTCACACTTACAGTGGGACCATGGAGAGCGAACGTAGCCAACCTCTACCAGGAAGTCAGATCACAGTAGCAAAGAAAAAGGTTTGGAGGGAACTTTTATGTTTAGAATGCATACTTGAATAGTAAACTATAAAAGTGCTGCGCCAGAAAAACAAAATCAATGTATAACAGGTGATATTAATGGTGTAATGAAATCAATTGTGCCGTAAATAAAGTCCATAAGTGTCCAATATAAAAGTGGAAAGAAAATACTTCAAACCAGGTGGTAAAGAAATCATACAAATTGTTCACAAACACCGCTGTGCATGTATCCCACCACCAGTAAGATTGGTCTCTCACCTCAGCCACAGACCCACAAGGGGTCAAAGATCACATGAAACAGCTATAGCAACCCGGAGATATCCTTTCCTGGTTCTATCGGTCAGCTCAACATAGATCAATCAAGATGGGGATGGATGAACTCCAATCAAACTCATTAACGGTGCATATAAAAGAAAAGGACATATATAGTCCTCTCCGTCTGATACCAGTATTATATCAAGGTATTGTGAAAGGCACTCTTTCATACTTGAATAGATTTTTTTTCAAAACCAGCGTTCAATGTTACTTTAAGATTTCACCTTGGAATGGGAAATAAAATCCTGTTTTGGAATTGTCCTGCTTCTGTGCATTCCAAACACATTACTCTGACTACTCCCATTGCCCTGATTCATGGCAACCATTCCTTTGATTAGAGGTAGTTCTTGTCCCCTGCAGTGAAGGTATCTGCAGCATTCATTATGTATGTATTAGCACGGCTCCCACTCATATAAGACCTGTATTACGTAGGTGTGCTGCTGATAAGCAAGTTCTCTCAGTCAAATCTTTGCACACGAAGGACAGTTAATAGAAGGGTCCGAAACAACGCACATTTACGTTTCTACAGGAAAATGATTAGTAGAAATCAGTCCTTTACCACCATACCTGTTTAATTCATAAGTATCAAATCTTTAATAAAAATACACAGACGCAAAATTACCAGATATCCCCATCTACCAATATAATTGCACTCCGTGCTGATAGATCACTAAACTCACCACTCATTACGCTAACAGCAGGAAATTTTCCAGCTGCTCCCTAGGTGAATTAGCTGCTCCCATTACAAACTGTGCTATGATATTTCATTTTGTACATTAACAGAAAAAATGGCAGCGCTGAAGGATCATATTACAGTTCCTGGAGCTAAGGCGTGAACAAATGTAGAACTATCAATCCTGCAGCGCTAATAGAGCCCTTCGTTTAAGGCAGGCCTGTGTTAAAATCATGTAATGTGAAGAAATCTGTAGGTAATTGTTCGACTTGGGCCTAATTTTCCATATATTGTTAGAATGGGTTTTAACATTGACACAAATTACTCTAATAGAGTCGGACTGACATACTTTAGAAAACTATTTGCATCGGGAGCTGAAACCAATTTTTAAACTAATCTTAGTATAGATGATGCTGTTTGTGGTAATAAAGAGAACAGAGAACGTCTGCAGGGTAAAGCATGAGGGAGGCCACTTGGTTGGATCTTTAGGACACTTCTGCCTCTTGTTTCCTTGAGAGACAGTTGAGTTCAACCCAAAACATGAGTTCTAGTTTAGAGCACTGAAGCCATTTCAGATAAAAATCAGAGATACATTATGCAATAGCATACCAGGTGTGATACAAGGTAAATGTGTATCTATACTAATCTTACCTTACAACAGCCTTTCTTAAAGTGGAGTTCCACCCTAAAATTATACTTACCTCCATCTTCTTGCTCCGGGTCACCTGAAAAACAAATGGATAATCGCAATTTTTTTTTTTTTACTTACCTCGTTAAGAAGAAAATATACTTACCTTACTTCCTCTTCCTCCCCTCGGTGGCCGCTGCGAGTCGGCACTTCCTGACATGCAATGATTCCTGGGAGCTGAACATCATCGCTCCCAGGAATCAATGCGCCTGCACCAACCCCGACGTCAGTTCCGGTGCAGGCACCGTCATACCTTGCAAAACAGCATCTGGGCATGCCCAGAAGCTGTGCAGGGGTGATGCTGTGGCACCGGAAGTGACGGCGGGGCCGGTGCAGTGCATCATGGGACCGAAGAAGACGGAAGAGGACACAGAAGAGGATCGCGCTGGCTTCAAGCTTCCCACACCTGAGATGGCAGTGCTGGAGAATACATTTTCAAGGTAAGTATTTCTTCTAAAAGGTAAGTGCAACCCGGGACAGATCAGAGGCTAGCCATTGTGGAATGCACTAGCCCTGACTGTCCCGGGGGTATTTTTATTAAAAAAAAACGTTCACTGGGTGGAACTCCGCTTTAACCTTTTAACATGCAGGAACCATTGAAATAACTTTGCCAATAATTGCTATATCTACAGCAAATAATACATTTGCATGATGGGCACTGGGAAGAATGTTCCTTACCTTTGTGGGCATTGGGGAGAATCCCTCCTTACAGATAGCTAAAAAGATTATTGTTGTCAGTGATTACCCATCTGAAAGGCAGAAAATTGTTCATTGCTCAACCAATAGCAACCTCTGGAGGAACCCTAGGATACCAGGGATCCCTGGTTGAGAAAGGCTGCCTTACAAAGTACGCTCCATGTAGCCATGCTTTACAATGTATTATTCTTGCCACTATGCTATACATATATGTTCCCATCATATGACCAGACTGTTCCTCCAATAAAAAAAGTAGACTAAGTTGTAGCTGATTGGTTTCCAGCATCCCTTAATTGTATATTTAATGGAAAAGGAACCCTCATGTGTGGGACTTTAAATGGCAATAACTCATAATCTAGTAAATAGTATCTTATGAAAATTATTTTATAAAAATATAAAAGGTCTTTATGCATATCACAAAATCTTAAAAACATGTTGTACAAAATTGAAATAGCTATTTCATAATACAGTACAACACAATGGATAGTAGAGTTACTACTTAGATGCACCAAACAGAATGCTTCAGGTAGTGAACACCCAACACATTTCAAAATTGCTTCCGTAATCTTAACACTATAATGAAAACAAAGCATTAAGAGCGGTTCACACTACTCCGACTTGGGACACGACTTGCGTGCCCTCAAGTCGCCCCAAGTCTCTTGTCATCACAAATTCAATGTAAATGAATAAGAGCCGTCTTAATATGCACTACTGAAGTCGCTCCGACTTCAGAAAAGGTTCCTGTACTACTTCAAGGCGACCTCTATCCGACTTGTGCACATAGACTTCAATGGGAGTCGACTCTAAGTCGGATCCTTATCTATTTCAAGCGACTTGTTATCAGACTTTCCAGGAAGAAGAAAAAGATTAGCCAGGCATTTCCCACAGACAAAGTCGCCTATCATGTAAGTCTCTTCAAAGTAGTGCACAAGTCTCTTACAAGTCTCTAAACAAGTCTCTTCAAAGTCACGCTAAAAAGTCGCTCCTTCATGGGGCGACTTTCTGGTCGCGGTAGTGTGAACCGGCTCTAACAATCTTGTAGCAAAACACAGTGTATACTGTATCTATTAGCATTTATTATTACGTTCATAGAACATCAGTACCTGTTTTGAAGTAATTTAAACATTGAAGGAATAGTCCAGAGTAAAAGCATGAATATTAATGGATATGGTCTCCTAGTTGCCATCGGGGGGGCAGGGCAAGAGCAGTTGACCAGTGAGTCACAGGGGTTGATCAGACCCAAGGCGAATGAACAGTCTTAAGCCCCGTACACACGTACCGATCGTCGGCTTTTCTGAGCATGCCCAGTCTTGCAAATCTGCGGTCTGTCGGCCGAATTCTGTACTGACTGGCGAACAATCAGCCGCTCTGGTGTCGGCATACAAAAATTTTAATGCTTGCATGACAGATTCTTGTCGGCAGAATGTGCGCTGACGGCTGTCGGAGGCATCATACTAACAAGCGTACAATCGGCAGATCGGTCGTCGGCCGAAGCTTGTCTGCCGACGATCGGTACGTGTGTACGGGCCTTTAAAGCACTGTTAGAATGAAGAAAACCACTGATAAGCTGAAATGTCTACAGGTTTTATGTTGTCTAATGCCCCATACACACGTGCAGATTATCTGCAGACTTTTGTCTGCAGACTTACCTTTTCTATGTAGTGCATGGGCCTGCCGGATTGCATACAAATTGAAAATGTTTAGGTTTGACCTCATATTATATGGTTTTGGTAAGTCTGCAGACAAAAGTCTGCAGATAATCTGCACGTGTGTATGGGGCATAAGAAGAGAAATAAGTAAATCAGGGTAAGTTTCAGGGATACCACATGCAGGCATCCAGGAAGGATAATCAGATCAGTTGGCTGCACCAAGGAATCAGGACCCAGATGGATAAAGGTGTAAATAAGTTTATTAAGCAAAATGACACACTCCAATTCCAACACCAGTGACCATAAACAAGTAAACAAAATATAAATGCTAACAGTACTAAACCCCAATAGAACCTAACAAACAATATACAAATGGATGATGCAAACAATAGCAGGAAAGGACAGGGGCAGGGACAGGAGACAAATAAAGCAGGGAGCCAGGTACAGGAAGCAGGGTACAGGGAACAGGACTCAGGATCAGAATGCAGGTTTCAGGATCAGGCTCGGACAGGGACAAGGCTAGCAGAGAAAATACTGAAGCACTGAGCCTCAGTGAAGGGCGGGCTTATATTCCCTCAGCAGTTCTCCTCAGGTGCAGCTTAATTAAAAGTACAGTCCGGCTGCTGGGAGACACCCGCTGGTGGGCCCTGGAACTGCGCCCCTCAGTTCCAGGAACAACAGTGCCACCAGCAGGTGACCCA
This sequence comes from Pelophylax lessonae, assembly GCF_965119305.1. Taxonomy (NCBI): domain Eukaryota; kingdom Metazoa; phylum Chordata; class Amphibia; order Anura; family Ranidae; genus Pelophylax; species Pelophylax lessonae. The sequence goes on along the minus strand of NC_138774.1, from coordinate 118,073,027 downwards.
CGTAATGACACTGATCCTGACAGTAAGTAAATCAGGGTACATACACTTCAAATAATTGTACCCTGTCCACTGATGTAGTCCTATAATTAAGTCATTTTATATTAAATGTGAAAAAGAGTGTATATCTCTTTAAGGGGAGCAACCTACAGTCTGGTAAGAAAGTGAAATCCTAAACAGTCACCCCCTAAATAGACAGTTAACATTAAAATCACTCCAAAGATTCAAATATACATCTAAGTATGTGTACCTACTCAGTATTACTAATGAAGTTGTTTATGGGTGGTCCACAAATGTGAACAAGGAAGGTGAGTTGGTTGGTTTTCTTAAATTGATGTTTATTATTCACGTTGTGTTGCTTTTGATGGGACATAGAGATCTCACCAGGGGGAGTATGTAAGAATCTGCTGCCCTCTCCAACCTGTAATTCTAAAAACCTGTGCTTTTAACATACACAGTTAAATATGAATGCACGTCCTGTCTGAGAAGTTTTTTTTTTTTTTTTTCTCAAAATAATTTTTATTTTTATAAAGGCATAAAAATGTACAAACAATAGCAAGACAAATTTGCAACTGGACCCAAAGTCTTACAAAAGATCAAAAATATACATAGCTAACAAAGGACAACTGAACGGTTCGTAGAATGAGGTAGGTAAGAGGGGACCTTACACGGGAAAGGTATCAGAGTAAAAAGAAACACAACATAAAAAATCCCAACAATGAGATCACCAGTTGTGAACAAAACAAGGTGTGGGTTCTAAAGTACGAGGGCGGAGCCTCACCCAAGCTTACAGCCAAATCGATGAAAGTGCAAAGAGGGGGGGGGGCTTATAATAGCAAAGAAGCTCTACAGGGAGGATAATGTTGCTGTAAGGGTAAGGTCCAGGGCAGGGCCCATATCCTGGGCGCGAGGCACCCAGGGACGGGAAAGCGGGAGTTGTACGGAGTACACTGTCCACACTGTCGGTGCACAGAGCTCAGAAGGGGTGGCGTGCCCGGCGGGCCCGCCCGGGGGCAACCATGCACCCATCAAGAAGAGAGATGAAAAGGACACCCGGGGGGGTGGGGTAAGGCATGAAAATGGGGCAGGAAAGGGAAAGAGAGGAGGAAGAGAGAGAAGAAAGGGGGAGAGAGGGGGAAAAAAAAGGGGGAGGGGAGGATATTCAATGCGAACAACTAGTCAGCCATAGCCAGAAAGGTCGGGGCGGGGAAGGCCCCAAACTGGGCCATCACTGGTGGAAAATACGTTCATGAAGAGAGAAGGTTAGGGAACAAAGAGGTTCAATTGCAGAGGCTGGCGTATTCAGGCGTAGCAGTGAAGTGGATCCAACAAGCCCATTTCTTGTAATGTTTAGAAGGGGTGTCTCTCGCAATATAAATAAGCTCCTCCATCTCAGCCACTTTTGCAATGCGCAGGAGCCACTGTTTCATGGAGGAAACTTGTACGGATTTCCAGAGAGCAGGGATACATTGTTTAGCTGCATTAACCATCAGTATCGTGAGGGATTTCGAGTATGTCCTGCTAGAGGTAGGGGAATGATGTAGAAGGTATTGAGCTGGCGTAAACGCTAGATCAGACGTAGTCACCTGCCTGACAATTCGGTGCACCTCCTGCCAGAAGGAAGATAATCGTGGACAGAACCAAAAAATATGCAAGAGCGTACCAGGCTCAGTCAAACATCTCCAACAAATCGGCGACACAGAGGGGAAGAGCTTGTGAAGTAAGGTCGGGGTACAATACCAACGAGCTACGAGTTTATAGCCACTTTCCTGTGTAGTCACGTTGAGGGAACATTTATGGTTATTGGTGAAGATGTTTTCCCATTCCTCCGGCGAGAGCGTTATATCAAGCTCCGATTTCCAGAGTTCACATCTCTTGAGTTTACGTTGGTCGGGCTCGTCCATTAAAAGGGAATGGATAGTAGAGATAAGCTTACGGAGTGGACCTTCCTGTTGACAGAGGCAATCAAACGGCGTGGTAGATGGTAGGGAGGGATAGTTGCGGAGCAGAGAGCGGAGAAACTGGGTTAACAGCAAGAAGGACCATTGTGGCATGGGAGGTTTCCCCGATGTTTCAGAGATTGAAGAAGCAGAGAGAATCGAGTCGTCTCTCCACAGGTGATGGACTCGCATCTGGTCAAGAGACCAATTGGCGGCCAAGTACGAGCGGTGCATACCCGGGGGGAAGTCAGGGTTCATTCTGACCGGGGTCATTGGGCCAGGAATCATAGAACCGTTCCGTTTTGCACACATCGTCCGGAAGACTCAGAGAGAAGGGCCAATGAGGGGGTGAAGCTGGAGTGCACTAGGTACATGGGATTCCTTTATCCATGGCAGTGAGGGAAGTTCCAAGGAGGTGAAGCCTCTTTCAATGGTTACCCAATCTTTGTGGAGTGTGTGAACATTCCAGTCCACAATTCTGGTGAGATGGCAAGCAGCATAGTAGAGATCAATATGAGGGAGACCGATTCCCACTTTGTGTTTAGGCTAGGTAAGATGGGCATAAGAGATGCGCGGCTGCTTATCATGCCACAGAAAGGTAGTACTAATACGTTTATAAAGTTTGAAAAAGGACGGGGGGATCGAAATAGGGATCGACTGCAGAACATAAAGTAAGCGTGGTAAGACGTTCATCTTTAGTATTGAGAAGTTTCTTTTTAAAAAACCCAGAGTAGATTGAGAGGTTTTTGGAGAGACAGCATGTCTACATACAGGAACTGCAAAAATTTCACCCAGGCCGCAAGCAGAGACTATTAGGCAATTATTCTTATATTCTAATAAGTTACCTGCAGCTGCCCATAGCTCCTTCAGTGTGTTTCTGAAACCTTGTGACAGAGAGAGTATCTTTGTCTTATTGTTATCTCACATGCACAGTGCCAGATAGCTAGGTCTGGGCTACTGTATGTCTGTAGTGATCACCTTTCAGTATATTAATAGGTAAACCTGTTTATTGCAAAAGAGTTTGTATGCAGTTCCAGTTATTTAGTTAACCCTGTTCCTTCTGTTCTGGGATTCTATAGCTAGGCATAGGCTAGAGCAGTGATTCTCAACTTTTTCCAGTCAAGGCACCCTTTAAAATTATACACAATCTCAAGGCACCCTTTAAAATTATGGATAGTCTTGAGGTAACCCATTCTAAAAAAACTATTTTAATAGTTTTACACAATGCAGCAACATCCAAACGTAAGACACCCAACATTAGAGGTGATTTATTCTTCCAAAGCAAATACACTTTTGCACACTGGTACTGTCTAGTATTCCAATGTTTCTCTTCTCCCTCATTTCTCTCTATTAGTCAGCTGATGTAGCCTCAGTGCTGAGGGAGAGAGGCAGAGGAGGGTCAAACAAGGATACTTTGGAGACAAGCATCCTCCTTATCAACTGATGATGTCATTGTTAGGATGTCAGTGTCTAGAAGATCTTAATGGTGGCTTTGTGTAACTAAAAGGCAGGCTTGATCCACCTGCTTGCTTATATACAATTTTTGACCAATTTTTAGACATAATGTCAAGGCACCCCTGAAGAAACCTCAAGACACCCTTGTTGAAAAGGCTGGGCTAGAGCCAGGTCGGGCATCCAAAGACCACTTCTGGTAGCTGAAAATTAGAAGCTACTAGGGACTAAGCGGCAGAGTCAGGGGACTCTAAGTTCCAGTGCCACATCACAGTTTATGCTGATGAGAAGCAGTATTCCAGGCTGGTTGAACAACAGTTGGAGGATCTCCCCATCACTACTGATCTTGTCTTCAGGTCTCTTAAAATTACAGACAGTAGAGGGCAGCAGATCCTTATACACTCCCCCTGGTGAAATCTTTATATCCCATCAAAAGCAACACAACATGAATAGTAAACATCAATTTAAGAAAACAGCATTGTCCTCACTCCTGTACAATGCCTTGCTGGAGAAAAACAACAAGTTAGTAACAATACATGCCAGGTGAAGCGAAAACAGGCAACATGTGGACTAATTTCTAAGTGCTCATACCCAAGCATGAAATAACAGTGGCTGAAAGATAAACCGGGGGGTCCCCTAAATTATCATAGGTCAAAACAGGTGGAGGATGTCTCACTCTCTGTCCTTTCCCACATCCCTCTGAGATAGTTCTGTGTTTTCAGGCACTGAACTGGGACGATGTGTCACGGGAAGGGGTGGCACTGGCCAGGTAGAAGGACTGGGTCCCTAACTAGAAGTGCTAACTGATTGAGGCACATACGCTGGAGATTCAGGGTTCAGTGGCTCTCTTGAGGGAAAGAGTGCTGTTGAGTTAGAGGCCCCAGGAACTACAGTCGAATCACTCTCTGCCTGAAGCTGGGGTGAGTCACACTCTAAAGTGTCACCTGAGCCATCTTCATCACTGACTTGAGGAATACATGCTTTGATCCTACCTTCTGGACCCTTTATCCTTGTATGCTGGTATCTCTAGCAATTTGTTCACCACTGTAGATATCTCCTTCCGCCATCTCAGCAAGCTTATGTTTTCCAGATGCTCCCAAGTTCATTAGCAAGATTTAGTCACTTTGTTTCAACTTTCTGCATCTCACACAAACCTTTTTTCCCTTCATTTATTTTAGCTGTATTTTCTTCAGCCAACAGGTAAACAGACTTAAAGCGGAGAAGCTGTTTAGCAGGGAATGTGGCGCCGCGCCGGAAGTGACGAGCGGGGCCGGTGCCGTCGCATTGATTCCTGGGAGCGATGACGTTCAGCTCCCAGGAATCATTGCAAATCGGAAGTGACGGCGTGGGCCGCGGCCGCCGAGGGAGGAAGTGGAAGAAAGGGGAGTATATTTTTCTACAATAACAAGGTAAGTTAAAAAAAAAAAAAAAAAAAAAATCGTAACTATCCATTTCTTTTTCAGGTGACGAAAAGCAAGCGGATGGCCACAAAATCGATTATGTCGATTTTGTGGCCGGAACTCCGCTTTAAGAGTTTTTTTCACACAAGCCACATATTGGTAAAGATTTTGAAGACTAATATCATTAGTGACATCTTCTAGCAGGAAATAAATGCTGGAAGTAGCCATCAGAAGATGGGTTCACTGTAGTCATAAAGGGACAGACATGGTCCGCAACAATATTTAGGTAGGCCGTGGCATTTAAACGATGCTCAACTGGTACTACGGGGCCCAAAGTGTGCCAAGAAAATATCCCCCACACCATTACACCACCACCGCCAGCCTGAACTGTTGCTACAAGGCAGGATGGATCCATGTTTTCATGTTGTTTATGCCAAATTCTGACCCTACCATCTGAATGTCGCAGCTGAAATCGAGATTCAGCAGACCAGGCAATGTTTTTCCAATCTTCTATTGTCCCATTTTGGTGAGCCTGTGCGACTTGTAGCCTCAGTTTCCTGTTATTAGCTGACAGGAGAGGTACCTGGTGTGGTTTTCTGCTGCTGTAGCCCATCTGCTTCAAGGTTCCATATGTTGTGCATTCAGAGATGGTATTCTACATACCTTGGTTGTAACGAGTGGCTATTTGAGTTAATCTTGCTTTTCTATCATCTCAAACCAGTCTGCCAATTCTCCTCTGACATCAACAAGGCATTTTCATCCACACAACTTCCGCTCACTGGATATTTTCTCTTTTTCGGACCATTCTCTGTGTAGCAATATTTCCAGGCATTGGGCCTGAGGTGGGTCTGCCATTGTTACCGGAAACACTTCCAACACATTTAGGTTGAAAACCCAAGTGTGAGAATTGAGACAATGACCATTCCGGCATCTTTGGTTTGTGTTGTTTATTTTATAATGGGGATGGGAGAAGGGAATGGGTGGGATACTCCTCTGGCTCAACTAGGTTTAACTGGGACACTGTACAGAAAAATGCCCCTTGGCACTGTCCTGGTGCCGGCTGAATACCGTCCAACACTTCCTGGCGCTTTAAATACTGTTCTGCTGAAAGTGCAGAAACTTTGATTTTAACTCCTTGGTTAACTCAGAAGATCCAGGACTGTAATGATCCTTGACTCTTGACACTCTGTCTAGCTCAAAAGTCCTGTGTATGACTCCCTCCTGCCCTTCACTGACTGAGGTATTTCCTTGTGACTGCTTGTACTGCTGCAACTCTTAACACTGCACATTTAACTCTTCAGGGCCCAACCGCTGGCGCCCCCTCTACACTTCAGGGTTCTTTCACTACGCAACCCCCTTTACACTTCAGGGTCCTTTCACTAGGCAACCCCCTTTAAACTTCAGGGTCCTTTCACTAGGCAACCCCCTTTAAACTTCAGGGTCCTTTCACTAGGCAACCCCCTTTACACTTGCAGGCTCTAGGATCCCTATTGCCTTTTTTGAAAATGACATGTAATTGCACTACCTATGAATGACCACAAGAGGGCTCAATGATGATGCTCACAATTAATGCAAGTGATTGAGCCCCTGGGTATAAAGATGGAGGTTTGCAGGCGTTACGACGTTCTGACGAAGCATGTGTTACGCACCCGAAATGCATTGACGTCATACGCTGGGCCCCCTCCATCCAGCCACCATAGTCTCGCCTGAGCTGTTCATCTCTGCGAACATCGACAAACCATCACAGGGCTGACTTCCGGTCCGAAAGCAGGAAGTGATGCAGCATTAAGGGACGGCAGTTCCAGCATGTCCTGTGAGTGAGGGACATGATAGGAGAGCACCATAATCACAGCAAGATAGGACATCTACAGAGACAGGAGGAAGTGTGGCGGCAGCATCTGCAAGAGTACCGGGTAGACATCGAGGGGCGGGTAAGAGAGACTCAGGTCCGGTTAGGACCTTGTTTGCAGTGATCATTTAAAGTGTGGACATTTCAACCGCCCCTCTTTCAGCTATCTTAGCCATTACATCCCGGTGACTCCTCTCCATTTGATTAGAGATACTTCATCAACTATCTGTATCTTCAGAGCCAAAACCTCACGACCTCCCCTGTCCATCTCAACAGTGTAAAAAGGATCTTCCATTTCATCTTTAAAAGGATGCACTGTGGGTCTCCTTCCATGTCACCAAAACCCCATTGTGTGAACTGCACAGTCAATATGGGCTGTTGAAATATTGGGTGTCACACCCTTATGTACTCTGATCAAGCCCACTAACTTTCTCCCTCTCCTCCCTCCCTCCCCACAGCTCACATTTAATGGACTTCCTTATGTTCACATAGAAGAGACATAGGACATTGCAGTTCCAGGCCTATTCAGCAGATGGCCTTTTCTCTTGTTTCATCATATTTCCCCATATGCTGCTATGAAAGCCCCGAATTGATGAGGACATTGCCTTTGATCCGCCTTATTTGAGAAATACAGCTGCGGGCACTATTTTGCATCACCAATCCAAGCCCCATCAACCATATTATCTGGCTTTGAAATTGGGAATTTTTCTGTATTCACAGGGACTGGGTGTGTATGGCTGTGGATGGATGGGGTCCTTTGATGTGTTTACCATAGCGTGAGCCTGTGTGAATTGCGGCCCCAGCAGATCCACTGGTCTTCATTAATTGCTACCATTTTAGCAGTGTTTTGAATTAATGATTTTTGATTGCACTACCAATAAAGTTTTTGTTTTGCAGTTGTATACCAGAGTTGAGCCTATTTTTTGCAACCAATTCCGAGTTGATTGTCTTTAATCCCTACCTTTTTTATGTGTGTTGTCATTTTTTTTGTTGATTGGCCGTTTGGTACATTTACACTCAGGAAGTGTATCCCCGGACAGATTTTATGCTTTTTTTGTCTAGGATCCCTTGGACCTTTATTTGGAGTGGTTCCCTCTACCCTAAGCAGACCCCAGGGGCAGTTCACAGTACTCACAACCTTGGAAGGCTTTCCTGGAACTGAACCCCTCTTCCTCCATTGGTCCTCGGCACACCAGATCCTCTCTGCAGCTCAGCTCTCCCTTCTGGATACTCAGGTAGCCACCCAAGACACCCGATCCTTCTGACAGGAGGAGAGACAGCCGTACTCTCCCTCCTGGGAATCTGCTTCCCACCAAAGATGCTGCGTCATGCGTTCCCCTCAAACTTATATCCACTCCTAGAATCCTCTGCAGCAGAATCTGCCTTCTGGGGTAGATACAAGCCCGAATGGGCCACTGATTGGATTTCCTCCATTGCCCAATGAGAATCCTCTCACAGAGCCAGTGGGGAGACTCCCCTCTCAGTAACCTCACCTGGGAGACAGGGCCAGCTGAAATCATGGCCCTGCTGTTAGGAAGCCAAGGCCCATATACTTTTACCTAGCACCTACCTGTAGGGTGCTACATCTGTAAACCCTAGAGAAGGTTGTGCGTCAAAATCCCAATAGATCAGCAGTTTTGAAATACTCAGACCAGCCAGTCTGGCACCAACAACCATGCCGCAGTCACCTCAATCCCCTTTCTTCCCCATTCTGATGCTCGGTTTGAACTTCAGCAAGTTGTCTTCACCACATCTAGATGCCTAAATGCATTGTGTTTCTACCATGAGATTGGCTGATTAGCAATTTGTGTTACCATTGAACAGGTTTACCTTATAAAGTGGCCGGTCAGTGTACTATTATGCACCTCTTGGTCAATGCAATGATTCCACCTAAAATTCCTGATGCATGTTTTTAACCACACAACACTGTTCATTTTGTCAATCTTCTTGTTTATTGTCTTTTCCTCCTCTGTAAAACAAGTTACACATTTGTGCTTTCCTCATTAAAAAATCCTTCAAAAGTCAGCAAGGGTGGAGGAGTGAGTCATAGGAGAAGCATTGAGAGCTGCAAAGTTGAAGGGGGCTGGATGAGGGTGGAGATAACAAGAGACTGCAGATATCCATGAGTAATCATGGAGAGAGGGGAAATGTGCAGGCAAGCAGTGGTGTGTGTGTGTGTGTGTGTGTGTGTGCCTATGTGTAAATCCAGGAAGTGAACAAGCAGCAACTTCAGCTGCCCACAGTTAAAATGGCTGCAGCCAGACTTAGTGGATGGAGATTTCTGCAGCATATTTGGCAAATACAGAATCACAGTATACATCAAATAATATGCAAAGTGGTTGAAGGGAAGCTTTAGAATGGCAAATATGTTTTTATTACCAATTATGCGAGCAGAATGCAGTTCCTCTTTAATATTCCATATACATAAATAAAATTACAGACAGGGAGGGGAATGTATCCCTCCTATTACTCATTCAGCTGCATCTGTGAATGAATTAGATCTGAAAAGCAGATAATCAAAAGGAATCTAGTTGGATCCGTAATCTTAAAGCTATCTGTCCACGAGGCCTGAATGAAATTCTTAGCTATAGACCATTTCTGGATGGATTTAACTCAGGCAAAACTAAGCATTTGATGTGATGCCCAAAGGTATCTGTTTTTTTTTTCTTTCTATCTGCCTGCCTTCCACGATAAAATGCTTTTTTTTTTGGTTATTATATAATTTACATTAGATTATATAATTTTCTGTATTTGGATATGTTATGTGTTTTTCTTAAAAAAACAATGTCTCTTTATTATGGATGTTGGCTGATGCGAATACGTCTGGGGTCCCTGGGTTTTCTTAGTGGCTGAGGGGTTCCCAGCATGCGCGGCCCCCACACTTGCAATTTCTGTGCAGGCAGTGGGGGAAATTTTGTTCTCCAGGGTAGTTCCAGATTACATGCAGGCTCTTTCAGGGCCCTTATACTCCTGATCCGGTTTGAGGTTTGTCTTCTGCCCAGAATGATGCACAAATCCTCCCGCCTTGGGGACTGCTCATATGCGTGTCGGCACTCTCCACTATTGGCGGATGCATGTGCCACTTGTTTCATTGCACCAGAAGTGATGGAGCTGCCCGGCAGAAGTGTCATCACTCACTAAGGACGAGGCGGGGGATGCCATAGCCACATATATGTGGGCTGCATGGGGCCGTGATCAGGGCCCCCTCTTTTCATGTGCACCTGGCATATTATAAAGCTGATTGGAAGAAGCATTCCTAGCATCATTAGGCAGAATTAGCCCAATATGAGAATTGGGTTTCCAATAGTACCCCCCCCCCCCCGGCTTGCTATTCAGTTGAGTGCTTGCATTGTCTGTGTACCACCCACGGATGCCTTTTAGTTTGAACACCTTGTGTGCTATCCATGATATCTCCTGGCTGCAATAGGTGCTCTGCTGCTTTACAGGCCACTTTGGTTGTGTTACTGATCATTGTCTTGTCCTTTCTCTAATGTTGTTTCCTAAGACATGTTTCCCCTAAACACCTAGTTTGGGGTTTCTCTAGTTTTTTTTTTGTGGCACTTCTGAGTGACCTTGACTTTTTGAGAACCCTGGTAAGTATATTTAATATATATTTATAATTTGTGTTACCTAATTGATGTGCTTCTTTCTACTCTGTGTACTTTCCTTTATATGAGATGTCTTGGCAAGTTCTATTTATTGATTACAATATTTGTTTCCATCTTGAGTTTACAGATCATTTTTGACTGGGTATTAAATCCTTTCCCCTCCCCCCACCCCCCCTTTTCCAACACATGTGGGATGGTGTATCTTGACTTGAGACTTTGTTGTTAGAGTCCATTAATTAAAGTGTTACCAAACCCAGGACCCTGCATTCATTATATCTGGTCTCCCACAGTGCACAGAACATGGAAATGCAATCATTTTAGTAAATATAAACTACTAAATACCTTTTCTTATCAGCAGTTAGAGCAGTCTTGTGACTTATTTTAGTGTCCAGCAGAGCACTGGTTAAAGCTTGTATAAAGAGCTTCATTCTCCCTGATTGCCCTATAAGGCTGTAGGACCCCTGAACCTCTGTCTGGATAGTGCTGATTGGCCCTGTGCTGATCACATGCACTCTCCTAAGAAAAAAAAAACTCTCTAGCAATGTGCAGAGTGCCCCAAGGCTTTGTTTTATCAGGAGATGGTTTGTGGACTGTTTAAGTGCAGTATGCTTTAATGCATATACAGACTGATTTTGCATATCTGTGTTTAGTAACACTTTAATTAAGTCATGAATATAATGGGGTTAAGATAACTGAGCTTTCCATATATATATAATCCCCAGAAGTGGCTATTGTCCCTTGAATCTCTCTCTGTCCACCTGGCTGCCTGATGCAATCCTGGGTTGTCTTCTTATTGGGTTGGTCCCCACCATTAACATTGTGAGTGTTCTAAACATGTATTTTTTTTTTTTTGTCCCATGATGTTATGTTGTAATTAAATAATTGTTGCCATTATATTTTGCACTTCTTGGCTAATATTCTTTTTTCCTAGAATTTACCCATTGTATTAACTCCCTGAAGAGGAACACAGAAGTTGAAACGCGTTGAGATTTACTTCTATTATCTATGATTCTGTTTGATCTTGATTAATGGGTATTCACATGACGTTTGATGTGATCACTACGTATACAGGACATAATTAATTATGTATTGTTTTTAATCTTCTCTGTTTTTAATATATTTATATATGAAACTTTTTTGTATTTTATTTGTGATTTTTTTCTTACGGTGCCTGTAAAATTTCCATTCATAGTATACCTCACTTTTCTCATCCCTTTCTTATAGTTCTGATATCATCATCAAATCCGCCAAGAAAGGGGGTGAAATTGTAGTACAAGACAGAATGGATTACCTTAGAGAGGTCTATCGTCTGTTCTCAGATGTAATACATATGAAACACTACCCAGAAATCCCATTATTGTCTTCACTGAGGAATTGAAATCCCTATTTTCTACAACACTGAGCGAAGGTATTACCAACAAAAAGGAGGTCTTTTTATTTGTATAAAGACTTCTCTATGACCCCATATTTTTAATACCTCCCACTAGTGATCGCAAAGCTGATATATCGAGAGCCGATATGCACTTTGCCCGATATATCGGAATCCGCCTTTTGATTTACCGATATTGCCGATATTTCGGGAAAGTGCTTGTACTGGGGTGATGCCTGCAGCTAGAGGCATCACCCCGGCACCGGTGTCCACAGCCGACGGTCGGCTGTCTTGTAATGACACCCGATGCGGCTAAGAAGCCGCTCGGCTGTCATTCCAAGGAGCGGGAGGGGACGCCCCCCCTCCCGCCACCTTCTGTCCCACCGGGAAACCCGGGCATCCTACCTTCACCGCCGCCATCTGACCGGGTCTCTATCTGCACCGCCGTCGTCTGACTGGGACTCCATTTCTTTGAATTCGGCGCCGTCGAGTACCCGGAAGTGATATCATGGCATGACATCACTTCCGGGTACTGGCGGCGCCGAATTAAAAAAACTTACAGCATTCAAAACAGCCAAACTTGGCATTTTTAATGCCTTTAAGTGCAGAGGAGGGGTTTGGGGTCTTTTAGACCCCCAGATCCCTCCACCACAGTACCTGTAGACATTTAAAAAATTGATTTTTGTAAGAACTTACCGTAAAATTATTTTCTCTGAAGTTCATCGACAGACGCATCTAGTCCCATCTAGTCAGAGACTATAGGGTTATGCTCCTCCTATCAAGAATAGGCACTAGGCAGGAAAAAAGCTTAACCACACCTATGGGGGTTGTCCTTGCAGGCATAACCCCACACACCCTGCTATCATCAAACAGCTTAGTTGCAAGCAGTGTTTAGAATAGAAAAAACCTCATTCACTCAGAAGTGGAGGGGCAGGTGCTGCGTCTGTCGATGAAATTCAAAGAAAAGGATTTTACGGTAAGTTCTTACAAAAATCCAGTTTTCTCTATCGTTCATCGACACACGCAGGTCCATCTAGTAAGAGATTATAGGGATGTCCCAAAGCAGTATATTCATGAGTGGTGGGAAGGCAATGCAAATGGAAATGTAACTTCCCACAGGCTAAACTTAGCCAACCAGGTAAAATGGAGCTCAACCAGGAACAACTGGAGCTTACCCTGAAAACACAATACACCCTCAAAGAGAAACAAAAAAAAAGCTCTCTTTAAACAGCAGCCTGCAAAACCTTGCGGCCAAAGGAAGCATTCGAAGATGCCAACACATCAACTTTGTAGAATTTTGTAAACGTATGCACAGACGACCACGTTGCCGCCTTGCAAACTTGCAGCACCGACGCCTGATGGCGAAAGCCCAAGAGGCACTCATCGCTCTCGTAGAATGCGCCTTAACCGGGAAAGGAGGAACCTGACCCTTCAGTGAATTAGCCTGAACTACCGTCTGCCTGATCCATCTGGATATGGTCGCCACAGACACAGCCCATCCGTTACAGGATCCTTCGGTAAGGAGAAAAAGAGCATCTGATTTTCTAAAAGACTCAGTGGTCTCCAGATAGATCCTGATCGCCCGAACCACATCCAAAGAGTGCAACGCAAATTTCTTAAAATGTTTGGGCTCACTGCAGAGTGAAGGCAACACAATGTCCTCATTCAGATGAAAATCAGAAACAACCTTAGGAAGAAACGACTGATTAGGTCGAAGTACCACTTTATCCCTGTGTATCACCAGATAAGGTGAGCGGCAGGACAATGGCGCCAGTTCAGATACTCTGCAAGCGGAAGTGATAGCCACCAAGAAGGCAACCTTCTGGGACAATGAAAGCACAGAAATCTCTCAAATGTTCTCAAAAGGAGGCTTTTGAAGAACAGATAATACCAGATTGAGGTCTCACGGAGGTAACAGGGACCTTCTCGGAGGAGCCATATGGTGCACTCCCTGTATAAAGGTACGAATCAAAGCATTCGTAGTTAACGGGCGTTGGAAATATATAGCCAAAGCCGACCCTTGGCCTTTGATAGTGCTCAAAGCCAACCGCTGTTAAACTCCTTTCTGCAGAAAGGCCAAGACCCTAGCTATTGAAAACAAGCGAGGGTGCACCTTCAGTGATTCACACCATGAAATATACGATTTCCACGTACGATGATATATATTCCTATAAGACGACTTCCTAGCCTTCAATAGCGTAGGAATCACAGAGTCAGAAAAATCTCTATCTCTCAACACCTGGCTTTCAGCAGCCATGCCATTAAAGCCAGCGACTGTAAAGCAGGATGGAAGATTGACCTTGAGACAACAGATCTTCCCTGAGATAAAGTCTTCAAGGAGCATCGGCGACCAACCTTATTAGGTCTGTGTACCAAGACCGGCGAGGCCAGTTCGGAGCCACCAGAATGACCGGAATCCCTTCTACCTCTATCCTGCGCAGAAGCCTCGGCAGGAGTTTCAAGGGAGGAAAGGCATAAATTAGCCGATACTGACCTCAAGGAGCTACCAGAGTTTCTGTGGCGTCAGCCAGAGGATCTCGAGACCTGGCTACGAATCTCCGAACCTTCTTGTTGAGGCAAGAAGCAAACAGATCGACCTCGGGAGTCCCCCACTGAACACACAGGAGATGAAACACCTGTGGGTGCAGGGACCACTCCCCTTGATCCAACACCTGACGACTCAGGTAATCCGCTTGCCAGTTCTCCACACCTGGAATGTGTACAGCAGAGAGGGCTGGAATAAATTTTTCTGCCCAGGCCAGAATCTCGGCCACCTTTTTGGCTGCCAAGACACTCTTGGTGCCCCCCTGGTGATTGATGTAAGCCACAGCCGTGGCATTGTCTGAATGAATCCGAACCGGACAATCTAGCAGACGAGTCGTCAAATGACTCAGACAAAGCTTTATTGCTCTGAGCTCCAAAACATTTATCGGTCGTTTTGACTCTTCCATCGTCCAGGTACTCTGGGCACAGAGCTTCCCCAGTACCCCGCCCCAGCCTGATAGGCTGGCGTCCGTGGTCACCACCATCCAAAACAACGGAAGGAAGGACTTGCCTTGGCATAGTGCTGGAGACTGAATCCACCACAACAGAGCAGACTTTGTGTTGTGCCTTAACCCAATTAAAGAGTCCAAGGACTTTGGATCCTTGTCCCATTTGGCAAGAATCTCCCTTTGCAAAGGTCTGGTATGGTACTAAGCAAACGGAACCGCCTCGCAGGTTGATACCATCAGACCCAAGGCCCGCATGCAAAAAAAGAAAGGACAGATTGTTCGCCAACAACCGAATCCTCTCCTGCAACTTTTGCAGCTTGTCCGGGGGAAGAAACACCTTGGCCAAGGCTGAATCCAGGGTCAAGCCCAGATAATCCAATCTTAAGACAGGTGTCAGCACGGATTTTTTGAAATTGATGTTCCAACCGAAATCCTGCAGAGTTCTGACAGTGACCGTCAGATCCCCCCAACAAGACTGAAGGAGAGTCCGCTCTCATCAGGAGATCGCTCAGGTACCCCACTACCGCAATCCCTTGCTGGCAAAGCAATGCCAATATCGGGGCCAAGACCTTGGTAAACACCCTGGGAGCGGAGGTGAAACCAAAAGGTAACACAAAATGGGGGCCCAGAGCAAAAGGCATCGGAAGGTCCCTGACCAAGGGCCCACACGGGACAAGTCACCCCGCTCAAATAACCGCCACAACAGCTGCATTATTACCGCCCCCCCCCCCCCCAAGGTAAAAACTTGCTAGGGAAGGGGGATGCCGAGGGCTACACAGGACTAGTCCCCTGAGATGCCAGGGGAACCGAGGGAGCCCCTAAGGTCTGACTAATCCAGGGAAGGGCCCACGTCCACCCCGAGACTGCTAGGGGTTTTTGGTAGGACAATTTACTCACCATACCATGGTACCAGGTGGGCGCCATTCCGAAACAGATCACCTCCCACTCGGGATGGGGGTGCTATCAGCCAAGGGGAAGCTGTTGCTTGTAGTTCCTCTGGATCTTGGTCCTCCGTAACTAACTATTTAAAATAATAAATCACAAACTAACAAACTTTCCTATAATAGCTAAGACCGAAGTCCAAGCAGGAAGCTAGGCCCTATTCCTTAAACTAGGCAGAAACAAACTGTTTAACTAGGCAGGGTGTGGGGGTTATGCCTGCAGGAACAGCCCTCATAGGTGTGGTTATGCTTTTTTCCTGCCTAGTGCCTATTCCTGATAGGAGGAGCATAACCCTATAGTCTCTGACTAGATGCAGCTGCGTCTGTCGATGAATAATATATCTGTCTTGTTTACATAGGCAGATTACCATTCTGCCTGTTTACTGATGCATCGGCGAGTGCTGGCGGACATCGAGTATGCCGTACTGTCGATCAACTCCCACTGTGTATAATCAGCCGGAAGTGTCAGATCACTTACTAGGTAGGTTATCTGACACAGAGCGGCTGCCCTGCCGCAGTATATGTACAGTGGGGGGTACGCAAGTGGTTAATAAGTGCCAATAAAAACTTTGTTGTTCCAGTAAATTTTGGCTGCTGTCAGTAAATTTCAATCTGGTAGGTTGGCAACACTGTCTGGAGCATAATTGCTTTTTGGTGGAAGTTTTTACCTGAAAAAAACTGGCAAAGCTATGGGAGCACATTTTGCACCAAGCTATCCCAATTTGACTATGGGTTATTGGGAGCTCCAGCAGATTTGGTACAATAGTTTTTTTTTTTTACTAAAGCTAGAGAGTGCAAAATCAGGCTCACTTCTGCATAGAAACCAATCAGCTTCCAGGTTTTATTGCCAAAGCTTAAAGGGGTTGTTAAGGCAGTGCTCCCAATCACTGCCAGCCCCTCTGCTAGCATAACTTGTAGTATATACTGTATGCCGTTTTGTAAAATTCATCTCCTAACTACCTTATTTCTTCACACGATCAGTGGTCACATGACAGCCCGTCGCTCTCTTTCTCCAAAGTATGTACTACGGAGGGAGGGGCCGAGATTTCCCTCTGACAATTGCCGGGCGGTCACGTGACCTTCCTCTGTAGTGCATACATTGGAGGAAGAGAGCGACGGGCAGTCACGTGACCACTGATTAGGGAGAAGAAAAAAGGTATTTAGAAGATGAGTTTAACAAAACAGCATACAGTATATACTACATGTTATCCTAGCAGAGGCGCTGGCAGTGATTTGAAACAATAATGTTTGCACTGCTCAGAACAGTGCTAGAAGGGGAGGGAAGGGGAAGCTCACACACAGGACCGGCGCTCCCGCTAGGCGAACTAGGCAGCCGCCTAGGGCGCACTTCCCAGAACTGCTGACTCAGATTCTGTCACTTATTGTTCAGTGAGTGACCCGTGCACCATCTGGAATAAATCTCAATCTCGTCATCATCATCCGGGGCTGGGCCGCATCGGATCCAACTCTGTGGCCGCCGCTCTCTCTCTCTCCGCAGCGGAGCCCACACACTGGCAGTGGTTGCTAGAGCCGCTTGGCGTCGTGCAACCAGTGACGTCACTCCTTCCTCCACCGATCCATGCTGCTGTGCCGCCGCCTCCCCCTCCCTGGCCCCGCCTACTCCAATTTGGCTCCGCCACCACTCCACCCACTGTCAGCGCGGTTAGCACCTGCAGGCAGCACGTGAGGACTGAGGAGGACTGAGAGGATGACTCTGAGTCTGAGGACTGGAGTACTGAAAGGAAGGAGGATCACATTACTGGATCAGGATCAGATCAGGTGCCCTAAGGCCCTTAGGACTGGAGACTGGAGACTGGAGTGGAGTTTAAGGTAAAATCTAAATTTTGATGAAAACTTTAAAGTAACTTATCAGATTCAGATGAATGATGATCATAAAAAATATACAACTGTGCTCGTGAAAAAATATAATATATTTATATATATATATATATATATATATATAAGCAGCAACTTTCAGTGTAACAACAAAACATTCTTACATGCTCATGCTATACATTTCCAATTTTTATCTTATTTATTATTTTATGTATCCATATATGTCTATATATTGTTTATGTTAAGTTTTGATATCTTTAACCATGCCTCTATATACACATGTATTTTAGTTCTTTATCTTATGTATTATTTTGAATTGGTCTGCTGATACCAAGCAGTCTCAATTTAGCTTTTAATTTTGCTTTTACTGTTGAAGCTTTAATTTGGACACTAATTAGGCATGGTGTGCCTTTTGGTCCTGCACGGCAATCCCATCCATTAAAGCGGTTGTATACTCACCTAAAAAAAAAAAAATAACAAACCCTGCAGGAGAAATTCTAGCTCATTATGAAATACTTACCTCAAAACGAAGCCCCGACATAATCACCTGATCACCGCTGAGGGAGCCGTCATGTTCCCTCGGCGTCTCTTCCTGGTTCAGAGGCTCCGGCGCTGTGAGTGGCCGGAGCCGCGATGACGTCACTCCCGCGCATGCACGGGGGAGTTACTTTCCGGCAAAGAGCTCTGAAGGTCCGCTGCATTCAGGACGAATATCTCCTAAACCTTGCAGGTTTAGGAGATATTAATAATTTTTTTTTCTTTTTTTATTATAGGCTTACCTGTAGGTAAAAGGTAAAAAGTAGAGTATACTACCACTTTAAGTATATAAATATCACTCATTTACCAGTGAGATAGGCTTGAGAAAGAGGTGGAGCCGCCTTGTAATCTGTTGTCATAGTACATCCACTCCTACCAGCATCTGACATCACAAAGGATTTTCCTCTATCTGCCTGCCTGACTCACATGGCTTCTGAGTATTTACTGGCCATTGGAAGCACAGAGTGTCATTGGACTGGATCACCTCTGCTATGTGCTGTTGTGGTTTGGATGACAGCCCCTAGTAGATAAAGTTCATATAACTGGCACTTTACTCCTTATCAAATGTGAGTTGCCTTTTGTTGTTTAATCAATAAATGCGATTTACTGCACTAAGATTTGCCCTCTGCTGTTCCTTTTTTTAGAGGGATTAGAATACCTATCAGTTTTTTATAGCTGTCTATGAGATTAATCTCCTTCATTTGTCCCAGTGACAAATATCACCAAAGTACAAAAATCCAAATTTTTGAGGGGTCATCAAAACAGAAATGGAGGGGCAAACTTTCAATGGCTAGGTTAGTTCTGGTGACTACCAGGAATTCCCTAACTCTCTGTTGTGGCTATGGAACAGGAAGTGAAGGAAAATCTCCCCAATGGGACAGAGATAGCAAAAAACTGACAGGGGTTATAACCCTCTCTTACTGTATCCAAAATAAAAAATGCCCTCAGTTCTACTTTAAAGCACAGGACATGAACAATTGCAGAAAAGCTGAAGTCAGCAAACTGTAAACCACCAGGTGCATACGGTAAACATGAAACAATTATATTTAGGGCCTGTTCATACAAAGTGTGGTGACTAACGGTTTTTAGCAATGGAAGAATGCCAGTCACTGCTAGGGCATATAGATTGTTTTCTTTGTACCATTCACACTTAACGCAGCCCAGAGGTTTGGTGCAAGGAGCTGCGAAAAAAATGCAGACATGCTTCATTTTATTGAAGCACACAGGAAGGCACCGTATTTTGCCGCACATCAGCACAATGCACCAAATAAAGTAGAAATAGGAAAAGAGGAAACTTTGTGATTTGCTGAAACACACATCACACCTCTCTCTCACTGTGGCTCACTGTAACCAAAACTGACAGCTGACCGCACACTAAACCAGAGCATTTATTGTATGGGCAGAGTGAACGGGCCCTTAATTGTCAGAAAAGTCAAGATATACACTTTTTCGTTTTTTGGTTTTGAACATAATAAAAAATAAATTATGTACAGAAACACTGCATGCTTTCCTTATAGTGGAACTGTAGTTACTATATGGCATAAATGCAGTGCTGTATTTTGGCCTAGGCCAACAAGGCCCAGGCCTAGGGCAGCACTTTGCAGGGGGGCAGCAAAAAAGCCACTCCCACCCCCCTTTCTCACTCTCTTACCCCTCCTCTCTCTCTCTCCCTCCCTCTCACCTCCCTCTCTCTTTCTCACCCCCTCTCTCTCTATCATCCCCCTATCTCTGGCTCTCATCTCCCTCTCTCATCCCCCTCTCTCACCCCCCTCACTCTCTTTCATCCCCACTCTCTCTCGCTCTCTCTCTGTCATCCCCCCTCTCTCTCTCTTGCTCATCCCCCCCTCTCTCACTCATCCCCCCTCTCTCTCATCTCCCCACTCTCTCACCCCCTCTCTCTCTCATCCCCCCTATCTCTCTCTTCGATTCCCCCCTCTCTCTCTCTCATCCCTCACTCTCCCTCTCATCCCCCCTCTCTCACCCCCCTCTCTCTTTCCCTCCCTCACCCAACCCCTCTCTCTCTCGCTTTCATCCCCCCCTCTCTCTCGCCCTCACCCACCCTCTCTCTCCCACCCCCTCTCACCCCCCTCTCGTGAGATCTCAGGGGTTCATGCTGGGACTTGTAGTCCTTCAATTTTGGAGGGAGTCTTATCCGTTAAAAAAGGAGTGGGGAAAATTTACTTGGGGAGGGCGCCCAATTTTAGTCTTGCCTAGGGCAGCACAAAACCAAAATACACCACTGCATATATGCACAATATGGCATACTCATATGCTTGTTTAGCCTCCTCCAGCAGATCAGAGCTGTGCCTTGTTCTATCCTCTGTTATCCCCGACTTCTTCTCTGGGATCTCACTGCTCCTCCACTACTTTTGGTAGGTCACTGATATTGTAACATCATCCAGGCAACCAACTCCATTCCTAAAAATGCCAGGAATGGGCCAGGAGAGTATGCTGCACTGTGCATGTACAGTAAATATCAAATTGCATGGAGACAATTTTTTTTTTTTAGCATAAGAGACATGCAAAGTCTTTGTTTGCAAAAAAATAAATAAAATAAACTCTACCTGCTAGCATTTTTTCCCAAACAGTTACACTGTAAGTAGGCTTTCTGACCCTAGTAAAGTAGAAGTTTTTCCTTGAAAATATGAGGTCTCTGCTGCATAATTTACTTGTTGCATTTTCAGTATATTTAGCTTGAGAACCGTGCCATAGCCAAGCTTTACTAAGACAAGTCAGTATAAGATACAGGAACATTACAAATGCAACAAATCATTCCTCCAGGATGTCCTCTCTGGGAATGCCGGTAGGAATAACCTATGCACAACATCAGAGCCCGTCAGTTCTTTTCTGTGTGTTTTGCTGAGCAGGGTTACGACTTCCTAGGATAATGAGAGCCGCTACCTCTCTCCATGGCCATCATGTCTCCTTTATGAAAGTAAGAGACAGCTTCTGTGGAACAGAACATTCAAATTAAGAGATAGCTTTACATTCATGGATACACCACCTGGAGGGTTTTCCAGGAGAACCACATTTTATCTTCACCTTTGCCTGGCGATAATGTGCTGCTCTGCTGCTTATATTAATTTTCAATTTATTCCTTCAGTACATGTCTTTTATTTATAAGAATCTATAGTTGTTTATAAGGATTCTTTTCTTGTTCAGTGTAGTTTTTACTAGGTTTCCTACAGTATTTAGCTAATAGTGGAGCCAGGAAAATAGGATACCACCTTCTTTATTCTGTTTTATAGATTGCAGCTTTACAAACTGGTTACTTATACTGTACAGGTAAAAACACTTGCATCTCAAAGAAACTAATCTAGCAACAATGTTTGGTGTCTACTTTAAAATACACGATATCACTAAAAGTATTGGGACACCTGCTTTTACAAGCACATGAACTTTAATGGCATCCGTCTTAGTCCATAGGGTTCAATATTGAGTTGACCCACCCTTTGCAGCTATTAAAGCTTCTGGGAAGGCTGTCCACAAGGTTTAGGAGTGTGGCTATGGGAATGATTGACCATTCTTTCAGAATGTGGAAGAGAAGGGCTGGTTCAAAGTCTCTGCTCTAATTAATCCCATTGGGTTGAGGTCAGGACTCTGTGCAGGCCAGTCAAATTCCTCCACCGGAAACTCGCTCATCTATGTCTTTATGGACCCAGTATGTGTACTGGTGCACAGTCATGTTGGAACAGGAAGGGGCCATCCCTAAACTGTTCCCACAAAGTTGGGAGCATGAAATTGTCCAAAATGTCTTGGTATGCTGACACCTTCACTGGAACTAAGGGGTCAAGCCCAACCCCTGAAAAACAACCCCACACCATAATCCGCCCCCCACAAAATGATTTGGACCATTGCACAAAGCAAGGTCCATAAAGGTATTAATGAGCGAGTTTGGGGTGGAGAAATTTGACTTGTCTGCACAGAGTCCTGACCTAAACCCAATGGAACACCTTAGGGATGAATTAGAGCACAGACTGCAAGCCAGGCCTTCTCTCCACCATCAGTGCCTGACCTCACAAATGCCATTCTGGAAGAATGGTCAAACATTCCCATAGACACACTCCTAAACCTTGTGGACAACCTTCCCAGAAGAGCTGAAGCTGTTATAGCTGCAAAGGGTGGAGAAACTCAATATTGAAGCCTACAGACTAAGACTGTGATGCCATTAAAATTCATGTGCGTGTAAAAGCAGGCGTCCCAATACTGTTGGTAATATAGTGTATATTGTACAATTCTAATCTTGTTACACAGGCTAAGAACTACAAGTGACCGTTTCAACAAACATTACACAGGCATTTTCTATTGTTGTCACCACCCGGAAACTCGCCCTAAAAAATGCCATCAGCCATCATTGAAGGAAGTACATGTAGAGATGAAGATCTCTAGGCCCAGGTACACAACTGCCTCTCCAGGCAGCAGCCCAGGGAGAAACAACCCCTTCTCAAGGTCACCCCAAATATATATACACTTTCCCATAATACTCCACTGGCAATTAAACGTCTGGCCTACAGGACTCTTTCGTTCATGGACACAGCTCCAGAATCTTCTTGACCATTGGGTTATGCTGCCCTCTACAGGAGTAGGACACTAGGCAGAAAAAAGCTTTACACCCACTTCCTGCTATAGGCATTTCGTTGTTTTTTTTTGCCTTGTCAGGAGTAAGGACCTAGTTCCTTGCTGGGATCCCTGGTCTTAGCATTTTTGTCTTTTTTAAAACATTATTTTTTCCCCTTTTTTTGTTATTTTCTGTTCCTGTGAGAACTACAATCAACTGCTGGACTGGACGGTGGACTGGATATTCTAGTTCCTTATGGTCTCTACAGTCTGGCCAGTGAGTGCAAGCCGACCTCAGCTCCGCGCTAGGTTGGCCGTGACATAGCCCCACTAGACGGGGGCTGGCCAGCGAGTTTAAAGTCTCGTGAGGACTTGCTGTGTGTCTCTGGCCTGCAGGACTCCCATTCTGATGGTGCGGTGGTCTGTCTGGAGTGGTGCCCACCCGGTTTCCATGGTGTAGTAAGTAGTGTCCCCTGTTACACTGGTGGACGGCTGCTGTGTATATCGGCAGCCATGTTTGTGTAGTCCAGCGGCTATATTTCTGCAGTGTTCCATTGATATAAGTGGGGGCCATGTTTTTGTAGTCTAAGGGGCGGTGGGGGCCATGTTTTTGTAATCTAAGGGGCAGTGATTTGGCAGTGGACCTCTAGTGTTCTTTCCTTAACTTTCTCTTTCTCTCTGATTGCCACACGGTGTGCAGCTTGGTGTTCTGCTCTGTACCTGAGCTGGTTGGTGGGGAGTCCCTGTTGGTGCAAAACGGCCTCCCTCTTTCTGCTATAGCAGCAGCATGGTGAGCTGGGACTTGTGGTGCCACTTGTGCAGTGGTGGGGGTTTTTTTTGCAGTATATTTTCCTTTTTTGCTACTGGTCCCAGGTTAACCCATGGAGTCCCTGGAGCATGTCCCACCACCACCTCACCCCCTCTCAGAGGCTGCGGGGCCTTCTGAGTCCCAGTCCACTTTGTCTGCTATGATGGCAGTCCTAGAGTCACTAGTGTGCAAGGTAGAAATGCTCCTGAAAAACCGGACGGGCAAAAATCATCCCCTGCCTTCATCTGCATCCTCTGTCTCCTCAGATTCTGAGGTTGATCTGGCCGCTGCGGATTCGAATCTCCCTACTGGGTCTGCGTCCACGCACCCTGAGTGCTCTGATAGTGAGGATGATTCCTATTCCACTATGGCCGCGCATGAAAAGGTGCTAGTGGATGCACTGATTGTCTCAGTGCGGGAACTAGAAAACTGGAGGACACAGCTGCTGCTGCGTCAGAAACACCAGTTCATTTTGGTATCCTCAGATCCTCAAAGGCGGCAAAGGTTTTCCCCTTTCCTGCCTACCGTATTTTGACAAAATTGTCGTAAGTCAGTGGGGTTTCTCTAAATGCTTTGTCAGGGTGCCTAAACGTTTTGCTAGAAGGTATCCTTTTGAAGAGTTCCTGTTAAAAAACTAACAGTACCACCTGCGGTTGATTCTTAGGTTTCCAAGTTAAAATAATCCTCCCTCCATCTTTTAAAGACCCTTTTGACAAAAGAGCCCAATCTCTGGTCCGACACCTTTTTACCATGGCCAGTTCCATCTGTAGACCGTTGTGTACCATAACTTTGGTTTCCCTGACCCTAACAGAATGGGAAAAGCTTTTGTGCCAGGATTTGGAAGGGGAACAGACCCCCCCCCCCTAATTTCACGGAGCTGGCGGACCAGTTGGTCCAGGGGTTTCAGTCATCATGCCTCTCTGGATGCGGCTCCCTTAGTCTGCAGGGTATCTGTAACAGCGGTGATCATTCAGCGCATGATATGGCTAAAATACTGGTCTGCAGACCAGACTTCCAAGAATGTCCTGTCTGATCTCCCTTTTTTAGGAGATCGCCTGTTTAGAACTTCCATGGATGAGATTATTAAGGGTCTTACAGGGGGTTAGAGTACTCTTCTCCCACAGGCTACCAAGAGAGACAACCCTTCTTCTGCCTGAAGGGGGACCCTCACCCGTATCTGGGGTGCGGGGACATCTTCGCTTCTTTCCGGACCCGTGGACCTCCTTGATTCAAGACAAGTGGGTCCTGGAGCTAATTCGGTCCGGTTACAAGATCGAGTTTCAGTCTTGGCCTCTAACAAGGTTCTTTCCTTCCAACCTGCATTTGTCCCCAGATCGCCTGTGAGGTCTCCTCGGGCGATGAAAAATGTGCTCTTTTAGGGGTTCATGGTACTGGTTCCAGAATCGGAACGCTTTCATGGGTTTTATTCAAACCTATTTGTTATTGTTCTTAGGAAGGAAAGCAAAGTTCATCCAATCCTTCAACTCAAGTCATTGAAAAGCTTTGTGTGGGTCCAAAAAATCATTGGAATTTATTTGCACAGTAGTGGCATCCCTTCATCAAGGGGATTTTTTGGCATCTATCGATATCAAGGATGCTTACCTTCATATCCCAATATATGTCGGGCATGGGCAAGGAGCATTATCAATTTGTGGCGTTACCCTTTGGTCTCGCCTCAGCTCCTCGGGTGTTCACAAAAGTGTTGGCTCCGGTGTTATCATTGTTGAAACAGTGGGGGATTGCGGTGCTGGGGTACCTGGACGATCTTCTTCTACGATCAGAGTCTCCGACTGCTCTACAGGACAACCTGGACATCACTGTGTGGACTCTACAGGAGTTTGGGTGGACTCAAAATTTTCAGAAGTCTGCTCTGGTTCCATCCACCAAGTTGGACTTTCTGGGTCTGACACTGGACTTGGCCTCAGCCAGGGTGTTTCTCCCGCTGGACAAGTTCCAGAAGCTGCAGGATGCCATTCAACTTCTGTTGTCCAGCAGTCGGTTGTCGCTTCGGACTTGCATGCGGGTGCTGGGCCTGATGGTGTCTACCTTCGATGTCGTTCCGTTTGCACAGTTCTATACGAGACCTCTGCAAAGGGATATTCTTGCCAAGTGGGACAAGAATCCACAGTCCCTGGAAAATCTGATCCTGTTGAGCTGGGTTACGAGAGTGTCCCTGATTTGGTGGCTTTGCTCTCCAGCTCTTCGACAGGGAAAATCCTTCCTTCCCCTGTTCTGGACGGTGATCACCACGGATGCCAACCTGTATGGGTGGGGAGGTGTTTTGGGCACTAACTGTGCTCAGTGGGTTTTGATTCTGGAGGAATCCAGGCTACCAATCAAGGTACTAGAACATCGGGCAATCCTACTTTGCCTGGCCCATTGGACGGTGCAGGAGTGTCCAGTACGGATGTTTTTGTACAATGCCACTGCTGTGCCATATGTCAATCATCAAGGGGGCACAAAAAGTGTCCTAGCGGCTCAGGAACGATTTTTTCCAGCTCTCTTGGCTGTGCATATTCCAGGGGTGGAAAATTGGCAGGCGGATTACCTCAGTCAACAGGACTTGGACAAAGGAGAATGGCCACTTCATCCGGAGGTGTTTTATCAGCTGTGTCTCCGGTGGGGAACTCCTGAGGTGGATCTGTTGGCCTCTCGTCTCAACGGGAAGGTGCAGAGATTCATGGCAAGGTGTACGGATCCTCTAGCTGATGCCATGGACGCACTGGTGGCTCTTTGGGGGCATTACCATCTGATATACGCCTTTCCCCCTCTCGAACTTCTGCCGAGACTTCTGCGAAGGATCGAGGCAGAAGGAATTCCGGTCATCTTTGTGGCCCTAGACTGGCCTCTCCAGTTGCTGAAGGATAGGGGGTTGTCTGACTCGGTGATTCCCATGTAGTTAAAAGCTAGGAAATCTATCTCTAGGAAATTTACCATTGTGTCCGGAAGTCATACATTGCGTGATGTGAGTCTCTGGGAGTTTCTCCCTATTCTTTTTCAGTGGCTCGAATTTTGGCGTTCCTCCAAAAAGGTGTGGAACAATGCCTTGTCTTGGGTACCATCAAGGGCAAGGTTTCAGCCTTGGCAATTTTCTTTCAACGTACTTTGGCTGTGCATTCCTTGGTTCGCACTTTAGTTCAGGGGGTTCCCCATTTGGCTCCACCTGTGCAGTCTCCGTTGCCTCCATGGCACCTTAACTTGGTACTGTCGGTTCTTCAGAAACCATCTTTTGAAAATATTTGCGAGAATCCTCTGCTTACAGTGTCACAGAAGGTAGCCTTCTTGGTGGTGATTACTTCCGCAGGCAGCGTGTCCGAGCTGGCAGCTTTGTCTTGTCGTTCACTTTATTTGGTCATTAACAGAGATAAAGTGGTGCTTTGCCCTTGTCAGTCATTCCTTCCTAAGGTTGTCTCTAGTTTCCATCTGAATGAAGACATTGTGTTGCTTTCCCTGTCTCCTAAGCCTAAGCATCCTAAGGAGATTTCCTTGCATTCTCTGGATGTGGTTCTGGCGGCAACCAAGTAATTTAGGAAATCAGACTTGCGAGACGTTTTGTCCTTACAGATTACCCTCGCAAGGGATTGGCCGCGGCTGCTGTGACCATTTCCAGATGGATCAGACAGACGGTAGTGCAGGCCTATTCACTCAAGGGTCAGGTTCCTCCTTTCCCTTTTAAGGCGCATTCTATGGGGGTACTTAGTGCCTCCTGGGCCTTCCGCCATCAGGTGTCAGTGATGCAGGTTTTCAAGGCGGCCACCTGGTCGTCTGTACACACTTTTACAAAATTTTACAAAGTAGATGTGTTGGCATCTGTGGATGTTGCTTTTGGCCTGCAAAGTTTTGCAGGCTGCTGTTTGAGAGGACTTAGTCCTCTTTGAGGGTGTATTGTTTTCAGGTAAGCTCCAGTTGTTCCTTTTTGAGCTCCATGTTACCTGGTTGGCTAGGTTTAGCCTTTGGGAATTTTTTCTGCTGTGTTTTTCTCACCCCTCATGTTTGACACTGCTTTGGGATGTCCCAATAGTCAAGAAGATTCATGAGCTGTGTCCGTCAATGAACGAAAGAGAAAAATTGGATTTTTGTCTTATTGTAAAATCCTTTTTTCTGATGTTCATTGACGGACACAGCACCCACCCCTTATATTCATTCTGACACTGCTTGCAACAAAACTAAATGCTTATAGCAGGAAGTAGGAGTTTACCCCCTGGGGTAGAAAAGCTTTTTCCTGCCTAGTGTCCTACTCCTGCAAAGGGCAGCATAACCCAATGGTCAAGAATATTCTGGAGCTGTGTCCATCAATGAACATCAGAGAAAAGAATATTATGGTAAGACAAAAATCCAATTTTTCTCTTTCGTTCATTAACGGACACAGCTCATGAATCTTCTTGACTATTGGAACATCCCAAAGCAGTGTCAAACATGAGGGGTGGGAAAAACACAGCAGAAAAAATTCCCAAAGGCTAAACCTAGCCAACCAGGTAACATGGAGCTCAACAAGGAACAACTGGAAATTATCCAATTTTTTTGTACATGGACTCGGTTCTGTTCTTCTGGCATTATGTGGTAGGTGGGCACTATTTTATTATTGGTAGTGGACTTTTTAAAGTCATTCCTAGTTTGAAGGTACAGTAATGAGTTTAGTGTTTGGGAGGATGTATCCCTCCGTAGGAAGCTAGGCCTCCACCCTTGTTTCAGTGATGCTGTTGTGTATTTTTTTGTTAGGGAACATTATAGAATTTCTATGAATAAAAGTGTTAAATAATTTTCTTTATTGGTATTGTAATAATGTGTCTTCCTTCCTCTCCCACTTTCCTAACCTAATTTAATATGCCTGCTCTCAGTAGTAAGAGCATGGTAAACTCTGGGGTGTATTGAAATTGGGCTGGGGTGAGTGTAGCGACCCTACCCTAAGTAGGAGTGCCTTGTTAAATTTAGACTGCTTGGCTGTATTCAGTCAATGCTGCTGTCATTAGGTGTCATGTCTGGTATTAGTGTGAGGATACACAGTGGGCTTGGGTTATGATTTTTAATGTTCTTTCAAAGACAACCACTAGCAGTTTTATTGCTAATGGTTGTCCGGGAAAAATAATCATGATGGGAAAGGGTATAAAAATTTGGAGTGACCCAAAACAGGGACTCTTTCTTAGGGCTGCTCCTTGAGTATGCTTTTGAGTTGTCTCTCTGGGCCTGCTGCCTGTAGAAGCTAGTGTATACCTGGACCTGAACCTGGAGCTTAGGCCTGAAGCTGCCCCTGTCTGCCTGGGGGAAAGCTAGATGCAGGGTGGAGTTTCTGAGGAGCAGGTCAACTCCACCGGGGGAAAAGATTATGGCCGCTCACATCGCCTGCTGAAGTTTGCTAGAATACAGGAGTGTCTATCCCGACTTAAGGTACTTTTTGAGTTAAAGAGATTCTAAACACACACTGTTTATTTACATTGTTCCTTCTATTTCTGTATGTGGATAATGGCACTGTAATTGTTTTAATGCAAAAAAAATATAGGTACCCTTTTCCTAATCGATATACAGCTGTCACATGACTGCAGGGAAACATATGCAGGATGAGCCTCTAGTCCTCTGCTTCTGCGGCAGGTCACATGTTCAAAGTAAAAAACAGCCTTTGGAATACATTGTAAAATTCAATAAATATTATCAATAAACTGTTTTAAATTGGTATACAAATATATATTTGAAATCAAATCCTTATTATTTTTTTGCAATAAAATGGTGTGGGTAGATTTCTACCACTCACAGGCTGTGACACACCCTTCCAGCCTGTGTCTTAAAATAAGAGGGAGGTAAAGCCACCATTTTTCTACATCTAATATCCCGTCCCCATTGTGTTTAGCTGGTTCGTGGGAAGGGAGGAGGAGGGGGGGAGTGGCTGTTATTTACCACTGTGTATATACCCACATGTGTGACTCTATAGTCACATGGGCTGCTCAGGTGTGATTGGGAGGAAATGCTCAGCATAGAAAATCACTGAAAACTGAGCTTAAGCAGAGTTGCCACCACAGCTACAAAATCCCTAGCTGAATTGGGGACATGAACAGAAGGTGGAGGTAGAGAGCAGCAGGATCAACCAGGTTTTTTGCAGAATACAGAAAACAAATTTTAGAGTGACTGAGTGAGTATGAACAACATGTAATACAGTATTTTTTTGATAGTTTTTTTTTATGAAGTGGGTTTAATGACACTTTTTGTATACATACTTAAATATATTTTTTAAACTAGTCTTCTGTGTCACTTTAAGTTTTTAATATGGCTAAGGCAATAAAGTCTGTTTTGAATCCTGGCTAGGATTTTGCAACATTTGCTGATTCCTAAGTGTTACAGTTCATCTAACCAACCAAATTTTAACTGCAAGTAGAGCTGCAGGTGACGCTGAAGCGACCCTCCTGGTTAAAGAGGAGAGCTGCAATAGAGCTATATACCACAGCGCTAAGAAACAACAGACAATGTTTATTTAGTCTGGAAAATCCTTTAACAGGAACAGTAACAATCTTTTTCAAATGTTATTCTTGCCACTAAATCCTATAACGATTTTCACCAACACTGCAACTGCTGGAATGGATAAAAGAAATAATCTGTGTAATGGCTTGGTATCATAAAAGCTTTTATTTTGAAATGACAGGCTCTCTGTTTTGTGCTATTTAATGACATTTAAAAAAAAAAATCAATGCAGCAAAAATATTAATCATTTTGGGTATAAACATGACCTTTAGCACAATGCTTGTATCTCACAATCAAACATTTATTAGGCACTTGATGCCTCCCCTGACTGCTAATGTCGCCTTCTGTATTCTTAGGCTAACGTGGATGTTCTTAATACGCCTACGCCTTGTTATTCTTCCATCCAGCTGTTGCTATCTATCACCGGCTAGCAATATCACAGCTTTCTCTTCTGTACCAAGTTCATTACTGGGTTAGACTCCTAATTAATTTATGATCAGCAAACCTCTCCTTGGAGATGAAAAATGATCATTATCTTTTAAGTATGTTGAATAAAATGAAACACGATCAACCTTTTAGTGTTATTTCTCCTTAGCATAATATGTAATAGTGATTACAATTTTTTAAAGGGAATTAGTCTACCAAGTGGGAGAGTGCATGATACCTACTGCACTTGATCCATCTTTTTACGCTTTATTGGCTAGTAGGGGTCTGTAAAAGTCCGGGTGGTCACTTTGCACTGGAGAAGTGACATTCATGCTAGTTCCAGGGTGCTTTAAATGAATGCAATTAGCCTAATTGTTGATGACATCTCTGCACCATGTACAGCATGTGACCCGTTTACTACTTGTCAGTTTCATTTGCAAACAACTAGTCTAGATTTTAAACCCCATTCCCCTGGTCCATCGGGGTGGAGAAAAGTGTAAAAAAAGGTCATGTGTATTAGGTATGTATTAGTGTTGCCAAACTACCAGACTGAAATTTACTGATACGTCACCCAAAATTTACTGGCACCACCAAGTTTTCACTGGCATTTCCAAAAGTTACAAAATTACAGTTTTAAGTGAAAATGTCAGTATTTAGGCTACAAACAAGTACAATATGCAATTAGCAATGTGATTTAAGGTAGCTATTAAGGCAAAAAACATATTTCCTATTTTATTTTCGATATAGTAAGTAGCTCGGGGACAGGACCCAGGAGGGCAAGACATTAGAATGGGAACACACATATGAAACTGACTCGCACAGTGACACTTGACAGCAGTGTGCAGCAGCACAGATGATAAGGACACGTTCCCTGCTGAGTCCTGATCCTGAGTCACAGAGACTGTCTCTCTCCATGCTAGGTGGTCCTTTCAGTTCACTGCAGTCTAAACCATACTGGCAGTCCCACCGCCTGGCTTGCCTTGCTCTGTTCTCTTGCACCATGACATCCAGTGTCATCTTAAGAGCATTAAAGGGCCCCGGGCAATGCAGTACACTGGGGCCCTGCCTACACAATCACCCCTGAGAATAAAAATGCAAATTATCGATAAGGCTATATTTATTAGTACAGCAATGCCAGGCAATGACAGCTTTCAGTTTCGGCAAGTGGGTCCGGTGAACACACACATCGACAGGAGTCAGACTCGACTGTCCTGTGTGTGCCTGTTCCCGTGAAGGCTCCCCCTCCACGGCCCAAGTGGCCTGACAGCAGCGCAGGACCAACAGACGCTTGCCACCTGCTAAGTTCGGTGGCAGGATGCACACAGGAATCAGAACTAATGCTTGGCTGGGTGGCTGGGCAGGTGGGGCCCCCGGGCAAGAGGGGACCCCGGACAACTGCCCAGCGTGCCCATTGGGTAAGATGGCCCTGATGACATCATACAACACACTCAGGTATCACTTCTGTCTGCTGGTGCTGCCCGAACACACTGTAGTAGGCACTCAGATGGTCTCAGCTAGCTCCGTATCGGAACTACACATGCGCAGTTCAAATCCGTGTATCACAGCTATATGTTTTTACTGGCAACCTTTTCCTGCCACTGGCATTTGCTGGCAGGAGAAATGTGCCCATTTTTTTAGTGGCTGCCAGTAAAAATATTGATGGTACCTATACACGGAAATGTTTAATCCTTTGGGGCTAAACCGTTGCTAGCTACATAACACCATTTATTGCAGTTGCACTAGCATTTTATCATGTAATCAACCGGTTAATTCTTTACCTTTTAGTAGATTCAATCTCTTGTTTATGCAGTATTAAACTCTAAATAAAAAAAAAAAAAAAAAAAAAACGCTGACAAGAAGTGTTTTTTATCGCAGAAGAAACTCTAATGGTCTCATCTGTCATAAATGCTTCCCCCTGCCTGTCAGTGGTAATGTACACTGAGCTGAGTATGCGGAGCTCAGAGGACATTTATGGCACCTGCTCAGTGCCGTGATGAAGTGACGAGCATGTGCATGAACAGTAGTTACTGTACGTCATTGCAGCCTGGCCATCCAAGCAGCCAAATAGAGTGAACCCAGAATAAAGCCTGGGAGAAGATAGAAGTGCCCAAGCCATGACAGCGCAGTGCTGGTGGGCATCTTTTGACAGGTAAGTCTGTCGTAATGTGCTAGAATGTGGTGCATAAAAGCAAATTAGGGCATAAACCTGTACTCCAGTTTCCTACCAGACTCAAATACATTAATTGGCTCCTGACTAAATTGGTCCTAGTATGTGTGTGTCATAGTCTAGCCTGCAGTTTTCTGTTTGTGAAATTCTTACCTCCTTGCTGCAGTGGTTGTGCTAGATCTGTGATTCCATTCACATGTGTTGCTGGCTTCTGTGCTCACCTATGGGCGTCACCTGCTCTACTGTGGATTTATATCCCTTTTTCTTCCATCACTTCCTGGCCCACCTCCCAGTCTGCTTCCCTATATATACTGTAATATGGGGGACAATTAGCTCAGCGATAGATGCATTTCTCCAGTGATTCACTGTAGTCAGGTATACATTTTAAGGGCATGGCAGCCCATTTTTATTAAAAAGCAAACGTAAACAGTCTGTAACATAGGTTTTCCCATGCAGGGATTCTTCTCCAGTCGATACAAAAAAAAACTGAAAATACCAGCCCACCTGGCTCTCACACTCTCGTGCAGTTTTCCAATAGCAGTACCCCTGCTCTTTTCACTGGTCCCCAGTAGGGATGATCGAACGGTTCGGGTCGACCATCAGTTCAGCCCGAACATTGGGTGTTCGAGGTTCGGCCGAATTTAGAACTTTTTGCCCAAAAAGTTCGGAATTCGGCAACCAGAACCGACCAAAATGCAATGCTTCAGGAAATGGGCTTTAAAAGCCCGTGATTGGACCAGAACCATTAGCAAAAGCCAATTGAGGGGGCAGGAGAATGCTAGGAATGTGATTGGAGTGACTAGGGGGTCCCTAGACCAATCATTAGTGAATACGCCCCCCAGTATATAAGATCGCCCCCGCCATATTCCTAGCATTGTTATACTGGACATGGAAGAGAGTGGAAGCAGTTCTGTTAATTTTACTTTAAAAGTGTAATTTAGCTATTTATTAGTGTGAGGAAAGGGATATCTAGTGTAGTTAGAGTGCTCCTTTACACTTACGTTAGCTTAAAAAATTTAGTTTCTGTAGGGAAAGTGTTAAGTGTAAGGGGACCGTAGTGTAGTGTATGGTTAACTGGCAGTGACTGCTATGGAAGGGTGACAAAACCCTTCCATAGCAGGGTGACCGCTATAGAGAAATGATCATTTCTCTGAATAGCTTCGGCACAGGAATATGGCTTCTCACCAGCCAAGCATTTTTTATGCTGCAGGGGCTGCCACTGCCAGTGCTTTTTTGAGGACATGTTTGATGTCAGACATGACATCTGAACATGTGTATAGGGGGTATATAAACACATATATGTGTATATATACCCCTAGACATATATAGGTGTGATAGTAGCAGAAATAAATGCTTGCGCTAATGAAATCATTTACAGTAATATATTTCTGCTACTATCACACCTATATATGGCTAGGTGTCTATATACATATAATTATGTGTGTATATATACCACTATAGACAAGTTCAGATGTTTTGCCTGCCTCAAAAGAACCCCAAAAAAATGCCAAAAAAACGCTAGCGTCAAAAAAAAATGCCCAGGTGTGTTTTTTCTGGCATTTTTTGGGGGGTTTTGGAGGCAGGCAAAACATCTGAACTTGTGTATAGTGGTGTATATACACACATCCATATATTTATATACACACCTAGACATATATAGGTGTGATAGTAGCAGAAATATATGCTTGCGCTAATGAAATCATTTACAGTAATATATTTCTGCTACTATCACACCTATATATGGCTAGGTGTCTATATACATATAATTATGTGTGTATATATACCACTATACACAAGTTCAGATGTTTTGCCTGCCTCAAAAGAACCCAAAAAAATGCCAAAAAAACGCTAGTGTCAAAAAAAATGCCCAGGTGTGTTTTTGCTGGCATTTTTTGGGGGGTTTTGGAGGCAGGCAAAACATCAGAACTTGTGCACAGTACCACTATACACAAGTTCAGATGTTTTTCCTGACTGCAAAGAACCCAAAAAAATGCCTTCTATTAAACCGGCAAGGTGTGAAAACCGAGAAGCCATATTGGTGATCTGAAAGTTTTCTAATACAAACAATCTTTTTTTTATGGTTCTGGACATGCTACAGAGCTGAAACTTCACATGTACACTTTTTAGACCCCCAGATCTGAAATCCAAAGTAAAAATAAAAAAATCTCTTTTTTTTTTTTTTTTTTTTTTTAATTTTTCCAATAATTGGCTTTTTATGCCAAAAAGTAAAATTTTTAAGAACTTTTTTTTGTGTGATTTTGTGTCTGGGGGGTCTAAAAGGTGTACCTGTGAAGTTTCAGCTCTGTAGCATGTCCAGAACCAGAAAAAAAAAGGATTGTATATATTAGAAAACTTTCAGCTCAGGGGGTTAGCTTCTCTCCTCGGTTTTCACACCTTGCCGGTTTCAAAGCAGGCATTTTTTTGGGTTCTTTGCAGTCAGGAAAAACATCTGAACTTGTGTATAGTGGTACTGTGCACAAGTTCTGATGTTTTGCCTGCCTCCAAAACCCCCCAAAAAATGCCAGCAAAAACACACCTGGGCATTTTTTTTTTGACGCAAGCGGTTTTTTGGGTTCTTTTGAGGCAGGCAAAACATCTGAACTTGTGTATAGTGGTATATATACACACATAATTATATGTATATAGACACCTAGCCATATATAGGTGTGATAGTAGCAGAAATATATTACTGTAAATGATTTCATTAGCGCAAGCATATATTTCTGCTACTATCACACCTATATATGTCTAGGTGTGTATATAAATATATGGATGTGTGTATATACACCACTATACACAAGTTCAGATGTTTTGCCTGCCTCAAAAGAACCCCAAAAAATGCCAAAAAAACGCTAGCGTCAAAAAAAAAAATGCCCAGGTGTGTTTTTGCTGGCATTTTTTGGGGGTTTTTGGAGGCAGGCAAAACATCAGAACTTGTGCACAGTACCACTATACACAAGTTCAGATGTTTTTCCTGACTGCAAAGAACCCAAAAAAATGCCTGCTATTAAACCGGCAAGGTGTTACAGCAGCGAAGCCAACCTCCTGTGCTGAAAGTTTTCTAATACAAACAATCTTTTTTTTTTATGGTTCTGGACATGCTACAGAGCTGAAACTTCACATGTACACTTTTAGACCCCCTAGATACTAAATCCAAAGTAAAAATCAAAAAATCTCTTTTTTTTTTTTTAATTTTTCAATAATTGGCTTTTTTATCAAAAATGACAATTTTTAAGAACCAGAAAAAAAGATCATATAGGTGTTAAAGGAGGGTCCCACATCCCTGTTCTACTGAAAAATTATCTTTTTTTTTTTTTTTCATGGTTCTGGACATGCTACAGAGCTGAAACTTCACATGTACACTTTTTAGACCCCCCAGATACTAAATCCAAAGTCAAAATCAAATCTCTCTTTTTTTTTTTCAATAATTGGCTTTTTTATCAAAAATGACAATTTTTAAGAACTTTTTTTGTGTGATTAATAGTTAATGGGGCATGACCCAGAACCCTAGGCACTTTTTAGGGGCATTTATTGGGTTTTAGGGCTTCAAAATGGTGTTTTTTGATTACCGAAGTTCGTGTCCCATTGATTTCAATGGGGTTCTGAAATCCGGGCCGGAAGTTCGGATGTTCTGGCCGAACCGAACTTTTCAAAAGTTCGATCATCCCTAGTCCCCAGCCCATGAACTCCATGAAGCTGGCAGCTTCACTCTGGCCTTAGTCCTCATGCCGTCTCCTGTCTCTTCAGACACACACACATGTGTTCCGGCTGCCACCTGCAGCCACTGACTCCCGGAGAGTATCAGAGTCCTCCTGACTCCCCACGAACAGACCTCCTGTCTGTTTGCTGAAGCAGTCTCCAACTGGGAGCCCTGATGTCTTCCTAAACCTTTATTATAAGGGCTGTGTGCACGTTGAGCACACACACTGCTGGTCATCCATAAAACATGGACACAGAGTTGGAGATTCCGTCCCTTGCAAGACACTTTGAAATCTCCAAACTACAGAGCCCCTTTCAGGACTACCAAAACCTGGAGAAAGCTGCAACAGCAGTTTTCTCCACTGCACAACTACGCTCTGTAGTCCTGCACAAAGCCAATGTGCACACTCTGTGTCCTTTAAATGACCCTTTTCACCGTGACCGAGTCTCCACCTGTCACAATACACATGCTCAGTGCAACTTGATTTGCCTGAGCAACTTCCTAGTTTCTCTGTGCTCCTGTTTTTTTTTTTTTTGCATTACTTGTAGTCTGTGCTTGACTAACCGTGTACTGACCCGAGCTTCCTCTACCATTTTTGCTTGCCTGCCACCTGCCCTGACTGCAGCTCATTTCCAGAACTCTCTTCCTTCTCCTTCTATCTGTACTCTGCATACACGAGTTCACGAGTGTTGTCAGCCAGGCTTACATGGGGGCCGTAATCTGGTTCCTATTTGCTGCAAGTCCATCTCCACCAACCAGGGCCCTGGTGAAGACGTGGGCTGGGGCTTGGACTCTGTGGACTTGGGAGACCTGAGTTGGCTTTCTACAAGGATTTACTACCATAAAAACCTGACCGCATGTATGTGAGTTAGGGACCTTAGATTGTAAGCTCATTGAGGTAAGGAACTGATGTAAATGTATAAATTGTCGCTTCTATAAAAAAAAAACCTGTAATAGTAAACCCTTTATTTTTTTTTCACAAAGTTTAATAATGCTTTAAGGAGTTACTCCTGCTAAGCTGTCTGGCTGCAGAGTGGTAATAGTGAGCACTCAGTAGGGGAGGGGTCCTGGATGATCTGCTCTACCCACTAGGCTGTAGATGAGAGATGGGTCGTGCCAGTGGCCAGAGTTCACTGTTCTAAATCACAACAGCTTCTAAACACAGTGGCCACAGACATTCCACCACATCTTTAAGGCCTGTGAAATGTTAAAGGGAGGCTGACAGGTGTTTAGTAGAGATGGGCTGAACATCCCTGGGTTTGTTTCACACCAGAACTTTCGAACATTGCAAAAGTTTGAAGCGGAACAATGAACCCTATTAAAGTCTATGGGACTCGAACTGGAAAAAATCAAAAGTGTTCATTTTTTAAGGTTATTGGGCATACAAAGTTATTGGGCATACAAAGGGTATGGGGGTCCGGGTGTTGCCCAGGAGGACATGTATCAATGCAAAAAAAAGTTTTTAAAAAAGATCATTTTTAAATTAGCAGTGATTTAATGATGCCTAAAGTGAAACATTAAAAATGAAAAATTCCTTTAAATATAGTGCCTAGGGAGTCCCCTTAGACTGCCTGTACAGTGGAACATCTGTACCATGCATAAAACATTTATCAAGAATAAATCCGCTCGATCCCTTACTATCCACGGGAGCCCCAGAGTGCACGGACCTGCCCAGAGTGTCAGTGAGTCCTCTTCGCCCGCCGCATAATGGCCAAATGGCAGAAAGAGGGGAAGGCCCTGGGCGACATGCCGGCCCAAGATGGCGCTCTCCCCCTGCGTGTTTCCCAGAAGGAGAAATACAAGGAGGCGGCCCAGAAATTCTTTACTAGACCCGCACCTAGAGACTCCTTCACTGTAGCTGCCACGCCGGCTACCTCCCCGGGCTCACAGTCGGACGCTGATGATAACATCCCACTGGAGGACACATCCGGACAATTTCCCTATTGGGATTCGGCTGGTGTGCTCCAGTCCCCTCTCCTGGTCCAATCCCCTACATAAGATGCTGAGCCCACGCTAAGGGACATCATGTCTGCGGTCACTACATGTCACTTCTCCATCACGGCACTGACTGCTGAAATTAAAGGTGTCAAGGCTGAAATCTCATTTATTAGACACGATATACAGAAGCTTAGAGAGAGGATGGCATCGGTGGAGGGTAAGGTCAGCTCTTTGGAAGATGACATGGCACCATTGCAATGGGAAGTTAAACTTACAGCACTCCTTTCTGCCCAACAAGCTGCTAGGCTGGATGATTTGGAGAATAGAATGCGGCATAACAATGTTAGAGCAATTGGCATACCAGAGAGGGCTGAAGGCAAGAACCCAATTGCTTTTATTGAAAACTGGTTGGTGAATATGTTTGGGCAGGATTCGTTTACCCCTATGTTTTCGGTTGAGAGGGCTCATTGAGTACCTATGCGCCCTCTCCCACCTGGCAGCCCGCCGCGCACCTTTATATTTAAGCTCTTAAATTATAAGGACAGAGACACAATCCTGGCTAAAGCTAGAGGAATGCGGGGGAAGCTGATTGTTGACAAATCCAAAGTCTCCTTGTTCCCAGATTATTCAGCGGAAGTTGAGAAACAGAGAGCAAAATTTGTGGATGTGAAAAGGAGACTACAAGGTTTGAATATACAGTATGCTATGCTGTACCCCAAGCTCCGTGTGGTTGCCAGGGATGAAATACTGTTCTTTAATAAACCTGCAGCTGCCGCTCAGTTGCTGGATGTGGAGGGCAGACCGCTGTGTGCTGTGGCCTCCCCACGGCGTGGGGCCCCCTGAACGCGAGTACCTGCCTCATGCTACTGTTCTTTGCTCCCTCAGTAGCTCCCACTACACCTGGGATCGGGTGCCTCAATTTATATTTTCATGATAGGCGAGAACTGATCTGCATGTACTCACTGTCTTCAATTACTTTCAGTTTGCTGTTCTAGTGGAGATTATTTTTCCAGCTGTAGTCTCTCACAGTCCCCCCCGTGGATGCTGTTTGGACGACTACCTGAACAGTTTGCCTCCCAATTGACCATGTTGGCTTTGGGAATCTGGGGTGCCTCTGCAGTCTCCTTCCCCAGTTTTGACTGCCCTGTTTTCTTCCCCTCCTTCTCTCCCCCTGCTTCCAATGGGACTGGCATTCTACCTGATGACCTGGCCATAAGCACCTCATATACCTGGATTCTGTGTTACCTGCCTGCTGATCGGACCTCCTTCATTGTATGGCTCTATTACACTGATCTGTGCCTCTGCTCTAGGTACGGTGACTGCCTTATGCTACTGGAGATGATCGGGGACTCGATTCTGGTAACCCCGTGGTTGCCGCTACGCTACCCATTCTACCTGCATGGACATGGCTAACACTTTATGCATACTGTCATGGAACGTTCCCGGACTGAACAATCCGGTGAAAAGGACTGCCGTGCTCAGAAACATCAAGAGACTGCAGGCGGATGTGGTGTGTCTACAGGAGACTCAATTGCTCCCTGACCCTGTGCCTGGCCTGGCCCCTAGTGTCTTTAGCTACCAATACCACTCAACCTACTCCACTTACTCCAGAGGGGTTTGCATCCTAGTGAGATGGGGAGACAGGTTTGCCTGCTCCACCAGTGTGGTAGACTCAAACGGTCGGTTTGTAATTTTACTGTGCACTATTGCTGGGCTGACTTGTGTACTTATTGCAGTGTATATCCCACCTCCCTACTCTGCTGTAATACTCAAAATTCTAGCGGAACATATAGCTAAGCTACCGGATGTTCCCCTCCTTGTGATTGGAGATTAAAATACTGTATTGGATGTCCAGTGGGACAGGTTTTTCCCTCGCTCCAGTGTCCCCCCGTTGGTCGGAGGGCCGACACCCTTTTCCCAATTGATGGGGGAACTTGGACTGACGGATGTTTGGAGGATGTGCCACCCGGGTATACAAAAGTTCTACTGCTTTTCTGCTGCCCACACGGGCCTCTCAAGAATAGATATGAGATTTGGTAGTAGTTCCCTCCTGCCGCTCGTTGCCTCCGCTGACTATGAGCTGAGACTGGTCTCGGATCATTCGCCGTTATGGATCCGGTGGTCTCTCCCTGTCCGGCAGGGGAGGACCCTGTGGAAGCTCAACCCATTTTGGTTGACGCTGTTCCCATGCCCAGATCCCATGTCATTGCTGCTGTCCTCCTTTTTTGCAGATAACCTTAATTCTGCTGAAATTGGGATGGTGCGGGATACTGCCAAGGCCTTTCGGCGGGGTCAATTTATCCACATTATTAATAACATTAAATCCTCCACTAAGGCCTGGGAGAACATGGTGTTGGCGGAGGTGACGAGAACGGAGGAGGCCTACTTGAGTGACCCTACTGATGCTACACGGCGCTCCTGGTTGGCGGCTCAGGCCCTCTCTAAAACCGTAGCTGTTCAGCTGGCTGAGAATACAGCAGAGGCACTTTGAGGAGGGGGAAAATACAGGGCATATGCTAGCCATGCTGGTGCGCACTCAACAACCAGCGGCCTTTATTTCAGTGATCCAGGGCTCCTTGGCGCACCACGTCTGATGTAAGCCAGGTACTGCGAGACATCGAAGGTCTCCGCTGCCCCACGGTTATGTCCCTCATTGACTACTTTGGCTCCTTCTCTGGGTTTTCCATCAACTGGGATAAGTCAGTTCTTATGCCCTTAGACGCCTAGACTTAAATATTTGGGCATTCAAGTATACCCTGACCTTAGCCAATACGTGGAACTGAACTTGATACCGCTGTTGCATAAATTTCGCTATAAATGCGCATCCTGGTGTAAGCTCCCCTTATCAGTGGTGGCAAGGATCAATCTAATCATAATGGTGTGGGCACCCCAGCTCCTATATGTCCTCCATAATGCTCCCATCTGGATCCCTAGGAGGTGGTTTGTGCGTATAGAGTCGCTATTTCACGACTTGATCTGGAGCAGGAAGGTGGCTAGAATTAGGCTTTCTACTCTTCAGATGGGAAAAGATAGTGGTGGACTGGTGGTCCCTAACCCTAGGGTATACTTTCTGGCCTCTCAACTGCAACATCTGGGTGACTGGGGAGTTCATGACCTGACTGATTCTATTAGAGCCCTTTTGATCCCCCTGACCTCTTCACACACTGCGTTTGTACATTTAGAGGCTGGGTTTTCGCACCTATTGGCCACATGCCCAACAATTAAATTGCTTACAATGTTATGGAAACGGGTCAACTGAAGGTGCGGGGATACTTCACCCACACTCCAATCTGGCCCAACTCCAACTATCGTGAGTTGCTTAAGCTGGAGGGAGCGGACGGGCCTGTATGGGCCTCGCAGAGGGTCTCCCACCTGTTCCTCTTTCATAGGGCTTACAGAACCCCGGTCCAGCTATTTAAATTGGGTCGTAGACCTACTCCTACATGTCCGAAATGTGTGAGGGAGCCACATGTTATGGCGGTGCCCCAAGCTATTTCGTTATTGGACTGCAGTAGTCGACATGATCTCTAAAGTCTATAATTTTCAGTTGCTTAAAGATCCAGTAGTGTGTCTACTTGGTGCACTGGAGGTGGAGACCCTGACCCCGAATGCTCATATAGCTATTATACAATTGCTGTACTTGGCTCGCAAACTTATAGCCATGTATTGGATCACATCCCATGTACCAATGAGGGCACAATGGATCACACAAGTTAATAATTTGCTAATTAGAGAAAAAGGTGACCTACCAGCACCGTAATGCTCACAAGAAATTCTACTCCCTCTGGCAGCCATGGCTGGATGACCCCTCCCTGGCGCCAAATCAGCTGGTCATGGATAGACTCCTGGAGGGTTGAGGTGTCGAGTGGCCTGATGTTTTGTACTCCCCTTCTGTTCCTTTTTCTGTATCCCATCCTCCTTTCCTCCTTTTTAGCCCTTTTCTATTCTTTCATGCCCCTTTGTGGTTCTTACCTGCATGTTACTCCCTTGAGGTTAGCTTTGTTTTCCTGCTCTGTTATGGCGGTTTTTGAGCACTGTGTTATATACTGCAAGATAGCTCATTGACTTTGCCAATTGTTCCTGTTTTTACAATGTTGTGCTTATTTCCTGCATTTTTCATTGTACTGGATTTTATGTTTACATGTCACTTTGCGGAATAAAGCTCGTACAATGATTTTCTTATGCTCAATAAAAATGTATTTTTCTTGAAAAAAAAAAATGTAAATTATATGCACCTGTCAAACAGGTGTGGAAAATTGGTCATTGGGTGTTAATTGTGCCCATGAAACCTATATCAGAAATTTTACTTCCCAAAAACACTTAATTGGCGACATCAGCATCAGTGGCTTGATAGCTGCTGCTAAACCAGGAGTGATTAATTTTGATAAATGTCAGCCGGTTAGCGGAGTCTGTGGACAGACCTGCTCTTTTATCTGTCACAAAACCCTCCGACAGCACTGAATGCCTATTCGGAAAGCATGCTGGATGCAGGGCAGCCCAGCAGCTCAGTTGCATACTGGGCAAGATTTAGCCAGTGGTCTATTCTCATGACCCAGTAACCCAATGGATTGTCGACTGGAAAGCTCTTCATAACGTTTTTCGCCCCTAGATAATCTCCCACCATATGATACAGATGTTGCCAATGGGATGTGAAAGCTGACAGCCCTAGGTGCCGAGGACTAAAAATTTTTTTCAAATGCATCATTAAGCCAGCCCCCTTCTCCACCACTCCTCCTTTGTCCAACAGAAGCCTCAAAACTAGCTTTTCCATGAGACTGTAACCTACCAGAGATGGGGAAAGGCAATACATAAACTCCTCTTTAAGGTGTCCTCAAGATATTTCATGCTCTGCTCCCTCTGTGGGGACAGGATGAGTCTTGAAACTTTCCCGCTTTAACAGTGGTCAAGGACAGTGGTCAAGGAGGTTTGCCAACCAATAATAATCCTCCTTAATCCCAAGGGTTCTGGGGACAGAAAATCATATGTTAAGGTTTAAAGTATTTCTTCCTCTGCTTTAATGCCTCCAAAACTGCCAGAATCCTCCTCCTTTTTCTCCTCATGTGTGTTCTGTGGCGTGGCAAGAATGGTGTCTGCATAAAGCAACCCTTGAGAGGAAAGGAAGTCATTCTTTTCCTCCCGCTGCTCTGCCTCAAATGCCCTGTCTAAAATGCCACACAGAGTCTGCTGCAGCAGGAACACAACAAGGATTGTGTCACTGATGCATGCATTGTCATGGCTCACCATCCTTGTCTCCTTCTCAAATGGTGACAGTACAGTGCATGCATCCTTTATCAGCAGCTATTGACATGGGGGAAAAAAATCAGAGCCGGTCTGAGCCTATCCTTGTGCCATACTCACATAGGTACTCATTGATGGCCCTCGGCTGCGTGAGTAGCCACTGCAGCATTGTCAATGTTGAGTTCCACCTGGTGGGCATGTCACAAATCAGATGGTTTACTGGCAGAATTTCCGCTGAATGTCAGCCAGCCGAACACTGACTCTGTATGACTGCCTGAAATAGCTACAGACTCTTCTGGCCTGCTTCAGAAGATCTTGCAACCCTGGGCACCTGTTTAAGAAATGCTGCACCACCAAATTGAGGACTTGTGCCAGGCAAGGCACGTATGCCAACTTTCCCTGCCGAAGGGCCGACAGGAAGTTAGTGCCATTATCGCACACCATCATTCCTGACTTAAGCTGGCATGGCATGAACCATCTCTGGGCCTACCTCTGCAGGGCTGAAATAATCTCTTCTCCAGTGTGGCTCCTGTCCCCTAGACAGACCAGCTGAAGCACTGCATGGCATCTTTTAGCCTGACTCATTGAATAGCCC
The DNA here is from genome assembly GCF_965119305.1 of Pelophylax lessonae. Taxonomy (NCBI): domain Eukaryota; kingdom Metazoa; phylum Chordata; class Amphibia; order Anura; family Ranidae; genus Pelophylax; species Pelophylax lessonae. The sequence continues at coordinate 118,029,229 of NC_138774.1, read as the reverse complement.
CTTGAACGCTTTGAGGGTAATGGTGGTTCATAGGTTAATTCAGCAAAGGAGAGTATGGAAGAGGAGGAGGAGAAGGAGGGGTGAAGCTGACAATCTTGCATCATCACCATCAGCTGTATGGAGACGTGGCAGTAAAACAAGCTCCAGCACTGAGCCCCGTTCTACATCTTTCCTAGTTGCAAGCATAGTTACCGAGTGTACTGTGAATTAAATATATAGTCCCTGACCATGCTTGCTGGATCACGAATCAGCAGTAAGATGGACCTTGCGGCTGACTGCCTGCCCAACGTTGCTACAATATTGCCTTCCACGTGATGTTACAGCGCTGGAATGGCCTGACATGCAAAGAAAAATCAACTGGGAATCTGCCATTTTTATACAGCACATTCTGCAAATTCACAGAAGGGGGCAGAATTCACCAATTAGAAAGGCAGGAGTTCTAAAGCCAGCAGCTTGGACAAGCTGGAATTTGGATGCTGGGCATGTTGGTGGCAGTGACTGTATTTTTTTTTTCACTGCAGCAGGTATACTCTACAGCTGGTGGTGTGTTGCTGGCAGATGTGCTGCAAGGACCTGCAACAGCCTTCGCTATACCCTCATCCCTGTCAGCGAAGACTGCTGAAAGGTCATGAGATATGGCGAGGGGGTTGACATGAAAGGTGAGGAGTGAGGAAGAGAAGAATTTTGTTCCTTTTGTGCGGCTTTCAGGTGTTCTTGCCAATGGGCTGAGTGGTGGGAGGGTAAAAGCCTTGTCAAGCTTGTGGTACCCAAATGGCTGGTGTTTTTGCCATGCTTGATCTGCTTAAGACAAAGTTTGCAAATTGCAAACGTGCAATTAGCTGCACATGAGCTAAAAAAGGCCCAGACAGCTAAGCTGTGGGAAGTGGGCTGGGAGATAGCAGCTCTGGCAGTTGCGTTGGACTGCGCACTAGTCTTTGCTTGGGTGATAGAGGATGAGGAGGATGAAGATGGTATAATAAACCAGTCCACCACCTCCTCTCCACGCACTTTAATCAATGGAAAGTGGTGTTTGGTGTACTTTAACTTGAGGACTGCCGCTGACAGAAATGTCACTTCAATATTCTGCAGTAAAAGTGCACTGACCCTCTTCAATATACTGCCGTAAAAGTGCACTGGTGCACTACAATATCATGCAGTAAAAGTGCACTGACACACTTCAGTATACTGCAGTAAAAATGCACTGACACACTTAAGTATACTGCAGTAAAGCTGCACTGATGCACTACAATATACTACAGCAAAACTGCACTTACACACTACAATATACTGCAGTAAAACTACACTGACACATTTCAAATTTACTGCAGTAAAACTGCACTGGCGGACCAAAATATACTGCAGTAAAACTGCACTAATGCACTTTAATATACTGCAGTAAAACTGGCCTGACACAATACACTGACACAATTCAATATACTGCAGTAAAACTGCCCTGACTACACTGACAACTTGACAATACACGGCGGCTGGAGGAACATGACTTCCAATTTGTTCTTTGTCAGGGTTCTCACCTCTCTGTAGGCTCATGTTCCTACCTTACTCAACCTCAGAGTCAGAACCAACATCAGATGCACAATGCCTGTGCATCATCAAGAAGCATTTGGCTGATGTGTTCATATAAATAAGCTGACTCCTCAATGCATGATTCTGGGGCTATGGGAGGAGAAGCTGTGGACGAGGAGGCAGAATAAGCAGCTCTGCCAGCTGCGGTGGACTGCACACTAGTCTCTGCTTGGGTGATAGAGGATGAGGATGGTTTAATAAGTCAGTCCACCACATCCTCTGCATGCACTTTAATCAATGGAAAGTAGTGTTTGGTGCTCTATAACTTGAGGACTGTCGATGACAGAAATGTCAGTTCAATATACTGCAGTGAAACTGCACTGATGCACTTTAAATTACTGCAGTAAAATGCACTGACGAACTACAATATCCTGTAGTAAAACTGCACTGACGCACTTCAGTATACTGCAGTAAAACTGCACTGATGCACCACAACATGCTGCAGTAAAACTGCACTGATGCACTACAATATACTGCAGTAAAATTGCACTAACACACATCAATATACTGCAGTAAAATTGCCTTGACACATTACACTGACACTTCATTATACTGCAGTAAAATTGCAGGTATGCACTACACTGACACTACAGTAAAACTGAATGGAAGCACTGCACTGACTCTGCACTTTCACTATACACTATACACACTACACTGACTCTCTACACTCACAATAGAACCACAATAGCAAACTAACTGGTAGCAATGACCAAAGCCCTGTTCTATCTATCTAGACTCCATTATCACACTGCAAATGGCTCCTCTGGGAATCAACTTTTTATAGTGTGGGTTGGTCTATGAGCAATGAGCCATAATTGGCCTAAGTCATCATGACTTTCTCCAATCATGGCTCTGACAGTGTTCAGTGCCCTGATTGGGCAGAGCCTTCATTGCTTTATCCAATCAGTGCTTAGAATGCACTGTGCGGCGTGCAGTGCATTGTGGGACATTTGGCGGGCCAAACAAATCATCAAATACCCTGCCAATTTGGGTGCCTGAATGGACAAACAGCCAATGTACTGGTCTAACATACTCTTGGCCCAAACCATTCGCCCAACACAAGTGTTTAGGAGGCAATAGTGCTGCCTTCTCAATGCAGTTTTTTATTTTTGTGATAGCCAAATGGGCTTTTTTAAAGGGAACCCTGTGCAGTATTTGGAAGCCTAGCCTTTGGCTCGTGCTCATGTTGTAGCCCCATTCGTTTGAGTAGGTTTTGGTGGTACTGCCTGCTGAACACAACTGATGGGATAGTTTTTACTGAGCATTGCAGCTGTGCCATGTGTATACCCCAATTTGGTTTCCTTTGCAGCTGAAAGGGGAGGGGGGTGGTAAAAACACAGTTCAACCATCTATTTTTGCCCCCCCCGCAAATTGCAAGTGAACTCTAGGAATAACACTAGGCTCTGTAGTTTATTCAGTTAAGCAAAGATGTAATAATCACTGCATGCGCAGTATTGTGGAAATATTCAGGGCAGATGTGCAAAAATGCTTTAAATTAAGAATACTCTCAGAAATAAAAGTATTAATATTTTATTTTTATCAATTAACAAAATGCTAAGTAAATGAACAGAAGAGAAATCCAATCAAATCAATATTTGGTGTGACCGCCCTTTGCCTTTAATTCATGATAAATAACTATCTGGACTGTATTTCTTGAGGACAACATTGATCCTTTCCAAATCTCCAATTCTGTTTGCAAAAATGCAGCCCCAAACTTGCAAATAACCTTCACTGTTGCCTGCAGACACTCATAATTGTACCTCTCTCCAGCTTTTTGGCAAACAAGGTGCCTTCTTCTACAGCCAGACCTTTCAAATGTTGGATTATCATTTCAAAGCACCTGCTGCCTTTTTCTGCACCCCAGTTCCTTTGTTTTTGTGCATATTCGTTGTCCATTTTTTTGTGCTTCCTTAACCACTTGCCTACAGTGCACTTTCACCCTCTTCCTGCCCAGACCGATTTTCAGCTTTCAGCGCTCTCACACTTTGAATGACAATTACTCAGTCATGCAACACTGTACCCATAAAAAATTTGTGTCATTTTCTTCACATAAATAGAGCTTTCTTTTGATGGTATTTAATCACTACTGGGTTTTTTATTTTTTGTGCTATAAATAAAAAAAGACTGAAAATATTGTGGAAAAAACACATTTTTCTTTGTTTCGGTCATAAAATTTTGCAAATTAGTAATTTTTCTTCACAAATTTTGGCCAAAATTTATATTGCTACTTATCTTTGGTAAAAATAACCCAAATAAGTATATATTATTTGGTCTTTGTTAAAGTTATAGAGTCCACAAGTTATGGTGCGAATCATTGAAAATTGATCACACTTGACCACACCTGATGTACTGAAGGCCTATCTCATTTCTTGAGACACTAAAAAGTCAGGAAAGTACAAATACCCCCCAAATGACCCTTTTTGGAAAGTAGACATTCCAAGGTATATAATAAGGGGCATGGTGAGTTTTTTGAAGTTGTAATTTTTTCCCACAATTCTTTGCAAAATGAAGATTTTTTTTTTTTTTTTTTTTACAAATTGACGTATTAACAGGTTATTTCTCTCACACAGCATATGTATACTTGCAACTACACCCAAAAACACATTCTACTATTCCTCCTGAGTATAGCCATACCACAAGTGTGAGACTTTTTCACAGCCTAGCCACATACAGAGGCCTAACATCCAAGTTGCGCCGTCCGGCATTCTAGGAGCATAAATTTCACAAATAATTTCCTGACAACCTATCGCACTTTTGAAGGCTCTGGAGCACCAGGACAATGGAAACCCCCATAAAATGACCCCGTTTTGGAAATCAAACAGCCCAACGTATAATTTTTGAGGCATAATGAGTCTTTTGAATGTCTTTTTTTTTCCACAAGTTTTTGGAAAATGTGGAAAGAAAATTAAAACGCATTTTTTTTACACAAAGCTGTCCATTTATGCAATATTTCTAACACATAGCATGTACATAGCAAAAATTGCACCCCGAAATACATTCTGCTATTCCTCCTGAGTATGGCAATACCACATGTGTAACACTTTTACACAGCTTAGCCACATACAGAGGCCTAACATCCAAGTAGCACTTTACACAAAGTTGTTCATTCATCCACTTTAAGACTGGGCCTATTTTTGACACTTGGTGTTTACAAGTTAAAATCATTTTTTTTGCTAGAAAAATACTTAGAACCCCCCAACATTATATATTTTTTTTAGCAGAGACCCTAGAGAATAAAATGGAGATTGTTGCAATATTTTTTATCACACCATATTTGCGCAGCAGTCTTCCAAATGCAATTTTTTAAAAAAAAATTCACTTTTTTGAACTAAAAAATAAAAAAACAGTAAATTTAGCCCAATTTTTTTCCATAATGTGAAAGATAATGTTATGCTGAGTAATTAGATACCCAACATGTCATGCTTCAAAATTGCGCACGCTCACGGAATGGCGCCAAACATTGGTACTTAAAAATCCCCATAGGCAACATTTTAAAAATGTCTACAGGTTACCAGCTTAGAGTTACAGAGGAGGTCTAGCACTCAAATTACGGTAGGCGGAAATGGCGGCAACATCGCACAGCTTTTGGGGTGCTATTGCAAATCACGGGCAACGCACAGGTTCCCCGCGATTTGCAATGATTTCCGGATCGCGGGCAGAATCGCGGTGATTCTGCCTGCGATCGCTACGCTCCCCAAGCCTTATGGGTGGCAATTTCTGGGCACTGATGAGGTGACTGTTGGGTGACAGGTGCAATTGGGGGGGGGGGGCTGAGGACTGTGTGGGGACTAGTTTATTTTTGTGCTTTTACTTTGACAGGTGTACAGAGCAGTAACTCACTGTTTCTGGCTCTGCTCTCCTCACACTGGAAACTGTGTGAGGGGAGAAGAGCTAGTAACAGTGAGTTACTGCTCTGTGTTTACATTTTGTGATCGGCTGTGAATGGATTCACAGCCGATCACATAGTAAACAGTCACTGTCAGTGACTGTTTACTACTGCCGGTGACTAGCTGTGTTCCTAGGGAACACAGAGCCACCGACATGACCGCGCTGCGCGCTCCCGATTGTGCGCGCGCGGTCTTCTCCTGCACTCCTCTATTGTGATCGGCTGTGTGATTCGATCACAGCCGATCACGTGGGAAACAGCCATGCCCATGAGCTGTTTCCCCCCTGTCGGTGACGGGCTGTGCAGGGCGGCGCGCACACGATCACGTGCCTGCCCTGCCTGAATGGGCCACCATCATATGACGGCGACCCAGAACAATAGTCGCACCGATCCGCCGTAATATGACGGCGGGCGGCAAGTGGTTAAAAGAGCTTGAACAGCACATCTTGAAACCCCAGTTTACTTTGAAATCTTTTCCTGGGAGAGACCTTTCTGACAGGGCTGGTGCAAGGATTTTTGACAACCTAGGCGAAACCTCATTTGGTCACCCCCCCCCCCCCCCCCGGCTTCGCCCCTCGCTTCATCCTCTTTGCCCTGTCTTTGTATATCCCATTTTTTTAAATCACTGCTACCATTAGCTGGGTGGGACCGAGGCCACGAGGGATTAAAAGGTATGTTTTGACCCTTTAATCCCAGCAGAGGGCACTGTGGTATGCATCCCTTCACTATAGGTTCAGGAATACAAATATTTCTGACCCTATAGTGTTCCTTAATAGCATTGGCACTCTCTGCAAGTGCCAATGCCGTTATGAATAATTATTTAAATAGTGATTAAAATAAATGAATGCAATTGGGAGAGAGGGAGAGAGAGAGGGGATTGGGGATGATAGAGAGAGAGGGGATTGGGGTTGAGAGAGAGGGAATTGGGGATGGGAATGGGAAAGGGGATGAGAGAGAGAGAGGGGATTGGGAATGGGATTTGGGATGAGAGAGAGAGAGAGCATTGGAGATGAGAGAGAGAGAGAGGAGATTGGGGATGAGAGAGAGAGGGGGGATTGGGGATGAGAGAGAGAGGGGGGATTGGGGATGAGAGAGAGAGGGGGGATTGGGGATGAGAGAGAGGGGATGGGAGATGAGAGAGATAGGGGATTGGGGGTGAGAGAGAGGGGGGATTGAGGATGAGAGAGAGAGAGAGGGGGGGATTGGGGATGAGAGAGAGAGAGGGGATTGGGGATGAGAGAGAAGGTATTGGGGAAGAGAGAGAGGGAGAGGGAATTGGGGATGAGAGAGAGAGAGGATTGGGAATGAGAGAGAGAGAGAGGGGGGGATTGAGGATGAGAGAGAGAGAGAGAGGTGGGGATTGGCAATGAGAGAGATAGGGGATTGGGCATCAGAGAGAACGGATTGGGGAAGAGAGAGAGAGAGGGAATTGGGGATTGGATTGGGGAGGAGAGAGAGAAAGGGGGAGGATTGGGGATGAGAGAGAGCGAGAGAGATGGGATTGGGGATGAGAGAGAGAAAGAAAGGGTGGATTTGGAATTAAAGAGAGAGGGGATTGAGGATGATAAAGAGGGGGATTGGGGATGAGAGAGACATGGGATTGGGGATGAGAGGGGGAATTGGGGATGAGAGAGAGAGGGGATTGGGGATGGGACTGAGGATGATAAAGAGGGGGATTGGGGATGAGAGAGACATGGGGATTGGGGATGAGAGGGGGAATTGGGGATGAGAGAGAGAGGGAATTGGGGATGGGATTGGGGATGAGAGAGAGCGGGGGGATTGAGGATGAGAGAGAGAGGGGTTTTGGGGATGAGAGAGAGAGGGGGGATTGGGGATGAGAGAGAGAGAGGGGATTGGAGATGAGAGAGATAGGGGATAGGGTATGAGAGAGTGAGGGGGGATTGAGGATGAGAGAGAGAGGGGGGATTGAGGATGAGAGAGAGAGAGGGGGGATTGGGGATCAGAGAGAAGGGATTGGGGAAGAGAGAGGGAGAGGGAATTGGGGATGAGAGAGAGAGGATTGGGAATGAGAGAGAGAGGGGGGATTGAGGATGAGAGAGAGAGAGAGAGGTGGGATTGGAGATGAGAGAGAAAGGGGATTGGGGATCAGAGAGAACAGATTGGGGAAGAGAGAGAGAGGGAATTGGGGATTGGATTGGGGAGGAGAGAGAGAGGGGGGGTATTGGGGATTGGATTGGGGAGGAGAGAGAGAGGGGGGGTATTGGGGATGAGAGAGAGCGAGAGATGGGATTGGGGATGAGAGAGAGAGAGAGAGAGAAAGGGTGGATTTGGAATTAAAGAGAGAGGGGATTGAGGATGAAAGAGAGGGGGATTGGGGATGAGAGAGACAGGGGGTTCGGGAATGAGAGAGGGGATTGGGGATGAGAGAGGGAATTGGGAATGGGATTGGGGATGAGAGAGAGGGGGGATTGGGGATGAGAGAAGGGATTGGGAATGAGATAGAGAGAGAGAGGGGATTGGTGATAAGTGAGAGAGAGGGGATTGGGAATGAAGGAGAGAGAGAGGGGATTGGGGATGAGAGAGGGGGGATTGGGGATGAGAGAGGGGGGGTTGGGGATGAGAGAGAGAGGGGATTGTGGATGAGAGAGAGTGAGGGGATAGGGGATGATAGAGAGAGAAAGGGAATGAGGGGGTGAGAGAGAGAGGGAATTGGGGATAAGAGAGAGAGGGGGGATTGGGGATGGGATTAGGAATGAGAGCAAGAGGGGGGATTGGGGATGAGAGAGAGGGGGGTATTGAGGATGGTATTGGGGATGAGAGAGAGGGATTGGGGATGTGAGGGAGAGATGGGGGATTGGGGATGAGAGAGAAAGAGAGAGGGGGATTGGGAATGAGAGAGAGGAGATTGGGCATGGGATTGGGGATGAGAGAGAGGGGGGATTGGGGATGGGAGAGAGGGGATTGGGGATGGGATTAGGGGTGAGAGAGAGGGGGGAATAGGGGATGAGAGAGAGAAGGGTTTGGGATGGAATTGGGGATGAGCAAGAGAGAGTAGGGATTGGGGATGAGAGAGAGGGGGGATCGGGGATGAGAGACAGAGGGTATTGGGGATGAGAGAGAGAGAGGGAATTGGGGATGAGAGAGAGAGGGGATTGGAGATTAGAGAGAGAGAGGGGGGATTGGGATGAGTTTGGTGATAAGAGAGAGGGGCCATTTGGGATGAGAGAGAAAGGGGATTGGGGATGAGAGAGAGATAGGGGTTTGGGATGGGATTGCGAATGAGCGAGAGAGAGAGAGAGTAGGGATTGGGTAGGGATTGGGGATGAGAGAGAGGGGGGATTGGGGATGAGTGACAAGGGGGGATTGGGGATAAGAGAGAGGGGATTTGGGATGAGAGAGAGAAAGGGCACTCCTCGTGGCTACACTTTCCCAGACAAGCCAATGACTCAAGCATAGGGGGGGGACCGAGTCTCTCCCTCCTGATTGCCTGGGACAAAGCAGCAGCGCCATTGGCTCCAACAGCTGTTAATCAAAGTCAGTTGGCCAATAAGGAGATAGAGGGGGTGGAGCCAAACCATGGCTCAGTGTCCGAATGGACACACAGAACTGCGGCTCGGGTGCCCCCATAGCAAGCTGCTTGCTGTGGGCACTTGACAGTAGGGAGGGGCCAGGAGTGCCAGTGAGGGACCCGAGAAGAGGAGGATATGGACTGCTGTATAAAGCTGCAAAGATGTCTTCCACGTCACACCTGAAGTCCCACTGACATGTGGCTTTGAAATTGTGCAATTTCAGATAAAGTCGCATGTTTTTAAAGCCACATTCAGTGTGAACGAGTGACAAATCCTCATTGTTTCTGGCATCACAGAAGAGGGGAAGGAACTTCCATTCCTTCCACTCTTCACAGTGTATCCGAAGGCAGCAGGGGGTGACGGGAGGGTTTAGGACCCGTAAAAGTCATTGCAATGCTGTATAGCCGCTCAGATCACTTTTATCATATAGGGAATCACTGGCTTTAAAAAATGATATTTGGATCATGGATGTAGCTGAAGATATCACTGCTCCCAATTGTGGAGGTACAGGTACGTCCTAAGCACAGGAAGTGGTTAAATATCCTCCATGCCATGCAGAAAGAACAGGTATTGTCCAGTGCTCTAGACTAGAAGACACTTCTGTTTTCTGAACACAGGAGGTTGTTCAGTCGGCACTGGCACCATTCAGAGAACACTGCATTTTTCAATAAATGCAAAGTGTTCCCTTACTGGATGAGGTGGAGATTGTAATGTAAAATCAGGTACAGTATGTATTTTATTAGTGGCTGTCAGAGGCTTCTTAGCACTGGAATTGTAACACCAGCCTTTTTGTGTATGAGAGACAGCAAAGTGTGTGTTCCAGTGTCACAAGCAGGTGTGGTCCTGGATCAGCAGATTACAGACAAACAGGACCAGGGTATACTAGTGCAGGACATCAATGCCTGGATGAAGAATTGAACAGGTAGACTATACTCCCTGTATACATCTCAGAGGTTATTTTTTTTTTTAGTTCTGACTGATTGTACCTTCTAGAATCACATCAGTAATGTCTGTACTTTCATTTACATAACATTTCCAAGATGCATGACATCATTTTTACTGCAGACAGTCAGCACTTGAAATATGCTTTTGTGTTTTCTAGACTGGACTGTTGTAATGCTCTTTTAATTGTCCTCCCCAAGAGTGCTATTAAAAATCTTTGACTTCATCATGCTGGAGCTAGTAATCTTACACATTCCATAATGAGCACTCATAATACACCAGCTGTCTTGTCCCCTTGTTGGTTACCCATACATTTTAGAATTTTTTTTAAGATTGTTTTATTAATTTTAAATTAAATTCACAGTTGAACCCCTTGGTGATTCAATAATCACATCTGCGTCAGCTCTTTTCCTTTGATCAGCAAAAAGATCACCTAAATTTGTAAATACACCAGCAGCCAATACACTAAATAATATTGTATTGTCATATTGCAGTACAATTACAGTACATATTACAATCTATATATATATATATACAGTATATATATACATACAGTATCTCACAAAAGTGAGTACACCTCTCACATTTTTGTAAATATTTTATTATATCTTTTCATGTGACAATACTGAAGAAAATACACTTTGCTACAATGTAAAGTAGTGATTGTACAGCTTGAATAACAGTGTAAATTTGCTGTCCCCTCAAAATAACTCAACACGCAGCCATTAATGGATGCTGGTGTGAAGGCGCCTGGCTCTAAACAAGGTTTACATTTAGAAGTGACCTGCTGCCCCTTTAAACCTGTGTTAAACACAAGTAAACTAAGTGAACAAAAATGAAAAGTAGGCGCTGGTACCAGTGTTTTAATGGCCAAACAATAAGTAATAAACAAGGCGAAGTGCTCAAAAAGTGCAGAAATCAATAAACAAGTGAGGTACAAAAATATACAAATACTATTGCATATATACAGTATATATATATATATACACAGTATATATATATGGCGCTTTAGTGTAAATAAGAAGCAAAAACATGTGGTGATGAGGTGGCACTTATGGGCACTAATGAGGTGGCACTTATGGGCACTGATGAGGAGGTACTAATATGCCGCACTGATGGGCACTGATAGGTGGCACTGACAGGCAGCACTGATGATCACTGATAGGCGGCACTGATGGGCACTGAAAGGTGTCACTGATGGGCAATGAGAGGTGGCACTGATGGGCTGCATTGATGAGCACTGACGGGCGGCACTGATGGACACTGATGGGCAGCACCATCAGTGCCCACAATCAGTGCCCATAGTGCTGACAGTTAGTGCCTAGATGAGCAGGCACAGATGAGCACTGACTGGCAGCACTTTGGGCACTGATTTTGGGCACTGATGGTGGGCACCGATGGTGGGCACTGTGGGCAATGATTGGCACTTGATTTCACTTTTGTGTAATCAGGGAACTGATGATCAGTGCCCTGATTACGTGTCCTTGTCTCCCCTATGAGGAGGAGCCACTGAATGGCTCTCCTCGCCTCACACTCTGACAGTGTGAGGCGAGGAGAGCCGAATAACGGCACTTCCTCAATTACATGTGACCGGCTATGATTGGACACAGCCAATCGCATGGGTAAAGAGTCATGTCATTGACTCTTTACCGAGATCAGGGTTGCGCCCTGTCCTAGCAACATGGCGCGGCCACGATCGCCGCTCTGCGCGCCCCCGCGGGCGCGCGAGAGAGGCAGTTCCGGTGCGCCATCATATGACGGCGCCCCAGAACAATAGACGGCGGGTGGGTAGCAAGTGGTTAAAATATTTACAAAAATGTGACGGGTGTACTCACTTTTGTGAGATACTGTATATACACATGTAAAAACAACCCCCCATATAAAAAAAAAAAAAATCATATAACCCTTTACAAATCAATGCACCTCCATGTCATATAGTGAGCCTGCACCAATAAATATGAAAGAATTTTGCATTCAGAATTGGATAGATTCCCAGAGCGGAGGGGTCCTACAGCTATAGGACTTAAAAGGAAAATGACAGTATCTTTCTGATGTATGGATCTATTCATTAGTGACATGCTGGCCAGTCTGAAATGTTCAGAGTTAGCCTTTTCATACTATTGTCTTAAGCTTTTTACGTTTTGCTACAAAAGACCACTACATCTTTAATTATCAATGTGTGAGATACTGATACACTTGATGGCACACTTTTCAAATATTTGAAAGCCAATAAAACCAATTTCATAGGAAATCCACTAGAGGGCACTCAAACACTTTGGGAAAATATAACGTGTGCATTTCTAAATATGCCAGCAACCTGTGCAGGAATTTATTTTGGAATGACTGTTTTATTATTGCAATACAATGTACAAATCTGATCTTTGTTAATTTAAGCAAAATAAAATCCTATAAGCCATATGTACAAGTGATTATATATACAAGAACCCCCTATAAAAAAAAACAAAAAAAAAAACAGTTAAAACCAAAACCCAATAACCCTTTATAATCAAAGGCCCTAAAGTCATATAATAAAACTGCACCATAATGTAGGAGTGTAATGTATGAATGTATTCTAAATTAGAAAGATGCATTTACGGAACCAGGTGATCATCGGCTCTCAATCATCCAGGTTTAGGAAGTGATTAATATGTTGTTTATGAATGCATCATATTTTTAGTTATATGACTATTATTTTTTTTTTTATTTAGGATTTGTTAGCATACTTATGCTGTCTATTTTAGAGTTTGCTTTTTTATACATTGTATATTTTTGTACTAAACTGTATTTTTTTATTTTATTATTATATGTATTTGAGATGTGTTCGTGTACTGGTCACAGAAATATTCCTCTCAATGAGTGTATATTTTCTCTGGATGTAAAAATGATGGGCTCCTGTCACTTTTTTTTTTTTTTTTTTTTGAACAAACAAACGTTTATTGAGTCATGTGCACAACTATGTAGAAAAAAGAACACATGTCAAAAAAAGTACAAACAGCAGTGAAAATTACATTACAACCATAGAGAACATTTGCCAAATAGAGCGAGTGAAAATGAGAATTCTAAGGCAAGCACATAGCAAGCATGTACCAGGAGCCATCCAGGGAAGTACACAGGAAAAGCACCAACATGGTCATACAGCAGTACAACCAAACAATACAATGCAGAAGGGGAATGGGCCATGAGAGAAATAGTAAGGAATACCAGGTACACAATAAATCTCAGGGGGTGCATGTAGCTGAGGCCTCGAGCCACCTGTCCCATATCTTGTTAAAGCGTTTCGGACATCCTCTATGATTGTAAATTAGATTTTTTTAGGGGAGAGTGGTGTTGAGATCAGTGAGCCAGGAGGCCAAGGTAGGTGGGGAAGATTGTATCCATGTGCGAGCTTTTAGCTTTCTAGCACTGAATAATGCCTCGTACACACGCATCGATTATTGGCTGGGAATTTTCGTCCAACGTCCGATCGGCCGATTTTCGGCTTGTTAGTATGATGCTTCGACAACCGACTCCGACTTTTCGGGCCGAAAAAAATCTGGTGTGCAGGCTATAAAATTTTTGTTGGCCGTCAACACAATGGCCAATTTTCCGTCAGTCAGTACAGATTTCGGCAGACAAAAATCTGATGAGCAAGACTGGGCATGCTCAGAGAAGAAAAAACACACGGAAAGTAAACCAGCACATGACATCACTTCTGAAGTAGATTTTTGTTGGCCGAGAAAATTCGTGTTCAGTCTAGGCACATTCCACCCAACAAAACACCACTCTGGACAAAAGACGGCCGATCGGTCAGCCGATAATCGTTGCGTGTGTACGAGGCATAAGGTTTCAAGTAGGAAGCAGAGGGGCTCCTGTCACTTTAGTTTAAACAGAAGTTGAGTTAAAAATCTGACAGGTAGGATTTTTATGACAAAAGAGAATTTTTTTCTTGCTTGCCAGCATTTGTGTACACTGAGCCACATATGCTGAGCTTAGCGTGCATTCATGGCACAGATTTGTGCCGAGACAACATAACTTGTTTGGCCAGGCTAGGACGATGTTCCCAGGCATATTCACCAGAGCCGCAGCATTCTGGCCTGACTAATTAAAGCAGAGGTCCGGCCTCAAATACCTTTTTTAACTAAAAATACCCCAATAATACGAATCCATCGCCCTTTACAGAATATGATCATACTTACAAGGTGTACAGTATTGGATTTTAGTCAAAATCTTACTTTTAAAAACGCTGTCTGGGTGCGGCCATCTTGGATGTGGGCATCTGAAGCCGCAGTGTAATCTGCTGTGTCCTTCTTCCTGATTCCAGGGAGTGTTCGGGGAGTTCCTCCTGATTCCAGCCTCCTGGGAGTGATGACAAACAGCTCCCAGGATGCAATGCAAAGGCGGAAGTGATGTCGGTGGCCACGGCCACAGAGGGGGGAGGAGGAGGAAGTACAATCAAAAATGCCCTGAAAATAAGATAAGGGACCCCCCAAAAAAATTGAAAATGCCCAATTGTTGATCAGCATAGCGAGCACTCCAGGAATCACTAAAGTTGAAAAAATAGGCCGGAACTCCGCTTTAAGCAGCTGAAGATTCTGAACCTGGATGGAATACCAGAAGAAGATGGAAGCACCAGAGGGGATCACTTGAAAGCAAAGTCTGCCATAATGTTCTACTATGCTGTGCATTATGGCACAATATGACTAAAAAGCTATTGGTGGCCCGTTTTTTTTTTTTTAAAGGTTTACTTTCGCTTTATGTTTTTTGGAGTTTTTTTTTTTTTGCACTAGTGCATGGAGAACAGTGAAGGGAGTACAGGATACCTGAAGGCTTTAGCATAAGATACAGTCTCTAGTCTTCCATACATCTTTCTGGACCTTGTTTGGTCCCCCTTAACAATGGTATGCTGGCTGGACATCTAAACAGAACGTAGCTCCTTGACAATTTGACAAGGTTCTAGTGATATCTCAACCTTTATATATAAGGTAGGACAGCATGGAAAGGTTCCTGTGTTGACTTTCCTCTCTGTCAGTCACTCATTACCTCCATTGTAGGGAGAACAGCAGTTTGTTTCCTCTAGGCTCAAAGTAGAACATCCACAGCAGCCAGCATCTTCAAGGGTTCCTCCGTGCAATTCTCCATATCCCTAGGCATAAAAAAGCTGTTACGGTTCCATCCAAATTAGGAGTAGCACCACCCCTGAAAGGGCCACTAGTTTGTGTCTCAGGTTCTCTTCCCGCTTGTGTTGCAATCACCAGGCAAACAGCAGGATTCACTCTTCTAGCTCAAGATACATTCTAGTGGTTGCCTTTTTTAAACGTATATTGCACATTAACTTTGATGGGGACTAGGGAGCTGAGGAATACTCAAGAATACTAAGCCAGAATGTGAGGACACTATCTCTTTAGCAGCAGCTTCCTAACAGTCCTCTAAGTATTAGGACATTAGGTGGACAGTACTGGTACACCATTTACAATGTCCCAGGCCAGGCAAGCCTTACAGAATATGTAAACCCAGCATTTCATATTCCTGATATGTGTCTGCTGTACCATGAACTTGTTTTAAAAAATATCCTGTTCTCTTTGTGTTGCTTCCTTTGTGTGAAATCCCTGGTGTTCCTGCCAGTCTCTCTGCTTTCCTATTAGAAACTGACCCAACTAAGCAGGCGTACACACCATGGTCAGTTATCTAGTTATGCTGGGAACTTAGGCTGCTCTCCTCCAATGATCAGACTTGTTCTGACACCCCCCCCCCTGCACAGCCATTCACTTGGAAGACCAGTGTAATGCTGTTTTTCCTCCCCCCGCTCTTATGCAGCTGAGAACGTGATTACTTATGAAAACAAAAGGGTAAAAAAAGGGTTTTTAATGTTTTTTTTTAATCTATACACAAACATTTTGCCTTTCATTTCTGTTTTAAACTGAATGGGTTGTTTTTATAAGAGGAATGTTTACAATCACTTGAACTGAATGTGGCAGGGGTTAACAGCAGCAACAGCCACAGGGATCTCTCTCTCTTTGATTTGCACTCACAGTGTCCCCAAGGCTTGGATGTCACCTTCAGCCTCCTTGGATGTATCCTTCAGATCCTCAGTGGAACCCCTCCTTTGGCCCCCAAGGACCTGTAGAAGGATAGCCCCCCCCCCCCCCCCCCCCCAGCTAAACACAGGTTAGACCTTCATGAACAGCTAGAAACCTCTCCTCTAGGAAAAAGGATACAGCTCTATGTGGCTCCAAACTTTTTATGCACTTCCCAACCACCATCTGGACACACCTTGATACAACTTCCCAGGGATAGGATGGACCTGTATAAATATTACACTGCTCTGCTGATTACAGGAGAGCCATGGCACTATATTTGTCTAGACAAAACTAGCAGCCTATCTGGGAGGGTGCTACATAGGCAAAAACCCAAGAGGGAAGACCATGTGCCAGGAAGTGCCTCAGATACTTTATATAATAACTCTCACAGCATGGATCAGCAGGTCCCCAGCCTGCTGATTGGCTAGAATATCAAATATCCATAAAACAGAATTACACCTCCAGCACATCATCTATGGCACACCGTCTTTGTGATTTTTGCCTTGGCACATTGGGTAAAGACAGTCCTGATCCAGTGACAGATGAACTAGTGCCAACGGGTCCATATATAAAAAATGTAAGCATGACACAACATGCATATACACAATATTACCAAAAGTATTGGGGCGCCTGCCTTTACACACACATGAATTTTAATGGCATTCCAGTCCTAGTCCATAGGGTTCAATACTGAGTTGGCCCACCATTTGCAGCTATAACAGCTTCAACTCTTCTGGGAAGGCTGTCCACAAGGTTTAGGAGTGTGTCTATGAGAATGTTTGACCATTCTTCCAGAAGCGCATTTTTGAGGTCAGGCACTGATTTTGGAGAGAAAGCCTGGATCGCAGTCTCTGCTCTAATTCATCCCAAAGGTGTTCTATCGGGTTGAGGTCAGGACAGTGCAGGCCAGTACAGTTCCTTCACCCCAAACTCGGTCATCCATGTCTTTATGGACCTTGCTTTGTGCACAGGCATGCAGTCATGTTGGAACAGGAAGAGGCCATCCCCAAACTTTTACCACAAAGTTATGATCATCAAATTGTCCAAAATGTCTTGTTTGCTGATGCCTTCAAATTTCCCTTCGCTGGAACTAAGGGGCCAAGCCCACCCCCTGAAAAACAACCCCACACCATAATCCCCCCTCCACCAAATGATTTGGACCAGTGCACAAAGCAAGGTTTAAAAAGACATGGATGAATATAAAAAAAATTACTAAAAGATATAGCTAAACTGGAAGAAACTCATAAAAAGACCCCTATAATTTGAACCTAACACAACAACTTGGTAACCTTATAGAACAAAAAGTATGTCTGGACAGCCACACTCCAATGCAAATATTTATTGAAAAGAGGATATAATGCCACAGCACACAGAGGTACGGATCAAAGACATCTGACGCGTTTCACACAACTAACAGTGCTTAATCATAGCTATAGTGTGCATAACTAAAAACAAGTTATATATAGATAACAAAAAGCTCCATAAGGTGCATAACTGTTCTAAACTAAATCAGATGCTCCTAATTGAACAAAAGACCACCCCACAGGCTGCTTAATCAATGAGCAAACAAATTAACCTCTAACGGGGTCGTCATTAGAGCACATATCTCTTTGCTCATTCGCAAACCCGGGATTGTATAAAAACAAGAACAGAAATAAATTTGTGTGTTAAAACATGAAAATAATAAAAAAATGTAAATATACATACATAGAGATACATAATAATCAATATCATAAAACACTGTATATATGATCATATTGCAACAAAGTATTTTCCATGAACAAAATCCTCATGCAACACACACATATATTAGTTTAAAATGCTTTATATGCAAAAATACACCCAAAATCCCAGAGTGTGCGTGACTCCCTAAATTGACTAAATATGTAGCATAGCTCCATCAAATTGGAATAAACCTCCCAATAATAATGCTACTTATATGCCATGCACACACACAAGAGGGAGGGTGAGATAAAGAAAAGAAGGCACCAAACACAGCAAAAAAAGGAAAAAAGAAGAAAAACTGAAAAAACTTTAGATCTGAGTTAAGCCCCGTACACACGTACCGATTGTCGGCCGTAAATATTCGGCCGACAACCGATCGGCCGATTGTAGGCTTGTTAGTATGATGCTTCCGACAACCGACAGCGCACTTTCGGCCGAAAAGAATCTGATGTGCATGCTTTAAAATTTTTGTAGGCCAACACCAGAACGGCCGATTGTTCGCCAGTCAGTACAGAATTCGGCCGACAAACAGCAGATTTGCAAGACTGGGCATGCTCAGAAAAGACAAAACACACGGAAAGTTAACCATCACATGACATCACTTCTGCAGTCAGCTGCTGTTGGCTGACAAAATTCATGTGCAGTCTTTTGCAGTTTTCAACAGACACGACAGCCCTGGACAAAAGACGGCCGATCGTTCGGCCGACGATCGGTACGTGTGTACGGGGCTTTACACTCTGTTTTATTAACAGATCATGATAAATACCTAAAAAAAATGAAATCGAATTACTACTCCTAGAGCAACAAAGAAGAGAAGCTATTAGTCACCCAATTACGCCAACGTCAAAATATAAACAAAATTCGCAAGTTAACCCATCATTCCCCTGGGATGGTCATTTATAACTCACAAGTAATTGCGAATGCCTTCTCAGATTATTACAAATCGCTCTATAATCTCAAAGAGGTTAAAAATACCCCTCAACCCTCCTCCGACATTATAACAACATTTTTTAAATAAAATTAAACTGCCAGAAATTGACCCTGATACCCTAGAAATGCTCAATAAACCAATATCTTTGGAGGAAACTCTAAAAGTTATCAAAGCACTTCCTAAAAATAAATCACCAGGTATTGATGGTTTATCAGTAGAATATTACAAAGCCTTTGCTGACATTTTAGCCCCATACCTGACTAGTATGTTTAACCAAGTAGCGAAGTCTAAACTTTTCCACAAACAATTATTGGAAGCTATAATTATTACGATACCAAAACCAGGCAGACCTATATCATTACTAAATTCTGACCTTAAAATTTATGCCAAAATCTTAGCTAATCGATTGATAGCCATTACACCCTCTCTTATAGGCCCCGACCAAGTTGGATTTGTCAGAGGAAGACAAGCACCAGCTGAATGGTGAACATAATCAATCAAATTAATACTAATCGAACGCCATCTCCCCTTCTAGCACTAGATGCTGAAAAGCATTCAATAGAATGCACTGGGAATATATATCCATGATGTTACTAAAATTTGGATTCAATGGCTTTATCCATTCGGCAATAATGAAATTATACACACAGCCCTCGGCAAAAGTATTCACATCTGGCACAATCTCTAAAAGCTTCAATTTACCAGATGGTACAAGACAGGGATGCCCATTATCCCCTTTAATTTTTTCGTTAGCAATAGAACCACAAGCAGAATATATTTGCTCAAATCCTGAAATTATTGGTATTGGTGTTGGTCACTTTGAACATAAAATTGGTCTATTTGAAGATGATATTATTCTTACCTTAACTAATCCTTCATCTTCACTACCTATAGTCCAAAAACTACTAGAGAGCTATGATGAAGTGTCATACAATAAAGTAAATCAAAACAAATGCTTTGTTTTACCAATTAACTTCTTGAAGGAACCTTACGAAAATTTGCGGAGTAATTATGGCTCCAACTGGGATGAGGATTCAATATCATATCTAGGAATATTTCTTACCTATCCACCTTCCAAATTATGTGAAGGTTATTTTCCCAACCTTGTAAATCAAATCAATAAAGTTTTACAAAATATGCAGAATATACAACTCTCATGGGTTGGGAAAATCGCTGCATTTAAAATGCAAATACTTCCCGTAATTCTGTTATTTCAGATCCCTACCTATCCCGATCCCTTCCAAATTTTTTACACAGATAAACACAAAACTTAAAAATGTCATCTGGAATACGTTTTCAGTATTGACCACCACTAAATCATCGGGTAGCATGGTGCTACCAGTCATCAAAGATTATTATTATGCCTTCTTACTTGATCAAATGAGATTCTGGTTTTCCTCACCTGAAGATAACTGGTTAAATATTGAAAAAGAGATTACTTTAGACCATGATTTAGCAAGTTATGCTCTTCCTAAAATTAACCCACCAAACTTATTGAGTATCAGGTCTACACTAATGGCATGGAAACACATTTTATCCAAAACCAAAAACAGATCCAAAGTATCCACTCCAACAAGACTATCAGATTACTGCAAAATATGCTTCTCTGTTTGTGTTTTATAACGATCTACCTTTACAATTTCAAAAAAAATAATAATTTTTAACAAATTTAATAAATATACAAGGTTGAAAAATGTCAATACCAGTAAACCTATAGAAATACCTACTGCAACTTGGCATTACATGATCAACTATAATGAACAACCGAGAAAAATAAATCTTTTTTTTTTATGGCTTCTTATCCCATTCAAATGACAGTAAAAGCTCACATATGATTAAATGGGAAGTAGATCTAAAACAATAATTCTCCTGGAGTCAATGGCAGAAAGCTATACAGATTGCAGGTAAAGGTTCCTCTTGCATTGAACACTGGGACAACACACAGAAGATTTTAAATAGATGGTATTTAACACATTACAGGCTAAAATATACCCTTTCATTTCACCCTTGTCCTGGAGATGCAACAAGCAAATAGGCAACCTGCTCCATACCTTATGGACCTGCAGAAACTTGCATAGTTTTTGGAAGCCGGTATCCTCCTTTATAGCTTCTATTACGAGTAACTTAATTAAACGCACTCCTGATATGGCATTATTGGGTATAGATCTGGACATCTACCCCTTAGCATTTAGAACAATCGTGGCCCATGTACTAATAGCGGCAAGCTTAACCATAACCAGTCTATGGAAATCCTCAGTATCACCAAACCTCTCCACCATAATTTCTGGATTAAATATACAAGCACAATACGAACCAATGTTAGCGTATAAAAATTATTCCACTAATATTTTTAAAAATAAATGGCTACAATGGCTATCACATCTTAGAGCTTCTAATTATTTAAAAAAAATAAATTACCTTTTAACCACTTAAGCCCCAGCCCTATTTCGGACACTTTTTGTTTACAAGTTAAAATCAGTATTTTTTTCCTAGAAAACTACTTAGAACCCCCAAAGATTATATATATTATTTTAGCAAAGACTCTGGAGAATCAAATGGCGGTCATTGCAATATCTTTTGTCACGCGGTATTTGTGCAGCGGTCTTTAAAATGCCATTTTTTTGGAAAAATTTTGAAAAATCACATTTCACTGCATTTAAAAAATACTAAACAATAAAGTTAGCCCATTTTTTTTGTATATTGTGAAAGATGATGTCACGCCGAGTAAACAGATACCCAACATGTTACGGTTTAAAATTGCGCGCACCCGTGGAATGGCGACAAAGTACGGTCAATAGAAATCTCAATAGGCGACGCTTTAAATTTTTTTAACGGTTATCAGTTTAGAGTTAGAGTGTAGCTCTTTTTTTTAATTATTGCTCACGCTCTGGCGATCGCGGGGATACCTCACATGTGTGGTTTGAACAGCGATTTCATTTGCGGCTCGACTTCCGTATACGTTTTTTTTTTGCGCGAGCTAACAGTGACGGCGGCGGCTAAAATTTTTATTTATTTTTTCCTATTTAATTATTTTTTTTTTTACTTTATTACAAGTTTTTTTAAAAAAAATCTGATCACTTTTATTGCTGTCACAAGCAATGTAAACATCCCTTGTGACACCAATATGCAGTGACAGGTACTCTTTATGGAGGGATCGAGGGTCTAAAAGACCCTAGACCCCTCCACTACACTTCCATGTATGCAAAACGCCGAAAACTGCGTTTTTGCATACAGCCGTTTTTTAAATTTGCCGCCTTTTGCAGCACAGTAACCCGGAAGTGACGTCATGGACGCCGCCTCCGGGTTACGTCATCGGAGACCCGATCAAAGCCAGAAGCCGGCTGGGTGCTCGGGTCTCCCGGTGGGACGGGAGGCCCGGGGAAGTCACGGAAGGCGGCGGGAAAGCCGACCGTTGGCACAAAACCACGGTACCGGGATGATGCCTCTAGCTAGAGGCATCATCCTGGTATAACCCCGCAAAGTTACCCGACGTACCCCTACGTCACTTTGCGGTAAGTGGTTTTAACTGTTACCCTAACCCTTTTATACCTATGTATCTTGATTCAGATTTTTATGTAACTAATTTTCCTAATGTTTATAACAATGTTCCTTGTTTTACATTTTATTATTTTGGTTTTGGCCTGCTTACAGTCTGATCATTTCTGGGGTAAGCAGGTTATGACCAAGAAGTACTATACCTATAACTGTTGCCTTCAATTTATTTTTTTATTTTTTTGTATTACTGTACTTGCTTGACTACCACTTTACATTGTATCTGAAGTAATGACTTAACTTGATTTTCCTCTGTAATGTTACATATTATACTTTAATAAAAATAAACTGTTTAGAAAAAAAAAAAATACATGGATGAGTAATTTTGGTTTGCAGGACTTGAATGGCCTGAACACCTTTAGGATAAATTAGAGAGGAGACTACAAGCCAGGCCTTCTTGTACATATCAGTGCCTGACCTCACAAATGCACTTCTAGAAGAATGGTCAAACATTCCCATAGACACACTCCTAAACCTTGTGGACAGCCTTCCCAGAAGAGTTGAAGCTGTTATAACTGCAAAGGGTGGGCCAACTCAATATTGAACCCTATATGGACTATGACTGGGATGCCATTAACATTTATGTTTATGGCTGGCGTGGCGTCCCAAAACTTTTGTTAATATAAAGTGCTTTTCCACTGCATGGTACGGATCGGTTTGGCTCTCTTTGGCGCTTTTCCACTGCATGGTACTGCATGGTACGGGTTAGAACAGTTTGGTACGGTTTGGTACAGCGGCGCTTTTCCACTACATGGTACGGCGTCGGTACGTCTCACTTAAACAGTACCACCTCGGTTGGGGTTCCAAGCAGGCCGTACCGATACCATATCCCACAATCCTTTGCATGCAGCATTGATTGTTTGTCACTACTAGCCACTGATTGGTCAGAGAATCGTTGTAATTCCACCCACTTAGTACTAAGTACTACAACAGTGGAAAAGCAAACCGAGCCGAGTAGAGCCTATACAGTGCTGAAAGGTGCCGACTCGTACCACGCAGTGGAAAAGCAAACTGAGCCGAGCCGGTACTTGCAGTGGAAAAGTGCCAATAGTGTATTTTCTTATGATCCAACAATAGCTTATTACTCAATAAATATGTTCAAAATACACAGTGATTTCCCAGGACACCATTTTCCCTAAGTGAAAAAGATATGTTTAAACCTTATGATATTGACTTGACAATGCTTTGATTTCCTGGTGGTTACTATTTCCTGCGTATGCAGCATCCTACTTTCATTCAGAATGTAGCTGTCATCACAGTTTGGTTCATTAACAGGTCAGTTGTAAATGGCAAACATGCTACTATCCCAGGGCTCCATGCTGCATGTAGCAGAGGGGGTTTGTTAGCTGTCAGTCACCCTACAACATAAGAGCTCAGTTCTAGGAGCAGGGCTTTCATCATGTCACATGTGAAGTTAGAAGAAATAGTTCTGCAACTTATACATGGCTGATGTAAGGTGACACATGGACTCAGCTGTCACAATATTTACAGTGACATCGGAGAGACACAATAACTTGCTGATGACATGTTGTACAATTGTTTCTACTCTTGTCTGAGACTGAGATGCGGGATTATGAAGAGAGATCTGCAGAGACAAGGCGCCAGCTGATATCTGTCATGAGACCAGAGAGAGGAATGTGTTTGTGACACTGTGTTTGTATACACGGATAGGGAATGAGACGGCACAGCCAATCTGAAAGGCCTTACACACCCAGACTATCGTAGCAATAGTTGGAGAAGAACTTTGGTTAAAAAGAAGCAGTTTATAGTATTTTATCTATTTAATGATATTAAGCATCACAAAAAATATTTTTCAGGGACGCTTTTCTCCTGAGTTGGTATCTAAGCTCTTCACATTCAACAAGGTTTAAGGCTGAACTTCGAGAAAAGTCACGATCCTCCCTTGCAGTGGGGATGTGTCCATACTGCAAGGGTTACCTGATCTATGTCTAGGAGAGTTGGTAAAGGAGTTTTACTTACCTGATCCTCTCCCCCACAGGCTCCTCTGCACTACTAGACTTGTCCCCACAGCCTCTTCTTCCCTGCACTCCAGCAGTTGGATGCTTCTGACATCATCAAGAGTGATGCATGAACTATAGTCCTGCATTGGATTGGACATGAAGATGCAGAGTCCAATGCTGGATTGTAGGGAAACGTCATTTGCCGGGGGAGTGGAGAATCAGGTAAGTTAAAGTGCTTTTGATGTCCCCTGGACCAGTGGTTCTCAACTTTATTAGGACCTAGGCCATGCAAATACTTCCAAAGCTTTCCATTCCCCAGTGGTAGAAAAATAAGTTCTTACTCACACAATCAAAGTTTTGGAATACAATATATGTGTTGAAATGCTGACTGGGGCTGGATTGCTGTGGTGGTGGTGGTGGTTGTGAGGGAGGGGGAAGGAGGTTCTGGATGAGGTTAGGGAGCTCTGCAGCACATTTGGTGGCTTCACACTTGGTGGCCTGTAGGGGATGAGGTTTTTTGTAGGAGCTGGGGTCTCTCTAGGAGGCTGGGGACATTTCAGGGGCACTGTTGGGGGCTAGGAGACACTGGGGAATGTTGGGAGGCACTGTGAAACACTGTTGGAGGTTGAAGACATTATGGAGGCTCTTCAACAGGCTGGGGGGCACTGTGGGAGACTGGGTTGTACTTTAGTGTTGGGGATGATGACTCTCTGGGGGCCTGGGGGGAATGTGAGGAGTGGAGGAACACTGCAGTCAATTATGAGAGGTTAGGGACACTAAGGCTGCTAGGAGGCACTGTAGTAGGTTAGGGGAGCTGCATTTAACCCTTGCAGTGCAGGCACAGCACCACTGCAAAGCAGGACTTTCACATTTCCCTTTAATATAGATCGGAACCAGCTTTTGTGAACCTTTTTAACAAGAAAGAACCCTTACATGAAATTTCTGGTCTCAGGGAAACCCGTTAATAATTACTATATCTACAGGTCATGGTACCATAGCATGATGACCAGTGGCAGTGGGAATATAACCCCCTTTCCCCTTACAGACAGCTAAACAGATCATTAGTGTTAGCGGTTGCTTATCTGAGAGGCAGAAATGCTAAATGCTCAAGTAAACCCTAACAACTTAAACTATTGGTTGAACTTGATGGACTTGTGTCTTTTTTTCAACAAGACTAACTATGTAACTTCTGGAAGAACTCTAGAAAAACATATATTAAAAAAAAAAGATGCAAAAACGGATGTCCACTGAAATAAACTGAAGACGGATGTGTAAACTGATCTAAACTGATGGAACCTGAATTAGTAATCACCAGTTTTTCCTAGCAAAAAAAGTTGAACTTATGATGCCCATGCGATGGATCCCTAAATGGATGACATTTAGGGGTTGACTTATTAAAGGCAAATAGACTGTGCACTTTGCTAAGGGAAGTTGCTCCAAAGCTTAGTAAATGAGGTAAAGCCTAATCTTTTTCCAAAGAATACGCAATCACTTACAAGGAAAATAAAAAAAAATGCTTTTTTGCTTGCACATGATTGGAGGATGGAAGTCAGCAGAATTTCTGCTCATTTAATAAGCTCTGGAGCAACAGCAAAGTGCCCAGTTTATTTGCCTTTAGTAAATCAACTCCTTAGTTTGCTAAATTGATGTGCATCATGAGATCATTCATTTTTTTTAGTAAATAATGTTTTCACCTTTTTTTGATCTTTTGTTTTTTTCTCAGTGCTGCTGATTGCCTAAATCCTCTCTTCAAACACTTCTTATCTATATGCACTCTGGTGGCAGCTTCATGGCATTTCATAGCTTCATGACAGTAAAACCAGCAGAAAATTACTATTTAATGTCAGCACAGCTGCTCATAATCTCTACTCGAACTGCGTAGGATTAGATTACAACTGGTTTGCCACTTTAGTATTGGAAACAAGACCAAAACTGAAAGCTGAACTGTGGTACAAAAAGACTTTTGTTTAAATATATTCTTCTATAGCTAGCCACATAGGATATGATTCCACTTTTGGTGTACACCAAATATCTTTGCAAACACAAATATTATCTTGTACCAGTTACATCAGCACTGTGCTGTACATAGTTTGTGCAGAAAACAGAATTGTGGGAGAGGCTCAGTAGCTCCACCCACTACAGACTGCCAGCAGAAAACTACAGGAGGGGGAGGAGACAAGACTAGTCACCCTGCACAAGAAGAAAGAGCAGTAATTTCCAAACTTTATTACAGGAAGCTCCTGTGCAGAGGCAACCTTTCACACTGGATTAATACCAGGGGTCAAGTCCTGGGAAAAAAAAGTGTGGGTGGGTACTGCTGGTGGGTACTGATGGCTGGTACTGCTGGTGGGTACTGCTGGCTGGTACTGCTGGCTTGTATTGCTGGTGGGTACTGCTAGTGGGTACTGCTGGCTGGTACTGCTGGCGGGTACTGCTGGCGGGTACTGTTGGTGGGTACTGCTGGCTTGTATTGCTCGCTGGTACTGCTGGTGGATACTGTTGACTGGTACTGATGGTTGATACTGATGGTGGGTACTGCTGGCTGGTACTGCTGACAGGCACTGATGGTGGGGGAACTGCTGGCTGGTACTGCTGGTGGGTACTGCTGGCAGGTTTTGCTGGTTGGTACTGCTGGGGGGGGGGGGGTACTGCTGGCTGGTGCTGCTGGCTTGTATGAGCATATGCAGAGCAAACACAGCTCACTCAATTCCCTATGGACCCTCCGATCTGATCTTCCCAGACAGAAGGGGATGGATCCCCTTCTGTTTTTTTAAGTGGATCAGATTGGGTGTAAACGTCTGCCACTCTATAGAGGTGAATTGAGTGTGCGAATGGGTCCACCTGATAAACAGACATGCTGACCCAATCGGACCGATCAAGTAAAAGGGGCCTAAGGCTGCTTTCACACAAATACACTGCAGTTTACCTGCACCTCAACTGACCTCAATCTTCACTTCTTCCTCAGGATTACTACAGGGGTCACTGACTGGTGCTGTCCCCCAGGTGGGTATGGGTGGTGGCTGCTGCTGGCTGTCCTACAGGGCTTGTACCGCTGGCTGGAACTGCTGGCGGGTACTTCTGGCGCATACGGCAGTGGGTACTGCTGGCTGGTACAGCTGGCGGGTACTGCTGGTGGAGGAACTGCTGACTGGTACTGCCGGCTGGTACTACTGGCGGGTACTGCTGGTGGGTACTGTTGACGGATCCTGCTGGCTGGTACTGGTGATGGGTACTGCTGGCTGGTGCTGCTGGTGGGTACTGTTGACTGGTATTACTGGCGGATACTGCTGGTGGGTACTGCTGGCTGGTCCTGCTTGTGGGTACTGCTAGTGGGGCAATTGCTGGTGGGTACTGCTGGCTGGTACTTCTGGTGGTTACTGCTGGCTGGTACTGCTGGCTGGTGCTGCTGGTGGGTACTGCTGGCTGGTACTGCTGGCAGCTACTGGTGGTGGGTACTGCTGGTGGGAACTGCTGGTGGGTACTGCTGACTCATACT
Organism: Pelophylax lessonae; assembly: GCF_965119305.1. Taxonomy (NCBI): domain Eukaryota; kingdom Metazoa; phylum Chordata; class Amphibia; order Anura; family Ranidae; genus Pelophylax; species Pelophylax lessonae. Next base: position 118,001,566 of record NC_138774.1, on the reverse strand, counting down.
GCTGGCTGGTACTGCGCTGGTGGGTACTGCTGGCTTATATTGCTGACTGGTACTACTAGTGGGTACTGCTGGTGGGTAATGCTGGCTGGTACTGCTGGTGGGTACTGCTGGCTGTTACTGCTGGCTAGTTCGTACCCATCAGTGTGACAGGAGCCACACTGGAGGAAGCATGCGTCTGCAGAGCCCCCGCTTCCTGTATCACTCCTGTGCCCTGTCACAGGTGGAGTACATTTGGTATCACTCCACCTGTGACAGGAGTCGGTGCTATACAGGAAGCATCGGCTCCGCTTCCTCTAGTGCCGGCTCAGTTCCTACACGCTGATGCTCGGGGATGGCGGGTCAGGTGCCTCCAATCTGGGCTTACCGTCCAGCCATCCCAGAACAGAAGGTGGCGCTGGGATTCTGTTGGGGGGCACCAGAATGCGGCTGCTAACGGGAACGGCGTTCTTGCTGTGGGAAAAATACAGGAACGCCCTTTCCATGTGTTCCTGCAGGACTCGAGCCCAGATTGCTACACAAATCTGGAAAAAATACACAAAGCACACCAAGATTAAATTAAAAAATACACATGACTCTTGTATTTAGACAATATGTGCATATCCCATGGTTCATATTTAGAGAAGATTCTATATGCTAAAGATGGTTTGCACCTAAATGGAAGGGAGCCTGTTGTGCTACGGGAGAGTTTTATGGGAAGGCTGGAGGAATATTTCAACTAGGATTGAAGGGGGAGGGTGAATTAGATTATAATGGGGCAGACAGGTCAGACAGGGGTCAGTCCCTATTGGTGGGTGGGATGGGGAAAGATGGGTGAGAGTTATGGCAGAGGATAAGAAGGTTCCCATGTTACATACAACCATTGGAAACGGTACAATTTGTACCAAAACAAAAAATATGCAAAATAAGTGTGCAAAATGTGTCATTGAATTAAAGTGTTTGTTCACCAGTACCAGAAGTCTGCCAAGCAAAAAAGCAAAATAGTTGGAAGCTCTGTTGCACAAGGAGAACTATGTTTTAATTGGTATTGCTGAATCTTGGCTTCATTCTTCACATGACTGGGCTATTAATATTCCTGGCTATGCTCTGTTTCGGAAAGACAAGGTAAGCTGGAAGGGTGGCGGTGTCTGTCTATGTGAGAAGTGATCTCAAAGTGAATGTGAAAGAGGACCTAGTTGATAGAGTGTGATGAGTCTGAAGCAGTATGGGTGGAAATGTACATGGGTGTGCATATTACAAAGATTATCATTGGAGTCTGTTATAGACCTCCCAGTATTATTGAGGAGGTGGAGACTCAGCTCCTTGCACAGATAGAAAGGGCTGAAAGGGCTTGGACAGTGATAATAATAGGGGATTTTAACTACCCAGACATTGATTGGACTAATGGCACTGCTGGAACAGTTAAAGGGCAAAAATGTATAAACCTATTTATTACAAGACAATTTTTTGGTACAGTTTATTGAGACCCCAACTAGAAACGATGCTCTGTTGGACCTGATGATCGCAAACCATGCAGAGCTTATTAATACTGTTTATATAAAAGAACATCTGGGTAGCAGTGACCATAATATGATTTCATTTAATGTTAGCTGTAAGCAACAAACGCATACAGGAAATATAAAAACACTTAAAGCGGAGTTCCGGGCACGGAAGTCATTTTTCCACAAACATACCCCCGGGACAGTCAGGGCTAGTACATTCCACAATGGCTAGCCTCTGATCTGTCCCGGTTCACACTTACCTTTTAGAAGAAATACTCACTTATAACATTTCTTCCACAGCGTTTCCATCTCTCTTGTGGGCAGCTGAAGCCGGCACGGTCCTCTTCGGCGTCTTCTTCCGCATCTTCTTCTCCCAGAATGCGCCTGCACCGGCCCCTCTCGTCACTTCCGGTGCGGTGCCGCATTCCTCCACAGCTTCTGGGCATGCCCAGAAGCTGTTTAGCACGTCGCCCGGAAGTGACGAGCGGGGCCGGTGCCATCGCATTGATTCCTGGGAGCGATGACGTTCAGCTCCCAGGAATCAGTGCAAGCCCGGAAGAGACGACTGAGCCTCGGCACAGAGGGAGGAAGTGAAGACTAGGTGAGTATCTTCGATCTTCAATTACAAGGTGAGTAAATAAAAAAAAAAACCTAACTATCGAATTCCTTTTCAGGTGAAGGTGTAGAAGCGGACGGGCACAAAAAAAAAATATCGATTTTGTGCCTGGAACTCCGCTTTAACTTTAGGAGAGCACATTTTCCAAGGATGAGGGCTGCTCTCCAAGACTTAGACTGGAAGGGAATATTGGCATTGATAAACACAGAACAGAAATGGGAATTTTTCAAAATGACTTTATGCAAACTCACTGCAAAGTATATTCCCATGGGCAATAGGTTTATAATATAACAGAATATGTAAAAAGGAAATCAAGGACGCAAAAAATTCAAAATGAATGACAGATTGCAAAAGATAGTAGAGGACAAACCCAAAAAAAATTCTTTAAATATATTAATAGTAAAAAGGTTAGGTCTGAGCATGTAGGCCCTTTACAAAATAATCTGGACTGGGGACAAAGATAAGGCAAATTTATTGAATACTTTATTCAGCTCTGTGTATACAGGAGCATGGGGGAGCTCATGACCATAATGAGGATGGTATCGAAACAGCCCCAAATTATCCACAATGGCTCAAAAGTGATATGGCCCAGAAATATTTAGACAGAATAAAGGTGGATAAAGCGCCTGGACCAGATGGCATCCACCCACGCATCCTAAAAGAATTGAGCGCTGTAATTTCAAAGCCTTTGTTTCTTATTTTTTATGGACTCGTTCAGGACTGAAATAGTACCACTGGATTGGCGTAGGGCCAATATGGTGCCTATTAGACCTGTTAGTTTAACTTATATAGTTGGGAGAGTTTAATAAAAGACTACATAGATGAGTTCTTGTTGGAAAAAAATATTTTAAGCAACAGACAGCATGGATTCATGAGAGACAAAAGTTGTCAAACAAACCTGATTTCTTTTTTCAAGGAGGTAAGTAAAACCTTGGACAGAGGGGTGGCTGTGGATGTAGTATACTTGGATTTTGCAAAAGCGTCTGACACAGTTCCCCACTCATGGCTAATGTGTAAGGTAAAGTCTACAGGTTTGTAAAGATCAGTTTGTAAATAAATAGAAAATTGGCTAAAAGATAGATTTCAGAGAGTAGTGGTTAATAATTCTTACTCAGAATGGTCTAAGGTTATCAGTGGTGTACCCCAAGGTTCAGTTTTGGGACACTTACTTTTTAATATCCTTATAGATGATATAGGGTCTGGGATTAAAAGTACCTAAGTCTTTGCAGATGACACCAAGCTTTACAGTGGAATAACTTCCTTACAGGATGTCTCCAACTTACAAGCCAACCTCAATGCACTGTTTCATTGGTGAACTATGTGGCAAATGAGGTTTAATGTTGATAAATTTAAAGTTATGCACTTGGTGGCTAAGAATATGCATACATTATTCATACTAGACGGAGTAGAACTGGGGGAATCCATAGCGGAGAAGGATCTGGGTGTTCTGGTAGATCCTAAGCTTAATAATAGCATGCAATGCCAAGCTGCGGTTTCCAAAGAAAGCAAAGTCCTTTCTTGTATTAACAAAGGCATTGACTCCAGAGAGAGTGATATCAATTTGCCCCTGTACAAATCATTAGTAAGACCTCATCTGGAATATGCAGTTCAGTTTTGGGCGCCAGTTCTCAGAAAGGATATCCGGGAACTGGAGAAAGTGCAGAGAAGGGCAACCAAACTGATAAGAGGCATGGAGGAGCTCAGCTATGAGGAAAGATTAGAGGAACTGAATTTATTCTCTCTTGAGAAGAGGAGATTAAGGGGGGATATGATCAACATGTATAAATACATAAGGTGTCCATATAGTGTACTTGGTGTTGTGTTATTAGCTTTAAGGTCAACACAGAGGACAAGGGGGCTCTCTTTACGTCTAGAGGAAAACAGATTTTGTCTCCAAATAAAGGTTTCTTCACCAAAAGGGCTATAAAAATGTGCAATAGACTCCCTCCAGAGGTGGTTCTGGCTAGCTCACTAGATTGCTTTAAAAAAGGCCTGGATTCTTTCCTAGGTGTACATAATATAACTAGGTACTAATATTTATAGGTAAAGTTGATCCAGGGAATAACTGATTGCCTCTCAGGGAATTTTTTCCCCTGCTGTACCAAATTGGATAATGCTTTGCTGGGGTTTTTTTTTGCCTTCCTCTGGATCAATTGCGGGTATAGGATTGTGTATATGGGATTGTATGGTTGGTTTTTCTTTACTGTTTTTTTTTTTTTTTTTTTTATTGGTTGAGCCAGATGGACTTGTGTCTTTTTTCAACCTGACTAACTATGTAACTATGTAAAAGGGCAACAACTACTTTGTTTACTCTCCTCCTTCACGGTAGGTTATTTTCTGTAGAACTAGAAATGCTTTGTTCGAATCTTGAAACTCTTGTGTAGGACCGTATACTCCTGAGGTCAGTAATCCACTTGTAAGATGTCATGATTTGAAAGATTCACATACTTTTTTCATGAATAATGTTCAGTAGAGCTATGCATACAGTATCTCACAAAAGTGAATACACCCCTCACATTTTTGTAAATATTTTATTATATCTTTTCATGTGACAACGCTAAAGAAATTACACTTTGCTACAATGTAAAGTAGTGAGTGTACAGCTTGTATAACAGTGTAAATGTGCTGTCCCCTCAAAATAACTCAACACACAGCCATTAACGTCTAAACAGCTGGCAACAAAAGTGAGTACACCCCTAAGTGACAATGTCCAAATTGGGCCCAAAGTGTCAATATTTTGTGTGGCCACCATTATTTTCCAGCACTGCCTTAACCCTCTTGGGCATGGAGTTCACCAGAGCTTCACAGGTTTCCAATGAAGTCCTCTTCTACTGCTCCTTGATGACATCATGGAGCTGGTGGATGTTAGAGACCTTCCGTTTGAGGATGCCCCACAGATACTCAATAGGGTTTAGGTCTGGAGACATGTTTGGCCAGTCCATCACCTTTACCCTCAGCTTTTTTAGCAAGGCAGTGGCCGTCTTGGAGGTGTGTTTGGGGTCGTTATCATGTTGGAATACTGCCCTGCGGCCCAGTCCCTGAAGGGAGGGGATCATGCTCTGCTTCAGTATGTCACAGTACATGTTGGCATTCATGGTTCCCTCAATGAACTGTAGCTCCCCATTGCCGGAAGCACTCATGCAGCCCCAGACCATGACACTCCCACCACTATGCTTGACTGTAGGCAAAGCACACTTGTCTTTGTATTCTTGACCTGGTTGCCGCCACACACACTTGACACCAACTGAACCAAATAAGTTTTTCTTGGTCTCATAAGACCACAGGGCATGGTTCAAGTAATCCGTGCCCTTAGTATGCTTGTATTCAGCAAATGTTTGTAGGCTTTCTTGTGCATCATATTTAGAAGAGGCTTCTTTCTGGGACGACAGCCATGCAGACTAATTTGATACAGTGTGTGGCGTATGGTCTGAGCACTTACAGGCTGACCCCCCACCCCTTTAACCTCTACAGCAATGCTGGCTGCGCTCATACGTCTATTTCCCAAAGACAACCTCTGGTTATGACGCTGAGATTGTGCACTCACCCAACTTCTTTGGTCGACCATGGCGTGGCCTGTTCTGAGTGGAACCTGTCCTGGTAAACCACTGTATGGTTTTGGCCACCATGCTGCAGCTCAATTTCAATGTCTTGGCAATCTTCTTATAGCCTAGGCCATCTTTATGTAGAGCAACAATTCTTTTTTTCAGATATTCAGAGAGTTCTTTGCCATGAGGTGCCATGTTGAACTTCCAGTGTCCAGTATAAGAGAGTGAGAGCAATAATACCAAATTTAACACACCTGCTCCCCATTCACACCTGAGACCTTGCAACACTAACGAGTCACATGACATCGGGGGAGGGAAAATGGCTAAGTGGGCCCAATTTACACATTTTAACTTAGGAGTATACTCACTTTTGTTGCCAGCAGTTTAGACATTAATGGCTGTTTGTTGAACTATTTTGAGGGGACAGCAAATTTACACTGTTATGCAAGCTATACACTCACTACTTTGCATTGTCATTTCTTCAGTGTTGTCACATGAAAAGATAGAATAAAATATTTACACAAATGTAACTTTTGTGAGATACTGTATGCACAGTGCATTCTGAAACAAGATTATCTTTTGGTACACCTTTCCCCAGCACAGAAAATGCAAAATTAAATCTAAAATGTCATAGTTATAGGAAAGTCCTATTATGGCATTGTAGCTAATGATGTCAGTACCTGTGATGGGATTGTATTAAATTGTCTCTAGAAGGCAATTCAGATCCCTCTAATAAGTGAAAGCAAGGATGCTAGTCACTCACCAACAAACTGCGCCACTTATAGTACAATCCAGGAAGAACGAAGTGGAAGAGCAAGGCCAGTAGGGTGATTGTTGCCATAGCTGCAAGCTATTCTATCCCAGTTACGTGTGAAGCTTTGTATGGTTTTATTACAGCTGTTCTGTGTTTGTTAATACTCAGCGCTTGTTTGTTGAGTATTTTAAAGCCTGTTCTTGTCATTATTTGCTTTGCATCTCCTGAAGAGGAATAGCAGCCTTGAAACATGAGGCCTTTTCTACCATAACTGTGTGTATTTAAAATATAAATAGAAATAAAGGCAAAACTTTTACATTTTGCATGGGATATAGAAAGGGTTAAAGGAAAAGCAGCGCATAAGCATCACATCATGAAGCAGACCTATGTGCATGAAGTGAGATGAATGGTGGCCTCAGCCCGCACTCCAGCCAGGCCACGCCCCCAATGCAATTCACTCCACCCCCTGTAGCCTATTTACAAATAGGAAGGGTTATAACCCCTGTCGGTCCCTGTGTCCCATTAGGGAGATTTCCCTTCACTTCCTGTCCAAAAGCAGGAGGAAATCCCTCCAAAGTGAGGGAATCTGTGGTTGTCAGAAGAACTGGTGTCCTAGTTGGAAAATGTCACCTCTATTCCTGTTCTAGTGAGAACTCATCATTTGGGATTTTATTTCACTTTCACTCTTGGTGATAACAGTCACCAGGAAAAATAGAGAGGGTGATTCTTCCTAAAGGGGCACAGACAGCAATAAAAGTATAGCGCCATTACAACGTTTACTTGTGTGTTTGGTATTTCCATCTATCCTCTTGTCCTATTTAGTGCGAGTTAGTTTAGTCTTAGCTAGAGCCTCCCTGTTTCTTACATGTTCCCTTAGTCAGTGTTAGTTCTTAGCAGAGGTAGGACTTATCTTCTTACACTTCAAAAGCATCATCTGTACTGCACTTATCCAAAGTAAAATTGTGTTGGATTTGACAGTGTCTTATCGAAAAATCGAGCTGCCTGTAGATGGTGCCAAGTCAGCAGGTGGCCATACTATCTGGGAAGACTGGGTCTATGAAGATATGTTGATACCTAATGTAGCATTTGAAACATAATATAAGGGGTCCAAAGGAACTGTATCCTTTCATTAGGGATAGGCTGCAATCTACTTCACCACTTTTTTGAATGGGCAGGTTGCATGATTCTCTGTGCTTGCACTTTCTCTAGCCATTGGGATACCAGCCTACATTCCTGGGTGCGTCATAGTGGTACACTGTATTTGGTAAAGAAAACCCTACTCTGTTTATAAAGTGTATTTAGAGCCACATCTTACACCTAGAAAAAAAGCAACAATCAAGTATTACAAGAATAGATAGATAGAATAGATAGATAGATAGAATAGATAGATAGAATAGAATAGATAGATAGATAGAATAGATAGATAGATAGACTAGATAGATAGATAGAATAGATAGATAGAATAGATAGATAGAATAGATAGAATAGATATATATATATATATATATATATATATATATATATATATATATAAAGAACTATATATATATAAAGAACTATATACATATATATATATATTGTATATTACTGTGCAGGAGTTTTAGGCAGGTTTGGAAAAATGCTATAAATTAAGAATGCTTTCAGAAATAGAAGTGTTGATAGTTTCTTTTTATCAGTTAACAAAATGGAAAGTAAATGAACAGAAGAGAAATCCAAATCAATATTTTATGTGAAAACCCTTTACCTTCAAAACAGCATCAATTCTTCTAGGTACACTTGGACACAGTTTTTAAGGAAGGTAGGTTGCGCCAAACATTTTGGAGAACTAACCACAGATCTTCTTAGATGTTGGCTGCCTCAAATCCCTCTGTCTCTTCATGTAATACAAGACAGACTCAAGGATGTTGCGATCTGGGCACTGTGGGAACCAAAATATCACTTGCAGGACTCCTTGTCCTTTTGTATACTGAAGATAGTTAATAATGACATTGAAGAGTGGATGGCTACACTATAAATTCTGGATTTGGAAGCGCCCCTATTGAGTGTGCGGCCATCCACTCTTCTTTACCCTGTTTCTTCAGAGGTGAGCTGGGTTGGCAACTCCAGATTGGGACAGTGAATAGGGGTGCCATGTGACCAAACGCAGAGGGGTGCTTTACTTTTGTTGGATATTGTTTAGTGTCACTTAAATTGTTTCCCAAGCTTGTTAAAGAAACATTTTTTTTTATTATTTTTTTTTTTAGTCTTTATGTTTGCAATAGGTTAGGGCAGTATTAAGGATGATAAATTATAAACATAAATATCTTTCTGGTCCCAGAAAGTTTGGAGGTATATTGATAAATAGTGCACAAGCTTTGGAGATATACCGAGTACATGCCAATCACAAGTGCCAATGTACTGGAATACACAAGGCCTAACTGTATACTAAATATTTTAAATTTGCTAGCATATTAGGTGAATATAAGCAGCAGTGTAGTGAACTGGTTTTATGAAACTCCATCATGTATTGTCTAACAGTCATTGCAGAAATAATATTGTACAAACATATGTCTCTTACCATTATCTTTTTGGAATCAAATGGCCTTCCCCTGTTCCTTTCACTGTTCCGAAGCTGGAATCCAGGCACAATAACTTCAATTTAATAATAAATTATAATCCTCAGCTGCCACAAAGGACATAAATCCACTTTTTGTGCACCAGATCCCTTTGTATACTTTATACCTTGCAAAAGTATCAATGACAGCATAGCCTGTGCAGAGAGTAGAGCTGTGGAATGGACCAGCAGGCTCCACCCACTACATGCTGCCTGCAGAAAACTGCAGGAGGAGGTGGATACAAGACCAGTCACCCTGCACACTTGAGACAGCAGCAGTGACTGGTCTTTATTACAGAAAGCTCCTGCACAGATGTAAGTTTTCACACTGAATTACTGCACAGAGCTGGAAGAAATACACAAAACACACCAAGTTTCAAATAAATGCACATGACTCTTGTACAGGGGCGGATCCAGAGTCTAGTCTCGGGAGGGGCACTGCCAGAAAATAAGGTGTTGGTTACAGAACTGTATTTAAAGCGTAACACCCTCTGGGTGATCTCTGTACATTGCAAGGATTATAACAAACTTTGTTGCAGATTGCTACCTTTTGTTATTCTGAAAAAATCCCTGATTGTTCTTCTGTGCCTCTGTGCTGAGTGGGTCTAATGGGAGTGGTTTCATAATTATCTATTAGCTGTGCAGCTTCAGAGCACTAATGAGGAAATCTGCTGGGCCTGCATCCCTTTAGACGTGTTCCTATTGGAAGTATCTCACCAAAAATGACATTTTTGTCGCAGGGGATGCCTGAAATCTGACTTGTATCTTACGCAGACTTCTGGGAAAATCAGTGAGCCAATCACACAAGCAGGAAATTATGTTTCTGGTGTGTGGCCAGTATACATTCTGTGTACAGAACACCTCCAAGTAACCATATTGCGTTTTCAGAGAACTACAGATTGAAAAGGAAAGGTAATTTTTAATAATATTCAATTACAATATGATTTGTGCCGCAATTGTATACGCTATATTGTTTTTCTTTATTTGCTATTTCTTTTTCCCCACAAAAGTGGAATTACCCTTTAACGTATCATACAGTCCTTACCTTGTTTAGCCAGTTCTGGACTGGAAGGTTTTATCCCCCTTAATGATCAGGCCATTTTTTTGCGATTTGGCACTGCTCTACTTTAACAGACAATTGCGTGGTTGTTCGACTCTGTACCCTAATACATTTGATGTCCTTTTTCCCACAAATAGAACTTTCTTTTGGTGGTATTTGATCACCTCTGCGAAAATCAAATGTTTCATCATTTTAGGCCAATTTGTATTCTGCTACATATTTTTGGTAAAGAAAATCCCAATAAGCGTATATTGAATGGTTTGTGCAAAAGTTATCACGTCTACAAACTAGGGCAAAGATTTATGTCATTTTTTTTTCTAGTAATGGCGGCGATCAGCGATTTTTAGCGGGACTGTGACATTGCAGCAGACAGATCGGACACCTGACATTTTTTACACTTTTGGGGGGACCAATGACATTACTACAGTAATCAGTGCTAAAAATATGCACTGTTACTGTAATAATGCCATGGGCAGGGGAGGGGTTAACCCATGGGGCGATCAAAGGGTTAAGTGTGAGGCTAGGGGATGCTTTATAACTGTGGAGGGGGGGTGGGCTTGTAATATCAACACAGAGACCTGTGTTTCTAAATAGGAGGAACACAGGAGCTCTGCAGTGAATCCTGAGACAACAACAGACCTTTGAAAACATCACTGGATGTGACGAAATGCGTCAGAACGTGGAACGCACTACGTGACATACACTCGAGCGCAAGTCAGAATTACCTCCGCTCACCACTCTGCATGGTTGTACATTTATGTCACAGGAATTTTAACCCATTTTTGCCTACAATTGCTGTTTATTCTAATTGGAACCCTGCTTTTTATGGGAATAAAAACCCTTTAAAAACTTTATCATGCTATCTGGAGCTTTTTATCTCTTTTATCCATCCACTGTACGTTGATATATGGAGCGGTGAGGAGGAAATCATCACCTGCAAATCCAGGAGGCACCACAAGGGGACCTACAGTGGCCCTGAGGGCCTACAAGCGTGATTGGTCTCAATATCGTATGATATATGAGACCCATTACATCTGGTAAGTCACCCACCTTCTAACATACCACAGGATAAAGGAAACCAGCACCTGCACTTTTACTTGCAAAAGTTTTTTATTTTCAAAGTAAGAACAAAATACAAACAAGATCAGGTATCAGAATCATGGCATAGAGACCAAAAAATTACACATCCAGCACCCCCTTGTGGCACAGCAGGGTAATACAAATTCAAGTGCAGTACAGAAAAAAACCTGGATATCAAAAAAAAAAAAAAAGGAACAAATAATAAAGAAACAAACCCAGGGAGTATGTGAACATGGTCAGCGTCCAAAGATTCCCCTACATCAAACAAAACAGGTCATCAATCATGAGTGGAGTAACATCATTGCTCGCTGCGAACTGGCAAGAGAGGCGTCCCGAGAGACAGCAATAACAGAGTATTTCGGGCACCCAGGTGCAGGGCAACAAAGATACCTGAGAAAGCGACAAAAATAACAAACCAAAAGAGATACAGAAAGGGAAAGCAAGAGAAGAGGAGGAAAAGAAGGAAGAAGGAAGTAAAGATTTCAGGAGAAGAGAAAGAGAAAGGAGATGCTGGAGTGGAGGTTGAGAGGAGGTATGGAGAAAGGGAAGGGGGGCCCCCACCCAGTCGAGCAATATAACCCGAAAGACCGGAAGGAGTCCCCCCCCAATGATTGCTGCTAGGGAGACGGAGGGGTGAGAAACAGACACCAGGGCTCCCATATTGCATCAAAACCAGCCTGCTCATCCCGGAAAATGCTAACTATCTTCTCCTGGGACATGATCCAGGAGATCTTTTTGGCAGCTGCCACCAAGACCGATGGGGACTTCCGCACTCGCACCAGGGTAAGTTTCGCTCCCAACAACATAAAGTGTAACAGTTTCAAACTGGATTTTGGGCCTTTCACCAGGGCGCCATTAAGCAGCGCCACTTCCGGAACCTTGGGAATCGACAGCCCAGTAACTTTGCGTATCATGCTAAAATTTTTATTCTAGAAGCTGCGAATACGAGGACGCTCCCACCAAATATGAAATATGGAACCCTGGTGTCCACACCCCCGGAAACATAGGGAATCGGTTCCCGGGAACATCTTGGCTAAACGGGTAGGTACAAGATACCATCGAGTGACAATCTTAATGTTTGCTTCTATTAAAGACATGTTCAAAATACCTTTAAATGCCCTGCGGAAGACGGAGTTCCAGACACCTGGCTCCCACGACAGCTCGAGATCCCATTCCCACGAAAGTGCGTATTGGCGCTTCTCAGGCGAGTCGATCAATGCCCCATAGATTAGCGATATACCAAGCACCTGCACTTTTAAGAAAAGTCACAATAATTGTGGAAAATATCACTAAGCACCTTCACTTTATAATCCAGTTTTGAAGAAATGATTTTGCACTGAAGAAACAAAAAAATTTGAACTTTCACTGTCACTCGTTTATTTAATATCACGTGATGAACTTTTAAACATACATTTATTTATTTATTATATATTTGTATTATATGCAATTTATGTCACACCATTAATTCATATGTCACATTATTTATTTACAAATATCTTTAATTTTATTTACTAATATTCATCAAGTATTGGGATCACTTTATTTTTGTATATTGTTCGCACAGTATTTTGCACAATTTTGATAAACACCAGCACGCGCTGTAGATAGTCCAAAATAGGACCATTTTCTTTCATACAATTTTTTACTACTGCTGCTGCTGCTTTTACAACTTTCTATATTTTAATATTTAGTTTATTTTAAACACCAGGCGCTGGGAGTACATTTCTTTTAAGTGTTACTTCACATTCAAACAACGATCTGCTGCGTTTACAACTGCAGACCGTCGTCCACGCCCCGGACGACGTCACATCTGACGAAACCGGTTGGGCTGTACCGGACACCACGCTGAGCACGCCCCTCTAGACGCCGGCTTGTTACCTCCCCGCGGGACGCCGCAGGTTTTTTACTGTCTGCTTGTCTATATCATCTGAAATGTAAGTGTAATCTAATAAATGCTTTTTACTATATCATACTGGATTACGCTATGGTCTCTTTCAATTTTTCTCTTTCACGTGTATGGCATCACACATGATTGGAGCCCTATTTTGAGTACACTGCTTAATCCTCTGTACTGTGAAGCTTAAGTTGACAACGGGTGCATGGATCCATGTCTATATCCTTATGTTAGTGGAGGCAAGAGTCTGAGCTTTCTACCGAGTCTATTGTGGCCTGTCCATTAAGTTGGAGGCCCATTCATTCTGGTAAGCAGCCATCTTTTAGTACCTATCACGGGTGTTTTCCTCCTGCCTCACCATCTATTGGGATTCTGCCTTTGGATTACAGCTTGTCATCAATTATCCACTCTGGGACTCACATTTCCTATGGACTTTTTTTTACCTCTATGTCACTACACATGTGTTTATGAATTTTTATTAGCGCTACACTGTTTTGGTTATATCTCTGTTGGATTTCTATAGGTCCTGTGTTTAGCTGCTTTTATTACTTGTTTTATTACTTATTTTGGGAACATTTTCATCAATCGTTCCTATACATACTTAGCGCAGGGTTACCCCCTTGATATTATCGTCATTCTCTCTTCACAGGGAGCGACCACGGGTGCCAGGCACCAATCGTGGCTGCTGGTCCTGCGCCTCAGCTTCCCTGCTGGCAAGTGGGTGTGGGCGCCCCCCCCCCAGGATCGCTCCCGCAAACCGCTGTACAGGTACGGCGATTTGCGGGAACCTGCCGCCATATAAGTGTGACAGCTGGTCGGCAAGTGGTTAAATCAGTGTCACTGTTTTAAAGTGTTCCATGCATCCCCATGCTTGCATGCCATTTATTTGTATTCTGACACATGGATGTACTGTCCTGATATGACATGCAGGTGCGGGTCCATGAAAGCACCCTGCATGCACACCCGGAAGCATGACATATTGGGACACAGTGGCTGTGTGTCTCAGTAGAAATACATGGGATGCTGGCACAGGGATTTATGCAGCACTTTATGCTTCCTAAAGCCAGTAAATAACAGCCCTGCATGTTAGATTCATGTCTGCAGCACACCCTGTGTAAAGGAGGCTGAAAGATTATTTTCACTGTCACTCTATATCATCATTATCATCATGATAATCACACAATACAATGCTGTGGCTCAATGTCCCTGTACTGTGTGATTGCCTTGTTGACCCCCCCCCCCCCCCCTGCTCTGCCCCTGCTCTTGTATTCAGACAATATTTACTTATCCAGGAGATCAGCTATTGACTCCAAATGTGTTGATATTATTCTTAACTTTGTCATGTTTTTCTCTTTTTTGTTTTCTCGTTCAAAGTATTTTATTGGAGTTATGTACATACAATAGATGCAGCAGAAGTGCAAAAAGGATACAACAAAAATGTAAAGACGATAGAGTCCAAATATAGAGTGGGCAAATGGTATAAAAGATATAGAGAGAGTCAATGAGCGATAATGAAAAGTTAATAAGTATAACAAATAATGTAGAAGTGGAAGTAAATGGGGTTGCAATAATAGGAATAGCGTGTCTGTGTCCTCCCTATGGGTCACCCCTAATGGCTTCAAGCTGTGACCCAGAAGGAGAACAGGTAATGGGAACCTTCCACAAATAAAGGATCTTTGAAAAAGTTACATATCTTGACTAATAAAAGTATCTCATAGAACATATGAAGAATAGCCTAATATAGCATGGCACTTAGTCATCCAAGTGTTCAAAATAAACGGGGACTCAAATCTAGTAGAGAAAGTAAATTGTTGTATCGAAAGATTACTAGAAACCAAATAATAATAAAAAAATAAAAAGAAATAGAGGGAAGGAGAAGAAAACAGAAGGCAAGAATGCCAGAAAGGAAAAAGAGTTGAAGACAGAGAAAAGAAGTGGGAACATTTATCGGGAATAAGGAAAGGCAGAAGGAAACAATATAATAGGACGAGTAGGCTCTTTTTTGTTTTCTAACTCAAATGTCTTTGCTATTGAAAGCATGACTGATTTTAATGGAGCAAGAACAAGTTTAAAGGAGAAGTACAGCTAAAGCTCGTTTGGCTGTACTTCTCCTGTGGATCACAGGAGTGCAGTTAATTTTGCACTCGTGTGACCTGTTTTTAGAAGACAGCGGGCTAAAACCTGCTGTTGGCTAACATCACAGAGCCACTTCAGTCTGTGTAAAGGACTTAGAGGTAGGTGTATCGCCAGCCTGCCTATAGACCCACACAGAGCATCTGAACAAGTCGCCTAAAAAACTGGCAGGTGGACCTGATCGGAAAGCCAGTGCGAAAAAGGGCCTAAAAAATCTTAAAAAGAGGAAAGGGTACATGCTTGCCTGGGAGAGGGACCTCAAACGTGAAGAGGAACTGGAGTCTTGGTCATCTAGACTTCAAGTTTCCTATAAAGGTATTCTAAAATTTTCTCTGGTAGAAGCCAGTCTTAAAGTGTTGACCAGATGGTACCTAGTTCCTACTCGCCTGCCCAGGATGTACAATGCAGCTTACTGCAGAGTGCTTCCAGGACTGTAAGTTGCTTGATTCCATGCTTCATATCTGGTGCCCCAAAATTAAGACTTTTTGGAATAGGGTTTTTTTAATGCCCTGAAAAGTAACGGGCTTTCTATTAAACAACAACCTCCCCTAGCATTACTTTGTTACTTAGTTTGTTACCCAACACTTAATTTTCCTGATATGTGCCTGCTGTACCGTGTACTTGTATGAGAAGGTATCCTCTTCTCTTTGTATTACTTCCTTTGTGTGATCCTGTCATCCCCCCTGCTTTCCTATTAAAAGCTGACCACACTAAGCAGGGAAGCTATGCTGTGTACTCTCCTCCAATGATCAGACATGCTCCCCCCCTTCCCCCCTGCACAGCCATTTACTGGCAAGCTTAGTGTGCTGCTGCTTCTCCTCTCCCAGCTTATATGCAGCTGGGAACAGAGGGAATGTGATCATTTATAATATTTGTTTATTATTTATATGAAAATGTTTTGCCTTTCATCTCTATTTTAGACCCGGTTCACACTACTGCGTGTGCCGGGTTCGCATGTCATGTCGGAGCGCACTGCTCCGACATGACAAGCGATCAGCTGTGCGGTGCGAGTTTAGCCATACAGTTTGTATGGCTAAATTCGCACCGCACCCGCAGCAAAGACGCACAGGAGGCATTTTTGCTGCCGCATCAGGATCGGATCGCACAGCGGTTCACACTTGTGCGATCCGATCCTGTGCGAACTGCACGATCGCACTGTGATATGCGATCAAACTGGGGGTGTCGTTAAGATTACATTGACACCCCCAGCGGATCGCATATGGCAGTGTGAACTGCCGGGGGTGCGTGTGCGATGCGGGAACAGGCTGCGAATTCGCAGCCTTCCCGCATCGCAATAGTGTGAACCGAGCCTTAAACTGAATGGGTTGTTTTTACAAGGTGATCATTTTTAATCACTTTAATGACCTGCTATTTGGGTGGCCATGCCCACTGAAAAATCAGGTTTGCTTTATTCTGCTGGTGGCAAAAAATCACGGTAGGAGGAGCCTGGAAGAAATCCTCAGTGTCCTTTAAACGACTGAAGCATAAAAGTTCTTGGATCATGATCTCTGAAAAGGTTGCTAGTATTATTAATGACCGAAGCAATCTGTTTGAACAAACCAGGGAAACTTGGGTGACATACATTCCTGTCCTTGACATCCAGTACTGTACAACTCCCAGGCTCCTCTTCTCCTTCCTCACCTTCCTACCCAACCTAGGTCCCTCTGTGTCGTCCCCCCCACCCTTTTTACCTGACTTTTCCTTTATCCCCCCCTTCTCTTTATCTACCTTTTTGGACTCCTAGTCGTCCTTATTCAGTGTTTACTGTTTTACCTTTATTAATGTGATTGTTGGTGAATAATGGAATTCTATACTGCATAAAAGTGTATTGAGAATGTTCTGTTCTGTGGCGTATTCAGTTGCAAAAGACTCCATTAATCTCTTTAATATATATTTCATTTGTTTATGCTTTTGGGTATCCAATCTATGACTCTTATACCACTGTCTTTGTTTTTTAATTATATTTCTTTGTTTTGGATGCCTGTTTTATGTAATAGTTAAAAGACTGCCATATTGTCACTATACTGATGTCCTTTGTAGTGAAGTTAATACAAATCTTTTGAACGTAAAAAGGGAGGGTATGCAAACATCCTGCCCTGTATCTCTGTAAAGGTTCTAATTTATACAGGTCATGGTATATCTAGTAGTAGTCAGTCACATTCAACTGAACCTGTTCTGTAATGTTGACGACATTTTGTAGCTTATCCATCCCACTCCATGTGTCAGGAAAATACCCCAGCATTTATATCCACACAGGTAACTCCAACACCTTAATCCAAACACTATGGAATGGCAGATGTTATTGTCTAAAAACTGGATGTAAGATGTAAAAGTTTTGGAACCCCCCTGTTCTAGTTTTGTAGTCCCTTTCTTGATTTCATAAAGGCTTCATAGGTGGTAATTCTTCAATGACATGCCTGAATGTGTAAATTATTGTCAAAACACAGAAGTAGAGATATTAAAATGGCATTATTTGAGGAAAACAGATGGTGTTGAAGGCCCCTTACCCTGTTAAAAGAGAAGTATGGCCAAAGCTTTTTCAGTCATACTTCTCATCTGGGTCACAGGAGTGTAACCACTAGTGCTCTCCTTTGATCCAGAATCAGGCGACAGTGGGCTAAAGTCTGCTGACGACTGACATCATAGAGGCTTTGGAAGGATTCCAACAATAATAACAGGATCTACTCAGATGCCTGACTGGCAATTGGCTCAGCCTCTCAGTGCCCTGCTGAGAGCCTGAGCTAGGCGCTACCCCTCCCCAGCCCAGAGTTTCAGTAAGCATCGAAGGGGCAGAGCGGAGAGCGCTGACTGACAGTCAGTGCTCTCTGCTCAGAGCAGACCAAGAACTGTGCAATCAGTGGTCATGTAATTGCTCAGTTCTTGGGCTTAGAGCCAGCAGGAAACAGCTGCAGTATCAGACCGAGACCGATGCTGCAGCATGAAGGTAAATATGTTTGTTTTTTTTGTTTTTTTTTACGGTCCCGCACTCCTCTAAATGATGGTTGTTCCAGTTTAACATAGATGGCCTCTTTCACACCTCTGTCTTCCACATTTAAAGAAGAATTCCAGGGTGTTTTTAATTGTTACATTACTCTTGTAACTATCCTTGTAGAAGTTGTAAATCACTGTAGTAGATACCACTACACCTGTGATCTCCACTAGCTTCTGGGTCCCATTCAGAGATGGAGTGTAGAGGTGGGGCAGTGACATTATTCCTTTCACCTTGTCTAATCAGAGAATGCTTTGCATTCATTAACCGGTTGCCGACCGCCGCAAGTACATATACTGCGGCGGTTAGCCCCGGCCAGGCAAAGTGACGTACCGGTACGTCACTAGCCTGTCACTTGCTTGTGAGCCAATTCCCGGCTCGTTCCCTGGGAAGTCCATGCGTGTGACCGGCGGACCCGATGTCCGCCGGTCACTCGCGATCGTTCGCCGTGAAGGGAGAAAGGCAGGCGGCTGATGTAAACAAGCCGCCTGTCATTCTCCCCTGTGTAGGAATGGTGTTCATACGGTTCTACTATGTAGGACCGTTGATCACTGTTCCTACACCAGTAGCCATGTCCAATCACAGTAAGAAGCACGCCCCTAGGGACACACTTAACCCCTCCTTCCCCAATAAAGTTAACCCCTTCCCTGCCAGTGTCATTTTGCAGTAACAGTGCATATGTATAGCACTGATTACTGCAGTAATGTCACTGGTAACCCCAAAAGTGTCAAAAATGTCAGTCAAGGGTCCGATCTGTCCGCCGCAATGTCACAGATCACCGCCATTACACGTAAAATAAAAACCACCAAAAATGACAGAAATCTTTCCCTTAGTTAGTAAACGCAATAACTTTTGTGCAAACCAATCAAAATACGCTTTTTGCAATTTTTTTTTACCAAACATATGTAGCAGAAAACAAATTGGCCAAAAATGTTCAAAAATTTTGATTTTTAAATTTTTTGGGGGGAATTTCATATAAAAAAATGTGAAAAATATTGTTATTTTTGCAAAATTGACACTATTTTTTTGTTTATAGCGCAAAAAGTAAAAATCGCACAGGTGATCAAATACCACCAAAAGAAAGCTCTGTTTGTGGGAAAAAAAGGACGTCAAATTAGTTTAGGTACAGCGTCGCATGACCGCGCAATTGTCCGTTAAAGTCACACAGTGCCGAATCGCAAAAAAGGCCCTGGTCGGAATGGGGGTAAAATCTTCGGGGCTTAAGTGGTTAAGAAAATGCAAAGCATTCTCTGTTTGGTGCCCTTTCAGATGCTCTACAAGGGACCCAGAAGAAAGTGGAGATAACTGGAGTAGCGGTTCCTACCTTAGTGATTTTCAGCTTCTAAAGGGATCCCACAGGTATGGTATATGCATAGTTACATTGGTCCAAGCTGAATCAATGTAACTATGTAAAATTGTGTCCTACCTGGAATGTCTATTTAATGTAAAATGGATATAGGTGAAAATAGGTATCTTCCTGACACTTATTAGACCTGAAGAAGTGGCTTGGATAAGCTAGAAAGCATCTTCAGCATTACAGAATAAGTCTAGTTGGATGTAGCTACTAATAGATATCCTGGTATGTAATTTTTGACTTTGCCACTAGATGTCCTGATATTCAAACAAGTTATATACAACCTAAACACGTGCCACCTACACAACACACATCAAGGCTCTACAAGGACCTTGTTCTCTTTATTTTATGTCTGTTTGGGGAAATCTCAGTAAAAAAGTGATTTCAACTGTGTGATGTTTAATTAACCCTGATGATCATCTACACTTTCTCTCTACCACTGAGCCCCAGTAAAGCTACCATGGCATTATTATGCTTAAATTGATACTAAAGTCTCATTTTTTTTCTTTTTGTTAAAAAATAACAAACATGTTATACCTACCTGCTCTGTGAAGTGCTTTTCGGGTCCATCTTTGTCTAGGGCAGTGGTTCTTAACCTGGGTTCGATCGAACCCCAGGGGTTCGGTGGGTCAGTCTCGAGGGTTCGGCACACCCTCCGCTAGTACCACTTCACTGTTAGGGACTATTTCTCCAGTTTCGGGCATGTCCTTCTGCTCCCGCTCCGCGCCGTCATCATGGAAATACATAACATCCAGTGGCGTAGCGTGGGGGGTGCAGGGGGGGTCGGCCGCACCGGGCGCAACATCTGGGGCGCATCCGCTCCGCAGTGTTATGTCACTCTGTCATGATAGGCTGGCCGCCGCCTGCTGAGTCTGCTTGCACTCGCAGCTCTCTCTGCCCCTGGCTCACTCTCACTGCTGGCTGTGCAGCTCGGCTCCCGGCCGAATCTGATCCAGCCGGAGCCAGCGTCACCCACTGTGGAGTGGTGGGGGGGGGGAGACAGGCCAGGCCTGCGGTGCGGAGAAGGACTGTCTGGGGGAGGGACTAACCTGTGCAGCGGCCGCCCAGCGCAGCGCAGGAGAGAACCACCAGGCCAGGCAGCCGCAGCAACAGAAGAAGCCGGCAGGTGAGAGGCCAGAGAGCCAGTGGTGACAGTGGTGCTGCAGCCTGCAGGAGGAAAGCCTAGCCTGTGATCGGGAGTCGGGACACAGGTGAAAAAAAGGTAGGACTGGAGTAGTACTGGCTGTACTAGTCTAGTGACTGACTGTCTGACTGACTGTGTGAGAACACTGAGAAGACTATGTAAAGAGAAGACTATGTAAAGGGGACCTATTTTATGGGGAACCTGGCCTGCTGTAAGGGGGGAGATCTAAATGGGGGACAGGACCTCACCCTGGCCTGCTGTAAGGGGGGATCTATATGGGGGACATGATCCCACATATAGATCCCCCCTTACAGTAGGCCAGAGTGAGGTGAGGTCCCCCATATAGATCCCCCCCTACAGCAGGCCAGGGTGAGGTTAGGTCACTCTGGGGTCCCCCATATAGATCCCCCCTTACAGTAGGCCAGGGTGAGGTGAGGTCCCCCATATAGATCCCCCCTACAGCAGGCCATGGTGAGGTTTGGTCACTCTGGGGTCCCCCATATATATCCCCCCCTACAGCAGGCCAGGGTCCGGACCTCACCTAACCCTGTCCTGCTGTAAGGGGGGAGATCTATATGGGGGACGGGACCTCACCTCACCCTGGCCTGCTGTAAGGGGGATCTATATGGGGGACCTGGGATCTATATGGGGGACCTCACCCTGGCCTGCTGTAAGGGGGGATCTATATGGGGGACCAGGTCCCCCAGATGCCCCCTTACAGCAGGCCAGGTTGAGGTGAGGACCCGTCCCCCATATAGATCTCCCCCCTTACAGCAGGCCAGGGTGAGGTGAGGTCCCGCCCCCCATATAGATCCCCCCTTACAGCAGGCCAGGGTGAGGAGAGGTCCCCCATATAGATCCCCCTTACAGCAGGCCAGGGTGAGGAGAGGTCCGAGGTCTCCCATATATATCCCCCCTTACAGCAGGCCAGGGTGAGGAGAGGTCCCCCATATAGATCCCCCTTACAGCAGGCCAGGGTGAGGAGAAGTCTCGTCCCCCATATAGATCTCCCCCTTACAGCAGGTCAGGGTGAGGTGAGGTCCGGGGTCCCCCATATAGATCCCCCTCACCCTGGCCTACTGTAAAGGGGGTGATCTATATGGGGGACGGGACCTCACCCTGGCCTGCTGTAGGGGGGATGCTGGACATAAAAACAAAGAAAAGGAACAACAGACTTTGTTGCGAAAATTACATGAGAGTGGCACTTGCCAAGATAAAGCCGCGCATTTCTGAACTGGTCTCTGAAAGACAACAGCAGAAGTCACACTAATTTGCAGTAAATATTCATTATTATGTTTTTGTTTTTGTGTCAAAATCATGTTTTAATGGTTTTGTTCTTTGTTCTTAATGGTTTTGTTCATTTTGTGCACCCATGTATAAATATATACCTAAAATAATATATACCTATGTTTTGAATTCGAAAAAATCATATTTTATTTTTCCAATTAAGAAGGGTTCGGTGAATGCGCATATGAAACTGGTGGGGTTCAGTACCTCCAACAAGGTTAAGAACCACTGGTCTAGGGTGACCACTGACCAGACATCCCCGGTTACCGGGGACAGTCTCCGGATTGAGGACACCGTCTCCGGCTAGGAATCTGTCCCTGGTTTTGTGCCCGGTTTGCAGGGCCAATGCACCATGAACTGGGGTAGGAGGTCGCCCAGGGCCGGCAGTACCATAGGTTCCACTTGGGCTATAGTTGGGCTGCCTCCGGAGGGGAAGGGGGGGAGCGAGCGCCGCCTAATTACAAAAAGCAAAAAGTTCTTCAAAAGTTCTTCTGCTTAGTGCTTACCAGGCGCAGGAACTGTCATACGAAGTCCCGCCTCCCGGACCGGCTCCTACCTATGATAGACAGCACACTGGTAACATCTATCATAGCAGCCGTTCCAGGAGGCAGAACTTCGTATGAAAGCGCCCGCACCGGGTAAGCAGAAGAACTTTGCTTTTTGTAATTAGTCGGTGCTCTAATCCCCATGCACTGGTCACTCTGCATTGGATGGGGGCACTGGTCACTCTGCATTGGATGGGGGTACTGATCACTCTGCATTGGATGGGGGCACTGATCACTCTGCATTAGATGGGGGCACTGGTCACTCTGCATTGGATGGGGGCACGGGTCACTTTGCATTGGATCAACAACCATTACATCAGAAGTCAGTGACCCCTCTTAAAGGCTCCCATTAGCTCACAGTCCCCTTATATCAGTGCCCCCACCCCCTTCCATAGAGACCTACAGAGATCAGAGAGACCCCCCCCCCTTATACCAGCGCCCCCTGCCCTCTTTAACACATCCATTCAGATTGCCTTACCAGAGGGACCCAGGAGCTACTGCAACCAAGGAGGGACGTGTTAGAGCCAAGCTGGAGTGGGGAGCTGGAATGTGGACGACAGTGGCAGTGGGGATGGGAAAGGCACTGGGCGGGGGAAACAGAAAGATCCAGCCGACAGGAATCTCATTGAGTGGAGCGCAGTTCCGGAACTTGGTCTGGCACTAGCTCCATCCCCAGGACATATTTACTGGATGGATGGATTGATGGATGGGACTGGATGTATGTTGTGTCCGAATCACAGGTGGACAGAGACCCGGGCACAAGTATCTAAACCTGAACTGTCCGGGGCAATAGCGGAAAGGTGGCAACCCTATTCAGGGACAAAGCCAGGAACAGACTTGTGTGCGGGGATAGTGTCCTCTGTCCGGGGACTGTCCCTGTAAACTGGGAACATCTATTCAGTAAACTTTTGCATTGGAGATCATGTCCCCTCTCTTCTTTCTATTGGAATTGGTGGATGATTGAGAGTCCCCCGTGACACCTCTCCTTGGAATTACACAGATACAAGAAGTGACTCACCCGATTAGTGGAATATATATATATATATATATATATATATATATATATATATACACACACACACAGTATATATATTTGTGTATATATTTATATACAGTATCTCACAAAAGTGAGTATACCCCTCACATTTTTGTAAAAATTTTATTACATCTTTTCATGTAACAACACTGAAGAAATTACACTTTACTACAATGTAAAGTAGTGAGTGTAAAGCTTTTATAACAGTGTAAATTTGCTGTCCCCTCAAAGTAACTCAACACACAGCCAATAATGTCTAAACCATTGGCAACAAAAGTGAGTACACCCCTAAGTGAAAATGTCCAAATTAGGCCCAATTAGCCCATTTTCCCTCCCCGGTGTCATGTGACTCGTTAGTGTTACAAGGTCTCAGGTGTGAATGGGGAGCAGGTGTGTTAAATTTGGTTTTATCGCTCTCACTCTCTCATACCGGTCACTGGAAGCTCAACATGGCACCACATGGCAAAGAACTCTCTGAGGAGCTGAAAAAAAGAATTATTGCTCTACATAAAGATGGCCTAGGCTAAGGGAAGACTGCCATGACCCTGAAACTGAGCTGCAGCATGGTGGCCAAGACCATACACCGGTTTAACAGGACAGGTTTCACTCAGAACAGATCTTACCATGGTCAACCAAAGAAGTTGAGTGCACGGGCTCAGCATCATATCCAGAGGTTGTCTTCGGAAAATAAATGTATGAGTGCTTCAAGCATTGCTGCAGAGGTTGAAGGGGTGGGGGGGGGGGGGGGGGGTCAGCCTGTTTGTGCTCAGACCTTGCGCCGTACACTGCATCAAATTCTTCTGTATGGCTGTTGACCCAGAAGGAAGCCTTTTCTAAAGATTATGAACAAGAAAGCCCACAGTTTGCTGAAGACAAGCAGACTAAGGACATGGATTACTATAACCATGTCCTGTGGGTCTGATGAGACCAAGATAAACTTATTTGGTTCCGATGGTGTCAAGCGCGTGTGGCGGCAACCAGGTGAAGCGTACAAAGACAAGTGTGTGTTGCCTACAGTCAAGCATGGTGGTGGGAGTGTCATGGTCTGGTGCTGCATAAGTGCTGCCGACACTGGGGAGCTACAGTTCATTGAGGGAACCATGAATGCCAACATGTACTGTGACATACTGAAGCAGAACCTGATCCCCTCCCTTTGGAGACTGGGCCGCAGGGCAGTATTCCAACATGATAAGGACCCCAAACACACCTCCAAGATGACCACTGCCTTGCTAAAGAAGCGGAGGGTAAAGGTGAAGGAATGGCCAAGCATGTCTCAGGACCTAAACCCCATTGAGCATCTGTGGGGCGTCCTCAAACCGAAGGTGAAGGAGTGCAAGGTCTCTAACATCCACCAGCTCCGTGATGTCATCATGGAGGAGTGGAAGAGGACTCCAGTAGCAACCTGTGAAGCTCTGGTGAACTCCATGCCCAAGAGGGTAAAGGCAGTGCTGGAAAATAATGGTGGCCACACAAAATATTGACACTTTGGGCCCAATTTGGACATTTTCAGTTAGGGGTATACTCACTTTTGTTGCCAGCCGTTTAGACATTAATGGCTATGTTTTAAGTTTTTAGAAGGGACAGCAAATTTACACTATTATACAAAATGTACACTCACTACTTTACATTGTAGCGGAAAGTGTCATTTCTTCAGCGTTATCACATGAAAAGATATAATACAATATTTACAAAATTGTGAGCGGTGTACTCATTTTTGGGAGATACTGTATATATATATATATATATATATATATATATATATATATATATATATATATATATATATAAAGGATCAACCCAAATCTTAACAGAAATCCCACTCATTAAGAACCCAAAAATTCAGACTTTTAAATGTACGCTGAAATTCATTGTAATGTTTCAGGGAGTGTTGGATTCCTTGGCTTAGCTGCTGCGCGGTCTTGCCCCTGCCCTGGCTGCCACGTCTCTGGCCTGGCTAGCAGGCACAGCCCTGCATTAAAGTAGTTCAGCCAAAAAACTAACTATAAATCTACCGGCAGCCACATTCTAAAACAAATCTATCTAACCCTGTAAAGCAAAAATCGCTATACATACCTTTTCTGAAGCCAATCCGGTCAGGTCTCCAGCAGCGGATGCTATGTGCAGGAGACAGCCAACAACAGCTGGGAAATGCCAGGGAAGTGACGTTACCCATAGAGTTACTTTGAGGCTTCCATTGTTGGCTGCCTCTCCTGCACATGCGCAGGAGTGACGTTATTGTGGCTCAGGCCACTCAGACCACCAGAGCCCACGAACTTGAAAGAAAGACTGGGGAAGATTTTAGCCCTCTCATCGGTGACAATGTGCCACTGGAGGGCTTTTTTATAAGGTAAGTATTTCATAATGTACTAGTATGGGATGCATACTAGCACATTATGCAAATGCCTTACAGGTTTTTTTTAAACTTCTTCTGTTTACTACTGCTTTAAGCTTTGGTAGGCCTATAGTTGATTGTACAGAGATAGTATTGTGAGATTGTAATGTGTATGATGAGACTAAATCTTACATCATAAAGCCTTGGTTTCTAAAGCAACATCTCACTCTTTGTGATTTCACATGTTCATTCAACCCTTAAACCTTTATAGGGCTGGACTATGAAAACAGGAACAAGGACAGCTTGGGTGATTCACATGGTAACCACATTCCAGTTCTCTTTTTTTTTTTTTCACAGCCCAGAAACGACAGATATTTTACCATGTGCTTAAAAAAACAAAACACGTTCCTTTCCTCTTTAGGAGAAGCTTTTAGGCCCTACAATGCAGGGAAATAATCTAGGATAACATTTGATATTCCTGATCACGATGCCTTAATGCATAGTTTGAGGAACCCTGCCTATTAGACTTAAGATCTGGCATGAAGGAAAATAACAGTATTGCTTAGAGTACATTCAGGTGAATCATGCCTTGCAAAGCCGGCCACAGGTGCAATATTCTCTCCAGCAACCATAGTCTGCGTTGATGGTGAAATCCAGCAGGAAGGGTGGGGGGGGGGGTGAAATCCAGCCAGGAGAACACACAGTGGTTATTGCTAGCAGCAAGAACAGCTGACAGTAATCGCATGAAAAATCCGACAAGCTTGTTGCTGTTACCATACATGGTTTAAATCTCAGGCCGATCCCAGCTGAACCATTTATGGCCAGTTTTAGATTTATAATCTGGTATAAAATAATGACATTTAATTGTTCCTGGTTTCAATTACAGTACTGCTGATAGCAGTGGCATATATAGGGGGGTCCAACCTAAGCCTCCAGAGTGTCTGTCCATGGTGCAGGCTAGTGGCCACTTTAAGGGGAGGGAGCTAAACAACTTGGACAATTTTATGGCTGCTTACTCTGCCTACCTTGGGCATGGATGGACAAATTGGCTGGGAGAGGAGGAACCATGTTTGGACGCATAGATGCTCAGACTTTTGGTCCTACCCCTGGACACAGGACAGGCCATATGGAAAGCTGCTGTACAGGAAGAGAAGTAGAGAGAGACATTGGTTGAGCTGAGCTGTGTTGTGCAGGAAGGGTAAACGCAATGAAGAGTGGACTATGTATGACATGCTCCTGACCACTACACTCTGCACACTGGGTTGTATGTGATTTACTCCTGACCACTGCACCCTCTACCTTGGGCTTTATATGACATACTCCTGACCTCTGCACAGTGTTAATACTGGCATCAAATTTTGATTTAGCTTTAGTTATAGTCTTTTAACTATAATGCCATTTTAGTTTTAGTCCAATTTTAGTCATCTGCAATTGTTTTAGATTTAGTGGTATTTTAGTCGGCTAAAATCTCCAGTACATTTTAGCAGAACAAAATCATTTTAGTCAACTAAAATCGAATGTGTTTAGTTAAATTTGAATGCATTATTTAGGCATTTCTATAGAATTTCCAAACTCAATATATATACTCCTGGAGTAAAAAAAATCTAATATCATGTTAATATTTATGGTATTAAGGATTGAACAAACTCACAGATACAGATTAGTCATTCTTGACGGTCTGAAGAAGCCTGTAATGCTGCACAGTGCTCTGGATGGTGGTTGCAATACTACACAGTGCTCTAGATGGTGGTCAGACAGAGGGGAGGCCAGTAATTGTAATGCACCCACTCACAGCTCTCTCTGCTCTTAACGGTCATTTTCGGGAGTGGGACTCTTGTTGGGTGGCCTGCAATGCACATTGCTGCTCTGGATGGTCGTCTGAAGACTCAGAGGCCTGTAATGCTGGCTGCACTGCCTGCTAACTGCTGCTAAGGGAAGCATGCTACGGAGTTGAGTTGCTTCCATGCTGGGAGCGCAATGCAGATGGAACACCTTGCTTTGTGCACTGATCCAAATCATTTGGTGAAGGGGGAATTATGGTTCAGGGTTGTTTTTCAGGGGTTGGGCTTGGCCCCTTAGTTCCAGTGAAGGGAACTTTTAATGCGTCAGCAATCCAAGACATTTTGGACAATTTCATGCTCCCAATTTTGTGGGAACAGTTCCAACATGACAGCTCACCAGTGCACAAAGCAAGATCCATAAAGACATGAATGAGGGAGTTTGGGGTGGAGGAACTTGACTGGCCTTAACCTGATAGAACACCTTTGGGATCAATTAGAGTGAAGACTGCAAGCCAGGCCTTCTCTCCAACATCAGTATGACCTTACGAACAGTCTTCTGGAAGAATGGTCAAACTTTCCCATAGACACACTCCTAAACCTTGTGGACAGCCTTCCCAGAAGAGTTGAAGTTGTTATAGCTACAAAGAGAGGGCCAACTCAGTATTGAACCCTAAGGACTTAAGCCCCGTACACACGCATCGATAATGGGCCGTGAATTTTTGGCCAATGTCCGATCGGCCGATTTTCAGCTTGTTAGTATGATGCTTCCGACAACCGACTCCGACTTTTCGGCCGAAAAAATCTGGTGTGCGGGCTATAAAATTGTTGTTGGCTGTCAACACAACGGCCGATTTTCCGGCAGTCAGTACAGATTTCGGCAGACAAAAATCTGATGAGCAAGACTGGGCATGCTCAGAGAAGAAAAAACACACGGAAAGTAAACCAGCACATGACATCACTTCTGAAGTAGATTTTTCTTGGCCGAGAAAATTTGTGTGCAGTCTAGACGAGCACATTCCAACCAACACAACAACACTGGACAAAAGTCAGACAGTCGGTCGGCCGATAATCGTTGCGTGTGTACGAGGCATAAAACTGGGATGCCATTAAAGTTCATGTGGTTGTAAAGGCAGACGTCCCAATACTTTTGACAATATAGTGTATTTGTAGGTGAAAGGACCTTGCCATATGCGACTGTGTACACAGTGTGTAAGCTCACATTTTAAGCCCCTGCCACACCCATAATCCACAGGGGTATACTGCATGCACCACCTGATTATTCCTCAGATGCCCAAGTCTGAACCCCCCAGGAAAAAAAAGATCTCTACAACCCTGGCTTTGAGCCCATTTAGAGAAATGCTGCCTGTTCAGACTCATAGTGGTTGACTTACTAAAACTGGAGAGTTCAACATCTGGTGTAGCTTTGCATAGAAACCAATCAGCTTCCAGGCTTTATTGTGCAAGCCTTATTGACAAGCTGAGGTTAGAAGCTGATTGGCTATCCTGCACAGCTGCACCACATTTTGCACTCTCCACTTTTAGTAAATCAACCTCATAGTCTAACTTTGGAAGTTTCTACCCAAAAAGAAACAATCTAATATACTGTAGGTTGTAATGAGGCAAATCCATGTACATGAAGGCTTCTAGTCTAATGAGAGGAATCCTGACCACTGGGTCTTATCATCTGATATAAACTAACTAAATGTACCGGCTTTTTATGACAAAGCCAGAAAGCTTATAAATGGAATAATGACCTGATGAGAAAAGACATCCTGAAGGACTGGAGATAACTTCACAAGTGACAGCTGGAGCAGCTGCTGGTCTTTGCATTATAAAGGCTTGGTTACTATGGAAACACATCTCTAGCTCAATGTAACATCCCTGATTACCTTAGTGGCCTCTTTGACCATATAATCTGTTAAAGGGGGACTATACCATACATCATTTCCATGAACTGGTTATTGTAGAAAGTTTTCAATAACATTTCTGAAAAGTTTCAGGTTTATCAGAACTGGAGGTGTTTAGAATGAACCTGGTACAGTGAGAAGCAATATTTACCAACCTTTAATCAACTTTCTGCCTAGCAACGCCATGGAAGAAAATACCACCAACTGTCATTTTATTGGCCTTCTTCCTTTACCCCCAAGCAGCTAACAAAAACAGTTGCATACATTTAAAATATCTAAAATTGCGTGAGCACATGGAAACTTTGAGGCTCGGTTCACATATATGCGATGCGGGAAGGCTGCGAATTCGCAGCCTTTTCCCGCATCGCACACGCACCCCCGGCAGTTCACACTGCCATATGCGATACGCTGGGGGTGTCAATGTAATCTTAACGACACCCCCAGTTTGATCGCATATCGCAGTGCGATCGTGCAGTTCGCACAGGATCGGATCGCACAAGTGTGAACCGCTGTGCGATCCGATCCTGATGCGGCTGCAAAAATGCCTCCTGTGCGTGTTTGCTGCGGGAGCGATGCGAATTTAGCCATACAGTTTGTATGGCTAAACTCGCACCGCACAGCTGATCGCATGTAATGTCGGAGCAGTGCGCTCCGACATTACATGCGAACCCCGCACACGCACAAGTGTGAACCGGGGCTGACATTCTGATTTGTAAATGCTGTTAGCAGCTCTTCTTAGAAAATATTTTTTTCGTATTTTGGGAACTAGATGAGTGTTTGGGTTTGCTAATCTAATTTTGGATGGGGAGGGAAAGGGTTAAAGCGGAGTTCCACCCAAAAGTGGAACTTCCGCTTTAGGTATTCTAACCCCCTGACATGCCACATTTGGCATGTCATTTTTTTTGGGGGGGGGGGAGCGGGTATCTAGTTTTGACAGGTACCCGCTCCCACTTCCGCTCGGAGCGCCGCGGCGCCCTGAACGGAAGTTCTACTCTCCCCCTCCCTCCCTGCAATCTTCTGGGACATGTCAGAGGTCCCAGAAGATTGCCAGCCAATCAAGACGCGCAGCGCGATTCGCGCATGCGCAGTGGGTACCCGGCTGTGAAGCCGCAAACTGTCACAGCCGGGTGCCCACAGCAGTGATGCCGGCGCCGAGGGAGAGGATCGAGGCTTTGGGCGGCCGCATCGCTGGACTGTTGGACAGGTGAGTGAAATGGCTGGAAATCCTCTTTTTTTTTTTTTTTTATTGCGTTCTTTGGCCACTTTGGGGAAATTTCTAACACAGCCAGTAATAAATTAATGAAGGATGTAATCTTCTTGCCGCTATTAACCATTCAATACTGGGCACTTTTACCCCCTTCCTGCCCAGGCCAATATTCAGTGCTGTCGCACTTTGAATTACAATTGCACGGTCATGCAACATTGAACCCGTGTGAATTTTTTATCTTTTTTTTCACACAAATAGAGCCTTCTTTTGGTGGTATTTAATCACCACTGAAACTTTTTTATGTTTTTTTTAAATAAAACGAAAAAAGACTAAAATTAAAAAAAAAAACAAAAAAAAAAAAAAAACTTTTTCCTTGTTTCTTTTATAACATTTTGCAAATAATATTTTTTAATGAATTTAGGCCAAAATGTATTCTGCTACATTTCTTTGGTGAAAATAACTCAAATCAGTGTTTATGATTTAGTGTGTAGGAAAGTTTTAGAGTCCACAAGAGATGGTATATACAGGTATATATCTGAAAATTGATAAATCCGCATGTACTGACAGCCTCATTTCTTGAGGCCAGAAAATGCCAGAACAGTACAAAAATCCCCCAAATGACCTTTTGGAAAGTAGACAGTTCAATGTATTCATTTAGTACGGTAAGAGGCATGGTGAGTTTTTTGAAGTTGTAATTTTTTGTCACTTTTTTTTTTTTAAATAAAGAAATTAAAACAAATTGTTTTTTTGAAATGTGTTTTTTTTTTTTTTTTCAAAATATACTGTATCCAGTGCAGTACAGTATAATTATATAATTGGTGTGGCGGTGATCAGGGTGGTCACGCTGACTAGTGACTGTATGTTAAAAGTTTTTTTCCAACTTTTTTTTACAATTTGTTTAACCCTCTGTGGCCTCTGCAATACAGTGCTACATACGAACATTGTACTACTCCAATGACAAATTGCGCAGCACCACGGCCCATTCATATGATGTCTACCCGAAATAATGAAGGTCATGCCCAGCCATCATTTGACTATAGGCTGGGCAGGAAGTGGGTAAAAGTGTTTTTGTGGCCTTGTTAGTGAGATCTCTCTCTACTTCCCATTCTGGTGACAATGCTTTCACTGGGCCTAAACCAAAACATATAAAATCAGGAATTGCTTGTTTATTGTGTGCCATGATGACATACCAGGAGAGGGGATAAAAGTTTAGCCTTGGTTTACACTGCTGCAATCTGATTTTCATCCAACTTTCAGTGCCATAATGTAGTACAACTTAGGTGAAATTTGGATGCTGCTTTGAAATAGCTTGCATACTCTAGGGCAGCCTTTTTCAAGCAGGATTCCCAGGCACCTTGAGGTTTCTTCAGGGGTGCCTTGGCAAAATACCTGAATATTGTATACAAGGTTTAAAAAGGGCTTGGGTATAGGAAGAAAAGGTGTTGTTAGGGTTAACAGGACAGTTGGCTGGTTGAGGGGCATGGCCAGGGTTGGGAGAAGCATGGGGATGAGCTTTTGGTGACCTGAAGGAAGGGGTGTCAATCGGAGGTCAGACAAGCAGGGAACAGCTTCCCACCCTCCTGCCCAGGATTTGGTGGGATGTTTTGAGTTGGATTACGGGATATGGAAGAGTGCATATGGTGACAGTGGCGGGGTGCAAGGTCCTTTTTAGGTTCATATGGGCACAAAAGTGGTGTAGGGACCCGTCTGAGGTACGGCTCCCAGTTGGTGTAGGTACCTGCGAGTTGTCTCCGAGTTGGTGTTATTGCGGCTGGAGGCCTAACAAGTGATTTGCAGGTACTGTCGTTGATTTGATGCCTATTAGGACCTTTTGGCTCCAATTTTATTTCATACCCTGTGTGTTAAGGTTATGATGTTATTGATCAGTATTTATTTTTTATTTATCATTTTGGTTAATAAAAGGCTGCTATAAACAATTTAGCTCCAACCAGTTGTGTCGCGGTTATTTATTGGAAAGGATGGGGTTTTATTGGTATAGTAGATAAGTACAAGCCATATTTTATACCTTAGTCAAGCTCTATTTGTGGGAAAAAGAGGACATCAATTTTATTTAGGTACAGCATCGCACGACCGCGCAATTATCCGTTAAAGTAACGCAGTGCCCAATCGCAAAAAAATGGCCTGGTCATTAAGGGGGCAAATCTTTCCAGTCCAGAAGTGGTTAATGGGTGCACCCCTTATGAAATATTTACTTGTAAAATAAAGAGTTTGCAGTATATATATATAATTACAAAAAAGGTATGCTAAAAACTATTTTAAAATGTTAATCTTAAACTCAAACAAGGTTAAATAAAATTGACCAAAAACAGTATAGTTTCCTATCCATTTATAAAGAATATTTTGTCTCTTCTGAAAACATTAGTGAAATGAGCCAGATTGGTGAGTTAATTATCTCCGTCCTGTTTGTTTTAAAGACCTACAGAGAATATTCCATTATTACACCTCTGGGATCCATTATCTGACCATGTCTGGGGAAGGAGGTCAGTACCACGTTGTGAAGGGTGCACTCTTTGCATTCCGTACTGGAACACATCTCTTTATGTGTGTGACTGGATGTACCTGAGCTGTGCAGTTAGAGATGCTGCAGCATTGGTTAACACGCACCATGGAAACATCAAGACCTATTTCTGCTTCCCCGGAGCGTCAGTGTAAACAATACAGGTTCACCGAAGTATGGGCTTATGACATATTATCTGCATGGTTAGCACACACCACATGATATTCATATCACTTCATGAGTGTACATATACTGAACTTAGTGTCTGCTGATCAAAATGTATCATCTCAACAGGAAAGGAAGGAAGAAAGGATAAAGAAAGGGAAAAAATGAGAGAGAAAGAATAGAGAAAGAGAAGGAAGGAAGGAACTAAAGCCCCGTACACACGCGTCGAAAATTGGCAGGGAATTTTCGGCCAACGTCCGATCTGCCGATTTTCGGCTTGTTAGTATGATGCTTCCGACAACCAACTCCGACTTTTCGGCCGAAAAAAATCTGGTGTGCAGACTATAAAATTTTTGTTGGCCGTTGTATCAAATGGTGGATAACAACAAAATTCAGGTATACTGGACAGCCACTGACATATCTCGTGAATATTTAGAATGAAAGCAGGCACCAAGAGCAGTTTTGATAGAAAAAGCATAAAACAAAACTTTACTGAACATCATAAACACAAAGCTTCCTTACACATAAAAGTTACCATGAACAAATACACTTTAAACATACAACCCTTGTCCCAAGAATATTGAAATACTTAGCTTTGGTAGTTGTAACAGTTTCCAATAGATCTCCGCAACAAAAAAGGGGTCTTGGCTACATGTTTCCAAACAGCCAACCTTCCAAAGGAACAAACAAGCAAGACTACATCATAATGGATGTGAAAGGGCCAAAGGGTGAGGTAGAAGACACTTTCTCATGCAAATTGACCCTTTTATAATCCTGTACACAGAAAGACCTCCCACAGGATGTGGTCATATCTTTTGACCACTCCTAGGTAGTGAGGTCATCCACACATGGCTGCACCTCCCCCCTGCAAGCACATGGTTCATTAAATATGCGGCAGCCATTTTAGAACCACCTGTGGGTGAGAGATTGTTATTATTACACATGTATTGGGAACATTTGTAAAAAAATCCACAACTGATACAGCCGTCAACACAACGGCCGATTTTCGTGCTGTCAGTACAGATTTCGACAGGGAAAAATCTAATGCGCAAGTCTGGGCATGCTCAGTGAAGAAAAAACACAAAGAAAACAAAACAACACATGACATCACTTCTGAAAGTAGAATTTTGTTGGCCGAGAAAATTCGTGTGCAGTCTAGGCACATTCCAACCAACAAAACACAACTTGTACAAAAGTCGGACGATCGGTCGGCCGATAATCGTTGCGTGTGTACGGGGCTTAACTCTCAAAGCAGTTTTTGGATGATCAAACCCAGGACGTGCATATACAGCTCAAATTTGGGCTGATTCCTGCTAAATTGGCCACAACTTGAGCTGCGGCACCCCTTTCGGTCCCACTCAGATCAGTTAAAGCCTGGTACACACAGGCTGAATATTGTTTGGTTCAACAGAAACCAGCCGAGTTCCCTGCCCGTGTGTACATCAGCCTATCCATCAGAAGCTGGCATGCTGGAAAACCAGCATTAAATCAGTGCTGGTGGCAATGGTTGTTAGTGATGTCCAGTGTGTTCTGTCAAAACACAAGAGCTCAGCGGGGAGATCGCTGTACTAACATCGCATAGTTATTAGAGAGGCTCCTCAGTTTATTTTCATTCAGCCCACTGGGTTGTGTGTACCAGGCATAAAGTTGGCTGTTCAACTGGCTTTTGTTGAAGGAGCCAGATGGAAAATTGTCACCTGAACAATGGCTGCATCCAATCAAAACAGGTATGTTAACACGCAGTCTTCTTTAACAGTAGAGGAATAATTTTTTTCCACTTTTGGGGTTAGTGTTAATGTACTGCATACCACTCAATGGGTGTTGCTTGGAATTTAAACAATAGTGTGATTGTGTCAGCAGTCTACTCAGTGAAACATTACTGCCAACAAAATCAATTAAATGAACAACGCATATTATGATAGCAAAAACAATTACATTTGCATTTTTCCAAAAATAATCCTCTTAATTGGGGAGGAAGTAGGAAAGTTGGAGCTGGGCCCCAACAAGTGTGTTGTAACATAACACAAATCTGCACATAATATTTTAAGTACTACTCTCTACCCCCCCCCCCCCCCCCCCAAGAAAAAAAAAAAGGAAATTGAATGCAATAAAGCAAAATCTGGGAGCAGGTTGAATTTGCTGTGAAGGGCCATTATCACTACCTGTGGTAAGAAGGCAGAATTATTAGATATGATTGTTTAGCACCCTCCTAGGTAGGTGTCAGAGAGTGAGTATAGTTTTTGGCTCTGTCTGCCTATCAGAGGAGCAGCAGGTAAATTCTATATTGCACTTTGCTTAACAGAGAGCAGGATCTGTGAGTTGGGCCTGCTCAATGTGCTCAGTCTGTGATTCATGTGGTCTGAGGGAGTGTCCCCACTGGTCCAATGGGGAGGCTCATTGGACAGTGGAAGAAACCAATGAGCACACAGGCTTTGATACAGCCCCAGTGATTAGCACAGACTGCTGTCTCGGTGCATTGTAGGGTGTGGTATAAAAGCCAGGAGCACATGTGCTCGGGGTCTTTTGCTAGTGAGCCAAATCTCGGAAGGAGGGTGGCGGCTGCCTCCTCTTCTTCAGTGGTTGGTCTATGGTCACAGGCAGTCGGTCTGGTGAGCCAGAAGTGTGGACCTGAACCTAGAGGTCCAGGAGAAATGACTAAGAGGAGTTGAGACACTGGAGAACCTGAAAAGCAGTATCGTGAGTACAGGAGATCGTGTCTAAGGGCCTGACCAGGAAGGGGGCCACTCTGGAGTAGAGTAGTCAGAGGACGGGTGTCAGCTGCTGGATAGAAAGAGGACACTAGGCAAGTACCCTGAAGATAAGTGCCAAAGAACATTACTTCAGATTCATCTAGTGACAGGATGAAACTGCGGCCTTGCCTTATTTTCAGATAGAAGTCCTCAGCATTGTGAATAGTTCAAGTGTTGGAGTATCCCACTCATCCCTTCTCCCATCCCCATATACAATAAAACAACAAAAACAACAACCCCTAGGCTGTTCATTGACTGAGCTAGAAAGTAAAGTGCTAAGATTCTGCATGCAGTTGCTATCGGTAACCCAGGGGACCCAAAAAGGTGAGAAATCCAGCCACCATCTTTTTACAATGACAGACCCCCAAGAGCTTGCAGATGTTTCCCTATTCCCCTTTCACAGACTGTCAAAATCCTTCTCATCACCAGTCCTATTAGAGACCAGTATGATTCTAGGATCCCATTCACACACTAGCGTTACATGTGGGAGACCTAGCTGCATGAGTGATTAATGGAAGCAGCCATGATTAGCTGCAGAAGCTGTCAGCAGCCCATTGCTTTTAATGGGGATGCTGTCTGCAACTAGTCACCATGATCCACTCTGCTTGGTCCTGCATGCATTCACTAACAGCCCTATTTGCAACTGTGAATGGGACCTAAAAGATGTCAATAGTAGGGTTTTATTTTAAAAATGCTATCTAGGAACAAAACAACTGAAAGAAAAGCATAAGCATATATCATATTTATTTATATAAAATCACAAGTACACAAAACTAGCTAACCTACTGACATTGCTACTTTCATGTCATTTGGCACATTAACCCTGTTTCCCTCTTTGATTCATCTTTTGAATCCACTAAGACCTTGGTAACACAGGAGTACTTAAAAGAGAAGTACAGCCAAAGCTAGTTTTGGTGTAATTCTTCTGTGGATCACAGAAGGGTAGTTTGTTCTACACTCCTATGATTAGTTTTAGCCCGCTGTCGGCTGACGTCAAAGAGCTGTTCCAGGCTGGGGAAAGATTGCAACCATATGGCTGGGATCCACCCAGGAGCCTGGACCAGCATATGGCTCAGCAAGCTGCTCCTGCCCCCTCCACAGCCCAGCGCTCCTGTGAGTACGAGGGGCAGAGCAGAGAGCCGGTGACTGACAGTCACCAGCTCTCTGTACACAGAGCACTGAGAACTGAGCGATCAGCATCAGAACTGCCTAGGTAAGTATCATTCTTAAAAAAAAATCCCAAACTTCTCTTTTAAAGCGGAGTTCCGGGCACAGATGTCATTTTTTAATGAACATACCCCCGGGACAGTCAGGGCTAGCACATTCCACAATGGCTAGCCTCTGATCTGTCCCGGTTCGCACTTACCTTTTAGAAGAAATACTTACTTATAAAATTTCTTCCACAGCGTTTCCATCTCTCTTGTGGGCAGCTGAAGCCGGCGCGGTCCTCTTCTGCGTCTTCTTCCGCGTCTTCTTCTCCCAGAATGCGCCGCACCGGCCCCTCTCGTCACTTCCGGTGCGGCGCCGCATTCCTAAACAGCTTCTGGGCATGCCCAGAAGCTGTTTAGCAGGGGAATGCGGCGTCGCCCGGAAGTGACGAGCGGGGCCGGTGCCGTCGCATTGATTCCTGGGAGCGATGACGTTTAGCTCCCAGGAATCATCGCAGCGCAGGAAGTGACAGCGGAGCCGCGGAGCTGAGGGAGGAAGTACCCTGAGGTGAGTATTTACGATCGTCAATTACAAGGTGAGTTTTTTAAAAAAAAAAAATCTAACTATCCAATTCCTTTTCAGGTTAGGCTGAACTAGCGGACGGGCACAAAAAAAAAATATCTTTTTTGTGCCCGGAACTCCGCTTTAAGCATACACCAGTGTTTTGCCTACATAAGAAACAAAGATTTTTCATGCATCCATGTGCAGCCAGTCATTCATGTTATGACAGCCTTGTGAGTGCGG
Source organism: Pelophylax lessonae (assembly GCF_965119305.1). NCBI lineage: Eukaryota > Metazoa > Chordata > Amphibia > Anura > Ranidae > Pelophylax > Pelophylax lessonae. Next base: position 117,963,445 of record NC_138774.1, on the reverse strand, counting down.
GTCTCTGAATGCACAAAGTCTACCTTTAGGGGCCTGCACACAACCACATAGATTATAGATATTGAATTGGGAGCAGTGGCAGTGGCTGTGCAGCTGCTGGATCTCAATTGATATAAATGGGACTGCCTGCACGCACAGGCAAAGGAACACCTATGCATCCCGTGAAGGCAAAACACAATCCTCAAAACACAGCCAAAGCCTTACCTTTAACAAAGGAATGGAGGATATTACTTTAAACCACACCACCATTTCTGCTAGCAACACAAGGAGGTAGTAAGATGTCTCTTTTTTAGAGATGGGCTCAGGCATTTTCGGGATCCTAGTCCCAACCCACCTGCCCAAACCCGCCAGGAAGCCATCACTGCACACTGCACACCAAACAAAGGCAGTGAGACATTTCCTGGTCTGTGCAGCTGTGGACCGGGAAATGTCTCACTGCCTGTGATTAGCGGTGTGCAGTGTTGGCTTCCTGGCGGGACGGGCAGGTGGGTTGGCACTAGGATCCCAAACATGCCTGAGCCCATCTCTGCTCTTTAGAGTGATCCGAATGCTAATTGATTAGCAGCTCACTGCCTCAATCCATATTGATAATGGTGCTAGTTAATAATCCACCAATTTAGATTTGGTCACCAACCTCCATCATTTGGTTCCCATATCCCAATGAGTATAGATCAGTGTTTCTCAACCTTTTTTCAGTCAAGGCACCCTTTACAAATTGTGGACAATCTTGAGGCACCCTTTAAAAATTATGGACAGTCTAGAGGCACCCTTTAAAAATTATGGACAGTCTCGAGGCACCCTTTAAAAATTATGGACAGTCTTGAGACACCCCTATTCTAATAGTTATACATAATACAGCAACATCCACATGTCCAAGTAGGACACCCGCCATTAGAGGTGATTTATTCTTCCAAAGCAAATACACATTTACAAACTGGTTCTATGTTTTTCTTCTTCTCCTTCTTGACTCAGATTATTTAAAAGGCAGCCTAAATCCACACGCCAGCTTGTATACAATTTTTGGGCAATTTTTAGGCATTTTGCCAAGGCACTGTAATGTTCCGGTACCTTTGGTACCCTAAATTACACTTTCCACAAGTGTATGCGCCCTACCATTTACTTTTGGAAAGGTGCGCATACACCTTTAAGACTGGAGCTGTCATCACTCAGCGCCGGACTAGATGGCTATTTAAGGCGTCGGCTCTCACTCACATGTGTTCGTTCAAACACCCTTATCTGGATGCTAACCTTGCTTGAAGCTTCCATGCTTGCAAGCTTACTTCGCTGACGGAACCTCGCTGCGCTGATCCCTGTATCCCGCTACTGGATCATCCGCCTCTCCTGAACCACCCTTCGGCTGTATCGCTAATAGTGCTAAGTACCCCGCAGGGGAATTCTCTATAAACTTATACTAAGCTTACACTATCTAGCTCTGCATAGTAGAGACTGTTTATCACATCTGCATAAACTAGATTGCTAGCTCTTGAGACTACTGCTACTTTTCTGCACTGGGTTGATCTCTTTTGTATGTCCACCTGCTATTCTATCATCTGCTATCATACAACATTGCTAAACCTTCCTGCATCCATCTGCTACTGTCTCACCTTCAAGTGTCTATCACCTACCACCTCCACTCAACCTATCCCTCAAACCTTCATCATTGTGTTACCACATATATAAAGTCACTCTAGGAACCAGCTTGCTAATTGTGTGTATTTACTGGCTGAAATAAGACCTTCCACACATGATGAGTCATTGAGGTTGGGAATGGTATCTCAGCATATCTCTTACATGACAACTGACGTGGAACTATTTCTGCAGCTGAAAATCCACACCATATAAGAAACGCAGGAGCGTTACAGGCACACCTGAAGAAACCTCAAGGCACCCTGAATGAAAAAGGCTGGTATGGATAACACAAGTTCTCTAATGTAAGCAGTAGTCATATATCATATTCTTGTACAAATTTTTCATTAGGTGGCCTTCTAGGCAAAGAGTATCTGGAGGTGGAGCTGCCTGGAGTATGCTGAGGGCCCTGACCAATCCCCAACTTGGGTTGGCAGGGGGCAGGCTGCCTGAAATACTCTGGGTCAGCCCTTCTGGGGAGGAGTTGTTTAGGTGGAAGTTGGAGATGGAGTGTTAGGCTGTGGGTGGCGTTTGAAGGAGCTCCCCAGTCAGGGGGGGGTGACCTTGGGCCTGGGCTCAGGTATGGACAAGACCCTCTCAAAACACACGGAGGTGTCATGGACAGGAGGCACTGAAGCAAGGAGAGGACAGAAGGAGGACACTGCCAGGCAAGTCTTCAGGAGGAACAACAAACAGCCAGGAGGGATGGTGAGTGACACACAGTCAGGAGGACTGGAAGGCATGTCTGAGAGGACTGAGATGGAGCAGTCTGGGATGGGTGCAGAGCCAGTCAGGAGGAAGTGGCAGTGGAAAGGGGCCGCTGCAGCCAGGAGGGCTTGCAGTGCCTAAAGAGAGATGGTGCTGGGAGCAGTAGCCACATGTAGGACAGCTAGCACTAAAGACTACCAATTTTTGCTAAACCATAGGGGCCCACATTCTCTGCCCTGCAAAGGGAATTTGCTTTGGGTCTGACTAAGCCAGTGTCAGATCCTTACATCGGTGCTAGCTGGTCCTGGGAGTGAAAGTCTGCAAATGTATGTGTTGGAGTATGAGAAGGATAGATTGTTTATACCGGAGTGTATATAGTTAAGCCCCTTTTCCTTCATTTAAGTGGGTATCCCATATGCACCCTTCCCCATCCAAGTTCAATTTCCCTAAATAAAAAAAAAACTAACAAAGCTGCAAGGACTGCTTCTTGTCTCTGAGTGACTGGAAATTCATGTGCCAGGCTGTGCAGGGTGGGGGATGAGCACATTCACCAGCGACCCCTATGGGGGTAGCGCTACATTAGTAAGTTGGATCACATATTGCATATGTGTGCAGCACTACCCCCTTAGGGGTTGCTGCTTAATGGGTGTTCTTCAGCAGTACTGTGACCCTGCAAACCGTCCAGCCCACTTGACCCTCTAGGTTCAGACATTGTGTATACACCTTTAAGAATCCCACTGACACAGTACAAATGAGTTTTGACTTTTACTCAGTAAATTAGCAATTGAAATTATGTCAGTCATCTAAACCCCGTATAAACTGTTGTCTCTGTGTCAGTCTCGCTGAACCCTGACAGATAAACAGAATGGTATTATAACATGGAATAATACTCCATACGCGGCAAGTATATAGATATTCTGTACTGTAATTAAGCAGTACTCAAGTTTAGGGAAGAACTCTAAGCTAATCTATACTGTCAGTATTCTAATTAAAGATATGGTAGTATATCTAGAACATGTCCCCTTTAAAAGCTGCTGTGCACCAATGTCCCTCCCTCTAGCAAGGCCTTGCTACGTTCTTCAGCGGCAGTTGGAGCTCATAAATAGTTTCCACTGTGGTTTAAGATAACAATAAGATCCAGATGTTAAATTGTAATCCTAAGGGAATTAGCGTCTGCTGCAATGTCTGTGTTCAGTTATACTTGAGGTCTGGGCCGGACACAGGCACCCTCTCTCTAACTCGGATGTCTGTCTGTGAGGGCCCTATGGAACAGGCGATGTGATCTCCCATGCTCTGGCTTCTGGAAGCTGGCTGCTCTATTCCACCTCAGGATGTCCAACCGACCTCCACTTCCACTGCGAAAGCATCCACAGTACAGCGTCGGGCATCCACTCCGCCGAGGCTGAGTTTTTGAAGCGGGTCAGGCCTCGTGCAATAGGCCGCAGGCTGCTGTCAGACTCACACTCAGCAGACTGATGTGCACGCGATGGGTCCCAGGAGCAAGAGAGTTTTTAGGCTGTGGAGCAGATAGTTTTATAAATCCTCGCATGATGCTCCGCCCCCCTTTGCTTCCTGGGAAGATAGTTTCCTCAGCAATCCAGGCAATGATCAGCTCTCTGCCAAAAACTATAACTCCCACAATGCAGATCTTCCACTTCCTGCCAAATGATGATCCCATCTGACTCAGCATTAAATGGGCACAGGAACAATTCCAACAACAAAGATAAGTCTGTATATTTATAATGGTAGTCCGATCCTGGCTACATGTGAAAGAGCTGAGACCGGTCACAAGGTAAGTGGCAGTTGATGTGCAGTTTTTCAGGTGGAAAGAGGATCTAGTATTACCCAGCGCTCTCACCCATGAAGGTTGAGGGGCTCCAGGGTGTAACTACACAGGGGTTGCAATTACAACTTGGTCCTTTGCTCCAGGGGGCCCGTGTGGCTCCCCTGTATACCTGGATAGGAGGGTCAGCATATAGAGGAACCAATGCTCTCCATTTACTTCTTGTAGCCACTGAAAGCCCGCTTTTCCTCCTCTCCTTCCTGCCAACATCCAGCGCCTGCAGGTGGAAAATAAAAGAGATTGGTTCCTCCATATGCCACCCCCGCTTCCCCTCCCATCCAGGTCTTGCTGCCCCTGTGTTCTCTCCTGGCCTCCCTTGTCCCCTGAAGCTCTGACAGCCCCCCCCCCCTGATCCCACCAGCTGCTGGCACTAGTTGCAGAACTACCAGGGTTGCAAAAGGTTGCATTTGTAACCAAGCCCTGGCATTTTGCCACTGTGGGGGATCCCATAATGGCAGGAAGGGGTCCTGCTGCTGAACATGTGAAAGGGTCCTGCTGTGGGACCATAATAACGGGCCACACAACCGGAGTAAAGGGCCCTGGGATCAGTGGGAAGGGCTGGTGGTTTCTTGCACGGGGGGCTCTGAAGGTTCTGCTCAAGGGTATTTGTTTTGAGTGGAAAAATATGGCTTGGCAGTTTTCTTGGTAAAATCTAGCCAGAGACATGGAGCTCTTGAGCTTTGAGAGGGATGAAGCTTCAAACCCTGGATCCACAGCTTGGTAGCGACTTTATAATTTGGGTGCTAAGTGTTCAATGCTCCACCTACCCCAGGATTCTGTTTTGTTGCAAAGGGGCAGCCAAAGTATAGCATGTGTGTGCACAGTGGATGTAAAGTCTATGGGGAAACAGACAGAGGCCCAACGTCTGCAGGCCATAGCAATGACATTGCTAGAGTAGGCCAGGAGGTTGTGTCTTGAGATATTTAGCAGCATTAGAAGAGGAGTGTTAGAAATCCTTGCAAGGGTAACCTGTTTTGTGTTGAAACCAAACTTTCTTTGAATAAAAGTGGGCAATTTGTTAAGTGGCTGAGTCCTTACCGCTCTGCCTTTAAAAGTTGGTTTCCACAAATGGAACATGCAGAACTAAACATATTTTAGAGATGGTTGGTTCTTTGGATGCTTGCTGCCATTTTGAAGCAAGTTCTGCCTGAATATTATTCCTTCAGAGATGTGAGTAAACATGAAAGGTGCAGAAAAAAAGAGACTGAGCCATGATGCCATGGGGCAGCCTCAGCTGATACAACTGGAACTGGAACGCATACAGTAGTTTCCATACAAAAGATAGGAAGCCCTTATTACATGAATGCACCCTGCTCAAAATAGAGAGTCTATTCCACATTTTCACAGCTCTTACGGTGAAGAAATCTTTCCGTATTTGGAGAAGAAAAGAGTGCCCCATTGTCCCCTGTGTTGACCTAAAAGTGAACAACTCAAAACCAAGTTCACTATATGGACCCCTTATGTGTTTATACATGTTGATCACATCCCCCCTTAATCTATTCTTCTCAAGAGAGAAAAAAATCAGTTCCTCTAATCTTTCCTCATAGCTGAGATCCTCCATGCCTCTTATTAGTTTGGTTGCCCTTCTTTGCACTTTCTCCAGTTCCCCGATATCCTTTTTAAGAAACGGTGGCCAAAACTGAACTGCATATGGCAATGACAAGTAAAATTATACCAATACACACTATAACAGACAGTAAGTAAATAAAAAGCTATTGGTTGCTGTGCGTGATACTACTGATAAAGGGGAACCCCAGGCTGGCCTGTGATACCTTTATCTTAATGAGAGATGAAGTAATATAGATACTATTAGCGTGTCCCCTTTAAGAGCAATAAAATAGCAGTGTTCTAAATGCAAGGCCTTGCAATTATCTTCACCGGCAGTTGGAGATCAAAGAAACAAAGTATGGCACAGTGATAGAAATCAATGCAAGGCAGCTTGTTCTGATTAGTGGCAAGCCTCTTAGCAATCTATGTATAAGGTGTCTGTATACAGTGTTCAGGGTGATGTGTTAGTGGCTAGTAACTGGAGCATGGGCAAGTGCCCTCTCACCAATCCTGAGAACCTTTAATGACTTCTTGATGAGCGATCGACTCTCTGTACTGCAAGCGGGCTGAGATGGCTGTAGTCTGCTTATTCAGTGAGTCACCTGACTCCGATGCGATCTGGGATGCTGCTGGGGGTACCCCTGGGGTAGCGATTGGCATCTGTCCTGCCAGGGCTAGAGCTGCTAATGCAGTGAGTCGCGTGGTAGGCCACGATCCTATCAAACAGTGGCAAACTGGTGCACACTCAATGGATCGGGGAAAGCAAGAGAGCATTGGCCTGCTCAGCAGATCACTTTATAGTCTCTCCCACAATTCTCCCCCTGGAGCAGATGGTTTGCTGGGAGGTGTAGTTCATGGATAGTTCTGCAGTTCAGTGATGTCTGTTTCAGGAGACTACAGTTCCCACAATCCTCTCTTCTAGTCTAAGAGGTATGATGCATGTAATCCGAGCCCAGCACTAGGGGAATATAGAGACAGTCTGGGAAGGCAGAGGACAAGTCTGCAGTGTCAGATAACTGTAGTCCACTCCCAGGCAGCATGGTGCTTTTAAAGGCATCTGCTTTTTTTTATGTCCCTAAAAGCAGCTCTAGGTTATCCAATGTACATATGCGCATTATGCCATTCACAGGCATATTTTAGAGCAGCATTCAGAGGCGTAAAAAAATGCCCCAAACTATTCAGAAAGGTTTTTTAGCATAATTTATGCTCGTACACAAGTAAATGTGCATAAACAGGTGCATTTGCACGTAAATGTTTTCCAGTGTCTAGAATAAGTGGGTAATATTCGGAATAATCTAGCCAATACAATGAATTTACACTCATACACTTCTAAACCCAATATGCATGTAAACGCATGTACATATGCGACATTAGAGGCATTTTTTCTGCCAGCAAATTCGGAGCATGAAATAATATGCCCATGCGCCAGAGTTGTATAAAGTACTCAAAACCCATACTTGAGTAAAAGTACAAGTGCTCGATCAAAAAGTGACTTGAGTAGAAGTGGAAGTGCTCGATCAAAAAGTGACTTGAGTAGAAGTACTAAAGTATTCAACATTTTTTGTACTTAAGTATTGCAAGTAGTTTTTTTAAAAATGTTGCTACTCAAGTACTGAAAGTAAAAGTACCAGTAGCTTTGAAAAAAAAATTGCTACTCAAGTACTGAAAGTAAAAGTACAAGTACTGTGTTATGTAGTTATTAAAGAAAGAAGTCAAAAGTTTGAATATCATATTGTTTTTTATTATTTCAAACGCAGATTTTATTTATACATACAGTAGCATTTATTTTCGTATGCGCTGATAATACACATGTTTTGAGCTTCATGAAACCTGCCATCTACTGTTCTGGCAGTGGTAATTTTTATAATAGTAATGAGTAACTATGCAGCACAAAAAAAAAAATATCGGAGTAGAAGTATTGAAATCATCGAAAAATGTAGTGAAGTAAAAGTGGAAGTAGGAGAAAAAAATTCTACTCTAGGAAAGTGCAGATACCGCCTTTCGGTACTTAAGTACAGTAGTGAAGTAGTTCTACTTAGTTACTATACATCTCTGCCATGTACATGTAAGCTTAGTTATTTTTAAACCTTGTGCTGCTAGCATAAGTAAATAGATAGGAATGTATTATATTTACTCAGGCTTGGTTCACATTATTGCGAGCTGCGTTCCGTGTGTAGGCAACTCATTCATTTCCATGGGCTGCTCTACCTGCAGAAACGCAACTAAAGAAGTCCCTGACCCTTTTTTTTTCTCAATGCGCCACTCCATGTTTTAGGGTGCTGAGATGCATGGGGATGCCATTACCAGTTAATGGCATCCCCATGCATCTGCAAAAGTGCAGCACATTTTCTCTGTGGATCAGGAACTGCACGCATTCCCTACCCACACATACTTGAACCTAGGCTTTAACTTTTTGTTTTACATTTCCTTAGTTGCTTCTTGCTTTCTGCCGAGACCAAAAGGATGTCATACATCCCAGGAGTCCTTATGGCATTTTTTCTTTCATCTGGAGGAGGTTTTTTTTTTTTTTTCAGGAAGTAATTGCTACTATAATCATCTGCCCTTACTCAAGATAGCCACAGCTAAAATGCTAGTGGGTGCTTTTAAAAGTGATTTATTAACAAAATAAATCATGGAGCTTTAGAGGAATGGGTGGGTTTGTTTTGAATAGTAAATGTGAATGAAATGGTGTTTTCAATTAGTAGTGCTTAAAGCGGCGTTCCAGCCTCCAGCCTCTCCCTCCAAAAATTAAAAGTCAGCAGCTACACATACTGTAGCTGCTAACTTTTAATATTAGAACATTTACCTGTCCTGTAGTCCAGCGATGTTGGCACTGCAACCGATGTTTCCATCGGCTGTCGGAGTGCTCCCGCCGCCATTGCCGGTCAGGGACCCCAGCAGTGAAGCCTTGCGGCTTCATGAGCAGGTCACTACTGCGCAAAGTGCTCTGCACATTTGGGTTGGCTCAGCGGTGGAGGGTAGGAGGAGGGGTCCTCACTTCGCCGGGGGGGGCGTTCCCAGAAGTGGGGAAGGGTACCTGTCAAAAACAGGTACCCATTCCCTTCTCCCCCTGAAAGGTGCCAAATGTGGCACTGGAGGGGGGGAGGAAGCAAATGAGCAGAAGTTCCACATTTGGATGGAACTCTGCTTTAAATACATTTACATTTTGCTTTAACTGCCGTTAGCCATAGGAACAAACATCAACTGTCAGCTTTCATTGTTATAAACTGATGCCAGATGAGATGCCAAGGAATACAACAAACTAGAGCAGGGGTCTTCAAGCTTTTCAGCATAAGGGACACATAGTGTAGCACCCTAGTGTGCTACATTAGATAGTGATAGTTTTTTTTGTTAGTGTAGGTAAAATGTTGGCATGGCTGGCAGTCAAGCCTGTGTTTGAATCTGGGTCAGGGTGAGTGACTCAGGGAGGCTGGTATTACTCAGCAGGCAGTATCTCTGGTACCTACCCCTATTTCTGGAACTTGCTAGAAACTTCTAGAAGAATTGGAGGGAAGTTAGGAGGAGCTGCTTGGAGTATTCATGAGGGCCCTGACTAATCCCCAACAGATGGGTTGGCAAAGGGAAGGCCACCTCATAAGTCCTCAGAGTCAGCCCAGCAGGGGCAGGAGAGCACGAGTGGGAGCTGGAGATGAAGTGCAAAGGAGGCTGTCGGAGACCCTTGGGGGTAGCCCCCTAGACTGGGGGGGTGACCTCAGGTCTGGGGCTCGGGTGCTGGAGGGACCCTCTACAACATACAGAAGCATCTTTCCTAGATGCATGGGAGCAGGTGTGAGGACAGCAGGAGCCAGTTAGTATAGTTACATAGTTTGTCAGGTTAAAAAAGACACAAGTGCGTCTAGCTCAACCAATAAGTGTAACAGTCTGGAATGAATGTGGGAAGATTAGCCAGGAGGGCTAGTGAACAGGGCAGCTGCAGCCAGGCGGGCTGGCAGTGCCTGAAGTGGTGGTGCTGGGATCAGTAGCCACAGGAAAATAGCTGGACACAGGGACTTTTTCTACACACCAAAAAGGGGCCCATGGTCCCTGCCTGTAATGGGCAATTACTGGAGCTGACAAAGTGCCCTGTCAGATCCCATCTAAACAGTGTTTCAGCTGGCTCTGTGATTTTGTTTTGCAAGCAAGATTGCAGGAGGCAGAGGAGGAGAGTATGTAGAGACTGTATTTAGTTGAATGTCCCTGAAGAAGTTTTGCAAGTCAAGTGGGTATCCCATAATAACCCTATCCCCATCCAAGTTTATTCCCCTCAATAAAACAAAGCACTGGACTGTTTCCTGATTGCAGTGTGCTTGTGAAGATGTGGTGTGCATGGCTTTGCAGGGTGTGGGATCCCTTTTTACTTGTGGCTTTTAGGGGGTGCGCTACAATAGTATATTTTACAAATATTTGTGGGCTGGAAAAAAAAAAACAGTTTTATGAATGAAAGTTTTACTTGGAGCTTTTTTTTAATCAGCATGATCTGATTCAGAGCAACAGAGAAATTCCAAATAAACCAGAGTCATTAACCCCTTCCCGCCTAAGTGTAAAACAAATTTTAATGCCTTAGCACAATTTTTTAACTTTGACGCGTGTTAGTAAAACTGTACATATCATCACAACTGCTTTGTGTATCCAGGGGGATTAAGGGCTCATGTACACAGGGCGGTTGAAAACCTCTTCTGAATGCTGGAAACCGACAGTGAAAACATCAGTTTTACAGCTTTTACGTGCCGCGTTTATGCAAGTTTAGCAGCGGTTATGAGCATTTGAGGTTAGATACATTTTTTAAAGATATCCTCAGGAGACCCTCCCAAATTCCCACAATACATGAGAAACAAGTAAACTATTACCTATTTCCGCCATTCTGTGAGAGAAGAGAGAGCAGTATGCTTGTAGATAGCTGTCTAATTTTTTGTGTTTTCACTATGGATCCCATCATGAGCATGTGTGAGGAAATCTGCCTGATGTTGCTGTTGCTGAGACTCCGAAGATGTAGAAAATTGCCTGAGAGGACCAGTTTGTTGCTATTGAACTCATCCATTGATGCAGACAACAGCATGTGGTGAAATTTATGTTTTTTCAACATTTTTATATGTTCAAAAAGTATCAGAAAAGTTTTTGCCCAGCTCCCCTGAACGCCATTCTCCTGGCAGGAGTAAAGCAGTCTCAAAAATGTATCTAAATGTGTCCTTTTGTAAATGTGTTTAGGCACGTTTAGACGCATTAAGCACTTGGACATTACTTCATTTCAATGGCTGTAATAATAATTAATTCTGGCCACTGAAAACAATTAATGCTCATACACTAAATAAACTTAGTGTTAACACATGTTTAGATGTGTTAACACACGCGTTTAGGCGCACAAATGTTTTTATTCTGCCAAAATGCTGGCTGTGGGTTTTTTTTGGCTTCTAAATGCCTGTAAACACTTACAGTGGGTACGGAAAGTATTCAGACCATCTTAAATTTTTCACTCTTTGTTATATTGCAGCCATTTGCTAAAATCATTTAAGTTCATTCTTCTTCCTCATGAATGTACACATAGCACCCCATACTGACAGAAAAACACAGAATTGTTGACATTATTGCAGATTTAATAAAAAAGAAAAACTGAAATATCACATGGTCCTAAGTATTCAGACTCTTTGCTCAGTATTTAGTAGAAGCCCCCTTTTGATCTAATACAGCCAGGAGTCTTTTTGGGAAAGATGCAACAAGTCTTTCACACCTGGATTTGGGGATCCTCTGCCATTCCTCCTTGCAGATCCTCTCCAGTTCTGTCAGGTTGGATGGTAAACGTTGGTGGACAGCCATTTTTAGGTCTCTCCAGAGATGCTCAATTGGGTTTAAGTCAGGGCTCTGGCTGGGCCATTCAAGAACAGTCACGGAGTTGTTGTGAAGCCACTCCTTTGTTATTTTAGCTGTGTGCTTAGGGTCATTGTCTTGTTGGAAGGTAAACCTTCGGCCCAGTCTGAGGTCCAGAGCACTCTGGAGAAGGTTTTTGTCCAGGATATCCCTGTACTTGGCCGCATTCATCTTTCCCTCGATTGCAACCAGTCGTCCTGTCCCTGCAGCTGAAAAACACCCCCACAGCATGATGCTGCCACCACCATGCTTCACTGTTGGGACTGTATTGGACAGGTGATGAGCAGTGCCTGGTTTTCTCCACACATACCGCTTAGAATTAAGGCCAAAAAGTTCTATTTTGGTCTCATCAGACCAGAGAATCTTATTTCTCACCATCTTGGAGTCCTTCAGGTGTTTTTTAGCAAACTCCATGCGGGCTTTCATGTGTCTTACACTGAGGAGAGGCTTCCGTCGGGCCACTCTGCCATAAAGCCCCGACTGGTGGAGGGCTGCAGTGATGGTTGACTTTCTACAACTTTCTCCCATCTCCTGACTGCATCTCTGGAGCTCAGCCACAGTGATCTTTGGGTTCTTCTTTACCTCTCTCACCAAGGCTCTTCTCCCCCGATAGCTCAGTTTGGCCGGACGGCCAGCTCTAGGAAGGGTTCCCCAAACGTCTTCCATTTGAGGATTATGGAGGCCACTGTGCTCTTAGGAACCTTAAGTGCAGCAGAAATCTTTTTGTAACCTTGGCCAGATCTGTGCCTTGCCACAATTCTGTCTCTGAGCTCTTCAGGCAGTTCCTTTGACCTCATGATTCTCATTTGCTCTGACATGCATTGTGATCTGGAAGGTCTTATATAGACAGGTGTGTGGCTTTCCTAATCAAGTCCAACCAGTATAATCAAACATAGCTGGACTAAAATGAAGGTGTAGAACCATCTCAAGGATGATCAGAAGAAATGGAAAGCACCTGAGTTAAATATCTGAGTGTCACAGCAAAGGGTCTGAATACTTAGGACCATGTGATATTTCAGTTTTTCTTTTTTAATAAATCTGCAACAATGTCAACAATTCTGTGTTTTTCTGTCAGTATGGGGTGCTATGTGTACATTCATGAGGAAGAAGAATGAACTTAAATGATTTTAGCAAATGGCTGCAATATAACAAAGAGTGAAAAATTTAAGGGGGTCTGAATACTTTCCGTACCCACTGTAAACCATTGGTGAGCCTCAAAAACAGGAAGGCCAGATTAGAGTTTGCCAAACAACATCTAAAAAGCCTTCACAGTTCTGGAACAACATCCTATGGACAGATGAGACCAAGATCAACTTGTACCAGAGTGATGGGAAGAGAAGAGTATGGAGAAGGAAAGGAACTGCTCACGATCCAAAGCATACCACCTCATCAGTGAATTTTAAGGGGGTCTGAATACTTTCCGTACCCACTGCATGTGTGCATAGACACATAGGCTAACATAGAGAGGAGTTTAGAGTCAGAAAAAAAAAACATCAAATGCTTTTAGGCCTCATGCATGCTTGACGTTATTAAATTCCAGTTTAGCTGTATAATGATGCTATAAAAACGTGAGTATTTTCAAATTTTTCAGCACTAGCACTTTTCAGTGTTTTTTAACATTTGTGTTTTTTAGTTATTTCTTAGCAAAATGATACTCCCACAAAAGCTTATGGCTCAAAAACGCTCATAAACACTGAAAAGCCACATTTTTCAGCTGTTTTAAGCATTTTTCATAGTTAGAGCGTTTTTCTAACTGGAAAAACTCTTCTCAAAGCCCACTAGTTCTGGGGGGGTTTTCCAGCCAGTAAACGCCCCTGCCAAAAACTGCTGATAAAAGCTTATGTGTGCATGGATACATAGGATAACATGCTGGGGAGTTTATGGCTGCAGAAAAAAAAGTCTGAAGCCAAAAACAGCAGCTGTAAAAAACATCCAGTGTGCGTGAGGCCTTAAAAGTGGTGTTATTCATGTTCAGTGTGCATCAGGGTTCCTATCAGAGTCCCATTTACATCAGAGCTCCTCCTTACATCAGAGAGGAGACTGTGCACATCAGCTATGGGCTGGATAAAATCTTGTAGTGGGCCCTGTTGGAGGTGTGGTCGACACAGGGGTTCCCTGCTGCATATTTGGTGGGAATGCTATTCTGGAGAGAGGTCCATACCTTAATTCCCCGTATTACCACATACACGCCGGACTTCACACCGGCACAATACCTCCTACATCACACCTCATTATCTTTTACTAGCTACAAAAAATCCCTTACCCTACACCTCATTAACGCGGCCAAAATGTGCATACCGTGCCACTGGCTGTATTCTTCCCCTCCCACGATCGCTGAATGGTTGCGGTGGATACAACGGGTGGCAGAGATGGAAGACATTATCGCTCAAGCCAGAGACTCCAACCGCAAATACTATATGACTTGGGCACCTTGGATACACTTCACGTCTCTACCTGATTTTCAGAGATTAAGCACTTAACCCCAGACCCTCGTATCGGCCTCCCTTGCTCCTCACTTGGTGCTTCCCCCAAACCTCTCAAGTGTCCTTGAGAAAGCTATTATTATTCCCCTAAACCTCCACATCTTGCGTTTACTTCCCTCTCGTCTTTTATTCTCTCTCCCCCCTCCTCCTCTTACCTCTTGTTCTTTCCTCCCCCCCTTGTTCCCTGTCCCCCCTTCCCCTCCCCCCACCCCCTCCTACGCAGACCCCAGACAACCGTCGGGTTATCCAAAGGGGTGTGTCCAAAGGGTAGTGATAAATAACGTGCCCTCAGACTGATCTGGAGTGGTAAGTGGGGTACTCCAGGGCTTGGGACCAGTTCTGTTTAATTTATTCATAAATTATATAGGGAATGAGATAAATAGCTTAATGTCCATTTTTGCAAACGACACATAGATAAGTAGGGCAATAACTTCACATCAGGATGTAGAATTTTTACAAAAGGACCTGAACAAAATAATGAGGTGGGCAACTACATGGCAAATGAGGTTTAATGTGGAGAAATGTAAAGTCATGCACTTGGGAGCTAAAAACATGAAAGCAAACTGCTCACTAGGGGGGTACATCTGGGGGAATCAAGGATGGAGAAAGATCTGGGGGTCCCAGTAGATAATAGACTGAGCAATAGCATGCAATGTCAAGCTGCAGCTGCCAAAATCTGCAGAATTTTAGCATGCATAAAAAAGGGGATATACTCCAGAGATAAAACTACAATCCTGCCACTTTATAAAACTCTGGTTAGGCCACATCTGGAGTATTCCACCCAGTTCTGGTTACCAGTTCTAAGAAAGAATGTGCTGGTGCTGGAGAGGGTACAGAGAAACGCAACAAAATGAATAAAGGGGCTGGAGGACCTCAATTACGAGGAACGACTACAGGCACTAAATTTGTTTCTGCTCGAGAAGAGATGCTTGAGAGGAGACATGATAGCGATTTACAATTACAGTGAGGGAAAAAAGTATTTGATCCCCTGTTGATTTTGTAAGTTTGCCCACCGACAAAGAAATGATCAGTCTAAAATTTTAATAGTAGGTTTATTTTAACAGTGAGAGAAAGAATAACAACAACAAAAAAAATGCATAAAAACGCAATTTAAAAAAGTTATAAATTGATTTGCATTTTAATGAGTGAAATAAGTATTTGGCCCCTTCGCAAAACATGACTTACTTGGCACAACATTAGTTGGCAATCACAGAGGTCAGATGTTTCCTGTAGTTGGCCACAAAGTTTGAACACATCTCAGGAGGGATTTTTTCCCACTCCTCTTTGCAGATCCTCTCCAAGTCTTTAATGTTTCGAGGCTGACGTTTAGTAACTCGAACCTTCAGCTCCCTCCACATATTTTCTATAGGATTAAGACTGAAGCTAGCCACTCCAGGACCTTAATATGCTTCTTCTTGAGCCACTTCTTTGTTGCCTTAGCCATGAGTTTTGGGTCATGGCCATGCTGGAATACCCATCCACGACCCATTTTCAATGCCCTGGCTGAGGCAAGGAGGTTCTCACCCAAGATTTGATGGTACATGGCCCCATCCATTTTCCATTTAATGTGGTGAAATTGTCCTGTCCCCTTAGCAGAAAAACACCCCCAAAGCATTTCCAGCCCCATGTTTGACGGTGGGGATGGTGTTCTTGAGGTCATAGGCAGCATCCTTCCTCCTCCTCAAAATACTGCGAGTTGAGTTGATGCTAAAGAGCTTGATTTTGGTCTCATCTGACCACAACACTTTCACCCAGTTCTCCTCTGAATCATTCAAATGTTCCTTAGCAAACTTCAGATGGGCCTGTACATGTGGTTTCTTGAGCAGGGGGACCTTGCGGGCGCTGCAGGATTTGTTTTCTTGGTGGCTATGGTCCCAGCTGCCTTAAGATCATTGACAAGATTCTCCTGTGTAGTTCTGGGCTGATTCCTCGCCATTCTCATGATCATTGAAACTCCACAAGGTGAGATCTTGCATGGAGCCCCAGACCGAGGGATACTGACAGTATATTTTCTGTTTTTTCCATTCACAAATAATCACACTAACTGTTATCACCCTCTCATCAAGCTGTTTGGCAATGATCTTATAGCCCATTCCAGCCTTTTGTAGGTCTACAATCTTGTCCCTGACATCCTTGGACAGCTCTTTGGTCTTGGCCATGGTGGAGAGATTGGAATCTGATTGATTGATTGCTTCTATGGACAGGTGTCTTTTATACTGGTAACAAGCTGAAGCTAGGAGCGCCCCCTTTAAGAGAGTGCTCCTAAATCAACTCGTTACCTGTATAGAAGACACCTAGGAGCCAGAAATCCTGCTGATTGATAGGGGATCAAATACTTATTTCTCTCATTAAAATGGAGATCAATTTATAACTTTTTTTAAATGCATTATTCTGGATATTTTTGTTGTTATTCTGTCTCTCACTGTTAAAATAAACCTACTATTAAAGTTATAGACTGATCATTTCTTTGTCAGTGGGCAAATGTACAAAATCAGTGGATGTCAAAACGAAATTTTTGTAAGAACTTACCGTAAAATTCCTTTCTCTGAGTCCTCTGACAGTCGCTGCCCACTCATACAGTCATCACTTATGGGGTATTGACCTCTTATCCACAGGAGCAAGCTAGGCATAAGATTTGTTAAAACACTAAACAATTTGCATAGACACACCTATAGGGGGCTGTCCCTCTGGTCCAATACCCCCCTGCTAGCAGCATTCCCAAATCAGTTTGGTAGCAAGCAGTAAATAGTCCAAAACCCCCAAAAAAGAGGGGCGGGGGCGGCGACTGTCAGAGGACTCAGAGAAAGGAATTTTACCGTAAGTTCTTACAAAAATTGAGTTTTCTCTTACGTCCTCTAACAGTCGCCGCCCACTCATACAGTCATCACTTATGGGATGTCCCAAAGCATTGTAGACATGAGGGGTGGGAAGCGCAACCGTCACAAAGGCAACGCAGCACCCAGGTCAGAGAAAGGAACCTTATCTGAGCCAGAAAGGTAAAAAACGCTGGGTAACAGAAAAGCTCAACAGGAGTGAACAAAACCCAGGAAAGCAAATCAACAAGGGGAGAACATACCCCAACAGGTGGGGACAGGCTAACGCCACGTCCCCCTCAAGGCCCTGCCGCACACGTAACTTTGCGGCCAAAGGAGGCCTCTGCCGATGCCAAAACATCAAGTTTGTAAAATTTGGAAAAAGTGTGCACGGACTTGCACACCTGGGCCACCGATGTTTGATGTCGGAAAGCCCAGGACGCACTCACCGCTCTGGTAGAGTGTGCCTTGACAGGGAAGGGCGGCACCCGTTCCCTAATTGAATAGGCCTGTACTATCGTCTGTCTGATCCATTTCGAAATGGTTGCCGCAGATGCAACCATACCCTTCGGAGGGCCCTCGGGAAGGACAAAAAGAGAACCCGTCTTTCTGAAGGATTCAGTAGATGACAGGTACACCCTGATCGCCCGGACCACATCCAAGGAATGCAAGGCAAACTCCTTAGGATGTTTCGCACACAGCGATGGCAAGACAATGTCCTCGTTAAGATGAAAATCAGATACCACCTTAGGAAGGAAAGATTGGTGAGGTCGCAAGACCACCTTATCCCTATGAACAACCAGGTAGGGGGAGCGGCAGGTAGGGGGAGCGGCGATCACTCTGCGAGCAGATGTGATCGCCACCAAGAAGGCAACCTTCCGTGACAGCACAGGCAGAGGAATCTCCCTAAAGTTCTAAAATGGAGGACGTTGCAAAATGGACAGGACCAAATTCAGGTCCCAAGGAGGTAAAGGCGCTCTCCTAGGGGGAGCCAGATGACGCACCCCTTGAATAAAGGTGCGTATCAAAGAGTTTGACGCCAAAGGGCGCTGGAAAGGGATTGCCAGTGCAGAAAACTGACCCTTAATAGTGGTCAGCGCAAGACACTGGTCCACACCAGATTGCAGGAAGGCTAACACCCTCGCCACCGAAAAGGTGCGAGGATGGAAACCCTGCGATTCACACCAGGCAAAATAAGCCTTCCCAGTACGGTAATATACAGTATCTTACCGGATGAGGCCTTCCTAGCCTTGAGTAGGGTAGGAATGACCGCTAACGAGAGACCCCGATCTCTCAGGGCCTGGCTTTTAACAGCCACGCCGTTAAAGCCAGCGACTGTAAAGCAGGATGGAAAATCGGCCCCTGCGACAGCAGATCGTCTCGTAACGGGAGCCGCCAGGGAGGCTGGACGACCAGTTGCATGATGTCCGCGTACCAAGACCGGCGTGGCCAGTCCAGGGCCACCAGAATCACCAACTTCGGTTCCGAGACCAACCTTTGAAGGAACCTGGACAACAACTGAATTGGGGGGGAAGGCATAAATCAGATGATACCGATTCCAAGGCACCACCAGTGCATCCGAGGCGTCTGCCAGAGGATAGCGCGTTCTTGCCACCTTGTTGTTTAGACAAGACACAAACAGGTCCACATCCGGGGACCCCCAACGCGCACACAGCATCTGAAACACCTCCGGGTGTAAGGACCATTCCCCCTGGTCCAGTGTCTGGCGGTTCAGATAATCGGCCTGCCAGTTCTCCACACCTGGAATGTGAACTGCTGAAAATCGCCGGGACCTGCGCCTCGGCCAAAGACAGAATTTTGGTCACTTCCTGGGCCGCCCGGGCACTCCTGGTGCCCCCTTGGTGATTGATGTAAGCCACCACAGTTGTGTTGTCCGTCTGCACACGCACAGGGCGACCCCGAAGATGATCCGACCAACGGAGCAAACATAGTCTGATCGCTCGCAGTTCCAAGATATTTATCGGAAGGGAGGACTCCTCGTCCGACCAAGTGCTCTGGGCAGACAGAGTGACCAGAATGCCACCCCAGCCCGACAGGCTGGCGTCCGTGGTGATCACTGTCCACAACAACGGCCGGAAGGATTTCCCCTCCGTCAGAGCCGGAGACTGGAGCCACCACAGAAGAACCTCTCTGACTTGGTGACTCAAAGATATCCTCCTTTCCAAGGACTGAGGATGCCTGTCCCACCTGGCCAGGATCTCCGCTTGGAGAGATTGTGTGTGGAACTGTGCAAATTTTATCGCCTCAAAGGCAGACACCATCAAACCCAGGGACCACATGCAGGTCCTGAGTGACGAGGAATCGTTGTCCCTGAGGGACCTGACCTCATTATGCAGAGTCCGGAGTTTGACCTCCGACAGAAAAACTTTTGCATGGGCGGAGTCCAGGACCATCCCCAAGTAAGGGAGACGAACAGAAGGGGACAATGTCGACTTCTGCAAGTTGATGGTCCACCCGAACTCCTGGAGCGTCTGAACCGTGTTTGACCTATCTGGACGAGGAGATCGTCCAGATATCCCAGAATCGCAATCCCCTGCACCCTCAACAGGGCCAGAACCGGACCCAACACTTTGGTAAACACCCTTGGAGCCGAAGCGAGACCGAAGGGTAACGCCACGAACTGATAGTGCTCCTCCGCGATTGTGAACCGGAGGTACCTCTGATGACCCTCGAATATGGGGATGTGTAGATACGCATCCTTGAGGTCAATTGAAGCCAGGAAATCTCCCGGGCTCAGGGAGGCTACCACCAAACGAAGAGATTCCATACGGAATTTTTGAACCCGCACAAAGCTGTTCAGAGATTTTAAGTCCAGAATTGAAGGCACCTTGCCCTCCTTTCTGGGCACTGTGAACAGATTCGAGTAAAACCCCCGAAATCTGTCCCGATGAGGCACCGGGATGATCACCCCCTGGGCTATGAGATCCTGAACCGCTCGTTGAAGATCTTGTAAACGATCTGGGGTCAAATGAAGATTTGAGGGAAAGAACCTGTCCGCTGGACGCGATTGGAATTCAATCTTGTACCCTGACCGAATGAGTTCCTGAACCCACCTGTCCTGAATCTGGGACATCCAAGGTTTGGGAAAACTGCGCAGACGTCTCCCCACCCCTGAAACGGGTGAGGGTGCCCCTTCGGGTCGAGGCGGACTGGGCCGCCGTGCCAGCGTGGGCAGCTTTTGACTTGCCCGCCCAAGGCTTCTTCTGGCCACCAGCGCCTTTGAAGGATTTGCCCTTGTCATGTGCCTTGAAGGCACGAAAGGACCCCTGATTAGGTTTAAAGGAAGGGCCCCGCTTACCGCGGAAATGCTTACCCTTGGGTGCTTGGGGCAGCAAAGTGCTTTTGCCCCCAGTGACCCCCTTAACCAACTCGTCCAGGGAGTCCCCAAACAGGCGATTCCCTGCATAAGGGATGTCAGACACCGTCTTCCTGGAAGTCTGGTCAGCTGACCAGCTCTTCAGCCACACCATACGATGGATTAATACTGCGACAGCAGATAGTCGTGAGACTAAAGGGGCCTCATCCAAGGCCGCGTCACACAGGTATAACACAGCCTGAATAATTTGGTCCACCATCTCCAAAGTAGCAGGAGGGGCGGAATCAGCCACCAGGGTGCGCCGGAGCACCTTGGCCCACTCTACCACAGCCTGAGAGACCATAACAGAGGCGAAAACAGGTTTCATCAAAGAACCCGCCACCATATAGGAATGGCGAGTAAGAGATTCCACCCGTCTATCCGTCGGGTCCCTAAACACCGGAGAATCCTCTGCGGGCATTAGAGTGGCCCTGTTCAACCTGGACACTGTGTGATCCACCTTAGTGGCCACGGTCCAGCGCGAATCCGTAGGAGACGCAAAGGGATAACAGTACTGAAACCGCCGTGGTACCACAAAATTGCGCTACAAATTGCGCCATTGTTCGTTCACCATTTCATGAAACTCAGCGGGACAGGGAAACACCTGTGCCGCGTCCTGCAGGTCCCAAAAGAAGACCGCTTACCCGGCGGGTGGGGCTCATCCTCTAAATGTAGTGTATCCTTAACAGAACTAATAAGCGCGGACATAGCCGCGTGTTCTCTGGCCGTCCCGGGGGGGGGGGAATCATCCCCCTCCTCATCCTCCTCCTCCCCTTCCGACTGAGAGGACTGAGACCCCTCAGGAGGTACACTGTCCATGGCAACCATATCTAGCTCTGAATCAGAAGAATGAGAAAGCATGGGTCTTTTCTTAGAAGCCCGCTCAGACATCAACAGATCCACTTTAGACTCTAAAGTCGCAAGTGCAGCAGTAAGGGAGCCCATCGCAGAGGATTCAGGCGTACCTGAACCCTCCACCAGAGCTGGGGGGAATTTGCTGTCCTGGGACTCCATAAAAAAATGTTGGCGCTGGCCCTTTAAATCCGCGATAGCGGCGAATCCCACTGCAATGCACCGCAATGAGGACTAGCCTGAGTTACCAAACAGTGAGGAATATAACTGACAGCAAAGGTAATATCCCCCGAAAAACAGCAGAAAAGCCCCCCAGAAGTGCAGCTATACAATACCACGCTTGCAGCAGGATCCGACTGCCTGGAGAAAGGAAATTATGTCACACCGCTAGAGGCCAAGATAGGACTTGAGCCAAGGAAAATGGTTGCCAATGTAAATCTATGGGGAGGCTCCGTGAAAATGGCCGCCGAGCACATGAATAAATGCATTGCCCACACTAAAGATGGCGCCCGAAAAGGGCGCGAATACACTACAGGGAAAATGGCTGCCGAATGCCCAAGCTGAAGCCAAAACAGCCTGCCCACACCCAAAATGGCGGCCCCGCGATTTTTGCATCGCAGCGGCCCCCACAAGCATGCCTGCACCCCCAAAGGTACACAAAACATTACCGAGGGGTTCAGGGACCCCCACAGCGCGGCCTGTCTGCAATAGCGCCCCCGCAGGGACCGAGAGGGACAAGCGGGGCCCAGACATACAGACATGAGGGATAACACAGATTCCAAGTAGACTGCCATCCCCTAGACAGAAGCCCCACATACACCCCCGTACATACAATGTCACAGACAGAGGGGGTAGCATGGTACTTACCAATCCAGCGAAGGCGTTGGTGCCTCTCTGCGACGGGAAGCCTCCCACCCCTGATGGTGGGGGTGCCGTCAGCCAAACAGGATTCTAGAAACACACGGCGTACCGCAGTTGAGACATCCTAGCGAAGTGGCCACTTCGCGGGCTTTGTCCCTGAGGACAGGGACAGGTCATTTGCGAAGTCAGGGCGTACTCATAGCCTGCTAAACGCTCAATGGCGGGCTGGGATTCCGTAAGGCTCTAGTACAACCAGTCCGATTCCCAGCTCCGCAAATGCTGTAGTCTTCTGAAGACTAACTAAGCGCAGGAACAAATAAAAAGCTATTAGTGTAAAGAAAACACTCAGCAGAAATAAAAATGAATAAAACAGAAGAAAAGGCTGAGACTGTTGCCCCAGCTCAGGGAAGCCTGCCTACTCCTAACTAGGCAAACTGATTTGGGAATGCTGCTAGCAGGGGGGTATTGGACCAGAGGGACAGCCCCCTATAGGTGTGTCTATGCAAATTGTTTTGTGTTTTAACAAATCTTATGCCTAGCTTGCTCCTGTGGATAAGAGGTTAATACCCCATAAGTGATGACTGTATGAGTGGGCGGCGACTGTCAGAGGACGTAAGAGAAATACTTTTTTCCCTCACTGCACCTCAATGGTGATCCCAACGTAGGAAAAAATTATTCTGTCTCAGGGAGTGTAAGAGGACAAGGGGCCACAGAATGAGATTGGAGGAGAAGTGGTTTAACCTTATATTGCGCAGGGTTTTTTTTACTGTCAGGGAGATAAGGATGTGGAACTCTCTTCCACAATTGGGGGTGGCAGCGGGGAGTATTGCTATTTTAAAAAGATTATTGGTCGTACATTTTAAAGAACACAACACACAGGGACATGGGAAATAACTACCGACACTGACACACGTACACCTACACAGGTTGAACTGGAAGGACTATTTTATTTATTCAACCTTACCTACTATATGTAACTATGTAATGTTGGGGCCACAGCACTACAAAGCCATGTTGGCTAACTACCCTCCTGGTGTTTGGCGGGGCTCAAAACCACTTTCCAAGTGCCCATCTGAACATCGCTTAAAGCGCAACTAAAGTCCTCAATACTTGCCTATCCTTCACTGGATTGATATCCCTTGCCAGCGCTGGCACCTTCTTCCCACCATCTTCCTAGTTCCAGGCTTGGCCATTCTTCATTGGCCGGCATAGAATGATGTCACTCCTGCACATGTGCAGTTCAGTCATCAAAGTACACAAAATCTGTGCCAGAATGTAAACTGACCTGCGCTCATTTGATTTCTCTTCTGCAATAAAGAACATACCTGATAACAGTTTTTGAAACTGAGCCATTAGTTCTGCTTTAATACTGTGGCTTGGGAATTCAGCTAATTTTCATATTACCAGACACAGTGGTAAAACCGTTAAAAGGCTATTTTTTTTAAATATTACAATATTTGATCTACAGAAACATTTTTGTTTAGACGTTAAAGTCCCTGAAGTGCCTTGATGCAAATTTCCTCATCCCCTTATTTTTAGCAAGGTGACCCTCCCTAGTTATATAATGTTCTGTGAAAAGCAGGTTAACACAATTTTATTCATTACTCAGGAAGTAAGTCCAACTCTTAATATGTTATTTGCATACAGTTTCCTTTTTCAGCGCCACAATAGCATTGCTAATAAATTATCCTGATTGACTTCATTATATCCAGCAGCAATAAACAGCAGAAATAATTGCACTGTTTAACTCATCTAACTTGGACAGAAGCAGAAAATTCTAATTACTTCCAGAAGAGATCTTGAATTACACAGAATCAAAATATAATTGTCTCTGAAAAAAAAATACACTTAGAGTTTGTTTCATAAATTAAAGACTTGAGATTGAAGTTGGGATGTGCAAACCATTGCCAGAAAGTTTATGTGAATATCAAATGTAAAGCTGGATTCAGGCCACTCACTTTTCAGATACAACTTTTCCAACTTTCCTCAAATTGTTGAGATTTCACATGGGGGAGTCTGGCGTTAAAAGCTAACTCCACCTTTTAGACCAGGGGTCTCAAACTGGTGGCCCTCCAGCTGTTGCGGACCTGCAAGTCCCATCATGTCTCTGCCTATGAGAGTTATGCTTGTAACTGTCAGCCTTGCAATGCCTCATGGGATCTGTTGTTCTGCAACAGCTGGAGGACCACCAGTTTGAGACCCCTGTTTTAGACTAAGTTATATGTCCCACCTACATGCAGAACCCCCAACCCCAAACCAGACCTCCCTCTGATGTGTGTAGGGTTTCTTTTCCCCAGCTGTAACCTTCAACATTTCAAATTTGGGCATTTGTTCACAGAGTTGGAGTTGTCCTGTATTTTTCTAAAGTCCACAGACATAGATGTTAACAATTCTTACTGATAGCAGTACCAGATTAAACTCTGTGGAGGCCCCTATGCAGTGGAAACCTTGGGGCCCCTCTTGCAAGTTTCTGGAGGTTTCTCATGCATGCACTCTAGTGGTAACATTGAACTAGGTAGTGTGCATGTCACACGCTAGATGGAGATGACCATCACTACTGTACATTACTCGAACGTAGGTTGCACCAACAACTTTTTTACAAACTGACTGCTGAAAGAAGATGAGCTGTTGTGAGACAGACTGTAAATGTGAATCTGATGTCTATGGTTTATGTACTTTAGGTTGCTATTGGGAACATTACATTAAAACAGTATTTTGTAAAGTTTTTTATTTCTTTAAGCTGATTCATTATTTTCTATCTTTTTTTAACAATTTAATAAACTTTCAATGTCATTCTCTTTCAAGATCAACTCAACATTATTTTTATTCATTGTTGCGAGATCCCTAAGCAGCATGGGGCCCATAGGCACTTTATATCATTCAGCACAGGTACAGTAGTTATCAGTTCACAGAATTTCTTATGGATATTTTTTGCACTTATTGAAATGACTAAAAAATGTATATTTAAAAGACCAAAAGGGAGTCAGTGAAAGTATTGGTATGTAAACCCTAACTATTGCTAGGGCTTGCATAAACTTTAATACCCGTGTGATCGCTGTGGAAGCTGCACATCACATCTCAACCTCATCCAATCAGAGAAGGCTTTGTATTTATTAAAAAAAACTAAATACAAAAGTTTTGGTTTGGTTTTGCCTATGACTCCATCTTTCATTTACAGGAAAGCTCCTAATTTTGGGGATAAAGCGGTCAATAAAATTCTAGATCTGCCTGACACTACATTTTCTTCTGGTAGAAAGGGGTTCCATGCATGTGGTGGATGCACGTCCTGTTTTTTTGCCAGAACTAATTTAAAGAAACTAGAGAATTTTAGGGTACCAACAGGTAAAAAAAGAATGTGAGATCAAACACTTGATGACCTGTGATACCACTCATGTTTATGCATTAAGGTGTCCATGTAATTTAATTTACATAGGATGCACAAAATGGACAATAAAAAAATGTGTATAACTAATATCTTGAAGGGATTTAAGGATCATAGTGTGTCTGACAACTTTAGAAGGTACCATCAATGGGATCCCTGTGGTCTCCATTTTTGGGGTATAGAACGAGTAACACCCTCTTTGAGGGGTTCCAATTGGATAAGAGAATTGTCCAAGTGCAAAACCAAATGGATTTTTCTCACTAAATCTTTGGAACCTCGTGGATTGAATATTGAGCTGGACTTGAATTGTTTCATTAGTGATTCTTGATGACCAGCAATAGTTTCCTTGTACTGGTGTTATGTGTATATGTATGTACATGTGTGTATATATATATATATATATATATATATATACACACATATACAGTATATCTATCTATCTATATATATATATATATATATATATATATATATATATATATATAGTTTAATTTTAATAATATTCTTTTAGGACTTATATCCATAACTTGCATTTTATCTATAAGGTTTTTATGGGATTGTTTTTGTGAGACTGTCCACTGAATTTTATAGGATCCATTGTGGACATAGTGCTCTGGTATATTGCAATTATTGTGGTATTTTTATTGGTATCCGTAAGTTATGATTGCATTACAATGTATGGCGAGGTATTGATTATTTATGTTATACAGTGTTTGCGATACATGTTTTAAGTGTGAACCTATTCCTTAGACTAGTAGGTTTTACTCATCTCTATATCTTTGAGTATTATCCTATTGGATTTATCCATCATTTTTGGTATTGGTGCCATAGTAATGCTATGCAAGCACACAAGGGGTTAATTGCACATACAGATACTTGTCCGTGGCTAAGGCCAATTGAGTTGTAAGAGAGGTCAATACATTGTACCTATTAGTCTGTGGAAGGGGCTACTTTGTGGTGTACACCTGATGCAGATTGATTGAGTGTCAGCATATGTTCCGGAGAGCCGGCCCGTGCAGCCACCCCCCCCCCCCCGTAACGAAGTCGGAAATTACGAAACGCATCGGCTGGTGTCTCCAGGGGACCATCTTACCAACGTGGGAAGGTTGAGACAAGCAAGCTAGTATCACTTTGCTTTGTTGGACTGTGGCATTTTTTTATGCTTTTGTTATGTGAGTGTAGACATTGAAGTTTAAATAAAAGTAATCAGTGCTGTAAACGGTATCACACTAGTAGAAGTCATTTCTTTTCATATACATCCGATTTGGTGTCATGTGGAGAGACTAATGAGGAGGAGGATGATCTATTAGCCACCCAGCTGACTGGAGAGAGTGATAATTAGCCTTGTTTGCCTTTTTCCGCGATAGTGGAGGGCAATAATTTACGGTGAGTGACCACTTTGTCTGGAGTGTGAATACATATCGGTGGTGGATTCTAGCGATGTTTCTTTCCTATGCACTTCAGGATAGGATGGTGCTTCACCTCTAATATTGATGGACACTTTTGCATGAACTGGTTTTTGTCTTTATATGGATTTATCATATGCATTTATATAGTTATTGCACTACTGAATTCCTGTATTTTCACATTTGGGTTTTTATGTGGGAATTCATTTATTTCATATATGCAATTTTAAGTAGCAGCAGTCATTCATTTATTTGTTTATTTATTTATTCATTGTCATTTTTTGAGTGCAGGGATTATATTAATATTTATTTTTTATATTTATGAGTGTATTTTTAATAATGTACACTTGCATGCACCCGACTTTTCTGATCTGTACATACATTTGTATACAGCTTTTTTCAGTAATTGTTATTTTCATAAAACCACATAAGCTAACTGGATAAGCAATTCTCAGATTGCAGTGATGTTTATGTGCTTATAGCTGGAGAGCTGCTATTCAGTAGAAAAGAAAATATACATTCCTATACTAGTTTGACTTGGAATATAATAAAATGTGCAGAAGGCTGTGTATTACAGGAGAGAGCTTTTGGTTAAAGTGACATTAACAATATCCTTATTCTTGAAAAAAATCCATATGCATCCACTACTTAATGGCCCTGTAATCTATTTTTTATGAAATCTATTTTTACTGTGTTTTTCTGCCTCCTTATATTTCCCCTTAGTGAGTTCCCAAACCTCTCATTACCCTGCCCCCCCCCCCCTTTCCTGCAGGTTAGTTGTAGTCAGGGATTATTTTCAGCAGGAATGCGGGGGAACGCAGTTGCAGCACCTCCAGCAATGAATGTATGCAATGGCAAGGGTGGCTGGGGTGTGATGGAGAGTCTACTGATGTTGGCTGCTGGGGTGCCTATTGTTGCTGGAGATGATCTATTTTTGCGTGGCAATCTATTGTTGTGGAGGATCTTTTGTTACTTGGGATTAATGAAAGAAATCTATTGTTTGGGGAGGGGTATACCGTTGCTGGCTGCTTGAGAGCCTATTAATGTTGGCTTCTGTGAGATCTGTTGTTGCTGCTGGGGGTCTATTGTTGCTTGTGGGGGGGGGTCTATTGCTGCTGGCTGCAGGGATCTATTTTTATTGCTTCTTGTTACTATTACCAAATTACAAATTACTTAGCATTGCAAAATTATACTTGGCTCTCTAAAAGGGACCGTACTGGGAGCTGAGTAGGGAGTGAAACCAAGGCTCGCTGCTCAGAGGTGGGTAGGGGTGGAACCAGGGGGCAGTGCTCGGAGGTGGGTAGGGAGCAGAGACACAAAGTGATCTAGAAGGGGAGAGTTCCTGCACCTTTTCTCTGAGAAAAAAAGCCCTGGTTGTAGTCATATGCCCACTGCACATCCCGTAGTCCATAGTGCATTTCAGGAGTAAGCAGGAGAGAATGGCTACATTCCTAGATACAGCAAGATTATGGAGAATGATCGTAGCCACCCTCTAACAGAAAGTCGGATAACAGATACAAAAACAAAGGAATTTAGCGATTTGATGGAGGCTGAGAGCAATAGGAGGGACTTTTATGAGTTGAAGTGAAGGAAAAACCTAACTATAATTATTCTTAACCACTTCAATACTGGGGACTTTTACTCCTTTCCTTCCCTGGCCAATGTTCAGCTTTCAGTGCGGTCGCTGCCATGCAACACTGTACCCAAACTACATTTTTTGAATTTTGTTCACACAAATAGAGCTTAATTTTGGTGGTATTTAATCACCACTGGGTTTTTTATTTTTCGCTAATTAAACAAAAAAATACAGAAAGTTTGAAAAAAAAAAACGCATTTTACCGAATTTCTGTTATAACATTTTTCCAAAAAATATTTTTTCGTCATAAATTTAGGCCAAAATGTATTCTGCTACATTTCTTTGGTGAAAGTAACCTAAATCAGTGTACATTATTTAGTCTGTAGGACGGTTAGAGTCCACTGGTTTGTATCTGAAAACGATCAATCCTAATGTACTGACATCTCATTTCTTGAGGCCCAAAAATGTCAAGACAGTACAGAATTCCCCCTAATTACCCTTTTTTGTAAGTAGACAGCCTAAGGTAATTAGTGAGATTTTTTTGACATTTTTTGGAAAATAAAGAAATGTTCACAATTATTTTTTTTTACATACTCTCACAAGTCTAGTACAGCATCATCATATAGCTGGTGTGATGGTGATCAGGGATGCAGATATTTTTTTTTTTTTTTTTTTAAATGTTTCAATTATTTTTTTTTAACACACTGTGGCCAGAGCAATGTCATGTTACCATAGTAACATTGTACTACTCTGCATTTAAAAAAACAGTAATGTTAGCCCATTTTTTATGTATATTGTGAAAGATGATGTCACATCGAGTAAATAGATACTCAACATGTTACGGTTTAAAATTGCGCACACCCGTGGAATGGCGACAAACTATGGTCAATAGAAATCTCAATAGGCGACACTTTAAAAATTTTTAACGGTTACCAGTTTAGAGATAGAGTGTAGCTCTTTTTTTTTTTTAAATTATTGCACATGCTCTGGCGATCGCGGTGATACCTCACATGTGTGGTTTGAACAGCGATTTTATTCAAGGCTCGACTTCCATATACGTTTTCTTTCATGCGCGAGCTAACGGCAACGGTGGCGGCTAAAAAAATGTTTTTTCCTATTTATTATTATTATTTTTTTTTTAACTTTATCACAGGTTTTTTAAAAAAAAAAAAAATCTTATCACTTTTATTGCTGTCACAAGCAATGTAAACATCCCTTGTGATAGCAATATGCAGTGACAGATACTCTTTATGGAGGGATCGAGGGTCTAAAAGACCCTAGACCCCTCCACTGCACTTCCATGTATTCAAAACGGCATTTTTGAATACACTCGTTTTTTGAATCTCCAGCCTTTAGCAGCAGAGTAAC
Source organism: Pelophylax lessonae (assembly GCF_965119305.1). Taxonomy (NCBI): domain Eukaryota; kingdom Metazoa; phylum Chordata; class Amphibia; order Anura; family Ranidae; genus Pelophylax; species Pelophylax lessonae. The sequence goes on along the minus strand of NC_138774.1, from coordinate 117,933,741 downwards.
CCGGACGTGACGTCATGGATGCCACCTCCGGGTTACGTCATCGGAGACCCGATCGAAGCCGCATCCATGCCGGCTAGTTGCTCGGGTGTCCCGGATCGGACAGGAGACCCGGGTAGAGCCGCGGAAGGCGGCGGAAGGGGGGGGGGACGTCCCCTCCCGCTCGCCGGTGTAATAATCGTGTGGCTTCCGAGCCGCATCGGTCATTACCGCCACAAAGCCGACCGTCGGCTCTAAACAACGGTACCGGGATGATGCCTCTAGTTACAGGCATCATCCCGGTATAACCCCGCAAAGTCAGCCGACGTAAATATACGTTACTTTGCGGGAAGTGGTTAAGGTAGCCCCGTTCCCTTTAAAATGCACTTGTGTTCAGAGCATGGAATTGTTCATATTCACATTTACATAACGTTAACAGGTGTAGTGGACATTCTTTGATAATGCAGACTTACTTTCTGCTACTTCAGACTGTCTCTTTATACCTCTAGTGTTGGTTTCATGCATCATACTCCTGAGACTGGAAGAAATGCATCGTGGGAAATGTAGTCTCTTACAAGGATATTACTGCACTGCTGAACTGTTTAGGAACTGTTTAGGAACTGTACTTCCCAGCAAGCCTTGGGCTACTGAGGAGGCATGTGGAAGACACTATAAAGGGATTCTCTTGCTTCCTGGGATTCATCATGTGCACATCAGCCTGCTGAACAGAGATAGAGAGATAGCAGACTGCGGCCTACTGCACACTGCCCATCTGCATACAGACTCAGCCCTAGCGGGACAGATGTTCATTGCTGCATCGCAGACATCCCTGCAGCATCGCTGATCGAGTGGAGTCAGTGGGACTCGCTGAGAAAGCAGAGCGCAGCCATCTCGGGGCTACATAGTGTGGAGGATTGCCATTGCCTGTTCTTCCAGGACCCTCATTGCTGAACATCAGGATTTGGTGAGAGGGCACCTGCCCAGAGTTCAGACACCAGTCACTACAGTTCTTTGACACACTGAACACGCACACTTCTCAGTTGGATCAGTTACAGAATATTTTGTGAATCAAAATCAGCTGTTCTGACTTGCTTGTCACACATTGTGCCACATTGGGAATCCTATGTCCATGAGCTCCAACTGCCAGTAAAGATCTTAGCAAAGCCTTATTGTAGAGCATTGCTATATTGTTGCTTTTAAAGGGGATGAGTTACTGGTATCTAGATTACCTCATTTCTGATTAGTATACAAGTATTATAGGTCGACCCGGGGTTCCCCTTAAGTAAAAGTGTTTCTTATAGCAATTTGTAGCTTCCTGAGAGGTTCATTCACCTACTGCAAGAAACTTTGTATATTCAAAGTATTTACTTGTTATTCTAAATGCGTATTCACTGTTCTTTAGTGTTATTTCAACTGAGCCTGGCTGTTTATCCAGGGCCTAGGTGAACAATACTCTTTCCAAGTCTATTCCTTGAGTAAAGTTGAACTAAGGAGTTAAAAATATATTTGCATTGTGTCAGTGTGTAATTTAAAGGTATACACTCACATCTTACCAGGTGTGGCAGAGGAGTTGAGTCTGTTCATGGCAGTTGGGAAGCAGAGTGAGGTATCAACATTACTTAAGCAGCTCATGCAGGGGTAGCGCTACACACGGAGGCTCGTCTGGGATTTTACTGTTACTCTGCAAGCAACATCTCAAGACAGCACCCCTAACTGTATCGAGATGGACCCCCACTGCTGTGGCCCAGTGGTGTGCCGAAGAAGGCGCTCAACCAGAGTTTAGTGTGGTAATTGAACTCCCTGGGGAGACCTGGACTGAAGAACAAATCAGCCAGGCAGTGAAGATGTTGTCCCCAGACAGGAAAGTTTGGGAGATTGATGTTGGACTCAACCGAGGGGTTTCCCACACCCACGCGCTGTTAGAGTGTAAACAAGGAATATCCAACGGTTTTCGAGGAGCCAGTCTGTTATTGGGGGTTGGAAAGCAGAGTGAGGTATCAAGATAACTCAAGTGGCTCCTGTGGGGTTAGCGCTACACAAGTAGTGAAAGCGTTTAAAACAAGAAATCCCTGAACTCTCTAACTACTTACACTGTGAAGTTATTGAAAATAGTGAAGGTGCGCTAAAACAAATAAATGAATCCAACCTAGGCAAATCAAAAATTGCAATCAAATATGAATGTTGGATAATAGGTGCATAATATGTTTCAAAAGTCCATAATGAATAAATCATGAGTGTCCATATGTGATGAATTCAAACTGATGTATCACTGTCATGCCTTCAGCTTGAAAATAATTAATTCTATTGGAACTTGTAATACCAATATGGTCCACAAGATGCCACTGTGACATAGACTGTTGTACAGTACTTTATGGTACTTCCTGTTCTCTATTGCTGGATATTAATTACACCCCTCTCTGAGGAGAATCTCCATTTTAGAACAGCTCATGGACACAGCCAGACAGTATCTGAGGTTGCTGTGGGAAGATTCCTGAACCCCTCTCGGAAGCATCGCTGGTATGCCTCAGAACTGTTAGCTGCATACAGTGCATGTTTATACTTGTTAATGTTTGTACACCGATTGTATGTTTATATGTTTATTCACAGTTTCACCTCTCTATTCACAATCCTATTCGCATATCCATTCTGACTTGTAACCTGTTCATGTGACCACTATTCTATCTCTGGAATAAAGCCTTAAGTTACAAAAGGACTGGTTATTGCAGGATTAAAGGTTTAGCTGTATGTTTTGGCCTGCACACGCCTGGGGCATACGTGTAGTGAGAACAGAACAGTGAAACAGCGGCTATCCAGCAAGTGGGATTTAGGACAGAGACTATACAGAGGCCTGCTACTCTGCCAGCGCAGTCATCTGCATATGCAATACAGCAGTCTCTACACAGTCAAGCATTCCTGCAAGCGACATGTCACATAGCCAGACCTCCTCACTCAAGACAAGGTCCCGAGTTTCCGGTTCCTCTAGATCTTCCTCCGCAAGCAATGCACTCGCCATAGCACGTGCGAAAGCTGAAGCCGCCAAGGCGCGAGCAGCCTTTGCTGAGCAAGAAATGCAGATTAAACAGGAGAAAGTGAAGTTAAAGACGCAAGAGGCACAGTTAGAGGCAGAGGAAGCCCTCCTAGAAGTAGCCCTAGAGAAACTGACTGTAGAGAAGGAAGTAGCAGCAGCCATAGCTGAAGCAGACGCCTTAGAATTAGCTGTATACCCAAGAAGTGAACGCAGCAGACGCAGCAATATTCTCGATCCAGCAGCTGAAACTTCAAATTCTCTACAACAAACTTCAGATTACATCAATCAACATTTTAAAACAAGCAGTGTCAAAGATGATGTCAAAGAGACAAGCCAAAGTCACCACACGGTACCGCCGCAAGTCATCGACAAGCCTCAAGCCTGCAAACGGGAGAAATCTGTGCAAAGTGACGTCTCCTACGACAGACTCCCCATAAGTGAGATAATAGAATCACCCTCTAATCGCCCTCCAGAACCAACGCCAAAGCCAGAACGGTACATCAGAGGACAGCTTGGTGCCAGCAAAAGGTATGACTACACACAGCCATCTTACCATGACAACACACAGCAGGCTAACCAAGCCACCATAGACTTTGCAAGGTTCTTTGCACGACGCGAGTTAGTCACCAAAGGACTTGAAAAGTTTAATGACCGCCCTGAAAACTACAGAGCCTGGCGGTCATCCTTTCAAAACACTATCAGAGACTTAGGGCTATCTTGCAGCGAAGAGATAGGCCTCCTGATCAAATGGCTTGGAAATGAGTCTGCCGAGCACGCCAGGCGAATCAGGACAATAAATATAAACTACCCAGACACTGGTCTTAGAACAATCTGGGATAGACTTGATGAGTGTTATGGTTCAGCAGAAGCAGTAGAAAATGCATTATTCAAAAGACTTGATAACTTTCCCAGAATACCTAGCAAAGCCTACCATAAACTTAGAGAGTTAAGTGACTTGCTAATGGAACTTCAAGTAGCTAAATCCGAGGGAGACTTACAAGGACTTGCATTCCTTGACACAGCCAGACTTGCAAGAGCAGTGGATTACACACGGATCCCGATATAAAAGACAGCATGATGTTCCATTCCCTCCTTTTTCTGTTTTTGTGGACTTTGTGTGCCAGCAAGCTAAAACAAGAAATGATCCAAGTTTTGATTTTACGCTGTTGTGTGCTGCTCCTGTGGGACTTAACCCTCGCAAACCTCCAGTAGCAGTACACAAAACGAATGTGTCTCCTCCAGGTTCCTTTCACAGGTCTGTCAACTTCTCTAACTCAGAGACAAAGGTCAACGATCCTGGTAAGCAGTGTCCCTTGCATCAGAAGCCACATCCTCTACTAAAATGCAGAGCCTTCAGAGAGAAACCATTCAGGACCGCAAGGCCTTCCTCAAGGAGAACCACATCTGCTACAGGTGCTGCTCTTCAACATCTCATCTCGCCAAGGACTGTAAGGTCAGTTTGAAATGCACAGAATGTGACAGCTCAGATCACAACACAGGGTTGCATCCTGGGCCAGCTCCATGGACTTTACAACACACCCTCAGCACTAGTGAGCACGGCTGGGAGGAGGAGCACACCACCACAACTACACCAGAGGTCACTTCACAATGTGCAGAGATCTGCAAAGGAGGCATAGGTGGTAGGTCCTGCTCCAAAATCTGCCTAGTCAGAGTCTACCCAGCAGGCCAAAAAGACAAAGGTATTAAGCTTTATGTAATCCTGGATGACCAAAGTAACAAGTCATTAGCCAGCTCAACTTTCTTTGACATGTTCGGCATTAAAGGCCCCAGCATTCCCTACTCCTTAAAAACTTGTGCAGGAATAGTGGAGACGGCTGGTAGGAGAGCATCCGGCTACCAAATCGAGTCCATCGATAGGCGATCTCGCTTGTCTTTGCCAACTCTTATCGAATGCAATCAGATCCCTGATCACAGATCTGAAATTCCTACACCAGATGTAGCTGCTCATCACCCACACTTGAAACGCATAGCACATCTGATACCAGAACTTGATCCTCAGGCTCAGATTATCCTACTCCTTGGGAGAGATATCTTACAAGCCCACAAATCAAGAGCTCAAATTAATGGTCCCAATAACGCTCCTTATGCTCAGAAGTTAGACCTCGGATGGGTCATCATAGGAGATGTCTGTCTAGGAAGCGTGCACAAACCTAACTCTGTTAGCAGCATGCTCACAAATACCCTAGAGAACGGACGTCACTCTCTTTTCCAGCCATGCCACAACCATTTCCTTGTTAAGGAATCAGTCTACGCCACCCACTCATCTTGTCCCTTCACAAGCTTCACTAGTGACAACTTTGCCTGTGACAGTGACCAAGACCATTTAGGGTGCACAGTCTTTCAGAGGACTAAAGATGACAATCGTGTGGCAATGTCTATCGAAGACAAACTCTTCTTAGAAATAATGGAGCAAGGTCTAGTCAAAGACAGCACAAACAGCTGGGTCGCACCTCTTCCCTTCAGACCACAGAGACAACGCTTACCCAATAACAAAGAACAAGCTTTACAACGTTTTGCTTCCCTTAGACGTAATTTACAAAGAAAGCCAGAGATGAAGGAACATTTATTTTCTTTCATGGGGAAGATCTTTGAGAACGGTCATGCCGAGGTGGCTCCCACCCCTAAAGACTCTGAAGAGTGTTGGTATCTCCCTATATTCGGAGTGTACCATCCTAAAACGATGTCCTCTTGACAGGCCCAGACCTTAACAACAAACTCCTGGGAGTGCTCCTACGCTTACGCAAAGATTTTATTGCCTTCATAGCTGACATCCAGCAGATGTTCCATTGTTTCTTGGTCAGAGAGGAAGACAGGAACTTCCTAAGGTTCCTTTGGTTCCAAGACAATGATCCTTCAAAAGATATCTCAGAGTATCGCATGAGGGTACACATCTTTGGCAATAGCCCTTCACCTGCAGTCGCTATCTACGGACATTCCGCCCAAGAAGGTGAACTTGAGTTTGGCTCAGATGCAAGACAATTTGTAGAGAAAGACTTTTATGTGGATGACTGTTTGAAATCCTTACCGTCCAGTGAGTCTGCAATCTGCCTTCTTAAAAGAGCACAGGAAATGCTTGCTTGCTCCAATCTCAGGCTTCACAAGATTGCTTCTAACAGCAAAGAGGTAATGGAAGCTTTCCCCGCTCAAGACAATTCCAGTGATCTAAAGGACTTAGATCTGGGTACAGACTCATTACCTGTACCACGCAGTCTAGGTCTACTTTGGGACTTGAAATCCGATTCCTTTACCTTCCAAGTAAATGGAGAAGAAAGACCCATCACTCGCAGAGGTGTCTTGTCTACAACCAATAGCCTGTACGATCCATTAGGATTTGCGGCACCTGTCACAATTCAAGGCAAAGACTTACTTAGAGACTTGATTCGTGAAACATCCGACTGGGATGCCCCACTACCCCTTGATAAGAGGAACTCTTGGGTAGAGTGGAGGGACTCTCTATCAGTCTTATCTGATCTCCATGTTTCACGCCCATATGCTCCTGTACCTTCTACAGAGATCCAGAGTCAAAACCTTTGCATATTCTGTGATGCTTCTGTCAAGGTAATAGCTGCTGTGGCCTACTTAAGGACTGTTGACACTACAGCACGATGCCACGTAGGATTCATCATGGGCAAAGCAAAGCTTGCTCCACACCCCGAGCATACTATACCTAGGCTAGAACTTTGTGCTGCAGTACTAGCTGTTGAACTAGCAGAACTAATAACCTCAGAGATGGACATTGACCTTAAAGATGTTCAGCTCTACACAGACAGCAAGGTAGTTCTAGGCTACATCTACAATGAAACCAGACGTTTTTATGTTTATGTCAACAACAGAGTGTTGAGGATTAGGAGATCCACCATTCCAACACAATGGCACTATATACCTACTGACTATAACCCTGCAGACCATGCTACAAGAGCTGTTGCTGCATGTAACCTTAAAGACACAACATGGTTTACAGGACCTGCATTCTTGTACGATGCAGAACAAACCTTTCCTAAAAGTGACACGATTGAACTAATAGATCCAGACTCAGATACTGACATCCGTCCTGAGATCTCAACATTCCATACTACAACTTCAGACTGCCAGCTTAAATCTGACAGATTTACCAGATTCTCAAAATGGAAGACACTTGTTCGAGCTATTTCTTGTCTTATCCATATAGCTCGCTCCTTTAAAGGTGACTCAAACAGCTGTGACCACAAGGGATGGCACCATTGTCAAAGGATCAGTTCAGCACTAGAGCTACAGCAGTCTCAGGATCTTATCATCCGCACTGTACAGCATGAAGCCTATGCTAAGGAGATTGACTGTACCTTGAACGGAAAACCTATCCCTAGAGACAGTGCCCAGAGAAAACTTGACCCATTCCTTGATCAAAATGGACTACTTAGGGTAGGTGGCCGTCTAAAGCAAGCCAACCTAGAGTCAGAAGAGAGAAACCCTCCAATAGTTCCTGGTCGCCACCACATCGCTTACATGATTGTCTCACATCATCACTCCCATGTAAAGTGGAAGTCAAGATCCAGAGAATTAAGGAGACAAGGTTGTTCTTCAGACCAGTTTCTGAACCGATCTTGCTGTTGTCATCTGAGGAATAAATAGTGGTATCTGATGATACCAGACGGGGAGTGCCATGCCTTCAGCTTGAAAATAATTAATTCTATTGGAACTTGTAATACCAATATGCCACTGTGACATAGACTGTTGTACAGTACTTTATGGTATTTCATGTTCTCTATTGCTGGATATTAATTCCACCCCTCTCTGAGGAGAATCTCCATTTTAGAACAGCTCATAGATACAGCCAGACAGTATCTGAGGTTGCTGTGGGAAGATTCCTGAACCCCTCTCGGAAGCATCGCTGGTATGCCTCAGAACTGTTAGCTGCATACAGTGCATGTTTATGCTTGTTAATGTTTGTACACTGATTGTATGTTTATATGTTTATTCACAGTTTCACCTCTCTATTCACAATCCTATTCGCATATCCATTCTGACTTGTAACCTGTTCATGTGACCACTATTCTATCTCTGGAATAAAGCCTTAAGTTACAGAAGGACTGGTTATTGCAGGATTAAAGGTATAGCTGTATGTTGAGCTGCACACGCCTGGGGCATACGTGTAGTGAGAACAGAACAATCACGGAATAAATTACTTCTTAAACTTCAGTGTGAAAAACCCACCACCAGGTGAAATTCCTCCTTACCAGACGGAAATAAGAATAGGAATAAGCATTTCCGAAACGCGTCAGAGAGGAGGAGGAGGCGTAACCGTCACGTACGATTGCTCGTTGTCCGTGCTGCAGCCGGACGCGAGCTTGCTCAAGAAATTTCCCGCATAAAATACCATCTATGCTGATTCACCACTCATCTCTTGTAAGTGCAATACTGTTTTTTCAATAAACTGTTTAGAAGATATCACACTATTGGCTGCTTTTATCCTTTTACATCCTATGCTTGGGAATCATCGGCTTTGTGGTCTGAGAGTCACCTTGCTGTAGGCTGGATACAGAGGAGGAGGTAGTGGATATCATTGGAATTACAAGCGCTTATTACCTGCGCTCTGGTAAGGCACCATTTTGGGTGTTTCACTTGGAGATTGGAAGCACTTTATTTTGTGGTCATCAGTTGATTTGTATTTTGCGTGCACCTTATTTCCGTCTGGTAAGGAGGAATTTCACCTGGTGGTGGGTTTTTCACACTGAAGTTTAAGAAGTAATTTATTCCGTGATACATCAGTTTGAATTCATCACATATGGACACTCATGATTTATTCATTATGGACTTTTGAAACATATTATGCACCTATTATCCAACATACATGTTTGATTGCAATTTTTGATTTGCCTAGGTTGGATTCATTTTTGTTTTAGCGCACCTTCACTATTTTCAATTATTATTTATATTCATCTGGCACTGAATATCGGTAGCAGCTTTAACTACTATCAGCGCGCCCTCCCCACATACACACACTGTGAAGTTATTAATTCTCAGGCTGGGTTCACACCTAATATGGATGCGGCTCACAGCAGGGGTGTAGCGCGTCCCTGTTCTCAATTTTAGAGATGAATTAGGCCAAAAATTTTTGCCTGAATTCGGACCCCTGTGCAATTGACTCCGCAGCCGCCCCAGAGATGTGTAAACCGGCTCCATTGAGAGCCAAGCACACTCTCATGCTATGCGAATTAGATGCGGAGAAACCCACATCCAAATCGCACTAGTGTGAACCCAGCCTTAAAGATCATAAAGACTCAAAAATCAGGTTCCAGCCCAGTCAGTTTATAATAGTGTTGGTTGAAAACCTCAGTTGTGTGTTTACATTAGAGGGCTGGCATGTTACAAAGACTATGGTGCAATAGAAAGTAATGGGAAAAAAATTAGATTTCAGTACCTGTGCTGAAAATTTTGAAGATGTATTTCCGCACAATGCTTATAGCTACTGAGGTGAGTGAGAGTTTTTTTTTTAAATGCTTTTACTGCAGATTTAGAATATGTAAATACTTGTGTACATGTGCATAGGCTTCAAAGAGAAACCATTGCTTTGTCCATTCAGGCGCTCACCCAAGGTAGTGCCCTACACCACTGAGAGGGCAAAGAAACGTGGATTGGTGTATCTCACCAATGCAGTTTATAAAAATATCAGAAACATTTGATTTTTTATTTCCAGCATTTGAACATGAAATATCAACGGTGTATACTATTTTAAGATAATTATATATCCGTTGTGTTGGTAAGTTTGGCTCTGGAGTTCTCAGCGTTCTTGTATGTATCCAAAGTGAGTTGCTTTTTTATAACAATGCCAAAAGCTAATAAATGTTTCATATCTACAGAAGTAACATTACTATTTTAAAGGGATGCCTGTAAATTACAGACCATGCTCCAGTAATCAAATGTCAGTGGCAGCCTAGCCTGACAAGAATGTGTTGTTAATGAGTCTCTGAGTGATGCATGACAAGGTGCTTTGGCACCCAAGGCAATGATGCCTAGTTGCAAGTCTGCATCTATAGGGAATTTCATCTGATTATCTATTGGAATTAGCAGAACTGCGGTGTGATTGCAGTCTTTCGTACTTTGTAATTGTTTATATCCGAACTATGGGCAGATAAAGCACAATATAATGCTCTTATGTATTTGCACCAAACATTTAAACACTATTCAAGTTAAACACTTAAAGTGGTTGTAGAACTTCCTTCTTTTTTTTAAATAAAATACCAAACATGTTATACTTACCTGCTCTGTGCAATTGTTTTGCACACATTTGCCCCGATCCTCTTGTTGTGGGGTCCCCCCTGGAGCCCCAGACCCCTCCTCTTCATCGGGTGCCCCCACTGAAAGGCGCTTTCCTTGGGGGCACCCGTGCGGGCTCACTCTAGAGTCCCGCTGCTGCTTCCACTGACACATACAGCAGGATTTGGCCCTACTCCCGTGTCACTGGATTTGATTGACAGTTTTGGGAGCTAGTGGCTTCTGCTGTTATCAATCTGTTCAATGATGAGAGAGACAGCAGCTGGAGCTGCTGTACTCATGCACATTGCTGAATTGGATTGGGCTCGGGTAAGGAAAAGGGGGGTTTTGGGGGGACACCTGCAGCAAAGAAGGTTATTCACCTTAAGGCATTAAGGTGAAAAACCTTAAGGCTTTAGAACCACTTTAAAGACCAGGCCTTTTTCTGACATTAGAAAATTACAATCAATATTTTATTTGCTAGAAAAATACTTGTAGCCCCCAAACAAACATTCTATATTTTTTTTTAGCAGAGACCCTAGAGCATAAAATGGCGGTCATTGCAATACGTTACACTGTTTTTTTGCAGTGGTTTAAACATTTCTCTTTGCCTGTGCAAAACAGCAGGGGTATCAGCTATGTTAACCTCCTTGGCGGTATGATTATGTCAGGAATTATGTACCAAAAGCGGTACAATTTTTTGCATGGAAATTTGGCATTATGTATTGTAGGCCTACAATTCTTATTAAATACTTACTTGAGAGCCGGTTCACATTACAGCGATCCGACTTTGCCGGGCGACCTCACAAGTCGCGGTGCGCTGCTCGCACCGCGACCTCGGAGCGGCCGGCACGGACTTCATAACATTGAAGACTATGCAGGTCGCTCTGGGTCGCCCCAAAGAAGCTCCGGACCCTTTTTCTAAGTCGGAGCGACTTGTGTCACTGGTCCACTTGGGCCACTGGTCAGCTACTCCATGGCCCCATTATTGGAGGAATAGGGATTTAGCAAGAATGTTGTCCTCCTTGAGCTATTCCCGATCTTAGTGGCCTTTGAGCTTTGGGGTCTTCGCAAATTCCAGTCTGGTATTTCATTCAAATAACAAAGAGGTGGCTTATGCGGTCAATTGTTTGCCTTCTAAGTCATTACCAGTTTTAGTTGTTTTACGGTGTTTCGTTTTTAAATGTTTAACCCTTAATTTATTGATTAAATTGAATATATTCTGGTTATACTAATGTTGTTGCTGATTCCCTGTCCCGTTTTCAGCTTGATCAATTTCACGAGTTAGCCCCAGATGCGTATCTCCATGGTTCGCCTTGCCCGGAGAATACGTGATCCATAATTTGTCAGCCATGAACGCTGCTGTGGGTATAATATGCTCTATGTAAAAATTTCAGCTGGATAAACTATCTCTGGACTAGATCATCGTGGGCAGGTATTGTTGAATCCCAGTCCTCCTCAAGAAGAGTAGGAATGTCTTGCCACCAGTGCTCGAACAGGGATGGATCCCCATCCGATTGACCACACGTAAGACGGAGATAGATAGAAGACAGAATCTTGTCCGCATTACGCGTGGTCAGGAACCTCTCCACTCTATGAGGGGCAATGACTACCGCAGCTGGGAACTGCACCTGCACCGCGTGTCTTAGCTGTAGATACCTAAATAACATCCAAGATGGAAGCCTAAATTTCTCCCGCAGCTCGTGATAGGATAGCAAAGAGTAGAGATGGCCTTGGGGTTCGCCCGGCGGTCGGTTCGCGGCAAATTTTGCTTGTTCGCAAATTCGCAAAAAGTCGTACTTTTGCCGATGTTACATGTCCGCGCCGCCATTTTCTTTTTCATTCAGAAGTACTTTGACCCATGACACAGCCGTCAGGTGGAATGGGACAGCCAATTGAAACATCTCAGCACATGGACATGCCCCCTACCCTATAAATAGACCTGAGCTGTCGGCCATTTCACATTCCACATTTTGTCAGCGTAGGGAGAGGTTGCCTTTGCTCATGAGGGAGAGATTGCCAGACACAAATAGCTCTGTGAAGATCCACAAAAGTCCTTTTCAGGGCTGGTATTTCGGTATAGGTCTACTAGCATCTTTTCAGGTTAGGGACAGGTATCCATTCGGTGCTTTAGGGGCAGTTAGAGATCGGCAGCAGTCACACAAATCGCTCTGTTAAGCCCCGTACACACGTAGCGATCGTCGGCCGAACGATCGGCCGTCTTTTGTCCAGGGCTGTCCTGTCGGTTGAAAACTGCAAAAGACTGCACACCAATTTTGTCGGCCAACAACAGCCGACTGCAGAAGTGATGTCATGTGATGGTTAACTTTCCGTGTTTTTTCTTTTCTGAGCATGCCCAGTCTTGCAAATCTGCTGATTGTCGGCCGAATTCTGTACTGACTGGCGAACAATCGGCCGTTCTGGTGACGGCCAACAAAAATTTTAAAGTCTGCACGCCAGATTCTGTTTGGCTGTCGGAAACATCATACTAACAAGCCTACAATCGGCCGATCGGTCGGCGGCCGAATATTTACGGTCCACAAAAGTCCTTTTCAGGGCTGGTATTTCGGTATAGGTCCAGTCTCTCTTCAGTATAGGGACAGGTATCCAGTCTGTGCTTTAGGGGCAGTTAGAAATCGGCATCTGCAGTGACACAAATCGCTCTGTTAATGTCCACAAAAGTCATTTAAAGGGCTACAATTTTTTTGGTATTGCTGTTGTGCAGTGCACTAAAAAAAGGGGGGGGGGAATCCATGGTATAATATACTTTGTAGAAAGCATATTATAGTGGATTAGTAGTATTATTGTGCACTGTGCAGCATTGTGACAGGTGTGGTGACTAAGCGTTGCTGCAGCTCTGACGGGAATAATAAAGGGGCACTCTGACCGCAATATTAAAGGGGCACTCTGACCACAATATTAAATGGGCACTCTGACCGCAATATTAAAGGGGCACTCTGAATGCAATATTAAAGGGGCACTCTGAGTGCAATATTAAAGGGGCACTCTGAGTGCAATATTAAAGGGGCACTCTGACCTCAATATTAAAGGGGCACTCTGACTGGAATAATAAAGGGGCACCCTGACCGCAATAGGGGCACTCTGACCGCAATATTAAAGGGGAACTCTGACCGCAATATTAAATATTGGCCGACACTTACTTCTGTATCCTGTGAATGCCTAATGAACTTTAAGCCACAGAATACTACCTTCTTAGCTGTCAGGTAAACACATGTGGGCTAATCTTTGGGGCCTGGAATGGCCGACACTTACTTCTTTATTCTGTGAATGCCTAATTTTTCAGACTGGAATTGAAAATCAATGGGTCTGTAAAGGTTCCGCCAAATTGTGGAATGAGTGCGGACCCATTTTACAGATGTGTGAATGGACCCTATATGTATTAGACATGTATTTACCTGCTGCTGTCAGTTCTGGCTGATTTCTGAAAAAAAAAATAATAATTTTTTGCTGTAAAAAAAAAAAAAAAAAATTTTAAGGCAACTTTTCCAATTGTAATACTTCTGTTATGACATTGTCCATGTGCTGGGACTATTTGTGCACAGCTAGTATGTCTTTTGTGGCTGCAAATATGACCTAAAGGTTTTTAAAGTTTGCCTCCCATTAAAGTCAATTGGGCCCGCCGCAAACTCGTGGTTCGTGGGCTTTTGAGAAAATTTGCGGCTGACGTTCGCGAACCGCCCGGCCGATGTCCGTCCATCACTAGCAAAGAGCCCGCCGGCATGATTTGCTGTAACTTAGTCACCCCATGCCCAGCCCAAATACTAGGATCCGGGATAGACCTGAGATGAGACAAGTTTGGGTTCCCCCACAGCGGAGTGTGGGGTGAGACAGTCCCCGCCTCCCTCGTGGCCACCAACATTTGCTCCCACACTCTCACCACCGTACACATGGACAGTGTTGCCTGAACTGCGGCTCTACGTCCCCTATAAACTAAGTTTGACAGGGTCGCATAGGAGCCCAGAATAGCCGCCTCTAGGGTGACTGCCGGGTTGGACCGGGGCTGGGCGAACCACCATCTAACTGTAACCAGAACTGCTGCCCAGTAGTACTTCTTAAAACACGGCAACGCCAAGCCTCCCAAAGATAGTGGCAACTGCAATTTCCATCTGGCTATGCGTGGGACTGCCCCCGCCCATATAAAGGAGGAGAGCACCCCATCCAGTCTACGAAAAAAGGACGCGAGGATAGGAATCGGGGTGTTCCTAAAAATATAGGGAAATTTAGGGAGAAAAATCATCTTTATTAAATTCACCCAGCCTACAGGTGTCAGGGGGAGCGCCCGCCATACCTGGCATTTAGTCACCAATTGCTGAAACACAGGTTCCAAATTATCCATGAGATAGCGAGACAAATCTGTGTGCACTATCACCCCAAGGTACTTAAACTGGGTAACCCATTGCAAGGGTATGACCGCCGGTGGGGGGGTTGCATCAGTGAGAGGTAGTACACTGGATTTAGGCCAATTTATCCGAACCCCTGAAAAAACACCATGTCTATCAATAATGGATAGGGCCGCAGCAAGAGAGGTGTCATTGAGATATAGGAGCGTATCATCTGCATAGAGTGAGATGCGTTCTATCACCAAGCCTCCCACAGCATCTGTCTCGCGAAGCATTATAGCTAACGGCTCAATGGCAAGGGCAAATAGACCGGGGGGACAACGGGCAACCCTGCTGTGTTCCCCTGCCTAACTGAAAGGGGGGAGGACAAAAGGCCATTGGTGCGGATATGAGCCGTAGGGGCCTCGTATAGCAGGTAGATCCATGCAATAAACCGAGGTCCAAAGCCGAATCGGAGTAGTATTATTATTATTATACAGGATTTATATAGCGCCAACAGCGCATAACAAAATGAAGGCAGACATTACAGTTACAATACAATTTGGAACAAAAGGAATCAGAGGGCCCTGCTTGTTAGAGCTTACAATCTAAAAGCCACAAGTATCCCCATTCCACGGAATCAAAGGATTTTCTGCATCGAGCGAGGCCACCGCACCCTGTGAGTCACCAGTCGCAGCACATGCTATATTGGTATGTAAGCGGCGAATGTTTATGTCCGTGCCCTTGCCCGGCATAAATCCAGTCTGATCCCCGTGTAACAAACATAGGATCACGGAGTTCAGGTGATTGGCCAATATTTTAGTCAGGATTTTAGCGTCCACATTCAGCAATGATATAGGCCGATAGGAGGAACACAGCTCGGGGTCCCTTCCGGGCTTAGGCAGGACAACAACAACAGCCTCCAAAATGGAGGGCGGCAAAGAGCCCGCCTCCAGGGCCGCGCATAGTGTCTCATGATAGTAAGAGTCAACAATGTCAAGATTTGTTTTGTAAAATTCCGTGGGTAGGCCATCCGGTCCGGGAGTCTTCCCAGTCTGTAGGGATTTGATCGCCTTCCTAACCTCGCTCAGGCAGATGGGAGCATCCAGGCCCGAGGCCTTAGCAGGAGGGAGGGATGGGAAATCAATCTCATCTAGATAGGCCGTCAGGTCCTCAGGTGGGTAGGCCACCCTGGTGGTATAAAGGGAGGAATAGTATTCCTCAAATCTCTGTGAAATTGATGCCGGATCCGAGAGCAATGTCCCGTCCTCCGCCCGTATATTAGTAATACTAGGGCCCCCAGATCTCTCCGTCGCCAGCCAGGCCAACAATCTGCCAGAAAGCTCCCCCTGCTCAAACACCCGCTAAGATTGGGAAAGTAAGAATTGGCGGCACGATTCAGCTCGAATCAGCGCCACCTCCTGGTACGCGGACTGCATCTAAGAGTACGTACCCCCATCTAATGTGGATAGGTATTCGGCTTCCAGGGGCACAGCCCTGGCTTCCGCCGTGGAGAGTTTAACTCGAGATTCCCCTCTCACTTTAGAGATGTTGTATTGGTACCTACCCCTAGCATAGGCCTTAAAGGCGTCCCACACCATAGCCGGTGCCATCATTATGTTGCCAGTACTCACCCAACTCAGAGGACATTGTCGGCACAATCCGCTCGTCCGTCACCCAGAATCTAGAAATCTGTGACCCACCGCTGAGTCCGTGGAGAGGTTCATCACCACCGGGGCATGGTCTGAAATGCCCCGCAGAAGGATGGCAGCCCCTGATACCCTGGGCAGCAAGGACAAGCTGACATAGATCACATCAATGCGCGAAAAAGTAGCATGAGTGGTTGAGTGACAAGTATATTGGCGCAGGGAAGGATGTTTCCAGCGCCAAACATCTTGGAGACCAAGCGCTTCCACCCATCAGGCCAAACCAGAGTCAGTCGCCGGGTCAGGGCGAAGCCTACCCAGGGATGGATTGGGCGGCACATTAAAATCCCCAGCAAAAATCAGGTTAGGAGTGGAGTACTGAGCCGCAAGGCCCTGGATTTTACGCAGCAGGCAAAGGTCAGCAGGGGGAGGGACATACAAACCAGCAATCACCAGTTCCAGACGATCACACAAGGCATGCATAATAACACATTGTCCATCTGGGTCCAAATGGAGATCCAGGAGTACAAATGAGAGGGACCGTTGTACTAAAACACTAACCCCACAGGAGTAAGATGAGAAGGTGGAGTGATAATATGCCCCCACCCATGACCTCTTCAAGGCCAACACCCTGGCGCCCATGAGGTGGGTCTCCTGGAGAATGCAGATGTGCGGGTGGTGCTTCTGCAAAAAGGAAAACACCAAGGAGCGCTTAAACTTGGAGTTCAAGCCCCGCACATTCCACGTAACCAACCTCAAGGGGGCCATAGCACCGGGAAAGGAAAGAAAAAAAAAAGGGGGAATTTCCTGTCCTCAACCACATTCCACAATAGGCAGAGGCTACTAGAGAAGCTAACCCGACCCTGCACATACAGTGCAAAAAGCAGTAAGACAATGGAGTGCACATAGAAATAGAAACATACCTTGGTGGCAAAAAACACATAGGGCATATACATAAAACGCAAAACAAAAAACTTCCCCAACACACCCCACCCCGCAACACCCCAAAAACATGGGTGAGCTTGAGACCCCAAACCAAACATGACCATAGTCAAATGGGGGACAATATACCAAGAGGGCTCCTGGGAGGAACAGTCAAGGACACCAGGAGCGCCGATAACACTGCCCATGTATAGGTAACTGACCCACAGTAGGGACTAGGAAAAATATAAAAAAGGAAGGGAATAAGCAGACCAAAAAACAACGGGGGGAGGACCGCCCTGGCGTCAAAGAAAAAATTAAAAATAAAGAACAATGAATAAAAACAAGGAAGCCAAAAGGAGGACCATTCGGGATTCCCAGGGGGGCACAGTTCCAGGTAAAGTTCTGTCATACTATGGACAAAATGAAAAGAAAAAGGGGGGAAAAACAGTCCACCTGAGAGAGTCAGTGCAGGTCCCAGGAGTCACAGAGAGGAATCGGGAACATCTCGCTGACAGTAACCGAAGCACAGCAAGGCCGCTAGCTGAAGGTAAGTTGCAAGTTTCACAGGACCTAACAGCGGGGCAAGGACTCCAGCCAGGCGGATGCCTCCTCCAGGGAAGTAAAGAAGCAGAGAGATTCGCCATCCTGCACCCAAAGTCTGGCCGAGAACAGCATACTATACTTCAGACCTTTTTGTCGCAGGGCCAGCTTCGCATGGTCAAACGATTTACGCAGCTTTTGCGTCTCCATGGAAAAATCTGGGAAAATCATCAGCCGGGTCCCCTCGAACCGTAGGATATCCTGCTTCCTACTCTCCCGCAGCACCAGGTCTCGGTCACGGAAATTCAACAGCCGAAGGATAAAGGTGCGCGGCGGGGCTCCAGGAGGCCCCTGGCGAGCAGGCATGCGGTGAGCCTGTTCCACCGCGAAGAACGGGGAAAAGGCGGCTTGCGGGAGCAAGTTGCGGAGAAGGCGCTCCGTAAAATCAGCAGGGTTAGGGTCCTCAGCCCCCTCCGGAAGATCCAGGATCCGCAGGTTGTTTCGGCGGTTGCGGTTTTCTGAATCCTCCGCCCGGAATTCCAGAGCCTTCACCTTGACACAGAGGGTATGCAGGGAGGCTGCATGATCTCTCAGGGTATCCTCCGTGTCACCTACCCTGCATTCCACTTCCGACAGCCTCATGTGGAACTTGTCCATGTCCCGCCGAATTAAGCCAATGTCCATCTGGACAGAATCGATTTTCGATTTCAGGGTGGACTGACAGGTGGAGATGGCTTGCATAAGAGCTGAGAAGTTATTCTGGTCTCGGAGTGTGGGATCTTCATCCTCCATCTGGGTGGCCATATTGGAGGGAGCACGAGGCCCGGCCTTCACGCCGGCAGGAGCAGCGGGTTTCAAGGCAGAAGAGGACGGTCGACCCCTGGTCATAGCAGTCCAGGGAGAACAACTAGTCCCTCCGGTAAGGTAGAGGTTGGCAGGGCAGCAGAAAAGTAGGATATAAGCAGGCAGGTCACCAGAGCTCCTTCACTAAGCGTCCGCTTCGGTCGCCATATTGGACACGCCCCCCCTGCTTTTAAAAATTTAGGTGGTTGGAAGTACGATTGTTTCCAAACTTACATTAGACCTAATTTTGTGTTTTTTCTCATTTTGCCCACTGACAGGCCAGATTTTAAGTATTACCTTGGGCAGTTGCAGACTAGAGTACTGCAATCACTGAGCAGCAAATTATATCACCTGGGATGTATTTCAGTTATCTTGCAAACCTGGCCTGTTAGTTGGCCCTGAGGACCAGGGTTGAGGACCACTGCTCTACATGATATCTGGATTATTGGACATTCTTTTGTTCACTGGCCCTACATTCGGGCTTCGCTAAGAGTTTATGGAACTAATTGACTGTGCCTCCTTTCGTATTAGTTGACATGGCTATCGTGGCTTGTCTTGGTTCAATTTACATTCTACCTTGTCTAATTTACTTTCTTCTTGTTCACATGCTGTTGCCATTATCATTTATTTAGGTGGTAATGATTTAGGGGTACATATAACATTAGATTTGATTGCACAAAAAAAATTGATGTTTTAAATCTTCATTCAATCCTGCCTACAACGGTTCTGATTTTCTCTGAGATCGTTACGAGATTAAATTGGTTAGTTAATCTGAATCTGCTATATCTGGAAAAAATCTGTAAGCGGGTAAACAATATTGTAGCTTAGTTTATGCCTATTGTTAATGGGTTATCCTTTCAGCATATAGATTTAGAGGGAGGCTTCTATGGTTTGTATTGATTGTTCTGACATGGTCCATCTGTCGAATATAGGGCTTGATATTCTGAACTTTGATTTACAAAATTGTGTAGAGTTGTCCGTGGCCTGGGTGGGGTGCCAGGCTTTGTAGGTCCAGCCTGGCGTTTGGGGTAAAGTTGGTTTTATAAATTTAGTTTGAGCTTTCATGGCTGAACTATTGGTATGAATAAGATTTTGCAAGTTGTTGGTGTATTTATAGTAAGTAATATGGTCATAAGTAAATAACCTATTATTGGTGAAACATATTTATTATATCAAAAATAAAGGGCCGTGGCCATTTAAACCACAAGAAATGTGCGATTGTGTTATTTATTAGGTATAGATGATTGGTAAAAAGGCGCTGGTGATCTTTTTATGATATTAAAAAATATTAAAAAATATTTTCCATACAAAACATAAATAGTGTATATATAAATAATCAATAGTAAAGTGCAGGTGCTATACTTTACTTATGTAGAAAAATTAAATTATTCAAGTGCTTGCTAGTGTATTCACATAATACATTAATATACCATAATAGTGCATATAAAATCAATAAATCCAATTAGTAAAGTGCAAGTGCTATCCTTTACTTGTGCAAAAAAATTTTAGCTTATCCAAGTGCTTATTAGTGCATACACATAATAAATTTATATAGCATACAATAAATATATGTGCCCACTAGTACCGTGCTAAAATAAGTGAAAAAAAGTGCTTAAATAATTAAATAGTCCAAGACAATTCATGCAAAAAACATTGCGTTATTTATTAACCACTTACCGCAAAGTGACGTACCCCTACGTCGGCTGACTTTGCGTGGTTATACCGGGGTGATGCCTCTAGCTAGAGGCATCATCCTGGTACCGTTGTTTAGAGCCGGCGGTCGGCTTTCTGGCGGTAATGACCCGAGCAACTAGCCGATGCATCCGCCGGCTGGATTGAGTCCAGATCTAAGCCGGATGCGGCTTCAATCGGGTCTCCGATGACGTAACCCGGAGGTGGCATCCATGACGTCACATCCGGGTTACTCGGCTGCTAAAGGCGGCAGATTCAAAAAGTGAGTGTATTCAAAAATGCAGTTTTCAGCGTTTTGAATACATGGAAGTGTAGTGGAGGGGTCTAGGGTCTTTTAGACCCTCGATCCCTGCATAAAGAGTACCTGTCACTGCATATTGCTGTCACAAGGGATGTTTACATTGCTTGTGACAGAAATAAAAGTGATCAGATTTTTTATTTTTTTTTAAAAACCTGTGTTAAAAAAAAATAAATAGAAAAAAAGATATGTAGCCGCCCCGTCGCCGTTAGCTCGCGCACTAAAGAAAACGTATATGGAAGTCGAGCTGTGAATGAAATCACTGTTCAAACCACACATGTGAGGTATCACCGCGATCGCCAGAGCATGAGCAATAATTTAAAAAAAAAAGAGCTGCACTCTAAAGCCTCGTACACATGTACCGATTGTAAGCACCCCTGTTGATTTAACAGTTTAAAAAAAATACATTCCCAGCACCTGCCGGGAATGTAACTGTCACATTATAGTCTCAACCAAACTGTCAAACCATTAAATGGCCGGTGTCATAACTGGTCACATGTGAAGCACCATGGCAGTTGAAGATCAGAGGACAAGATGCTTTTTGCAGGACAGCTTGTTCTGTTGAAAAACAATTTGGTGGCCAGATCACCAGGTGAAAATAAGGAAAAGAGAGCCAAAAGAAAAGTAATGCAGCTACCACATCTAAGAATCGGTAAGCTGCAATACAATAAAGGTTTGCTTTTGGGTTTAGCTTGAAATCTACTTTTATTGCCTTTGCTGCATAGTCATCAAATGTAAGCATGATTCTCAGTTTATATACATAACCTCAAGCTGCCCCGAGGTCAGCTGTTAGAATAAATCTGCTTCTTATTGCTGAGTGAAGATCACGCACAGACCATGTGCTCTGCAGCCCGAAGGTGCACTCTATTGCAGTTTTCACGGTAACCATACTCCCTCCTCTGGTGACACATTCTATTAGTGTCATGGGAAGGCCAGAATTAAACAGGGTAGAGCACAGCCATTATAGAAACTCACTGCTCTAAAGCAATGCATGCGTCCATCAATTTTTCAGACCATTCTGGAATTTGTAGTTTTGCTGCAGCCGTAGGCAACACAATATCATTTGTTATTAAAAAAAAATTAAGTTTATATTCTTTACTAAAAAGTAGCTGAATAGGTGAAACTTTAAAATTATGACATATAGTACACGGAAGAGCATGTATATAATTATAAATATATACTCTGTGTGGTTGTCATTACAAAAAAGCCAACCACTTTAAGCAATGTCTGCCATATCAGCAAGTTTGTGGCCGATACTTCAA
Organism: Pelophylax lessonae; assembly: GCF_965119305.1. Lineage (NCBI taxonomy): Eukaryota > Metazoa > Chordata > Amphibia > Anura > Ranidae > Pelophylax > Pelophylax lessonae. Next base: position 117,911,941 of record NC_138774.1, on the reverse strand, counting down.
AAAAAGTGAATATCGGCCTCGGATAATCAGACCCACCGATAATCGGTCGATCCCTATACTGTGCATGAAAGATATACCAGCTAAATGTATAAGTATAAGGAAAATATCCCCGCTACATGCTTGTGTATTTAAAATGGCAAGTATAACTTCTCTGTCTCTGTTCTCGCCTCTCTCTCTCCACAGTTACACAACAATTTCTAATGTCATGATCTTTATTTACATTTATGAATGCATGCTAAACACATAACTATTGTGCGCCTTTATTTATGATCTGTATACTGAAGACAGGAAAAGTTACTGCCATGGAAACTGGAAGCGTTGCTTAAGGTGACAATCAGCAACCAATAAAACTCTGTCTGGCTAATGCTCCCCTTTTTTTATGTTTCTTTGAATGTTTCAAAAACAAAAATATGTGATAAGATAACCAGAGGCACAATTTGATTTCTGCTAAGCTTTTTTTTTTTTTTTTTTTTTAATAAATGAGCAATATTGTACACATGGAAGAAATCTCAGTGACAGTCTCTATCTCTAACTAGATATCTCTGTTCTGTGATTTTAAAGATACAGTAATTCCATCTCCATCGTTTTTATATTCATGTTATGAAAACGAATTTATGCAGCGCTAGCTTCAATAAAGTGATAAGTGCTATGATATATATATAATATTCAATATTTTATATAGTGCATAATAAGGATCATATACACAAAGTGCTAAGTGCTAACAAATATCTATGCAATGACAAATAAATTATAAAGTGCATGTATACACATAGGTGATTAGATATAGTCCAAAAGAATATTCAGTGCTTGAAAAAAATCCTTATAGTGATCCAATTAAGGTGCCAAGGTGCCAAAATAATTCAGGTGCTTGCAAAGTGACAAGGTGCCCCTCAAGGTTCCCCACTCACCAGATTGCAGATAAATTAAGACCTTCAAGACTATTGTACATTGCCCGGGATCTTTAAGGACCAGAACTTCTCCTGTGTAGCCTTCACACTTATTGGGTCAGCTTCCGCCTCCACCGTTAAACAAAAGAATGGCCATACATGGTGAAGTAAGTTTTGAACAATTTTATTCCCAAAAGGGTATTCAGATGGGTACTCACAAGCATGTATAGAGATAAAGCATGTACAAGGAACAAGGAACTCGTGCGGCGCCGCTCTCGGCGTGCGTTCCACACACAGGAAGTTCCTGACCGGAAGTGACGTTCGTTTTGGTCCACAACCGGAAGTGCGTCACCGCGTTTCGCCGTCAATACAGCGTCTTCAAAGACCAATTCATGTTGCTATGCCCAGAGAAGCCATAATAATAATTAAACATCATTCCTTTACTGCAGTGCTCTTAGTATTTAAAGTTGAAGTCTGAAAGTCTACTACAAACATGGGAAAATCACAAGGATGTGTTAGGTGCCAGCATAAAAAATACATAGGTATAGTTTTGCAGATTTGGGTAATAACATCAAGTACTACTCAACCATAAGTGAACATACTTTCTGAAAAAAATATGGAAATAACTAATTGTTGTGTATTAGAATTGCTGTATAAAACTGCTTATTACTGTCTTTTTTTTTCTTATATTAGGCTTTCTGTAAGTGAGCAGCAGCTCGGGGCCTGGAGTATGTGTTTCAGCATCTTAAACAGGTGTGTTCCAGGATCCCCAGATTACTGATAAGGGAGTGAAATACACTGGAGTACTATAGCTATGCCTGGATGAAAAAATCGAATTACTGAGCAGGTAGGTAATGCTATCTGTATGCATCACATAGAGTAATATTCAGTTTTGGTGTATTTTAAAGGATGATGACACTTCTGTGTCTACAGTTACCACTATTAGCTAGGGTATGAAATGTGCCACTTAAAGGGAGCTTCAGACACCTTCATCAGATTAGCAGATCATCAGCACTATTATTTTATTGTGAAATCCTGTAGACCTCTATTTATTGGCACCATTCAGCATCATATAGTGTAGATGGGTCAGTACGCCCCCACCATGGAAATTCATAATGATGATTCATGAGGGACGGCATCTTCTATTGTCACCAGTGTTCAAAGGAGGATAGAAATCTTCCTCTGTCCAGACCTGCTCTCCCTTCAGCTGTCTGCCGTGCTGCCACTGCTGTGCTACTTATAAGGTAAGACACTGATGTGAGGAGGCTCTGAGGACCCTGGCTGGTGGGGCTCTGAGAACACTGATGTGAGGGAGGCTCTGAGGATACTGATGTGAGGGGGGCTTTGAGGATACATATGTGAGGGGGGCTCTGAGGATACTGATGTAAGGGGGGCTCTGAGGATACTGATGTGAGGGGAGCTCTGAGGATACTGATATGAGGGGAGCTCTGAGGATATTGATGTGAGGGGAGCTCTGAGGATATTGATTTGAGGGGGGCTCTGAATATACTGATGTGAGGGGGGCTCTCAGTATACTGATTTGAGGGGGGCTCTGAGGATACTGATGTGAGGGGGGCTCTGAGGACACTGATGTGAGGGGGGGCTCTGAGGACACTGATGTGAGTGGGGGCTCTGAGGACACTGATGTGAGGAGGACTCTATTGTGAGGTGGGCTCTGAGGACACTGATGTAAAGGAGTGCTCCCAATGTGAAAGCGGCTTCTGATTTGAAAGTTTGCAAACTCACAGATAATGCAGAGACAGGGGATAGACTGTGATGCTCATAGCAACACAGTGTCAGCATTGCTAAGGCAACGGGCCAGAGCCTGGACCAACTGCACTGACACACAATGCAGAAGTAGATTCGACTCAATTTACAGCGTGCTGGGGTAGTGAACCAACCACTCTTTTATTGATATATTGTTAATTAAAAGTTTAATGAGTTTGACGTTTTTCATCTGATACTATAGTAAAGTTACTTAAAATATGGGTGTCATATGTTTGGAGAGGGATGCAGTTTTCTGTAGATATGCCCCTGCTAATAGCACACCTAGGATGTGCAGGGGTTCTCAAGAGAGCACACATAATATACAAACTATACAAAGAGCGCACTCAGCACAGAGCATACACAGTGCACACAACGCAGCGTGTACACAGCACTGCACAGAATGCATATAAAATATGCAGCAATTGTATACAGCACAAATCTCCCATAAAAGAATGTTCAGTTTGATAAGCCAATAGGAAGCTATATCAATGGCAACCAGAAGTAGGCATTAATATATGCGTTTGCTAATATGGTATCTTACCGTATGTTAAAACAACATTTATTTGTATAGGGGGGCTCCGAGGACACTAATGTGAGGGGGATTCTAATGTGAGGGGGGGCTCTGAGGACATTGATGTCAAGGGGTGCTCCCCCATTGCTGGGAACCCTCTGACAGCACTGCAACATAAAGTACTCACGTACATGGGCCGTAATAAAGTTTTTTACAGCATGGCAACATTTAGTTGAGTATATGGTGGCTCTAGTGCAGGTTAAAACCATGTAGAGGGCTACAGGAAGATGGCATCATGCTATATAGAAGAATGTGGCATTGTGTAATAGGGTTTTAAAATAGGCATAAAATTACATTTTACTCCTACAGACATTTTTGAAATGATGTCTGCTAACCTCTCAATATTAGTGCTGTCTACTGTATATGCTGCTGTCTAGATGGCGATGTTGAATATTTATAAAAACTATCAAACTTCATTATTATCATCCCAATATTTTGCTGTGGCACGCTACATGCACCTTTAACCACTTTAAGACCGGAAAATTTGACCCCCTTTCTGATCAGGCCCTATTTTGCGATTTGGCACTGCGTTACTTTAACGAACAATTGCCAGTCTCTCCCTGTCTGTCACTGAGAAGATCCACCTGCTTTGTTTACATAAACAGGCGAGTCTTCTCAGACTTTCCCAGACGATCGCCGCCTCTCCTCCTCTGGCCCGACTCCCGCTGTGTCTAAACACAGCGGGAGCGAGCCTCCAGCCGCACACGCACGCCACCGAGACCACTAGGAGTCCAGCGCTGTGGCATTCATTGATTGGGTGCAAGGGGTTGTTTTGGGGTGTTATAGGGCTCACAAAGCAAAGTAGATATTTTTTTATTTAAATAACTTTTTGCCTAAGCAGTGCCACAGGCTAAAATTAAAAGCGGATTTCAAAGAAATTCGAAATGAGTAATTTCGTAGAAAAATCCTGTATACCAAATTAACCCCACTCTCCTTTAACAATGGCACTTGTTCCTAAGTCAAAAGCACTGTATTTATCTTTCAAGAAATCAACTCACTTTACTAGTAATCTAAACTGAGACATGTTAAACACTAGCTTTCCTAAATCACTGCAAACCTACTTTCCATTTTTAATAATGGTGGAAAACATCACTTTACTAATCTCTTCCCATTTCTGTGTTTGAAATTCGTGTCGGTCCCATAAAGGCTGGGACAATTTGAAGAATGTATTTCTTTTCATTGTAATATAATGGAGAATGACCAGATTGAAGCTTCTGTGTTTGTTTCTTGCGACCTTGGAACACGTCATCATTTTGCCATGTGCGTTAGCTTCTATAAATAGATGGTAATGGATTCAATGTACCTGCATTGTTCTAGATTGCTGAGGGCACAGTGCCCAGCTAGGCACCATCTGAAACAAATGGAACGTAAACCTTTAGTCTATCCCAGGGACACGGATAATTATGCTGGTTAGCCTGGATTTAATACTGATAGAGAGACAGGATTTGTTTCTACTCTGTGCAGAATCTGCTTGTCTAGCAAGTATATTTATTGAGCATGTGTCTAAGACAAGGTGACTGCAGTGCAATATTTATCCAGGCTTCAGCTCAGGTCATTTAGAGAAATTCGATTACGGCTTACACTGCAAAAAACATATTTTTAAATACCTTAACCGCTTGCCGACCGCCGCACGACTATTTACTGCGGCGGTCAGCCCCTCACAGGCAAAGCGACATAGGGCTACGTCGCTAGCCTGTGAGGCTCTAGGGAGCGAGCGCGCTGTCACAGACCCCCCGCGCGTGTGCCCGGCGGACCCGATGTCCGCCGGGCACTCGCGATTTTCCGTTACACCGGAAGAAAGGCAGACGGCTAATGTAAACAAAGCCGCCTGTCATTCTTCCCTGTGTAAGAATGGAGATCACAGGGTTCTACTATGTAGGACCGTTGATCTCTGTCCTTACACTAGTAGCCGCAGCCAATCACAGTTAGAAACACGCCCCTAGGTACACACTTAACCCCTCCCTCTCCAATAAAGTTAACGCCTTCACTGCCAGTGTCATTTTTACAGTAACAGTGCATATGTATAGCACTGATTACTGTAGTAATGTCACTGGTAACCCCAAAAGTGTCAAAAATGTCAGTCAATGGTCCGATCTGTCCGCCGCAATGTCACAGTCCCGAAAAAAAAAAAATCGCAGATCACCACCATTACGCGTTAAAAAAAAAAACAACAAAAATGACAAAAATATTTCCCTTTGTTAGTAAACGCAATAACTTTTGCGCAAACCAATCAAAATACGCTTTTTGCTATTTTTTTTACCAAACATATGGTAAAAAAAAAATTGGCCCAAAATGTTAAACAATTTTGATTTTTACATTTTTTTTGGGGAATTTCATATAAAAAAATGTAAAAAATATTGTTATTTTTGCAAAATTGACGCTCTTTTTTTGTTTATAGCGCATGATCAAAAAATCGCACGGGTGATCAAATACCACCAAAAGAAAGCTCTGTTTGTAGGAAAAAAAAGGACGCCAAATTAGTTTAGGTACAGTGTCGCACAACCGCGCAATTTTCCGTTAAAGTCACGCAGTGCCGAATCGCAAAATAGGCCCTGGTCAGGAAGGGGGTAAAATCTTCCGGGGCTTAAGTGGTTAAATAAAATTAGTAAACAGGATAACTTCAGTCAAATGTGATTTGTTTTTTATAACTGCGGAATTGTCCTTTAATTAGTCACCCCACCCTAGAGTGCAGCCTGCCTGGTAAAATGCTTTCCTTCCTCCCCATTCCAGCGATCTTCACTGTGTAGCCCTGCCCAGCATAACACAACAAAAATGTTCCTACCTGGCCTTTTTCTTACTGTGCATGCGCTTTAAAGCCCCATTCATTTCTATGAGTGAACCATAATAATGGCAGCCTTAAGCCAACAAGTGGAGTACAGTTTACCCATAGGAATGAATTGGGCAGCAGTACGTAAGCGCAGTAAGGGTTCTTTCACATGGAGTGGACCGCATTGCGATCCGCTCCGGCACTTTTTTTTTTTTTCTCCGCATGTCCGCATATCATCCCATCCGTTTGACACCGCTGACATCCGATTTTGCATCCGTTCCGTTTTCTACACGGAACAAAAATAGGGTTCTGTTCCTTTCCAAAAAACGGAACAGAACTGAAAGGACGAAAATCGGATGTCAGCGGATGGTCATCCGCAATGCCATTGACATACATTATGTCCGTATATCACCCGCAAAAAAATAGGATTATATACGGACATGCAGAACGCCCGTGTGAAAGGGCCCTAAGAAGATGACCTAACAGGCTTTTTCGCTATTAAGGCTTTGCACTGAACAGGGCCATACGGTGAAGATTGCTGGAATGGTGAGGAAGTGAAGTATTTTACCAGTCAACTTACACTCCTTTTTTCTAAACAAAAGTGAAGTTATTCTTTAAGGGTCCTTTTACCATCACTGCTCCTGGTGGTGGCAAGGGTCTTCAGACCATTCCACTGTGCAAGTCTTGGAGGAGTTCTATTGACCAGGAAACTGCAGAACTTTCTCTTGAACACTAAAGCTGGCCATTTACATATAGTTTTTTTTGTTTGCTAAGATGGAGAAATCCAGGCTAAGCTATGGATGGACAAATCCCCCAGCTGGGCTATTGTATTCTAAAAGTCAGCCCTGCATGTTGCCAGAATACCCAAACTGTGCCTGTACTATGGTTGAAGGCAGGAGCTATTCGGCGGACAATTTCCAGAAAGGCTCCTTTAACAAAAGTTGATTGAACAATCAACTGCTATTGAACAGAGACAGGGCAGCACGACCATACATTTCATGGGATGTGGGCAAGCCAGCAGGAATCGGCTGAAATTCGAGCAGTATATGCTACCTTGAGACTTTGCCAAAATGAAGTCTAAAGAAAATGAGGAAGGCAAACAAATTGCCAACTGATAACATCAGATACTTGATACCTTCCTCTAAAATACATGTAAAAGTATGCTTCTTCTAATAATTCTACACGAGGGATACAGCCAGAAAACAAAATGCTTCAGACACTGCATTTTTGGACGACTACCCTATTATTGTACCACTAGGGAATACCCTAGGTTTTCTTTTCTTTGAATCTTAATGTAACTATACATTAAAATATAACATTTCCAACATCATATCTTTATGTATTTCTTCCAATTACCAGCATCATAGGCATAATAATATGTTTAAAAATCCTATTTTTTCCATTATTCAATGTATATTAACCACCAGCCCCATGATTATCATGCTTTTACAAAGTATCCTGCAAATGCAGTAGTCATTAGGTGTCTTATGATGTAAATTATAGCAGTAGGTATAACAACATCTTCAACCATGCAATATACAAAGACCCCATGCATTTAAACCCTCTGTTTTTTAAAGGGTACCTCCACTCATGGGAAAAAAAAACATATACAATTGCTGCACGTTGTACTAAAACTGAATGAAAGTTATTAAAAGTCATCTTTCCATGTATAGACGGTCCTTGGGGGAAATTTACCCCAGTCTGTTTTTGTTTTAGCCTACCTTGTACTGTATTTTCCGGCGTATAAGACGACTGGGCGTATAAGACGACCCCCCTACTTTTCAAGTTAAAATATTGCTTTTGGGTTATACTCGCCATATAAGACTACCCCCCTTCCGAAGCAAGGCAACACCATTGAAAAACATTTTCTCAGATCTCTCGTATGTCTTCAAGGTACTGTAAGAAAGTGAGATAACCATTCAAACAGCACACTAGGTGCTGCATGGCTCTGTCACAGTGTGCCACATAGCTTTTGGGTACCGATTGTGTTATTGCTAAACTGTGTTATAGTCTATCATTCAGTACAGCTATAAATTAACAAAGTTAGCACCCAAAAGTCATGTAGCACACTGTGACAGAGTAATGCAGCAGCTAGTGCGCTGTTACATAGTTACATAGTTACATAGTAGGTGAGGTTGAATAAAGACAATAGTCCATCCAGTTCAACCTGTGTAGGTGTGTGTGACTGTAATCATCTAACATAGCCCTCAATCTCCTGATCCTTGAGATGTAAGTCTAAGAGTCTTTTGAAAGTCACCATACTACCCGCAGAAACCACCTCTTGTGGTAGACAATTCCACAATCTTGTAGCCCTAACAGTAAAGAACCCCCCACGTTGCCTGAGGTTAAAACGCTTCTCCTCTAATCGCATTGTATGTCCTCGAGTCCTCATGCAATTCCTTCGAATGAACAGCTTTTCTTCTAAGCTGAGATCCCCATTAAGATATTTATAAATTGCTATCATGTCCCCTCTCAGACGTCTTTTCTCCAGGGAAAATAAATCGAGCGATTGCAGCCGCTCTTCATAGGTAAGGTCCTCCAACCCCCTAATCAGTTTAGTTGCCCTTCTCTGGACTTTCTCCAGCTCCAACACATCCCTCCTGAGGACTGGCGACCAGAACTGGACAGAATACTCCAGATGCGGTCGGACCAGAGTTTTATAAAGTGGAAGGATTATAGTCTTATCTCTGGAATACATCCCTTTCTTTATGCATGCTAATATTCTGTTGGCTTTGGAAGCTGCCGCTTGGCATTGCATGCTGTTGCCTAATCTATCATCAACTAAGACTCCCAGATCTTTCTCCATTTTTGATTCCCCCAAGGGTTCCCCTCCTAACGTGTATTGTGTTTTTATGTTTTTGGTCCCCAAGTGCAAAACCTTACACTTCTCCACATTAAACCTCATTTGCCATGTCGTTGCCCACTCCGTAATTTTGTCCAGGTCATTCTGTAGGATATCTGCTTCATGCTGTGCAGTTATTGCCCTGGCCAATTTTGTGTCATCTGCAAAAACTGATAACGAACTACTGATCCCTTCCTCAATGCTGTTTATGAATAAATTGAACAAGGTTGGTCCCAGGACTGAGCCCTGGGGCACCCCGCTTACTACCTCAGACCAGTCTGAGTATGCGCTGTTTATTACTACCCTTTGGACACGGCCTTTTAGCCAATTCCGTATCCAAGAGCAAACCCTGCTGTCGATACCTGCAGACCTTATTTTATAAATTAAGCGCTTGTGGGGAACTGTATCAAACGCCTTTGCGAAATCCAAGTACACCACATCCACTGGTCTCCCCCTATCTAGCTCACAGCTCACCTCCTCGTAGAATGCTAAGAGATTGGTTTGACAAGATCGCCCATTTGTAAACCCGTGCTGGTTACTACTGATGATGTTGTTGTCTTTAGCATACTCTACGATATAGTCCCTTATCATCCCCTCCAAAAGTTTACATATTATTGATGTCAGACTGACAGGCCTATAATTTCCCGGGATATGCCTCTGGCCCTTTTTGAATATCGGAATCACGTTAGCCTTCCTCCAATCCCCTGGTACATCTCCTGTCCTAATACTGTCAGCAAAGATCAGGAACAGTGGTCTAGATATAACCATACTGAGTTCCTTGAGCACTCTCGGATGTACGCCATCCGGGCCTGGTGATTTGTTTGTGTTAAGTTTATCCAGTCTTTCCCTGATTTCCCCCTCTGTTAGCCATAGTGGCAAGTCCTGTGTATTACTACTAACCATACAGTCATGGTCAGTGTACCCTTCCTTTTCCTGCGTAAAGACTGACGAGAAAAAAGAATTCAGGACGGTTGCTTTTTCAGTGTCCTCTGTAACCATCCTCCCATCATCGCTAATTATGTGTGCAATATGCTCTGCCCTAGTTTTTTTGCTGTTGATATATTTAAAGAATTTCTTTGGATTTTTTTTACTATCCTCCGCTATTTGTCTCTCAAAGTTGATTTTAGCCATCTTGATTTCGTGTTTACACTTCTTATTTTCCTCCTTGTATTGCTGGAAGGCCGATACGGTGCCCTCTGATTTATATTTCTTGAAGGCCAATTTTTTTCCCCTAATAAGTTTTTTAACGCTACGGTTTAGCCAGCCAGGTTTGGCTTTGTCTCTTCTAAATTTATTCCCCATAGGAATGCACTGCAAGATGCCTTTGCTTAATATTGTTCTAAAGCATTCCCATTTTTCCTCTGGTCAGTGATCCCAGGGTTTGGTCCCAGTTTACCCTTTCCATCAATGAGTACAATTTTGGAAAGTCTGCCCTTCTGAAGTTTAGGGTTCTTATGTTCCCCACTTGCCTTTTTATATTGTTATTTATACTAAATGTGATCATCCTGTGATCGCTAGAGCCCAGGTTGTCCTGGACTCCTACCTCCGAGATTATGTCTGGGTCATTAGTGATCAATAGATCCAGGATAGCATTCTCTCTAGTAGGGGAATCCACCAACTGCGACATGTAGTTATCCTGTAAGGTTTCCGTGAATAGCCGGGCCTTATGCGAGTGTGCAGTCCCCTCTTCCCAGTCAATGTCGGGATAATTGAAGTCCCCCAATATGATGACTGATCCTAGTTTTGCCGCTTTACCTATTAGTGCTAAAAATTCCAGCTCTACCTCCTCCCCTTGGTTAGGTGGCCTATAGCAAACCCCCACAACTACTTTTCCCTTATCTTCTTCCCTATCGAGTTCAACCCACACAGATTCTAAATCCATGCTCATCCCATCCGTAATGTCACTCCTTTCTAGCACCTTTATATTGTTCTTGACATAGAGACATACCCCTCCCCCTCTTTTACCAACCCTGTCCTTCCGGTACACCGAATACCCTTGGATATTGGCCAGCCAGTCATGTGAGGGGTCGAACCAAGTCTCCGTTATTCCCACAAGGTCTATGTCCTCCTCATGTACTAACATGTCCAACTCATCCATCTTATTAGCTAGGCTCCTGGCATTAGCATATACCCCTCTTAGTTTTACGGAAGTTAAACGTGATTGGCGGTTTTGTTTATTTCTGTTTGGTCTGCTGTTCTCCCGCACAGACCCGCCAATTGATGTTGTTGACCTACTGTCGCTATTGACCCTACAACTGCCTTCAGTCCTCTGCTCCCTCCTGACTGATTCTATTTCTGAGCCCTCCCCCCCGTCTCCTAGTTTAAAAGCCCCTCCAACTCGGTGGCCATCTTTCTCCCCAAAAGAGCTGTACCGTCCCCATTAAGGTGCAGCCCATCCTTACTAAAGAGCCGGTAGCCGACTGAGAAGTCAGCCCAGTTCTCCAGGAACCCAAACCCCTCCTTCCTACACCAATTCCTCAGCCACTTGTTAAGTTCCCTAATCTCCTTCTGCCTTTCCTGTGTGGCTCGAGGTACAGGCAGTATTTCAGAGAAAACCACTTTGGAGGTCCTTTTCCTCAATCTATTACCTAAGTCCCTGAAATCGTTCTTAAGGATCCTCCACCTACCTTTAACTTTGTCATTAGTGCCCACATGCACCATGACCGCTGGGTCATCCCCAGCCCCGCACAACAATCTGTCTGCCAGATCTGCGATGTGCCGAACTCGGGCGCCCGGTAAACAACAAACTGTTCGGTTCACGCGATCTTTTTTACAGATTTCCCTCTCTGTCCTCTTGATAATTGAGTCCCCAACTACCACAACCTGTCTAACCTTTCCTGCGTTACGGCCCCCCTTCTTCCTGGAGCCGTCCCTCCCCTGGCAGCTGGGGGAGGGCGCATGCTCCAGCACTGCCACCCCTGAGTTGATATCCCCCTCAACCTGCAACTCGGCAAACATGTTAGGGTGTACCAACTCAGGACTGGCCTCCCTGACTCTCCTCCCCCTAACATTCCTAACAGTCACCCAGCTGCGTACCTCTGCTGCTTGCGTCTCCTCTATTCCTTCCTCCTCTATGCTGACCCCTGCCAGCGCCTGATGGGTAAAGTCCAAGCTCCTTTCCAGGTTGTAGATGCCACGCAGTCTTGTCACTGTGTTCTCTAGATCCACGATGTGGGCTTCCAGAGCAACAAGTCGCTCACATCTTGCACAGCAGTATTCGTCCTCGATTGTTTCATCAAGGAACGCATACATGCCGCAAGAAGTGCACTGAGTGGCATCCCCAATCCTGTCGGACATTATTACCCTCTACTCTATGGGGATAATATTAACGACCTGCTCTTCCTTACCTACACTACCTCTAACTTCCCTGGTACAAAACCTGGGGTACCCACCAGTCGCTAATACCCTCACCAGTCACTAGATACTCACCAGTCGCAAGGATCCTCACCAGTCGCAAAGAATACTCACCAGTCGCAAGGATACTCACCAGTCGCAAGATACTCACCAGTCGCCAGATACTCACCAGTCGCCAGATACTCACCAGTCGCAAGGATACTCACCAGTCGCAAGGATACTCACCAGTCGCAAATATACTCACCAGTCGCAAAGATACTCACCAGTCGCAAGCTACTTCACCAGTCGCAAGGATACTCACCAGTGCAAGGATACTCACCAGTCGCAAGGATACTCACCCGTCGCAAGATACTTCACCAGTCGCAAGGATACTCACCAGTCGCAAGGATACTCACCAGTCGCAAGGATACTCACCAGTCACAAGGATACTCACCAGTCGCAAGGATACTCACCAGTCGCAAAGATACTCACCAGTCACAAGGACACTCACCAGTCGCAAAGATACTTCCAGTCGCAAGGATACTCACCAGTCGCAAGATACTCACCAGTCGCAAGATACTCACCAGTCGCAAGCTACTTCACCAGTCGCAAGGATACTCACCAGTGCAAGGATACTCACCAGTCGCAAGGATACTCACCCGTCGCAAGATACTTCACCAGTCGCAAGGATACTCACCAGTCGCAAGGATACTCACCAGTCGCAAGGATACTCACCAGTCACAAGGATACTCACCAGTCGCAAGGATACTCACCAGTCGCAAGGATACTCACCAGTCGCAAAGATACTCACCAGTCACAAGGACACTCACCAGTCGCAAAGATACTTCCAGTCGCAAGGATACTCACCAGTCGCAAGATACTCACCAGTCGCAAGATACTCACCAGTCGCAAGCTACTTCACCAGTCGCAAGGATACTCACCAGTGCAAGGATACTCACCAGTCGCAAGGATACTCACCCGTCGCAAGATACTTCACCAGTCGCAAGGATACTCACCAGTCGCAAGGATACTCACCAGTCACAAGGATACTCACCAGTCGCAAGGATACTCACCAGTCGCAAGGATACTCACCAGTCGCAAAGATACTCACCAGTCACAAGGACACTCACCAGTCGCAAAGATACTTCCAGTCGCAAGGATACTCACCAGTCGCAAGATACTCACCAGTCGCAAGATACTCACCAGTCGCAAGCTACTTCACCAGTCGCAAGGATACTCACCAGTGCAAGGATATTCACCAGTTGCAAGGATACTCACCAGTTGCAAGGATACTCACCCGTCACAAGGTACTCACCAGTCGCAAGGATACTCACCAGTCGCAAAGATACTCACCAGTCGCAAAGATACTCACCAGTCGCAAAGATACTCACCAGTCGCAAGATACTCACCAGTCGCAAAGATACTCACCAGTCGCAAGGACACTCACCAGTCGCAAAGATACTCACCAGTCGCAAAGATACTCACCAGTCGCAAAGATACTCACCAGTCGCAGGGATACTCACCTGTCGCAAGGATACTCACCTGTCGCAAGGATACTCACCAGTCGCAAAGATACTCACCAGTCGCAAAGATACTCACCAGTCGCAAAGATACTCACCAGTCGCAAGGATACTCACCTGTCGCAAGGATACTCACCAGTCGCAAGGACACTCACCAGTCGCAAAGATACTCACCAGTCGCAAGGACACTCACCAGTCGCAAAGATACTCACCAGTCGCAAAGATACTCACCAGTCACAAGATACTCACCAGCTGTGTGACTGAAAATCCTAATGCTAATCATCATAAGGCACTTTGAGGATTCTACAGTGCGGTACTTAAGACATTACAATATGCAATTATAGTCCCTACTCACTGTGTGCTGCCAGTGCCATGCTACCCGCCGCAGCTACGGTATCCAGAACTTCCTGAACATGCGACGCGGCGCCGATCATGTACATGCGCCCGAAACAGAAGAAAAAGTCCCTGCATTGCTCCCATCTTCTGGGCATCTCTCTTGAAGGTACCTTGAAAATATTATACTCAGCGTATAAGACGACCCCTGACTTTTGAGAAGATTTTCCTGGGGTAAAAAGTCGTCTTATACGCCGGAAAATACGGTAGTTTAATTTCTTTTTTTTATTTATTTATTTATCTTTATTATTATTATTTTCTTCCCATAATACATATGGTCATGTTGTAAATATAAAGATGTCTCATCACAAACTAAGGCGACTTTTTGTATTCGCTTGCTTGTTTCTTCAAAAAAACATATTTTGGGAAAAGTTACCTTTCTTTTCAATCTGCAGCTCTGTAATTTTCTGCAAAATGCAATGCAAAATGGCTACCTGGAGGTGTTCTGTACACAGATGGTATACAGAATAGTTCCTGAGATGTAATTTCCTGCTTGTGTGATTGGCTCCTTGTCTGCACTAAGATACAAGTCAGATTTTGGGCATCCCCTGCAACAAAAATGTCATTTTGGGGAGATACTCAGAAAGGGAAATCACAACTCAAAGGATTTAAACCCTGCCACTTTCATCATCAGAACCCTGCAACAGCTAATTGATAATTATAAATTCAATCACATTCATATAGACACAGACAAACAAACAGCTATTTCTTCAGAATGATAAAAGATAGGAATCTGCGCCAAACGTTATTAAAATCCTTGAAATGTACATAGATTACCCAGTTGGAGTGTTTTTTTTCCTAAAAAGTTACTTTTTAAGCATTTTCATCATTTGATTTATTCATTTAAGGTGGCCTTTCATGCATCGAAATTCAGCTGGTTCAGTAGGGACCAGCTGAATTTCCATCCATGTGTGTTCACTGTGGTTGAACAGATGTTGATCCACCATTTGACTTCTGTTAAACCACCCTGCTGGTATTTTTTACAGCACCAGAAGCAATAGGCTGCAGCCCTAAACTGTGTATTCTGACAGCAGGGAAGTCTCCCTGCTGTCATAATACAAATACAAAGCGAGGAGGAATACCCTATTAACCTTGAATGTTGGGATGGGGAAATTAAATCCATTTTTTAACCCACTGATTGAACGAAAAAAAAACTGACTCCTGTATAACCGGTCTTAGTGCATATGCAGCTTCTTCATCTTTTAACTCTTCCTTTGTTCATGTTTAAGCTTATGCCATGACCGCTGCCCCAGGTTTCCTGTTTCATGGTGGCTCCTTTATCTTGCAGCATCCTACAAAAACCCCCTTGCTTGCAGGGACTAGAGTTGTGTCTCCCTACACTGTGTGCATCAATAGAAACATCCAGCCCCATAGCCTAAGATGACAATGCACTCCCCTGCTCCTCGCTCCTCCAAGCTAAAAGACTGGCCAATGTTAGCTATTCTGTGACGTTATGGGAAGTAGCACTGATTTCACAGGATCCAGCAGCATTAAAATTGTAAACTGCAAGTGCTGGGGTAATAATGTTTAACACATATTTTAGTGGAGAATGTTTATTTTTTTTAGTGCTCAATGTGTTAGTCTACAAAATCCTGAGGGTTTGATACAACTTTATGCAGTATTATACATATTTTTACTGCGCTAGTCGCTGGCTTGGAAGTGTTATACTGCATGTTTGCATTCTGTGTTGCAGTGACAGTGCTTAAGAGTCGGTTCACACTATGGCGACACAACTTCAGGGCGACTTGAACAAGTCGCCGTGCACCGCGACTTCGGCGCGGCTTGCACTGACTTCACATAATGGAAGTCAATGCAAGTCACTCCGACTTCAGCCAAAAGTAGTGCAGGAACCTTTTTCTAAGTCGGAGCGACTTGAGTCGCTCCTATTAGAACAGTTCCCATTGCACAGAATGGAGCACGACTTGTCAGGCGACCAAGTCGCCTGACAAGTCGGAGTAGTGTGAACCGGCACTAATACTGTTTTTTCCTAGCTGCTCAGGGTAATGTATAGAAAAGTGTAGTCTGAAGCTACTGTATGGGAAATATACACTAATAGCTGTGTTTTAAATGACTGCACTGTGTTTACCTGTGCAAATAGATTTGGATTTGAAATGGACACATTGGGACTAAAACAAGTTTAGTTTATTGATTCTGCAAATTTTATAAAACTCACAGAAATGACTGCACTATAAAAACATAATTACAAAATCTCGAGGTACCATTTCAGATCTGATGGATTCTTTCTCAATAATAACACTTCTTTGTGTAAATTGTGAAACAGTTGATCAAGCTGTTGCGCGCCTCCTAAAGGTACAGATTTGTGCACTTCTTTTTAATTATATGTGTCAAGCACCCAATCATCAGGTTCAATGTTACAGACAAAAAAATACAAAGCATTAAACAATACCAAAAAAAACAATGGTGTGCAGCCATATAAACATTGGGAACAGCAGTATCATAACACAGGGGTAACAAATACCAAACCATAAACAGACAAGTGAAAAGAGAATACAGGCGGTCCCCGGGCTACAAACAACTCCTACTTACAAAGGAGAGAGACAACAGGAAGTGAGGAGAAATCTACCCCTAGGAAGGGAAATTCACTCCTGTAAGAGTTCTCATGGGAAAAAGGTGTCTCCACTGAAGCTTTATCACCAATCCTTGTTTCCACAACAACCTACATTATTCAAAATACAGTTGTCATAGGGACAGAAAGTGAGGTGATATCTTCTGAACAGGGGTACAGACAGCAAATCAAATGGTACAGAGGTGTTAACCCTTCCCTATGCTATCCAAAAAACTTAAAAATTATTCTTTTGGCTGGAGCTACACTTAAAAAATGTACCTGTTCCGACTTGCAAACAAATTGGACTTAAAGTGGAGTTCCACCCATTTTAGTGACTTTAGATGTATGTAATCCCCTTTAAAACGACTTTTACCAATGGAAAGTTTTTTTTTTGTTCCTAGTAAATACCTTATTTTTCTGCTTTATTTATCCTCTTCTCACTTCCGGGTCCGGTCGGCGATTACGTCATTCGGCGATTCGCAGTGTGTGCTGGGATGTATCTCAGAGCATGAAATCTTGCATTATTACACAGGAGATGAGCTGCACTGTGTGCTCTGCCCCGCCTCCTCTCAGTGAGCGTGGACTGAAAGCATTATATCCTCACTGAGCTCACTGAGAGGAGGTGGGGCGGAGGCGGGAGCACGGCCTCAATACAATACATACAGTATAGCTCACTGAGAGGAGGCGGGCGGAGGCGGGGCAGAGCACGCAGTACAGCTCATCTCCTGTGTAATAATGCGAGATTTCATGCCCTGAGATACATCCCAGCACACACTGCGAATCGCCGAATGACGTAATCGCCGACCGGACCCGGAAGTGAGAAGAGGATAAATAAAGCAGAAAATAAAGTATTTACTAGCAAAAAAAAAAAACTTTCCATTGGTAAAAGTCGTTTTAAAGGGGATTACATACATCTATGTAATCCAATTTATTAAAAATGGGTGGAACTCCACTTTAAGAACAAACCTACAGTCCCTATCTTGTTTGTAACCCGAGGACCGCCTGTACATATAAAATGTTTAACTAAAAAAATTGCTTGTTGATGTATAATTACAGAAGTTAAAAAAAAAATAAATAAAAACTTAGCACAAACAATATCGCCAAAATACTGTATTGTACAAAAAAACTTACATTTGAATGATTAACATTTTTAAACCTTTTTCAGATTTGTTTTATAATTTTTAGATTTATCTTCACAGTGTAAGATTTTTGCACTGCATTTTGGCTATGTTTTTAGGCCGCTCATGTGCAATATTCGCCCTTCCGCCCCAATATTGAAAATGCCACAGCTTACCCATACAATTATAATCGCTGTACGTGGAAAATGTAAAACCCACCATCTTTTGTAAA
This sequence comes from Pelophylax lessonae, assembly GCF_965119305.1. Lineage (NCBI taxonomy): Eukaryota > Metazoa > Chordata > Amphibia > Anura > Ranidae > Pelophylax > Pelophylax lessonae. Next base: position 117,893,945 of record NC_138774.1, on the reverse strand, counting down.
AAATCAACTTAAACTTTTGCCACTACCTTGTTTCCTGAGGCACTGGTGACATAGCCAGTGCCTCCCAGTTGCTTCCTGGGAAAGCTACCTCATTAGCTGCTTACCAAGCTACTCTTGTTAAGGAGCCAGCAAGTTTCCTTCTGTTCAAATAAACTACACAAGATCTCATTACATAAGTAAAGCGCTGTGTAAGATCATGATGGTGTATAAAAGTACCTGTAATAAATAAATAAAGAACAAAATAAGGTGCCTGCACAAGATCTGGGACAAACATCTGTACACTGACACTGAAAAGCAGCTAGAAGAAGCTAGTAATCAATGACCTAAAAAATAAAGCGGTGACATGGGCTTCCTAGTGTACAGTGGGCAGAGCTGTGGGATCTAATATATCTTAAGGGCTAGTTCACACCAGATGCAGTTCAGTTTGTTTTTTTCTGCATCAAAAATGTGTACAGTGTTTTCCATGTATTCTAATGGCCCTACTTCACACAAGCGCAGTAAGTTCCAGTCAGTTTCCGATGCAGAAAAAAAATGAACACGCTGCACTTTTTTTCTGCACAGAACTATACTGGAACATACCAAAATGGATCACAAAGGCGTTGGAATGGAGGTATCTGTATCTGGAACGCAACAGGAGTGCTTTTTGTGGGGTAAACTGGCCCTAAAACTAAAACAGAATACACTTTATGCTTTTCCATTGCCAGAAGCCAATTTAATTATGCTGAAACTAACTGTGCGGGGGAGGGCTGCTTTAGGATATGAAAAAAGAAATCATAAAATAACTGGTCTTAGCCCCGGGTTCACATTAGTGCGATCACAGAGATCGCATGTAATTCGGAGCACACTGCCCCTAAATTAAAAGCGACCTCATGTGTGGTGCAAATTTCAGCCATACAGTTTGTATGGCTGAATTCGCACCGCATCCGCACTAAACACGCACATGACCCTTTTTTTTATCCGCAGCAGAATCGGATCGCACAGTGGTTCACACTAGTGCGATCCGATTCTGTGCGAACTTGCAGATCGCACTGCGATATGCGATCACAACTGGGGGTGTCGTTAACTTTTAATTGCCACCCCCTACATATTGCATATGGTCCAAAAGACAATAAGGTGTGACCACCTTTCTCCTGCGCTTGGTATCCCAGCCCCTCTACCACACTCCTCACGGGACTCACACCTGGCTTCTCAGATGGCTAAGGTCTTGCTGCTCAAAACGGACTGGGGTAGTCCACCGATACTAGAAGCAAAGAAAACAAAGAGAGGGCGCACTGACCTAGCGCATTATCCTCAATAACAGGCTTTATTGTGTAACATTAAAAATGGCTACTCACAGACATAGATGAAAGTAAAGCATATCGAGCTAAACTGCTCAAATGTCCGGGTCAGTCCATATAATCGTCCATGACCGATGAGATGACGGCTGACGCGTTTCGAGGCCCAGCCTCTTCCTCAGAGCCACTGTGTCATGGCTATCTTCTTGGTTTAAATAGTAAGGCAGTGGTCCAGTCCCCACCCCCAGGTGGGAGTATCCCCTCCCCCAGGGAGTGGCCAGAGCACCATTACACTCCCTCTCATGACATCATTGGTAATAATCCTCCAATGGGATAGTATACAATGGTATATATCGATCATGCAGTTAGAGTATAGTACAAGAATATGAAAACATGTGATTAAAACCATATACATAAAAACCAATATAGGACCAATAAAAGACCAATAAAAGACCAATAAAAATCAGTACAATGCAATGTTAGAGGCTGATAAAACTGCTTCATCAATCCACACCAGGGCATAGTATGTTCTCCTCAGACTAACAGTGGAGGGCAGCTAGTATGTTACCTGGTCTATGGTCTCCCCTGATCTTCAAAATGCTGAGATCTCCAGTTTGGTCCGGGCCATATCCCTGTCCCTGTATGGTAGTTGTCCTTCCCCATAATAGACTCTTCCACTAGCTGATATTGTCACTCCGGAGGGGGGGGGGGGGTATCTATAGCCAAAGCGGGGGAGACATGGAGGAAGTAGGGAGTCGATCGGTCATTGTATACCGATCGCCGGCCCCGTGGAACGCACGCCGCTCGACAACTTCCGGGTTGTCGCGTCATGCGTTCCATCCGACGTCACTTCCGCTGACGTCACTTCCTCTCACTTAAGATTTTGTGTACAGTGGGACCGTCTATCTCCAAGGTAACTCAGCCTAGCCCTCCATTGGGTCCGACCAGAACCGACCACGCCCCTTCAGCACAGCGCCATGTCAAAGCCTAGCTTCACCTCGGGGTTTTCTTGCAATCCTGCATGTACGCCTCAATCATAGTACTGCCCCTTAGTGCACGGCTCTCACCCTCCTTAGATCAAATTGGGAACCCTCTTATTTGGGGCGACAAAAATATATATATATATATATATATATCTTTTATAAACTAAAAAAGTGCATATACATAAAGGTATTTAGCCATTGTACTGCATACATGCATGGGTGCACATGCTCACATACACTTACAAATAACCCCAAGGGGCATGCAGGCATATACACAAATGCACACACCCGTGCACGCAGAACCATGTTTACCCAGTGTGTAAATAGAGTGGGTGGAGCCCTCGTTCAACTTGGTCAATAATCCAAAAGAATATATATATATATAAATAAGGACAGATATATACATATGTGTATATGTATATATGCTACACTGCATATCTAGATTTGTACAATACAAACTCAGTATGGTCACAGAATAAGGAGACAATTAAAATTAGAATTAAAATCAATATATATCACAATATAGATAAAACGTTATAACCGAGGAGAATGCATGAGTATACATGTACATCTTCTTTTGGGAGTTGACCCGAGGGTGGACCAATCTGTCCCTCCAGGGGAAAACCCGTCCTCCAGACTGGGTGAACCGATAACCTCGTTCACTGACAGTCACAGGTTTATTTCAGACCCGTGACTGCACGGCTGATTGCAAACTAGATGGGACCATAATCTAAAGTGTAGTTCTGGAATATTTGCAGCGTTCCTGCATCGCACAAGTGTGAACTGGGACTAAAAAGTAACAACATCAGAAAAAAATACAGAAACAGAGAAGAAACAAAATGCAAGATATTGTGAATTCAACAAATTAACGTAAACACTTTATAGACCGCTGCATAAAAAGTAGAAACAAAATATATAAAACAAAATCATGTAAATCCAATATGTATAAATAACACATTATAGAACACTGGCAAAGGATTGGAAAAAAAAAAAGTTGAAGTATGGGAAGAAATGAACAGAGAAAAATGCATAGCAATAAACCAATTTTAAACCATTACTAATTAAACTTAACCAAGCATTAAAAAATGGTAACTAGATAACATGAAATATTTAGAAAACAGAATCCAAAAATGGTGACAGAAATATCTGATAAATGATCAATAAAGATACATTATAATCTATATAAGTGAAATGAACATGTGAGGTAATGGGAAGGGAATCAACAACAACCAAACTGGGTGCACTCATCCAAATTCAAAATCCAAATGTTATCATCATATCAGAAAACACATCGGTGAAAGGATGCAGGCACCACGGTAGTCTGAACCTGCGCCAGTCCTTGCGTCTCTTGACAAGTCCCCGAGGTAGATACAACGCTGAATAAAAAGAACAGAAAGTATTGTGCAGGTTAAACTTTTCCATTTCAATCATTTTTATTAAGGGTTTTCATAAAAAGACAAAAGACAAGCAGTTCACAAAAAGTAAGCTGGAGGCAAGAAAACTTACAAGAATTGCAAATCCTCCACTGTATAAAATACATACATAATAAAACATAAACCAAAGTGGGATGTGTATATGCAGATTAAACCTTTAATGATTAAACAAGAAGCAACTGCATTTACATTAATATACATCAGGAAAGTGTGTCAAGCCATCGATTGGTCACAGCAGGTGGACAGCCTGGTTTCAGATGGGACAGCCTAACCATATTCTCGCTAACTACTACAGAAGCTGTAGATGGAAGCCACCACAATCCTATTCCAATATGAGATACTACCAAGACAGCCAGTGGCACCTTCCTCCTGCTTTTGATCAGTCTGAAGATTGCTGCCACTTATACATTTTTCTGTCCTCTCCTTCCTCAGGGCCTGATTTACTAACATATGAAATGTGTTGAAGTGCAGTGAAGTGAACAGAAGCATTCAATCAATGTAGGCTAAATTTAAGAAATAGAGTTTATCTTGCCTGTATTCTTTTTCTACCTATGCCCCTATACAAGCTTTCTGTATGGGACGCAGTGCTGCTTGAAGATGTGCTAGAAACCTAGACTTTGGGGTAAACCCTCAAGAAAAAATAAATTTCTATATTAGAGCAACGCCAGGTTTATCTGTACCAGTTATTCATAGTTTAATGTGTGATTGTTGTTTTCTCCAGTCTAAATGCAAATTTTTTGGTACCTTAACCACTTCAGCTCCGGAAGGTTTTATCCCCTTAATGACAGGCCATTTTTTGCGATTCGGCACTGCGTTACTTTAATGAAAAATTGTGCAGTCGTGCAATGCTGTACCCAAATACAATTGATGTCCTTTTTCCCCCACAAATAGAGCTTTTTTTGGTGTTGATTTTGCGTTATAAACAAAAAAAGAGCAACAATTTTGAAAAAAAAACACAATATTTTTTACTTTCTGCTATAAAACATTCCCAATAAAAAAACTTTAAAAACCATTTCTTTTCATCAGTTTAGGTCAATTTGTATTCTGCTACATGTTTTTGGTAAAAAAAATCCCAAAGAGCATATTTTAATTGGTTTGCACAAAAGTTACAAACTACGGGACAGATTTTTGGACATTTATTTATTTATTTTTTTTATTAGTAATGGCGGCGATCAGGGATTTTTAGTGGGATTGCGACATTGCGGCAAACAGATCAGAAACCCCTAAGGGCCCTTTCACACGGACGCTCTGTATTTCCGCAAATCATCCTATTTTTTTGCGGATGATTTACGGACATAATGTAAGTCAATGGCATTGCGGATGTCAGCGGAATACTATCCGCTGACATCCGATTTTCTTCCTTTCAGTTCTGTTCCGTTTTTTGGAACGGAACAGAACCCTATTTTTCCTCCGTTCAAAAAACGTAAAGGAAGGAAAATCGGATGTCAGCGGTGTCATCCGCTGACATCCGCAATGCCCATAGACTTACATTATGTCCGCATATCATCCGCAAACTGATGGGATGATATGCGGACATACGGAGCGGATGACACAAATGTCATCCGCTCCGTGATAAAAAAAAAAAAGTCCTGCAGCGGAGCCAAACACCGGAGCGGCAGTGTGAAAGTGTAACGCTCCTGCGTTTTTGTTATAGTGAGCTGGATTTGCAGCTGCAGAATCTCCACTCAGTAGTCATGTAGAGATGTGTTGAATTACCAGATCCAACTCTCCAGACTCATCACTGTGGACCCGCCTGCTTCAGCATACAAATACACATACACTCTATAAGATGTTCCTGGAGTGATAGGATGTATATGACAGTATAGAGGTGATGTGCTGAAGGGACAGGCGTGAGCAGTGATAGCAATGATAAGCACTTGATAGTAATGTTCAGGAGAGTGGTAGATGGTAATAGGTAGAATGCAGATAAGTTAGTAATCATGTATAGTAACAGGTGGTAAGGACAGCAGATGACATATACAGGAGAGACTAACCCAGTGCAAGGATAGATGGTAGTAGACTCAAGAGCTAGCAATCTATGTAACAGTGTAGATGATAGGATTAGTAATGCATAGATAGTAACAGTCCTTAATGTGCAGAAGTAGATAGTGTAAGTTTGTTATGAAGGAATCCCCTGTGGGGTACTTATCACTAGTGAGGTTAGTAAGTAGAAGGGTCCGGTAGTAAGGGAGTGATCCGGTAGCGAGATACGGGATCAGTAGCGAGGTTCCAGTCTGTTCCAGGTAAAGAGAATAGCTGGAGGCTCCGGCAGCATAAGACAAGGCTGTTAAGCATGCGGTTTGAGCGAACAACCTGTGAGAGAAAGCCGGCGATTGAAATAGCCGCTCAGAGCGGCGCTCCGTGATGATGTCATGCAGCTTAAAGGTATATGCGTTCCACCTAACTGAAAAGGTGGGACGCAATATGCAATGAAAAATGGGCAATAAGGGTACCAAAGGTACCAGAATCTTACAGTACCCCCCCCCTTAAGGCCGGCTCCAGAAGGCCTATAGCACTGGTTTCTCCGGGTATTTAGAGTGAAACCTTCGTATAAGCCTGGGTGCGTGAACATCAGAAGTATCCAACCAGGTGTTGTCTTGGGGTTCATAGTTCTTCCATCTTATGAGATATTGGAGTTTTCCTCTGTGGATACGAGAATCCAAAATCTCCCTAACCTCAAATTCTTCTCCGCCTTCAACTTGTACTGGAGGTGGAGGCAAGATGGTAGGCCTTATTCCTTGGTTAGGAACATGTGGTTTCAGTAGCGACACATGAAAGATGGGATGTATTCGGAGATCTGCCGGTAAAGTGAGTTGCACTGCAGCTTTTCCAATGAGTTTCTTAATTGGGAAGGGTCCCAGAAATAAAAGGTCCAAGCTTTTTGCTAGGGATCTTTAACCTTAAATTTTTCGTCGATAGCCAAACGAGGTCCCCAATAGCATATTGAGGAGAGGGTTTCCTACGAAGGTCGTAGTACCTTTTTTGTTGACTATGAGCGTGTGAGATGGTGGTATTAAGTAAACCCAGAGAGTCTTTTATTTGGGTAAGATAATCCTAGGCTACTGGGTTACTTGATGGTAGGATGCGTGGTGGAAGAAGTGTGGGATGAAACCCATAGTTTAAGTAGAACGGACTTTGCTTGGTAGTGCTGTGGGTTGCGTTGTTATAAGCAAATTCCGCCAGAGGGAGGAGGTCCACCCAATCATCCTGTAGGTATGAGGTGTAGCAACGTAGATATTGTTCAATGCACTGGTTGACTCTTTCAGTCTGTCCGTTGGTTTGAGGGTGGTAAGGAGAAGTGAGCTTTCGCTCAATCCGTAGTATATGACATAGAGCTTGCCAAAACTTGGAGATGAACTGTGAACCACGGTCGGATAAAAGAGTCTTTGGAATTCCGTGCAACTTGAACACATGTTTCATTAGTAATTCCGCTGTTTGCTTAGATGAAGGTAGTCTGCGATTAGAAATGAAATGTGCCATCTTTGTCAGATGGTCCACTGACACTAGAATGGTATTAAATCCTTTGGAAGGTGATAGTTCTACTATAAAGTCTAAGGACACAACTTCCCATGGGACCTGGGGTATTGGTAGACTGCAAAGTAGACCAGATGGTTTTGTAGTGTCAATTTTGGACCTTGTACAGATGTCACATGAAGAAACAAATTTTTGTACAGACGTCTTCATATCAGGCCACCAAAACTGCCTGGTAAGCAAATTAAGGGTTTTAGTCATACCCATATGTCCTGCCATAGGCACATCATGTGACAATTCCAAGATCTTGGTGCGCATAGTGGGGGGTATGTAGAGTTTGTCGTTGTAGTAGAGGAAGCCTTCTGCATCAGTACTTAGTTGGGGTGGAGGTGAATCCAGTCCTATACTGTGCAAAATCTCTTCCTTCAGGGAACGAACAACACCAATAATACGTTCATAGGGTATTATAGGAGTAGAAGGGATTTCGGCGCAGTTATCTTCGGTTAATCGTGATAGCGCATCCGCTTTTTTATTTTTGTCTGCAGGCGTGTAGGTCACTAGGAAGTTGAATCTTAGGAAGAATAATGACCATCGTACCTGCCGGTGGGAAAGAGTTTTGTTAGTCTGAAGGTATTAAAGATTTTTATGATCTGTATATATGAGTATTGGTAATCGGGTACCTTCAAGTAGATGTCGCCAATTCTCTAGTGCCAGTTTTATGGCAAGCAACTCTTTTTCACCCACTGGGTAATTCACCTCTGGGCTGTTTAGTGATTTAGAGAAGAAAGCAACTGGGTGGAGTGGTGAAGTATTTGTTGGTCGTTGGGAGAGAACTGCTCCTACTGCCATGTTTGACGCATCTACCTCCAGGATATATTGGAGGGATGGGTCTGGATGGCGTAGTATGGGAGCAGAAGTAAAGCTTGATTTTAACAAGCGGAAAGCTCCATTTGCTTCTTCTGACCATTTGAATGGTTTCTTTATACTTGTAAGTTGTGTGAGAGGTCTCACAATAGCAGAAAAGTTCTTAATGAACTTCCTATAGAAGTTTGAAAATCCGAGGAATCGCTGTAATGCCTTACGAGTTGTTGGTATAGGCCAATCCAGAATACACGATATCTTGCTCATATCCATCTTGATTCCGGTTTTAGATATGATGTATCCTAGGAATAATATTTCTTCTTTATGAAATAGGCATTTTTTTAATTTCACGTATAGATTGTGTGCGAGTAATCTGGATAACACAAGTCTTACATGTTTTATATGTTCAGACAAAGATCGAGAATAGATAAGTATATCGTCCAGATATACCACGACACAGACATCAAGTAAGTCTCTGAAGATGTCATTTATGAATCGCTGGAAAGCTGCGGGAGCATTACACAACCCGAAAGGCATCACAAGATATTCGAATAATCCGTATCTGGTTCTGAATGCTGTCTTCCACTCATCTCCGTCACGGATTCGGATTAGGTTGTATGCCCCTTTTAGGTCCAATTTAGAAAAGTAGGTAGCCCCACGCACTTGTTCAATGAGTTCAGGGATGAGCGGTAAAGGATAGCGATCCTTTATCGTAATGGTATTTAATTGCCTATAGTCAATAATAGGCCTAAGACTTGAATCCTTATTGCGGACAAAGAAAAGTCCTGCAGCTGTGGAAGAAGTAGAGGGTCTGATGAACCCTTTCGCCAAATTCTCATCCAAGTATTCCTTGAGATGAGAAAGTTCATCCTGTGAAAGAGGATAAACATGACCGAAAGGCAATTTGCTATTAGGGAGTAGATCGATAGAACAATCATAGTCCCTATGGGGAGGCAACACTTGAGCATTTTTCTCAAGGAAGACTTCGGACAGATCCTGGTAGCATAGTGGTGTAATCTCATCTGACACCACAGACAGGATCTTTCCATAAGATGGGAGGTTACACGTGATCTCGCAATAGTGAGAAGGGAAGGTTATAGTCCGTGTTTTCCAATCTATGGTTGGTTGATGTATGTGTAACCAGGGGAGTCCCAAAATAATGGGAAAATGTGGTGAAGGTAGTACATCAAAAGTGGTGGTCTCCATATGGGACTCATTAGCAGTGACAAGGAGTGCTTGTGTCTGATTGGTGATTGGACCAGAAGATAACGGAATACCGTTAATGAAACTAACAGAGACAGGTTTAGGTTTTGAAATAATAGGTATTTTATTTAAAGTAACAAAACGTGTATCGATATAGTTCCCACAAGATCCTGTGTCGATCATAGCCTTGGTGGTGATCCTAGTTTGGTCCCACTGTAATGTCAAATGAATAAAGAGATAGGGATTAGAAAAGGAAGTCGTTAATCCCCCTAGCAAGACATGTGAACACTCACCCTCTTTTTTGCGGACAAGGGGACAGACGCTTATCAAATGATCCGGGCAGGCGCGGTACATGCAGAGATTTCTGGATCTTCTCCTGGCTCGTTCAGTAGTCGATAAAGGTGGGCGTATGGTTCCTACCTCCATAGGAGTAGGGTCAACGGCCGATTCCCGAGAAGAAATGGACGATGGCATTCCCATCTTCTCAGCCTTTCTTTCTCGCAATCGCCTGTCAATGTTGATACTGAGTTGTATTAAGGCATCCAAAGTGCCAGGTAAATCCGCTCGGGCGAGCTCGTCTTTAACGGCTTCTGACAACCCAAGTCTGAACTGAGTTCGCAGAGATGTATCATTCCACCCTGAATCAAGGGTCCATCTTTTGAACTCTGCTACAAAGTCTTCAACAGGTCTCCTTCCTTGTTTTAAAGCCCTTAATTGGATATCAGCAGTACTCTGCCTATTGGGGTCTTCATATAAGCTAGCGAGTTCCGCTAGGAATAAAGGATAGGAGTTGAGAAGAGGATCATCTTTCTCAAAGAGAGAGTCTGCCCAGGCCCGTGGATCACCCGTCAAATATGAAATAGTGGTACAGACTTTAATTTGATCAGTAGGGTAAGTACGAGGTTTTAGCAAAAAAAGCAATTGACATGCGTTTTTGAATTCACTAAATTTTTTCCGATCACCTGTAAACACTAGAGGAGGGTTTATTTTAGGTTCAGGGGGCTGAGCAGCAGTAAGCTGTGAAAGACGGGCTATCTGCTGTCTCAGAGTCTGATTTTCATCTTTTACTTCAGTAAGAGCAAGTATTAATGCATTTAATTTTTGTGTTAATTGTATCACTTGAGTGGGTAATTCTGCTGAATCCATTTTTTAGGTTCGTTCAATCTGTAACGCTCCTGCGTTTTTGTTATAGTGAGCTGGATTTGCAGCTGCAGAATCTCCACTCAGTAGTCATGTAGAGATGTGTTGAATTACCAGATCCAACTCTCCAGACTCATCACTGTGGACCCGCCTGCTTCAGCATACAAATACACATACACTCTATAAGATGTTCCTGGAGTGATAGGATGTATATGACAGTATAGAGGTGATGTGCTGAAGGGACAGGCGTGAGCAGTGATAGCAATGATAAGCACTTGATAGTAATGTTCAGGAGAGTGGTAGATGGTAATAGGTAGAATGCAGATAGGTTAGTAATCATGTATAGTAACAGGTGGTAAGGACAGCAGATGACATATACAGGAGAGACTAACCCAGTGCAAGGATAGATGGTAGTAGACTCAAGCGCTAGCAATCTATGTAACAGTGTAGATGATAGGATTAGTAATGCATAGATAGTAACAGTCCTTAATGTGCAGAAGTAGATAGTGTAAGTTTGTTATGAAGGAATCCCCTGTGGGGTACTTATCACTAGTGAGGTTAGTAAGTAGAAGGGTCCGATAGTAAGGGAGTGATCCGGTAGCGAGATACGGGATCAGTAGCGAGGTTCCGGTCTGTTCCAGGTAAAGAGAATAGCTGGAGGCTCCGGCAGCATAAGATAAGGCTGTTAAGCATGCGGTTTGAACGAACAACCTGTGAGAGAAAGCCGGCGATTGAAATAGCCGCTCAGAGCGGCGCTCCGTGATGATGTCATGCGGCTTAAAGGTATATGCGTTCCACCTAACTGAAAAGGTGGGACGCAATATGCAATGAAAAATGGGCAATAAGGGTACCAAAGGTACCAGAATCTTACAGAAAGAAGCCTAACTGATATTTTTGACACTTTCTGGGGACCAGTGACACTAATACAGTAATCAGTGCTAAATTTTATGCACCGTTACTGTATAAATGACACTGGCAGGGAATGGGTTAATACTGAGGTTGATCAAAGGGTTTAATGTATGCCTAAAAATGCTTACTAACTGTTGGGGGGGGGGAGGGCTCTGTGACAGGCACAGAGAGATCGGGGTTTTCAGCTTAGCTTAGCTGAAACTCCTGATCTCTCTCTGCCTTGGTGACAGAAGACTCGCCTGCTTTGTTTACATAAGCAGGCGAGACTTCTGTCAGTTTCTCTGACGATGGCCCGCCTCCCGCTGTGTCTAATCAGAGACGCGTGCACATAATCATGTAGCACTACGTGATTATGCGTAGCCGAGCCGCCCTGCCGCAATACATCTGCGTGGGGCGGTCGGCAAGAGGTTAAAGTGACAATATTGTTATTATATACATGTAGCAAGATTTCCAGGTGTGTTGCCTGATGTGGGTCTGCCATCAGTACCGGTAGTCTCTCCAGCCCATGTGAGCTGTGACCCTGGGTTTGACAACTGAAGCAGCGACAACTCCGGCATCTTTGTTTGTGGTTTGTTATTTGATTTAAAGGAGATGGGAGAAGGGAATGAGTGGGATACTCCTTGAGGCTTGAACAAATTACTCCTTAAGTTTTTTTACTATTGCTGAGAAACTTTGTAGAACACAGAAGTGCTGAACCCTTGACTTTTAAACCAGAAGATTCAGGACTGAAAACTGTAGAACTCCTGACACTGTTGTGCTGTATAAATCACTGAATAATGTCCCCCGCTTTGACCAGCTTGAGGTAGTATGAAGTAGATCTCTGTATAGCTGTCCTTGCACTGACACACTCAATAAATCCAAGGCCCAGACTGCAGGTGCCCCCTTTGTAACTTGAACTCTTCAGGGTCCACTGACTATGTATCCCCTTTGCAGCTAGCTGACACTGGATCCCAGAACCTCTTCTGGTGTGGTCCCCTTCTAACTCTAGGCAGACCCCCCCAGGGGCAATACTCAGTACTCACGACCTGTGTAGGCTTTCCTGGGACTGGACCCCTCTCACTCTCCGCAGGTTCTCAGCACACCGGATCCCCCTCAGCACTCTCTGGATACTCAGGCAACACCCCAAGATATCCTCTTCCTCAGACAGGAGGAGAGACAGCCGTACAAATTTATACCCACTCTCAGAATCCCTTGCAGCCTTATCTGCCTTCTGGGGTAGTTACAAGCTGGGATGTGTCCCCTGATTGGGCTTCCTCCACTGCCCTATGAGACGCCTCTCACACGAGCCAGTGGGGAGACTTTCCCCTCAGCAAACACACCTGGAAACCATGACACCCTGACCAAAAAGATCACAGCCTTGCTGTTAAGCAGACAAGGCCCACTATACATTTACCTAGCACCTACCTGCAGGGTGCTACATACAATTATAATTTATAATTTATTGAATTGTAGACATAGGTGTACGCAGCCTATAGTATTGGTGTGTGCACCCGAAAGCTGAAACACTCATACCTTTCTCTGTAGCCTCAGCTGTACGGGGCAAAGGATGGGAAGTGCTCTGTGCTGAGTGGCTTCCTATTTATTTACAATCTGAAGCATAGTAAACACAGTTTATTATTCTTTGGTATGAATGGACACATTGACCGATGTGTGCTCACTGTGTTCACTTAGAAAAGGAAGGCTCAGGTAAATTAAATATTTACTAACACCTTCCCCCCACTCTCCATCCTGAAACATCCCCCGCAGCAGCCGGGGGTAGAGGAGAGAAGCCAGCAACACTGCGGCACAGGGAGGCCAACAAGGCGGGGAGGGAAGCCTGGAGAGCAGGGGTAATCGGCACACCTGGCACACCCCCTGCACATGCCTATGATTGTGGGCGATGTTGCCATACTCATCAGCAGCAGCATAAACTGACTTTGTGAGCCGAGATAAACATCAATAAATGGGGAACCGTGGTTCAGGTGACAGTTTTATCTAGACCACCAGCCAATAGCCATTCCCCAGCACAGGTTCCCCCTCCTCTACAGTGATTGGTTGTTAGGACTGCCCACAACCTAATAACCAATTATGTCATGTGCGTGCCCCGCCCCCCAGCAACGCAAGAGGATGGGAATGGAATTTCCCTTCATCCAGACCTGCAGTCTGCTCTGGCATTTGCCCTCTGTCTGCTTGGTGCTTAAAGGTATAGGGGTCTCTAATGGTGACGCCTGATGTAATGGGGCACTCTGATGGTGACACCAGAATTAATGAGGCTCTTTGATGGGGACATCTGATTTCATGGGGCACTCTGAAGGGGACACTATAATTAAGGAGGCTCTCTGATGAGACATCTGATTAAAAAACTTAAGTTAAAAAAGTTAAAAAAGTTAAAAAACTTATTAGGGGAAAAAAATTGGCCTTCAAGAAATATAAATCAGAGGGCACAGTATCGGCCTTCCAGCAATACAAGGAGGAAAATAAGAAGTGTAAACACGAAATCAAGATGGCTAAAATCAACTTTGAGAGACAAATAGCGGAGGATAGTAAAAAAAACCCAAAGAAATTCTTTAAATATATCAACAGCAAAAAAACTAGGGCAGAGCATATTGCACACATAATTAACGATGATGGGAGGATGGTTACAGAGGACACTGAAAAAGCAACCGTGCTGAATGCTTTTTTCTCGTCAGTCTTTACGCAGGAAAAGGAGGGGTACACTGACCATGACTGTATGGTTAGTAGTAATACACAGGACTTGCCACTATGGCTAACAGAGGGGGAAATCAGGGAAAGACTGGATAAACTTAACACAAACAAATCACCAGGCCCGGATGGCGTACATCCGAGAGTGCTCAAGGAACTCAGTATGGTTATATCTAGACCACTGTTCCTAATCTTTGCTGACAGTATTAGGACAGGAGATGTACCAGGGGATTGGAGGAAGGCTAACGTGATTCCGATATTCAAAAAGGGCCAGAGACATATCCCGGGAAATTATAGGCCTGTCAGTTTGACATCAATAGTATGTAAACTTCTGGAGGGGATGATAAGGGACTATATCGTAGAGTATGCTAAAGACAACAACATCATCAGTAGTAACCAACACGGGTTTACAAATGGGCGTTCTTGTCAAACCAATCTCTTAGCATTCTACGAGGAAGTGAGCTGTGAGCTAGATAGGGGCAGACCAGTGGATGTGGTGTACTTGGATTTCGCTAAGGCGTTTGATACAGTTTCCCACAAGCGCTTAATTTATAAAATAAGGTCTGCAGGTATCGACAGCAGGGTTTGCTCTTGGATACGGAACTGGCTAAAAGGCCGTGTCCAAAGGGTGGTAATAAACAGCGCATACTCAGACTGGGCTGAGGTAGTAAGCGGGGTGCCCCAGGGCTCAGTCCTGGGACCAACCTTGTTCAATTTATTCATAAACAGCATTGAGGACGGGATCAGTAGTTCGTTATCAATTTTTGCAGATGACACAAAATTGGCCAGGGCAATAACTGCACAGCATGAAGCAGATATCCTACAGAATGACCTGGAGAAAATTACGGAGTGGGCAACGACATGGCAAATGAGGTTTAATGTGGAGAAGTGTAAGGTTTTGCACTTGGGGACCAAAAACATAAAAACACAATACATGTTAGGAGGGGAACCCTTGGGGGACTCAAAAATGGAGAAAGATCTGGGAGTCTTGGTTGATGATAGATTAGGCAACAGCATGCAATGCCAAGCGGCAGCTTCCAAAGCCAACAGAATATTAGCATGCATAAAGAAAGGGATGTATTCCAGAGATAAGACTATAATCCTTCCACTTTATAAAACTCTGGTCCGACCGCATCTGGAGTATTCTGTCCAGTTCTGGTCGCCAGTCCTCAGGAGGGATGTGTTGGAGCTGGAGAGAGTCCAGAGAAGGGCAACTAAACTAATTAGGGGATTGGAGGACCTTACCTATGAAGAGCGGCTGCAATCGCTCGATTTATTTTCCCTGGAGAAGAGACGTCTGAGAGGGGACATGATAGCAATTTATAAATATCTTAATGGGGATCTCAGCTTAGAAAAAAAGCTGTTCATTCGAAGGAATTGCATGAGGACTCGAGGACATACAATGCGATTAGAGGAGAAGCGTTTTAACCTCAGGCAACGTGGGGGGTTCTTTACTGTTAGGGCTACAAGATTGTGGAATTGTCTACCACAAGAGGTGGTTTCTGCGGGTAGTATGGTGACTTTCAAAAGACTCTTAGACTTACATCTCAAGGATCAGGAGATAAAGGGCTATGTTAGATGATTACAGTCACACACACCTACACAGGTTGAACTGGATGGACTATTGTCTTTATTCAACCTCACCTACTATGTAACTATGTAACTATGATTTAATGGGGCACTCTGATGGGGACACCAGAATTAATGAGGCTCTTTGATGGGGACATCTGATTTCATGGGGCACTCTGATGGGGACACTAGCATTAACCACTTTTGGACTGAGCCTATTTCTGGCACTTGTTGTTTACAAGTTAAAATCATTTTGTTTTGCTAGAAAATTACTTAGAACCCCCAAACATTATATATATATTTTGGAAGAAATTCACTTTTTTTAATTAAAAAATAGGAAAACAGTAGTTAGCCCAATTTTTTTTTTACAATGTGAAAGATAATGTTACGCAGAGTAAATAGATACCCAACAAGTCATGCTTCAAAATTGCGCATGCTTGTGGAATGGCGACAAATATTGGTACTTAAAAATCCCCATAGGGGAAACTTTAAAAATATCTACAGGTTACCAGCTTAGAGTTACAGAGGAGGTCTAAGGCTCAAATTATTGCTCTCACTCTAACGATCACGGCGATACCTCACATGTGTGGTTTGAACACTGTTTACATATGTGGGCGGGACTTGCGTATGCGCTCGCTTCTGTGCACGAGCTAACGGGGACAGGGCTCGTGCACTGATTTATTTTATCTATTATTTTTACACAGTTTTTTAAACAAAAAACATTTTTGATCATTTTTATTCTTATTACAAGGAATGTAAACATCCCTTGTAATAGAAATAAGCAGGACTGGTCTTCTTTAATGTGGGATCTGGGGTCAAAAAGACCTCAGATCTCATATCTACACTAAAAAAGAAAAAAAATGGGCTCTTTAAATGCGTTGCTAGGAGACAACGTTTGACGTCCCTCCGGTCCTCCAAGGCCATAGAGTCTTGCCCTCACTCGACTTCCTGCCTGTGAGGAGAGCGGACCAGATCGTTTTTCCACTACCTGCGGGTCCAGTAAGCAGGGAAAACAACAGGGAGGGGCACCTCTCCCGCCACACCGTAAGGGTGATCCCGTGGCAAATCCGCTGCTGGAACCACCCTTATGTGAAAGAGGACCGCCAGCAGTTTAAAAAAATACTTTTAACGTCAAAGTACTGACACATAACGGTGGCAGGCGGTCCGGAACTGGTTAAGGAGGCCCTCTGATGGGGACATCTGATTTAATGGGGCACTCTGATGGGGCCAGTAGAATTAAGGAGGCTCTCTGATGGGGACATCTGATTTAATGAGGCACTCTGCTGGGGACACTAGAAATAAGGAGGCTCTCTGATGGGGACATCTGATTTAATGGGGCACTCTGATGGGGCCAGTAAAATTAAGGAGGCTCTCTGATGGGGACATCTGATTTAATGGGGCACTCTGATGGGGCCAGTAGAATTAAGGAGGCTCTCTGATGGGGACATCTGATTTAATGGGGCACTCTGATGGGGACACTAGAATTAAGGAGGCTCTCTGATGGGATATCTGATATACAGTAAGGCAACACTCTGATGGAAAGCATGTTTTTACACATGTGCATTCAGCAGAGCCTTGATGGTCCATAGTGTTGCAACTGTTCTCTGTCTGAGTGCTGCTATGCAAGGTATGCCAGGATTGATATCAAAGAAGACTTGGGTACTTTTGCTCGCTATAGGTTATAGGTTCATCTATTTTTTAGTACATGGACGCGTGTCAAGGGGCCTGACCTGAGGGAGGCTTTTCCTGCTCATAGAATAGTCAGTGTATGGGTGTCAGCAGAGAGAGAGAGGATACTAGGGAGAGTGTTTTGAAGACAAGAGATTGTTCACCAAGTCGTCTTGAAGATAACAGACTTAATTTCTATTCATCCAAAATGGCAGAATGAATCAACAGCCTGGTTGTTCCATACCTAAAGCGAAGTAGAGAAGATAGGAGTCCTTAAATATTGTGAATAGTTTAATCGGAGTACCCCACTATTCCCTTCTCCTATCCCCATTATACAATAAACAACAAAACAACCAAATGCCCCTGGACTGATTTTTGAAGTGAGAGCCAAGAAGAATTAAGAAATTGCATTTGCTCATAGCCGTGTGCTGGTAACCAAGGGGGACCCGCAGAGTGAATATCTAACAGTCACCACGGGGGCAGTGCTACATATGCTTTAAGAAAGTATAAGTACAGCGTTAAAACCCTCAAAGGTTCATACCTCCGAGGTTATGGCAAATATACATCTACAATCTATGAAGGAAAGTGACAACGATTGTATAAATGGTACTCCTCCTTCCAATCGCCACAATAACGAAAGAATTAGACAATTCAACAATAAGAATGGATAATTAATATGTCATGATGCCATCAGCACCGGGTAATCAATATGAAAGTAGGCATGTTGATACAATACTTAGGGACTTGTGGAAATGTCTGAAGGCCCTACCAGCCATTTAGCCCAAACCTTATATTTACTGGGGTATCCCCTGTTAGTATAAGTGTCTTTATAAAGTGGTAAGCTGTTATTAATCAGTTGTTTCCAAAATGGAAGTGTGTGTGGGGGGAGGGGGGTGGATTTTTTCCAATGCAAGGCAATGGCTTTTCTGGCATAAAATATTGTGAGATTGGTTAGCGTCCACTCCATCACCGTGTATTTATTTTTAAAGGAATAAACACCTGCACTAAATTGTGTTGCTCTGTCTGCCTGTAGTTGAGCTTTTTGTTAGTCAATAGTCATAAGGGCAACTTAACCACTTTACGGCCGCCCGCCGGAGATGAACTGCGGCAGGCAGCCGCTCACAGGCAAATCGGTGTACATGTATGGCGGCCGCGTGCACGAGGATAGGGGGCAAGCGCGCGCCGCCAGCGGCACGCTCCCACCCCCACTCATCAGTGGGGAAGCCGATGCAATGGGCAGGCGGCTCCGATTGCCGCCTGACACCCGCGATCGTTCCCCGCGTTGTAAATACAGCCGACCTTTTTGAGAATGCTCTGATTGGCAGAGCGAAATGCGTCAAGCCGTCAACCTCACGTAACACGTCACTTCCGGATAGCACGGGTGGAACGCAGAGACATGTTCGGCGTCCTGGCTTAGGAAAACTATCTTGCTCGTTTACATGCTGTATATTGTAAGTGCAATTTCATTGAATTTATAATAAAGTTTATGGATATACTGCACGATGAGGATTCTCTTTGTCTATTAAACCCACATGGGGAGATCGGTCGTGGATGCTTCTAGTTGTATGCTGCTTTAATACGGTGCAATAGGAGGAAGTAGCGGTGTATGGTGCTTCAGTCTGTTGCTGGCGATCAGGGAGGATAAGATTGCTTAAGGCGGTTTTCCATTGATTGTCTGGTGAGTAGGGGACTAAGAGGAGCAACCGAGCGCACCAGCACTTTGGAAATTGTGTATTTACAGACAAGCACTGAGCACTGAATAAGGAAGAAGATTTGAGAATTGAACTTATTTTACACATATTTTTTTGCACATATTTTTTGACACTATATATTAAGTATTACATATTAAGCACTGAGCACTGCTTTATGCATAAGATTCATTATATACATATATATTTTTGGTATATAAGCACTGGACACTTTAAGATATAGAGCATTTATTTTTGCAATGTATGATTAATTTATATTATTTATGTGTTTATATGTATTTATTAATTTGATAAGCACAGTGAAGCACTTTATTTTGATAGCACTTTTATATATTTATTATTGCGATAAATATTCTGCACTATATATTGTATTGATTGAGCAGCGCTGATACACACTATTTAAAAGACAGCCGACAGTTCTTCTCCCTGCAATGATCATAGGGCCCATGTGATCCTTCTATATAGGATCACATGTCTCTATGGTCATTTCAGAAGCCACGCCCCCCCCCCCACAGTTAGAATCACTACCTTAGGCTCACATTTAACCACTTGATCACCAATAATGTTAACCCCTTCCCTGCCAGTGTCATTATTACAGTAACAGTGCATATTTTTAGCACTGATTACCGTAGTAATCACTGGTCCCCCAAAATGTCAAAAATGTCAGTTAGGGGTCCGATCTGTCCGCCGCAATGTCATAGTCCCGGAAAAAAAATTGCAGATTGCCGCCATTAATAGTAAAAAACAAAAAAAACAAAAATACAAATGACATAAATCTTTCCTGTAGTTAGTAGACGCGATAACTTTTGCGTAAACCAATCAAAATATGCTTATTGCGATTTTTTTTTTTTCAAAGCGGGGGACAGTATTCAGTGATTTATACAGCACAACAGTGTCAGGAGTTCTACAGTTTTCAGTCCTGAATCTTCTGGTTTAAAAGTCGAGGGTTCAGCACTTCTGAGTTTCTCAGAGATAGTGGGCGCCGGCTGGCATCAAGGAAGCGCCAACGGGCATTTTTCAGGAGTAAAAGTCCCACTTGTAATTAGTTTAAGCCTCAAGGAGTATCCCACTCATTCCCTTCTCCCACCCCTTTAAATCAAATAAAAAACCACAAACAAAGATGCCGGAGTTGTCGCTGCTTCAGTGTCACACCCAGGGTCACAGCTCACATAGGCTGGAGAGACTACCGGCACTGATGGCAGACCCACATCAGGCCACAGGCCTGGAAATCTTGCTACATGTATATAATAGCAATATTGTCACTTTAACCTCTTGCCGACCGCCCCACGCAGATGTATTGTGGCAGGGTGGCTCGGCTACGCATAATCACGTAGTACTACATGATTATGTGCACGCAGTCTCTGATTAGAGACAGCAGGAGGCAGGCCATCGTCAGAGAAACTGACAGAAGACCCGCCTGCTTATGTAAACAAAGCAGGCGAGTCTTCTGTCACACAGGCAGAGAGAGATCAGGAGTTTCAGCTCAGCTAAGCTGAATACCCCGATCTCTCTGTGCCTGTCACAGAGCCCTTCCCCCCAACAGTTAGTAAGCATTTTTAGGCATACATTAACCCCTTTGATCACCCCCAGTATTAACCCATTCTCTACCTGTGTCATTTATACAGTAACAGTGCATAATATTTAGCACTGATTACTGTTCTATTTGTGGGGAAAAAAACACATCAATTTTTTTTGGGTACAACATCGCACAACCGCGCAATTGTGCGTTAAAATAACGCAGTGTCGAATCGCAAAATAGGGCCTGGTCAGGAAGGGGGTATAGTCACAGCATACAATCTAAATTTGATAACAACAGCATTGTAATAGAAATAAAGGCAATGGTTATTTTTGACAATCCAAAATAAGTTTCTTGAAAAAAACCTTCTTTAATGTTTTGATTTCTGCCATCTCTTTCCACAACTTCCTGGATTACCTGCATGCTTTACAGCCTCTCCTCAGCTATTTACTTTCCGTTTCTAAGAACTACATACCCCCATGGTACCTTGCTGCATGCAAGCAGGGATTCCTGAACTGACTCCACCTACTGAAACTCCTCCTCCCAGCACTTTGTAGTTCAGAAGTTTTGCTCTGTGAAATGTGTGACACAACAATGCCTACTCACACTATTCCTTCCCTAATTTCCGTGAAGTAAATTTGTGAGGATCTTCAAAAGTAAGATTTCCACCTTCAAGATTATTCAGATTATTAGGAGTAGGCTACAACTAATTAAAAGGTATTTTCCTCCACACAACTGGTGCTTACTGGATATTTTCTCCTTTTCAGACCATTCTCTGTAAACCCTACAGATGGTTAAGCGTGGAAATCCCAGTAGATCCATTTTTTAAATACTCAGACCAGCCTGTCTGGCACCAATAACCATGCCACTTTCAAAGTCAATTAAATCCCCTTTCTTCCACATTCTGATGATCGGTTTTGAACTTCAGCAAGTCGTCTTCACCACGTCTAGATGCCTAAATGCATCAGGTTGCTGCCATGTGATTGGCCGATTAGGAATTTGTGTTGCCAAGCAATTAAACAGGTGTACCTAATAATAAAGTGGCTGGTGAGTATAGATACTCTTTACATTTTTAGTTTGTACCAACCAAACCACATAGGTGATGCCCAATGTGTAGTAACACATTGGGGTCCCCAATTCTCACTCTTCTTAATCACAATGCCTGTCTCCACACAGCTTGGTCAAATAGAATTCAGCTATTGAAACACAATACAAAAAGATAGCAGTCTACAATCACATTTAACCACTTTACCACCGGAGGATTTTGCTGTCTTATGTCCAGGCCACTTTTTGCGATTCGCCACTGTGCAACTTTAACTGACAATTGCACGGTCGTGCGACGCTGAACCCAAAGGAAATTTACGTCCTTTTTTCCCCACAAACAGAGCTTTCTTTTGGTGGTATTTGATCACCTGTGCGATTTTTACTTTTTGCGCTATAAACAAAAAAATAGCGTAAATTTTGAAAAAATAACAATATTTTTCACATTTTTTTTATATGAAATTCCCCCCAAAAAAAAGTAAAAATCAAAATTTTTTTAAATTTTTGACCAATTTGTTTTCTGCTACCTATGTTTGGTAAAAAAAAATCACAATAAGTGTATTTTGATTGGTTTGCGCAAAAGTTATTGCGTTTACTAACTAAAGGAAAGATTTCTGTCATTTTTGGTGTTTTTTTTTTTTAACGAGTAATGGTGGCGATCTGCAATTTTTTTTTGCGGGACTGCGACATTGCGGCGGACAGATCGGACCCTTGACTGACATTTTTGACACTTTTGGGGGTACCAGTGACATTACTGCAGTAATCAGTGCTATAAATATGCACTGTTACTGTAAAAATGACACTGGCAGGGAAGGGGTTAATTTTATTGGAGAGGGAGGGATTAATGTATGCTTGGTGCTTACTAACGTGTGTGGGGGAGGTGACTGAGTGACACAGGGACAGATCGCAGGTTCAGCTATACTGAACCCTGCAATCTGACCCCGCCTGTCACTTAGGAGATCCGCCCGCTTGTGTTTACACAAGCAGGCGGACCTCCACACTCGATTCCTCGACGATCGGGGAAGAGCAGCGGCGATCGCCGCTGCTCCTCCCCTGGCCCGACTCCCGCTGTGACTGAATACAGCGGGAGCGAGCCTCCGGCGGAGAAGGGGGAGTGTCTGGCGACGTAGGTCTACGTCGCCAGACGATAACTAACCACTTTGCCGCAGTAGAGCTCTAGTGAGCAGTCGGCAAGTGGTTAAATACCTAATTTGTTTTTGGTCTTCGGAAAACGAATTAGCAAGTTGCAAACATTAAACTGGAATACTGTTTTAGGATCTGAGCAGACAGATTGTTTTTTGGATACAACTGTGGTTTCATTGCATCAAACTGCAAGATGGGAGCCCAAGTGGAAAATGCAAGAGGTTTAGAGACCATGCATAGGAATGACTTTTTGTGTGCTCTTAACATTTTTGCTAAACTGATATCTGAATAATGGAAATAGTGATGGCGAGACTTAAAATGGATTTCCTGCTGTTCTATATGGCAATCTTTTAAACTTCTCAGCATGTTTCTACTCTAAACAACGCTTCTAGAAATTCAAATATTATAAATGTTATTGGGCAGGATTACAAAACATTGCACGCAATTCATAACATTGCATACTCATTCCTTTACCCTGTTTTGCTAAAGGTCTCAGGCGTAAAATGATAGAAGTAGTGTTTAATGTAAAACAAAATTAACTGAATTTTTAACACAGGGCATATTTATAAGTTTGTTAGTCATGTGCTGTACATTTATCCATCAAGCTGAATTTATAATGAACATGCTTGTTGGCTGGGTAGTGTCCTTTTTGCGGTGCATCTGGATCCCCTATTTTTTAACAGGAAACCCAGGTCTCAGTTATGATTGCTATATTTATAATACTGGAAATGTACCAGCTGTTGAGCCTGATTCTCTTTTTGAAATTCGCTACTCAGAGGAGGGGGAATCATTAAAAGCAAAGTTTGGAGTTGCAAAAAAAAAAAAAAACTTTAAATAAACATATATACAGTATCTCACAAAAGTGAATACACCCTTCACATTTTTGTAAATATTTTATAACTTTTTATGTTACAACACTGAAGAAATTACACTTTGCTACAATGTAAAGTAGTGAGTGTACAGCTTGTATAACAGTGTACATTTGCTGTCCCTTCAAAATAACTCAACATACAGCCATTAATGTCTAAACCGCTGGCAGCAAAAGTGAGTACACCCCCTAAGTGAACATATCCAAATAGGGCCCAAAGTGTCAATATTTTGTGTGGCCACCATTATTTTCCAGCTCTGCCTTAACCCCCTTGGATATGGAGTTCACCAGAGCTTTACAGGTTGCCACTGGAGTCCTCTTCCACTCCTTCATGGTGACATCACGGAGCTGGTGGATGTTAGAGACCTTGCGCTCCTCCACTTTCCGTTTGAGGATGCCCACAGATGCTCAATAGGGTTTACGTCTGGAGACATACTGGCCCAGTCTACGAAGGGAGGGGGGATCATGTCACAGTACATGTTGGCATTCATGGTTCCCTCAATGAACTGTAGCTCCCCAGTGCCGGCAGCACTCATGCGGCCCCAGACAATGACACTCTCACCACCATGCTTGACTGTAGGCAAGACACACTTGTCTTTATACTCTCCCCACCTGGTTGCCGCCACACACGCTTGACACGATCTGAACCAAATAAGCTTATCTTGGTCTCATCACACCACAGGACATGGTTCCAGTAACCCATGTCCTTAATCTGCTTGTCTTCAGCAAACTGTTTGCGGGCTTTCTTGTGCATCATCTTTAGAAGAGTCTTCCTTCTGGGATGACAAGCCATGCAGACCAATTTCATGCAGTGTGCGGCATATGGTCTGAGCACTGACCCCCACCCCTTTAACCTCTGCAGCAATGCTGGCTGCACTCATACACCTATTTCCCAAAGGCAACCTCTGGATATAACGCTGAGCACGTGCACTTGACTTCTTTGGTCAACCATGGCGAGGCCTGTTTTGAGTGGAACCTGTCCTGTTAAACCACTGTATGGTCTTGGCCACCGTGCTGCAGCTCAGTTTCAGGGTCGTGGCAATCTTCCTATAGCCTAGGCCATCTTAATATAGAGCAACCATTCTTGTTTTCAGATCCTCAGAGAATTATTTTACCTTCTCCCCATTCACACCTGAGACCTTGTAACACTAACAAGTCACATGACACTGGGGAGGGAAAATGGCTAATTATGCCCAGTTTGGACATTTTCACTTAGGGGTGTACTCACTTTTGTTGCCAGCGGTTTAGACATCAATAGCTGTGTGTTGAGTTATTTTGAGGGGATAGCAAATTTCCACTGTTATACAGTACAAGCTGTACACTCACTACTTTACATTGTGTCATATTGTAAAGTGCTGCGCAAACTGTTGGCTCTATATAAATCCTGTATAATAATAATAATAATTGTAGCAAAGTTTCATTTATTCAGTGTTGTCACATGAAAAGATATAATAAAATATTTACAAAAATGTGAGGAGTGTAATCACTTTTGTGAGATACTGTATATATGAAGAAGGGAGCTTGGAGTTAGGCTTTAAAGATGTCCATACACTGATCAAAATTCAGCCGGTTAAGCAGGGACCAGATGTATTTCGATTAGTGTATGGCTGTCCTGTTTGACAGAAGTCATCAAAAACTTTTCTCGAACAGTGGCTGCAGGAACAAATCGGGGTATTCTGACAGCAGCGGGACAGGGGGGATTATTCCATCCACTTTGTTTTTTTTTTGATGGAGGGATATGCTCCCTGGCTGATGATCATTTTCTAGCAGCCACAACGTGGTCTAACCCCACGTGAACCAGGCTCAACACAACCTTGACAAACTACCTCCAACTTTCTTTCGATGGGGGACACAGAAATGTGTTCTTCCACTCTGTTTGTACCACCTATATCTTGAGACACTAACAGCTGTTTCGGAATTGACAGTCATGTAACTGCCTAATCTACTCCTTTCTCTATGCCTTCAGCAGACAAAATTATCCCAGGGAGATGCACATGCACCTTAAATTGATGTTGGAAGTAAGAGAAGTCAACTTCTCGTGGCCTTTGGCATACCATACCACTTGAAGAGAAAGGACTCCTATGCTCTGGATTATTTGTAAGTAGAATTGTTCTTTTTATCTACACCTGAAGGCAGCACCTTGTAGTAGTGCTTATCATGTATATTCTTACACAGACTGAAGGCTCGTAGGATTATGTTTTGGTTCATTTTCTATGCATTTATTCAACTTCTAAAAAAAGAATTGCCCTGTGGTCGGTCCAGTTCAGAGGGTAATGTGACACACGGTCTGGTTAGTTCCAGGCCCTTCGGCACCCAGTAGAGGGTGGTAGCAGGCAGAGGTCATGAGCAAACTCAGCCCCCCATTCCCCCCCCCCCCTTACCACACACACACACACTTGTATGCAACCTCCACCATATATGGTACTTGCCAGAGATATTTGCCAGGGATGTTAGAAGGAAACTCGGGGGGGTCACCTACCCAGTGTATCCTCGACTGGGATTCCACTAACTTCTCAGCGAGTGACTAAGAAGTGTACAAAGAGGAGATTTTGCTCACTCATTTGGGTTATTAGGCAGAGATGCTTTTGAAAATGATACTCTTTCGTGGAAACACCTGTAAAAGAACATCTCACATCAAAGAGCATGTGGGTTGTTACCTACAAGACAGGAGGACAAAGGCTGATGGACCTCTGCCCAGTAGATGGGCTTAGCATTGATAAATTGTGGGATTTTTCTTTATGCATTACATATGTTCCTACAGTTATTTTTTTTTTCTTTTCAACAGTACAACCTACTGAGTGCCCCATGATACAAAGGGCAGAGAATTGACCTAATGCAATCACTTGGTAAAAATATTTTTTGCAGGTGCTGGCATGCAGGCTCGCTGGGGTGCTTGATGTGCTGGTGCAGGCGGACCAAACGGGTTTTATGCCAGGGAAGGGGACTGATATCAATCTGCGCCGGCTCTTTCTCAACCTAGTGGCTGCCCATGCTAATAGTGGTCAACGAGTCATAGCCTCTCTCGATGCCGAGAAGGCTTTTGACTCTGTGGAATGGAGGTTTCTGTGGGCGACGCTGCAGCGCTTTGGCTTTGGCCCTAAATTTCTGACCTGGCTACAGATGCTGTATCGCTCGCCAGTAGCAAGGGTCCGTACTTCGGGGGTCTTTCCGAATCCTTCCCACTGCAGCGGGGTACCCGTCAGGGCTGTCTGCTTTCGCCCTCCTTATTTGCGTTGGCACTGGAACCCCTAGCCATTTTGATCTGGAGCTCGCCTTCCGTTGTGGGTTTGCTGGTGGGCCCCCTGGAGGAGAAAATATCTCTGTATGCAGATGATGCTCTTCTATACCTGCAGGATGCTGACTCCTCCTTGCGGGCTGCCCTGGAGATCTTCGACGAGTTTGGCCGCTTCTCTGGTATTAGGATCAACTGGTCCAAGTCGGTCCTGTTTCCCTTGGACGGGGGGACCAGGGCGGGTGCTGCTGTGACCCCTCTGCGGTGGGTGGATCAATTCCGCTATCTGGGTGTGGAGGTACGTAGGGATCCGGCCACCTATAGAGCGTTGAACCTAGACCCCCTTGTCACCCATCTTCGAGAGCGCTGTGCACTGTGGGCCTCTCTCCCGCTTAATCTCATAGGAAGAATTAACCTGCTCAAAATGATATTTTTGCCCAAGTTTCTGTATTTTTTTAGGAATTGTCCGACCTGGCTGCCTCTTTTTTTTTTAAGCTCATTGATGGGCTTGTGAGCTCCTTTGTTTGGGCTGGGAGATCTCCCCGCTTGGCAAAGACTACCCTGTGCCTTCCTACTAGCTGTGGAGGTTTGGCCATGCCTGATTATCGGACTTACTACTGGGCGGTGGTGCTGGTTACTGTGGGCTGGTGGTATGCGCAATCCAGGGGAAATGCGGCTGTTTGCTTGGAGGCGGCTCTGATTGGCTCCCTGCAGGGCCTTAGCAATTTGGTGTACAGGGGGCTGCGGGCTTGCCCGCCGGCTCTCCTGCCCACTAGGGTTACCTTGCGGGTATGGTTGGCAGCGCGTCGGCGCTTTCTGAGCTCTACCACGTGGTCCCCTGTATGCCCCTTATAGGGGAACCCCAACCTACATTTGTGGTCCTTGCAAGACCCTCAGATATGGGCTAGGTATGAGGTGCGGACTCTCCGGGATGTGTGCCCAGCGGGTTCCGTCCTCCCTTTTGCTGATCTCCATAGGACGAGGGGTCTGCCGAGATGGATGTACTTTCGATACCTCCAGCTGCGGCATGCTCTCCGGGCCCAGTTTCCTGAGGGTTTGACCCTGGAGATGGACCCGATTGAGGAATTGTTGGCTCATGAGGTGGTAGCCAAACCGCTCTCATCCCTTTACCTTACGCTGCAGTGCACTCACTCTCCCCGTATGGACAAGCTCTGGGATCTCTGGAAGGGGGATATACCTGACCTGGATAGAGAGGAATGGGAGGATTGCTTTGAGACTGGTACTAAATTAATGATATCTGCCAGGGACAGACTGATTCAGACCAAATTCTTGCACAGAATCTATTACACCCCCCAGAGACTACATAGGATCTTTCCCCAGAGATCTCCGAATTGCCTGCGCTGTCTGACCTCGGAGGGGACTTTCTTACATATGTTTTGGGAATGCCCTGTAATAGCGCAGTACTAGGTCTTTGATGTTATTAATCACAGATTAGGTTTGGCTCTCCTGGTCTCACCAGCGCTGGCCCTGCTGGGTATTGTGGACGATGATCAGAGACCTAGACCCACGAAACTGCTCATCGGTTATCTGCTGTACTATGCTAAGAGGGAAATAATTTTGAAATGGATTGCCCCTTCCCCCCCCCCCTCGGTACTCTCCTGGGAACGCTCCATTGATGCTGTCCTACCACTGTATAAATTAACCTATATGTTGCGAAACTGTCCTAAGAAGTTTGACAGGGTCTGGCAGCCTTGGCTGGCACCTATGAGTTAGGTGCGGTTGCTGGCCCTGGTTCTGCATGGGGTGTTCCCGGGTGGAGGTGCGGAGGGAGGGCTGAATGTTTTTCTCTCCTACATGGATGTCTTGTATTGCCGCGGATTATTTGCTCAATACTGTATTTCCTGTTGATCTGTTCTGTATTTGTTATATTTGTACATGTGTCTTTCCACTTTATTCAATAAAGGAACCGTTTGAATTGTAAAAAAAAAAAATATTTTTTGCTTCACTCTTTGCTGCATCAGAATAAAAGCGGACTGCGGTATCCAATGCAGCTAGACACTGCAGTTCATTTTAATTGCTCTCCCAGGCTGCCCCTTGCCCCCCAGGATAACAAAGAGTAGTAGCTAAAGGCTGAAACCATAGGCATTGGAAATGCTTCTCTGCCCGCCTTATATTGTGAATTCAGCGATCACAATCCCTTTAAACATCTCTGTGTAGCTTTGATTTTTTTTTACCTGGAATAGATAAGCATCCTGTGAAATAAAATGTGTTCACAGGTCAGACAATAATTTATTTACACAGTCCTCTGGCTTGGCTCAGTGTTCATCTAGTGGAGCCTTGTCCATGTCTCCATTATGAAGTCAGGCTCATGCTGAAAATAGGAAGCAGATTAATGAATGCTGTCAGAAGGCTATTAAATATGCATTATTTCATTTTTCACGCCTTGCAAAACAATCATATCTGATATTGCATGTAAGCGTAATTAATAGAAATTGTGCTTCATTGTCATTAATATGCCTTTGTTAAATATACATGTATCTGTTTTTTTTTTTTTTTTTACATTTTTAAGCATTTTAATGCAAACAATATTTGCAGTGCACTGGGTTCCCGCATGTAAGAAAACTCTACAAGACTGTGGGGGCCATCTGTGTTCTTACCTCTGTTCTCATTATATTCTGCTCAAACAGTGGCGGCCCGCCCATTAGGGGTGCAGGGGCGCGGCCCCCCCATCCATGCGTCCGTCCTCCTAATCTACATGCAGTGCGCCAGATGCATGGATTCCAATGAGGGATTTCTTTTTTTTTTTAAGCACGTGATTAGAGCCAGAGGCTCTAATACAGGGGTCTTCAAACTGTGGCCCTCCAGTTGTTCAGGAACTACAAATCCCACCATGCCTAGTCATGTCTGTGAATGTCAGAGCTTTACAATGCCTCATAGGATGAGTAGATCCGCAACAGCTGGAGGGCCATCGTTTAAGGATCCCTGCTCTAATAGGGTTCAAAAAGGGTAGGGTCACACCCATTTGTGTGACAATAGCGAATGAATATTCACTATTGCCACACTGATTCTCCTCCCAGCCAATCAGGAAGACCCCTTTCCCAATTGGCTGAAAGGAGAAGTGATCTTATTTGTCAAGGAGGAGGAGGAGGGGGAAGACGCACGGCCAGAGGCATACTTGCCAACTGTCCCTTTTTTCCAGGGACAGTCCCTGCAAAAAGAGGCCTGTCCCAGGTAATTTATATTGTCCATGGAAGCGCCTGTTAATCGGACTGCCCATAAATGTTACGCAGAAGTAGCGCAGCTGAATGGGAGAATTATTCCAACTCTGCTACTGTGGCCTTAAGTTTCAAATTCCCTTTTTAATCTCCTGTAATTCGCTCTATATTGAGTAGACTCTATAATCTGATAAGTAGGCGAGATTAAATATGCAGAGTGGGCGGAGCTTCAGGCAAGTGGGTGTGGTAATTGATAGCTGTGCTGCAAAGTGTCCCTGGAAATTTTTTTTAAATGTTGGCAACTATGCAGAGGAGAAGCACTGGAAGCATAGACCGACCCATCGGCCGCCACTGTCTCCAGCAATGGCTTACCTGCAGCAGCTCAGCCATCCAGCACTCCCCGGGTCAGACAGGGGAGGGAGGAGGAGAGAAGATCAGAGTAATCACGGGCAGGACATCTGCCTCCTTAGGTAAGGAGGCGGTCTGTCCCCTGCAAGAGGGGGGGGTGTTGTCGCTGTTTTCCACCCCCACCCCCTAAATTATCGAGCACCAGCCGCCACTGTGCTCAAAGGATAACGCTGGTAAATATATAAAAATCGTCCTTAGGCTCGATTCACACTGACGCGACAGAGGTTCCGACTTTTGAGACCCCAAATTCAAAGTTTTCCTATGAGAGCCGTCTTAACTGATACTACACAAGTCTGTCCTACTTTAGAAAAGGTTCCTGCACTACTTTGGTCCGATTTTGATAGGAATTCAATGTCGCAGAGTGTAAAAAGTCTTATCAAAGTTGGATTCCAAAGTTGCACTGGGAGTCGGGCTAGTGTGAACCGAGCCTTAAAGTGTTACTAAACCCAGGACCCTGCAGTCACTATATCTGGTCTCTCACAGTACACAGAACATGGAAATGCAATTATCTTAGTAAATATTAACTGCTTAATACCTTTTGTCATCAGCAGTATATAGCAGTCTTGTTACTTCGATCAGTGTCTGGGTAAAGCTTGTAGGAGGAGTTTTCATTCTCCTCTGACTGTCCTATGTGGCTGCATGATTCCTGGCCCTCTGTCTGAACACACCAAACTGAGCATGTGCAAAGTGACTCCAAAGGCTCTGTCTTATCAGGAGATGGATAGGGGACAGTAAAAGAAGGGGACGATCAGAGAAGATGGGATCAAACAGCCTTTTTACAAATTGCAGAGGATTAACCCCTTAGGTTCCACAGTGAGTATAACAAGCATGTTTTACTGCATATACAGGTTTTACTGTTGTGGGTTTAGTAACATTTTAAAGAGGAACTTTACCCCCTTCTCCCTTTACATAATTTTATATCCCCCTGGATTGTACAAAAAAAAATAAACCATATTTGCGTGTCCAGCAGATCCAGCGTTGCCTGGTGATGCCATCAGGGGTCTAGTTGTCTTTCCTGGTTCCTGCAATTGGCTAATGATGATGTGGGACGTGCACAGTGCAGTGGAGATCACTTCCGAAGCCTCCCGGGATGTGAGACATGGGTATCCCAGGATTCTTTGGGAGTAGGGGAATCTCATTCTCACATATACAGAAAGGCCAGAACTAGGTGAAGGTTGACTTTAAATTCACTTTAGTTTTCCTTGAAGAATAACTAAACCCAAGAACAAACATTAAATATATTGTAAGCTTACCAGTTCTTAAGCTGATCATACACTGTTAGTTTTTGATTAGCGTGTGCTGCTGTCAGAATACAATGTCCCAGTGGAACATTTGTCATTGATCAGTGGCTGCGGGCAGTCAGGTGTACCCGCTGATCAGAGTATGAATGTAAAGCACTGCAATAGAACAGGAAGATGTGAAGGGGCCCTGAAAGTAGAAGTAGACCCTAGCTAACTGTCATTTAGTTTTCTAAAGCACTAGGTATCATAACTACCATTTGTTTTTTTTAAATGCTTGTTTTCATCTTTTTTAAATCTTTTATTGTATCTCAGTGCTGCTGATCTCCTGCAGTCTGTTTTCAGCCACTTTCTTTCTACATGCACTCCAGCGAGGGCTAGATGACATTTCTTACAGTGAATCTCCTTATAGTGACAACAGTGGACAGGTCTGTATAGTGTGTGTTGGAACAACCACTTGTAGTCTCCTTCAGATGTCCTTGGGACACAGTAACACAGGTAAAAGAGACGTTTGGTATTTTTTTTTTTTTAATTATACTTACCTTGGTGGGTGCAGTATCAGTCCAATGCTGCATCTGTCTTCTGCTCTTAGGGTGAGAACCAATCGATCAAACACTGCTGATCGCTCTTTTCTCATTGCTGCGTGAGAAGCAGAGAGCTGATCTCAGTCTGCTCTGCCCACTGGAGCTCTGGGCTGTGGAGGAGAAGGAGCAGCTGGCTCAGGCTCTCAGCCGCTCACTGAGAGGCGGAGCCAGGTGCCGATCCAGGCATCTGGGTGGATCCCGACCCTATGGTTGTGATCTTTCCCTAGCTTGGACGGCTCTCAGCTGGCTCAGGCTCTCAGCTGCTCAGCTGCTCACTGAGAGGCTGAGCCAGGTGCCGCTCCAGGCATCTGGGTGGATCCCGACCATATGGTTGTGATCTTTCCTTAGCTTGGACATGATGTCAGCCAACAGTGGGTTTCAGCCTGCCAGCTGAAAACGGGTCACAGGAGTGCAGAACAAACCTCACCTCTTTGATCCACAGAAGTTCAGCCAAACAAGCTTTGGCTGTACTTCTCCTTTAACACAGGAATACAATTTGGAGCCAGGAACAGAGCATTTTAACAGGAAGTGGCTGAACAAGGACCTTAATGGCAGGATCAACAGAAATTATTTTAATGAAAGCTGAGGATTTAAAAATGTTGAAAATGACATTAACAGGGTTTTCACTTCAGCTAGTGCAATTACTTGGAATCTATTCTCACTCTCCTTAGATTATAGGTTATAAATTATGCAGCCAAATAGCACAACCAAGGATAGGCGGAATACAAGAAAGTGCACTTTCCTTCACAAATCTTATGGCCTGAAAATCGTTTATGAAAAAAGAATCCTGCAGGTAGAATGATACCTCTTTATGATTCCTATGGAAGGTAGAGAGAACTTTGATCTCAGGTTCAGAGATCTCACTGATGAAACACAGGATTCAACTCATCCATCCACCCAAAACTGCAAATACACATTTGGGTGGATTGGATATTATTTTATTGGGCAGATCTGTTGCCAAGAATGATGCCTACTAAAGTGGTGAGGGACTGGCTGGGCCTTCTCTCCAAACACACACACAGATAATGACTCCCAGCTGCATCATATGGGGACTGCCATTGCCGACCTTTGCTGCTGAAAATGCTCGTTATCTGGCTATCCTGCTGTTCAGAGACTTCACTGCTTTCCAAGGCATTGACCTCAAAACAAGGATGCAGTTTGGAAGTTCCCACTTCACTCATGACTGTCAGTGAAGTATCAGACAGAGAGCCAGGCAAGCAGCATTCCTAAGAGGTCTACAATAGCAGCCCATGTATTTCTCTAAATACAAGTCTACTTTACACCACCTATTTGTAGCAAGTGATACTCCACTCCAAGGTGGAGTAATATTATGGTGATCCTTACAAGTAGGCAGCTAAATGTGATACTTTTCTGTAATTTAACCACTTTACCACCGGAGGATTTTGCTGTCTTACGTCCAGGCCACTTTTTGCGATTCGGCACTGTGCGAATTTAACTGCGACGCCATACCCAAACAAAATGTATGTCCTTATTTTCCCACAAACAGAGCTTTCTTTTGGTGGTATTTGATCACCTGTGCAATTTTTACTTTTTGCGCTATAAACAAAAAAAGAGCGTAAATTTTGAAAAAATAACAATATTTTTCACATTTTTTTATATGAAATTCCCCCCAAAAAAAATTTAAAAATCAAAATTTTTTTTAATTTTTGGCCAATTTGTTTTCTGCCAACTATGTTTGGTAAAAAAAAAAATCACAATAAGCGTATTTTGATTGGTTTGCGCAAAAGTTATTGCGTTTACTAACTAAGGGAAAGATTTCTTTCATTTTTGGTGTTTTTCTTTTTTAACGAGTAATGGCGGCAATCTGCGATTTTTTTTTGCGGGACTGCGACATTGCGGCGGACAGATCGGACCCTTGACTGACATTTTTGACACTTTTGGGGGTACCAGTGACATTACTGCAGTAATCAGTGCTATATATATGCACTGTTACTGTAAAAATGACACTGGCAGGGAAGGGGTTAATTTTATTAGAGAGGGAGGGGTTAATGTATGCCTGGTGCTTACTGACATGTGTGGGGGGAGGTGACTGAGTGACACAGGGACAGATCGCATGTTCAGCTATGCTGAACCCTGCAATCTGTCACTGTCTGTCACTTAGGAGATCCGCCCGCTCTGTTTACACAAGCAGGCGGATCTCCACACTCGATTCCCCGACGATCGGGGAAGAGCAGCGGGGATCGCTGCCACTCCTCCCCTGGCCTGACTCCCTCTGTGAATGAATACAGCGGGAGCGAGCCTCCGGCGGCGCGCGAGCGCCGCCCACAAGGGGAGGAGTCCAGCGACGTAGGTCTACGTCGCTGGACGATAACTAACCACTTTGCCGCAGTAGAGCTCGAGTGAGCGGTCGGCAAGTGGTTAAAGTTTACATAATCCCAATTACTAAATTCTCCTATAAGCTTTAAAACTGGCCATACACTATACAATCTAATTGTACAATCTCCTTTAGATCTACCATCAACTATCTAGTGCAAGGGCCCACCAAAAGGGATGCAAGTTGAATAGAATGTTTTGGTTTGCCCCTATATTACACACTGTATATTTAGTAGATCTAAAGAAGATCCCCTGTACGGGGTTTGTATAGTCTGATTGTATAGTGTATGGCCAGCCTAACATGTTTATGTAATTTTCAACATTTTTAAATCTGCAGTTTTGGGTGATCTTACTGTAAAGATCCTTATTCAGGCATTGGATCATAAAGCTCTGCCCCTTTCTCCCAATTGTATTGCTTTGTTAACTGTAATACCGTGTCACAGGAGCTTCTAATGGAGACTGCAAGTGGCTGTTCCAGCATACATTACGCAGGCATGGTCCACTGTTGTCACCATCAGAAGACCCTGCAGCCATCGCTGGAGTGCATGCATGTAGAGGAGAAGTAGATGCAAAGAGGAGGCAAGAGATCAGCAGCACTGATTTGCATTAAAAAAAAATGAAAACAAGAAAAAAAAAAAAAAAGAGTTTTAATTCTTTTCATTTCATTGCAGTGAACTTTTTTTTTTTACATGTTTATATGCATTGAATTAAGGCAGTCCTTTCATTTGGGCTGCCAATTTCTACCAATGGGACAGAAACCAAACCTGCACCTTAACCTTGTGCATTACAATGCATGGTATGTGCTTGTAGTGCTCTGCAGTGCAGGTTCATCAAAGCTGAATCTACAAGAATCGCAAAGTACCATGCAGACTACTTTGTTATAGAGATAGGTATGGAAAACCTGTGTTTTACCAGGTGCATTACTGCAACACAATATTGTGGAGATAGGCTAAAGGTTTGTTTGCTTTCCTGTAAATCTGTATAATGTCCCCTTTAGAAACTTAAAGTGGAACTTCACTTTAACCACTTGCCGACTGCCGCACGACTATTTACGTCGGCAGTCAGACCCTCACAGGCAAAGTGACGTAGATCTACGTCGCTAGCCTGTGAGGGTCTAGGGAGCGAGCGCCCCCGCGTGGTCACGGACACCCCCCCCCCCCCGCGCGCGTGTGACCGGCGGACCCGATGTCCGCCGGTCACTCGCGATCGTCGCTGCAGAGGGAGAAAGTCAGGCGGCTGATGTAAACAAGCCGCCTGTCATTCTCCCCTGTGTAGGAATAGTGATCATACGGTTCTACTATGTAGGACCGTTGATCACTGTTCCTACAGCTCAAGCCACAGCCAATCACAGTTAGAATCACGCCCCTAGGGACACACACAGCCACACGCTCTCAAAAAAGTTAACCCCTTCACTGCCAGTGTAATTTTACAGTAACCGTGCATATGTATAGCACTGATTACTGTAGAAATGTCACTGGTAACCCCAAAAGTGTCAAAAATGTCATTCAAGGGTCCGATCTGTCCGCCGCAATTTCGCAGTACCGCAAAAAAAAAAATCGAAGATCGCCGCCATTACGCGTTAAAAAAAAACAACAAAAATGACAAAAATCTTTCCCTTTGTTAGTAAACGCGATAACTTTTGCACAAACCAATCAAAATACGCTTTTTGCAATTTTTTTTTACCAAACATATGTAGCATAAAACAAATTGGCCGAAAATGTTAAAAAAGTTAGATTTTTACATTTTTTTTGGGGAATTTCATATAAAAAAATGTGAAAAATATTGCTATTTTTTGCAAAATTGACGCTCTTTTTTTGTTTATAGCGCATGATCAAAAAATCGCACAGGTGATCAAATAACACCAAAAGAAAGCTCTGTTTGTGGGAAAAAAAGGATGTCAAATTAGTTTAGGTACAGCGTCGCACAACCGCGCAATTGTCCGTTAAAGTCACTCAGTGCCGAATCGCAAAGTAGGCCCTGGTCAGGAAGGGGGTAAAATCTTCCGGGGCTTAAGTGGTTAAAGTGAAAGTTCCACTAATCCTCCTCCTACCCCCTTCCTCTACCATTATTGGTATTTTTTTTTTTCTGGGAGCGGGTACCTTTTTCTGACAGGTACCTGCTCCTACTTCTGCATTTCTCGACGTGTCCCAGGAGGCTGTGGAACCAGTCTGAAAGCGCAGCACATCTAATGCTTGTGCAGTGGGGAGACACCTACGTAACAGTAGGAAGACGCAGCTGGCTTCCCATAGTCAAGATGGCAAGAAGACTGGCGAAGAAGCAGCCTGGGTGTAGACAGATAGTGGGGTGGACTTCTTGGCTAATAAGCGCTGTCTTCCCACAGTCGGTTCTCACTACTGCAGCAGGTCCTCGGCACCTCCATCCTGGATATGGGCAATATCCTGAGGAACCACAGTCGGCAGCTCACTGCGCATGAGTGAGCTTGCATGGCACTCTGTGAATGGCCCTGCAGCCTCCTGGGACATGGGACGTGTCCCAAGAGGCTGCAGATGGAGAAGGGGCGGGGCATAATCCTTGCCTAGGCGAGGATAGCAAAAATGGGAGCGGGTACCAGTAAAAATCAATACCCTCCAGAATAAGAAAAAAAAAAAACTTGTAAAGCTGGGCATAGATGGTTTGAATCTTGGCCAGTTTAGTAGGGACAGGCAGAGATTAAACCCATCTATGGGCAGGCTGATTCTACCCAAGTTTATCCATCAATTGACTTATGTACAACCAGCATGTCAGATTTGTAGCGTGTTCTCCCGGCAGGGACGGCTCCTCCCTCTGACTGTGTTGATGGGGAAATCAATTGATTTTCTTTCCTGCAACCCGTGGCAAGCAATGGTTCTTCACTTCTTTTTTTTTTTTTTTAATGATATTTTTATTGAAATTTTTCTTTACAAGAAAAAGCAATAACAAACATAAAATTGATAGCATTGTAGGTAACAAGACAGCGCTCACCATATAAAGTAAAGGAATTGTCCACCAAACTATATGAAGGAGCAAGGCAGCCTACGGGGGGAGGGGGGGGATAGTAGGAAGGCAGGAATCTATACCTAGACCCCTGAAGGGCCAAGGGGATGACCTTAAGCTGTGTTTTGTAAAAAGTAATACTCAGAAATCTAAATCCAAATATAAATTTAGCCATGTAAACAAAATAACCGTTTTCTCACGGAGGAAGCTAAAGGGAGAAAACCAATCAAAACTAGAGATCTGGAAATCTAGTTTAGTGCAATTAAAACAGAAATCACAAACCTCCCCACTTCTGACCCCTGAAGAAAGGCCTGCGTGCCTGAAACGCATCGGGTGGGAGGATTTCCCTCAAGATGCCAACATGTACCATTGAGTATATGAATCACAATCTCTCTTGAAGATTACACCCATACACATTTTCTGTACAATACATGTGACCTATTAGATCTATGTAAGATCGATTTTAATTTTTGTGTAATAAAACGATATAATTTTTACCTACTTGTGGAAGTGTGTTTGCCGTTAAAGTCCCACACCCTAGGGGGACCCCCCACTCTGCAAGTGCAATTAAAACAACCTATGCTCTAGACATGTACGTTAGAAATATCACATTGAGAAGAATAACGAGGCCTGAAGTCTTCTGACTACTAACGAGTAGTTAGGAGAAAAGGGTAGAAGGGGAGTAGGGAGGAAGGGGTAAAGGGTGGAAGAGATAGGACAAGTCACTCCTCCCGACTCTGTCAAAGTATACCAAGAGAATTGGATGTGTCAGCCTTTCGGTACCAGTCCGTATAGCGGAAAGAAGACATAAAAGTGCAGTTATTTCCATGCTGGAGAAAAAATACTCATTAAAATTCTGACAACGAGAAAATTTTTTTGGGTGGGAGCATAGTTTTGGATTTCGGTGTCCAATTTCTCCTTGAAAAGAAGATCTATTAGGTCTTTGCATGCTTTACTTCGAAACCGTGGGGGAGGTTGAGACAATCCAAGTTTTCATAATGGCCCTCTTGGCAGCAAGTAGGCATATGTAAGTCTAAGGTGAGTTAATAGCTGTGTCATGCCGGTCACGGGTATTAGATTGGAGGGGATTTTCACAGCTGATAAGGTAAAGGAGGGGGACTTGGGAGTGTTCTTTCCAGAGATGTTGGTGAGATAGATGGATATTTGGTCCCAAAAAAGTCTGCAATAGATGGGCATTCCCAAAGCCTGTGTAGTAAAGAAGGTTTATGAAGGCCACACTTAGGACATTGGAGATGAAAAGGCCTATTTTTGTCAGAAGAGGTGAACGGGGCATAGGCTCTATGTACAATTTTGAATTGAATTTCCCTCCAATTTTCGTTAATCATATGCTTGCAAGTCCTGAGGTATCCACGTATGATCTGTTCATTGATAAAAGGGTCAGGGAAGTCTTTATTCCACGAGGTTGTAAGGTTTTTTTCCAGGAGAAGAAGATGGAGTAGGAGCGTAGTTGAATAAGGTCATCAAGAAGCGAGGGAGAAAATCTCTTGGGCTTTGATGGGCATTTCGATTGAACAAAGGCAATGGACTGGTTATAGTAAAATCTATTGCGAGATGGTAAGCTGAATTTTGTCATAACCTCTGTAAATGGAAGAGGAGTTCCAGAATCAGGGTTAAACAATTGCACAGCTAGTATAAGTGAATGGTCCTTCCAAAGATTATAGGCTGTGTAATTAGAGCTTTGAGGAAACATGGGGTCTCCATGTATGGGGAGAAGTCTTGATACGAAAGGTGAAAGTTTGAGATTTTTCCTGATCTCTCTCCAGATGATAACTGTATCTCTGAAAAGTATGTTGTTACGAAGATGTCAGGGTAGAGACGACTAAGAAGAGTGGAGTAGGGCATTCAATGTGTATGGGGACACGCAGTCCATTTCCAGTTTTTAAATTTGTGTATTTTGAAGAAGAAGAAAGCCAGTCTAGACAATATCTAGCTAAACAAGCCAGGTTATACAATCGAATGTCTGGGAGACCTGCACCACCTTTGCTCCTGGGGAGACATAATTTCAAGAGAGATATGCGGACCTGCCACCGTCCCAGAGAAAAGTTCTAAAAGATTTATTTAGGACTTGAATATATTTGTGTTTTAATAATAAAGGTAGTGTCTGTAGTGGATAGAGCAGCCGTGGGAAAGTAACCATTTTAATATATATTTGTGTTTTAATAATAAAGGTAGTGTCTGTAGTGGATAGAGCAGCCGTGGGAAAGTAACCATTTTAACCACTTAAGCCCCAGCCCTATTTCGGACACTTTTTGTTTACAAGTTAAAACCAGTATTTTTTCCTAGAAAACTACTTAGAACCCCCAAACATTATGTATATTTTTTTAGAAAAGACTCTGGAGAATAAAATGTCGGTCATTGCAAAACTTTTTGTCAAGCGGTATTTGCGCAGCGGTCTTTAAAACGCCATTTTTTTGGAAAAAAATTGAAAAATCACATTTCACTGCATTTAAAAAATACTAAACAGTAAAGTTAGCCCATTTTTTTTTGTATATTGTGAAAGATGATGTCACGCCGAGTAAATAGATACCCAACATGTTACGGTTTAAAATTGCGCCCCCCCCGTGGGATGGCGACAAACTACGGTCAATAGAGATCTCAATCTGCGACGCTTTAAATTTATTTAACGTTTACCAGTTTAGAGGTAGAGTGTAGCTCTTTTTTTTAAATTATTGCGCATGCTCTGGCGATCGCGGCGATACCTCACATGTGGGGTTTGAACAGCGATTTCATTCGCGGCTCGACTTGCGTATACGTTTTTTTTGTGCGCGAGCTAACGGTGACGGGGGCGGCGAAATTTTTTTTTTTTTTTTCCTATTTATTTTTTATTTTTTTTTAAACTTTATTACAGGTTTTTTAAAAAAAAAAAAAATCTGATCACTTTTATTGCTGTCACAAGCAATGTAAACATCCCTTGTGACAGCAATATGCAGTGACAGGTACTCTTTATGGAGGGATCGGGGGTCTAAAAGACCCTAGACCCCTCCACTACACTTCCCTGTATGCAAAACGCCGAAAACGGCATTTTTGCATACAGCCGTTTTTTAAATTTGCCGCCTTTTGCAGCACAGTAACCCGGAAGTGACGTCATGGACGCCGCCTCCGGGTTACGTCATCGGAGTCCCGATCGATGCCGTTTCCGGCATTCATCGGGACTCTATCCAGCCGGCAGACATGCCGGCTGGGTGCTCGGGGCTACCGGTGGGACGGGAGCCCCGGGCAAAGCCACGGAAGGCGGCGGGAGGGGGGGGCGTC
This sequence comes from Pelophylax lessonae, assembly GCF_965119305.1. Lineage (NCBI taxonomy): Eukaryota > Metazoa > Chordata > Amphibia > Anura > Ranidae > Pelophylax > Pelophylax lessonae. The sequence continues at coordinate 117,853,257 of NC_138774.1, read as the reverse complement.
CCCTCCCGCCCCCCCGGGTAACGATCGAGCGGCTCCCGAGCCGCATCGGTCGTTACCGACGGAAAGCCGACCGTCGGCTTCAAACCACGGTACCGGGATGATGCCTCTAACTAGAGGCATCATCCCGGTATAAACCCGAAAAGTGTACCGACGTATCGGTACGTTACTATGCGGTAAGTGGTTAAGAAGATGGCGTCTACCGAGGAGCGAAAGGGGCAGGGATTTCCAGGTCTCTAGATCTTTCCTTATTTTAGTAAACAAAGGGGGGTAGTTATATAGAGCTTATATAGAGAGGAGGGATCCCTGCTAATTTTAATTCCAAGAAATTAATAGATTGGGTGGCAATAGAAAAATAAAGTGAGGAGGCAAAGTCAGTAGAGGAGCTGGGAGTAAGAGGAAGTACCTCGCTTTGGTCAAAATTTACCCGTAAACCCGAGCAACGTCTGAAGATATCCAAATCACTTTTAAGTTGGGTTATGTCTTGTTTCAGATTGGAGGTAAAAATCAGAATGTCATCCGCAAAGAGGGCAGTGCGGACGTCATGGGTACCTATGGAAATACCGTGTAGTGGAGAGACTTGGGTCAGATAACCAAATTAAAAAGGAGGGGTGATAGGGGGCATCCCTGTCTAGTTCCTTTATGTAATGGGAAGGACTCTGACTGGAAAGATGAAGTAAGAAGGGAGGCCTTACAAGAGGAGTACATGTTATGGAGGAAGCGGATGAAGTTCCCTGAAAAGCCCAGTTTTGCAAGGACCAGGAAAAGCCATTTGAAGCTGACATTATTGAATGCCTTTTCCGCATATAAGGTGATAATGGCAAGATCTTCTAAGGGGTGAGTCTGAGCGTATGACAAAGCTAAAAGTACCTTCCTAATATTAGAGGTAGCCGAGCGACCCTTGAAAAAGCCAGACTGGGCATCTGAAATATGTGAAGGGAGAATTTCCGAAAGTCACAGGGATATGATCTTGGACAGTATTTTACTGTTGACATTCAGTAAGAAAATTGGGCGGTTAGAGCCTGGAAATGTAGTATCTTTGCCCTTTTTGCCAATTAATTTGATATAAGCCAATTCCCCAGTAGGTAACCTCCAATTTTCTTCCCACATACAGGTAAAAACAGAGGATAGAAAAGGCAGAATGTCAGGAGGCATCATTTTGTAAAAATCCATAGAAAGGCCATCCAGTTCCAGTCCCGGTGCCTTGTTGGGGGAGGATGATTTAACTACTAATCCAATTTCGGCTTGTGTGATGGGGGCATTTAACATATCTAAAGAGGGTTGGGGTATAGAGGTGAGATTAAGTTTGTCAAGGAACGACTTGGCTAAAGAGGTGTCAATGGAATCTTTACTATATAATGAGGTGTAAAAATCTTTAAGGATAAAGGCAATGTCAGTTTGGGAGGAGGTGAGATTGCCCCTGGAGTCCTGTAGAGCGGTAATATGTGTTTGACTATAAGGACCTCTGGTCAACCTGGCGAGTAACTTCCCTGCCCTTTTGCCATGCTTGTGGAAGAGGAGGTTGGATCTCGCCTTCCTAGTTTGTTCTTGGTGTTCAGTCCATAGGTCAAAATCTCTTTTGGCTTCCTGCCAGAGTCTTATGGTCTCGGGGGTGCTCTGTAGAGTCAGTGCAGTTTGGGCTTGTCGAAGTCGTAGAAATTTGGTTAAGGAGTTTTTTTAAAAATTTAGAAACATATGTTATCATTTTACCTCTAAGAAAGGCTTTTTCGGCCTCCGAAAGTAAAATTGGGTCTATGTCGGGAGTATGATTGAATCTGACGAACTCAGACCACGCCTCCTGAAGCATCTTTTGTAAGTCTTGATTTTTGGCCAGAAAGGTGGGAAACCTCAACAGTATAGCTGTGTCTAGCAGGGGGTCATTTGAGATCTCAATAGAAATGGGGGTATGGTTTCAAATGGCCAGCTCATGAATGGTTGATTCGGGGATAAAGGGGAGGAGGTCAGGGGTGCAGAAAAAGTAATCCAGTCTAGCCCATGAGTCGTGAGGATTCGAGTAAAAAGAAAATTCCCTGTCAAGGGGATGCATAAGTCTCCAAATGTCAATCATGTGAGCTGCGTCCATAGTGATGGAGAGGTGGGAGTCAGGAATAGAGGAATTTCCCTTGGAGGTGGGAGGGGAATGAGACCCGGAGGAGTATTTCCTGTCTTCCACTGAGGTCATCACCGAGTTGAAGTCACCTCCCACCACCATGGGGGAGTGCGGTGGATCCTGCATCTATCGAGAAAGAGTGGAGAAAAACTGCCCATCTGGGGAGGTAGGGGTATATACATTAAGTATGTGAAGAGTGCCCGAAGAAAGTTTTAAGGTAATGGACACCTGTCTGCCAGTGTCATCTGAGGATATAGTCAAAATAGTATACGAAAGATGTTTATGGAGTAGTATGAGACCCCAACTTTCCTACCTACCGCAGGGGAGCCTAAGAACTCACCTACCCGCAGCCTCCGCATTCTATGGAAATCCCCCTCTGGCAAATGAGTCTCCTGAAGAAGGGCTACATCTGTCTTAATGCGTTTGAGATGTCGAAGTATGCGCATGCGCTTGCTAGGTGAACGGAGGCCCTTTACATTTCATGATACCAAGTTGATCATCTTGCCGGAGGGGGGTAACCATCAGTTAGTGAGGAGACGTGGGAGAGATAAACAAAGAAGATCATACAGAGTCAGGTGGGGGGTGGGAGGGGTAAAGGGTATGACCTGCATGGCGGATAAGAAGGCATATGATATGAGTTGAAAAGGCACAGTATCTAGATATAGGAGCCCATAATAGGCCAGGTTAGAGCATATAAAACTTAAACAACAAAAATAAAAATAAAAATAAAATAACATGTCATCTAAGACTTCACTTTTTTCCATTTGCTGTTGAGTGAGCCATAGGTCCCGGAGACCTCCACAGGCTGGATTGGAATATGATTATAAAAGTACAAGTTCCATCCCAGGTGTGTTTGATAAAAGGTAATTTAGTTCTGTCTACAATAGAGAGGACTAAAGGCAATTTGAATGAGCCGGTTGGTGGGGTTACGGCTTAAAGGAAGGAATGAAAGTGCCAAACCGCCCCTTTTTGCTGGAATCTTTACAGGGGCGGTTCTGCGATTTACTGGAAAGAGAGGGTCTTCTGGCTGGGGGAGCTTCTCCTTGTAGCGGGATATTATGAGCAGTGAAATAGTGCTCCGCTTCCAGGGGGGTATGAAGAAAAAAGCGTTCCCCATCTCTGGAGGTGACATGTAGAACGGCGGGGGACGCCAGAGTAAATTTGATATTGTTTTTAAACAACGTGGAGCAAATCTTTGAAAACACTTTGCGTTTGGTAGAGACTTCCTGTGAATAATCCACAAATAAAAGTAATTTGTGACCATCAATTGCGAGCTGTTTCTGTTGTCTATATTGCTGCAAGATGAGGTGCTTATCAGCGTAGTTTAAGTATCGGACAATAGTGGGTCTAGGAGACGTACGGTTTTCCAGCTTGGAGCCTATTCTATGGGCTCTTTCAACAACACAAGGTGCTGGTAGACCCAGACCTGAGGGAATAGTTTTAGAGCAGAGGTCTAGTAGTGAGGAGGGGGCAAATGATTCAGGTAGCCCAATGATCCGTAAATTGTTTCTTCTAGACCTGTTTTCCAAGTCATTCATTTTTTCCTGCATTATTTGAAATGCTAGGTCATGGCTATGTATAGAGGATGAAGCCTGCTGCATGTCCTCTTCCAGAGTAGCTATTCTCAATTCAGCTTCATGCAGCCTTTGAGACTGTGCCCCAAGCTCCTTTTTAATTTGGGAAATTCCCTGGGCTACTGCTGTTTCCACTGCTGCATTTATTGTGGGTCTTAAAAGAGCAGCTACTGCCTCAGCAATGCAGAGCTGGGTTATGTCTTCCCCTGGACCAGTGTTAGTATGCAGAGCTGTACCTGAGGGGAAAGAGCCTGTCAGCTCCCCTGTGAGGGTGATAGCAGAGACCTCCATATTTGCTGCAGTGAGAGGAGGCGCAGCCTGTGAAATGGCGGCAAGTGGGGCGGATGGCTCGGAGCACAGCCGGTCTGTCGGTCACAGGGGGGTCCCCGGGGACAGCAGGAGGAATTTCCAGTGAGAATGGCATCCGTTCGGCAGGTTTGTGAGGCAGGCTTAGTGGAGGCTCGGCCGGAGAGGAGCCGCTCACGTCCTCACCATCTGGCACCGGAACCGGAAGTCCGGTTCTTCACTTCTTGAGTAAAGAGCAACTTCCCCTCCCCCCTTCAAGATCCCTACCACATGTTATCTGTTTTTTTAATCCCATTACCTGTTATCCTGGGTTTGATTCCGATACTTACCTGCTCAGTGAATCCAGTGATGCCCTGCTGTGACCAACTGTTGAGGTGCCACAACTGAGGTCCCATGCCACCATTTTGGTCCGCAGTCATCAAACCTGCCCAATGACGAGCAACTGCTCTGCTTCCCTGTATCTGCAGCCTCCGGGGATATCCTGGGAAGAAGCCTCAGAAGCAGAGGCACATCATTCTTCCCTAGGGTGGGGGCTGAGGCTGGATACATGTTTTTTTTTTAAACAAAGAGGAAAAAAATAAACTGATTTTTTTTTCTTCACGGGGGTAGTCTAGGGCAATGTTTCCCAACTTTGGACAATCTCGAGGCACTCTCCAAAATTATGGACTGGAGCAGCCCCATTCTAAAATGTAAAAACCATTATGATAGTTTTACATAATTCAGCAATATTAATACACGTAGGACACCCAACGTTAAAGGTGATTTATTATTCAAAAGCAAATACACTATTGCAAACTGGTAATGACTAGTATTCCAATGTTTCTCTTCTCCCTCAGTTTTCCCCATCATTTAGCTACGAAGCCACAAAGCTGATGGAGCTGATGGAGAGGGGCAAGGGAGGGTCAAACAAGAATGATATGCAGGCGACTGACATCCTCCTTATCAACTGATGATGTAATTGGTTGTTAGGAGTTTGGCAGCTAGAACGTTGTAATGGTGTACAAAAAAAAAAAAAACCTGTGGCTTTGTGTAACTAAAAGGTAGTTTTCATCCACCCACTGGCTTGTATACAATTTTGGGGCAATTTTTAGGCATTTTGCTAAGGCACCCCTGAAAAAACCTTAAGGCACACTGGTTTAAAAAGGCTGGTCTAGGGAGATATATACATTTACTTTAAGAAGGGAAGTTTTACTTGTTAGGAAATGTTCTGTCTAGTGAAAACTGTCACCAAAACAGGAAAGGAATGGAGTCCTGGACAGCAGTAAAAGGGGAATCCCTCTAATGGAGTCCTGGACACTACAGCAGTAAAACCATCTCAAAGGCAGCCCATACATACATACATCCTTTTTTTGTTCAACCAGCTTCGCTGATCGAGTGGGGGAAATCTGACGGCTGGTTGTTTGGAACTCGAATGGTAGACCAACTTCTGTACAACCTACCTGTCTCCATACATGGATCGATATTTAGCCAGTCCTTGCTGTACCGGCTGAGTTGGGTCCATGTATGGCCGGCTTAAAGTAGAAGTTCAGGCAAAACTAAACACTAAATCTGCTCTCATTCTAACCCTAATCTATCTAACCCTGTAAAGCAAAAATCGCTGTACTTACCTATTTTGCAGTCGGTCTGGTCCGGTCCCAGCACCAGCTGTCAGCGGCGGCTTCAGTGCGGAGGCATGTGCAGGAGAGGCAGCCGACAACGGAAGCCCCATAGTAACTCTATGGGTGACGTCACTTCCCAGGCATTTCACAGCCATTGTCAGTCCTCTCCTGCACAGACCTTCTGCACCCGGAGACCGGATCGCAGAATAGGCAAGTACAGCAATTTCTGCTTTACAGAGTTAGATTAGGGTTAGAATGTGGCAGAGAGCAGCTTAAGTTATAGTTAGGTTTTGTCTGGACTTTCCATTTAATGCTTTCCCCCTTCAGCCAAAAGTAGGAAAAATAAATTGGGCTAGAGATACACTAACCCATTCACGACTCACTTATAGCAAATACAGCGTCAGTCTGTTGTATAGGGCGGTGTATGAGGAATAACATATAAATGAAAAAAAGCTAGTAATGATTAACCAGTCATAACCTCTCTCTGCTCTAGATCCTGGATGTAGAAAGTTAAAGTCCACCAGGGGTTGCCTCACACAACGCTGTGACATTGCAGTTGGGCGCTGTAGGAGTTAACGTCCCCTGCTTGTTGGACATTGGAGACTTTATGCCACTAAAGGTCACAGCCATTGTCCTGTGCGTTTACTCAGCTTTCTGGGTAAAGCAAGGACAAGGTGACACAGCAGGACTGCAAAGTCCCTTCCTTGTGTCATTATAAGAACGGAGTGTGTTCTTCCTGTGCCGTCATTATGGAGCACTGTTGCTTCTTTTTCTTCCTGGGGGATGTGTGTGTATGTGCACGCGTCTGCCGTCGGGGCCATTCTTCGTAGCACGTGCAGCCTGCAACTTTCACATGAACTAGCGAATACGCTGGTACTAATTGCTCCGAGTCACCTTCCTCTTCTACTGGTGGATAGATTGTGCAGATCTTGTGTAGGTTTTAGCAATGTTGCTATGGCAGCAGCCAGCCAGAGCTACAGAATACGACACAGTTCCCAAAGGCCATTAGGTGCTGTGTTTTGTGGACTGTACCAAGTCGGCGCAGCAGAGGGAGACAGGAAATAGCTTGTGACGAGCCTGTGCACATTTCACTGCAGCAAAGTGCTTTTTCTAGCAGACGCACAGCACAGCTGTACAAACCTGTGCATTAAAATTCATCTGCTCGCTCGGTGTCACCGAGGCGACTGCTTGCGTTCAGTTCCCTTCCCTCGGACGACATTTCTGCCTTCCTAGTTGACATATCGCACCCCGCAGCTGCATAGTTTCATCCCAGATGCACGTCCCAGCAATGAAGTTATGTACGTGGGGCGTGCTTTAATTTCGTTATGCCTAGTGATTTCAAGAGCCAGGCTTTAAAATGGCGGCATTCATTATACACCCATGCTAAAGCCTCACCCAGCACTCTGTCTGTCTCGCTTAGTGCTGCTTCTGCTTTTTTCCATATGGCATTCCGCAGCTGAGGATCGGGTCTTCTGGGGTTGCTCAGTCAGCATATAAGCATAAGGTAAGCCAGTCCTGGTTTTCTTCTGACAAGCACGGTACCAGCTGCCGAACCCATCCGGGACAGCATCGGTCCACCTTTCGGGGGGGGCGCGGGCGATGCTTTGATTTTTTTCAGCAGCGTGCTCTCCCAGGGTGGAAGACAGCTGAGTCTTGCATGTGCACTTAGAGCTTTCTCAGTGTGCAGCCTAACAGACCAGCGTGCTTCTCACCCAACCGTCTGCTAAGTGCCCATCTGCGTTTCCACCCGAAACGCCAGCTTCATATTTCACTGCGCACTTTGGGAAATACCGTACGCTGCCAGGGACTTCGCAGACCTGTCCTCTTTTTATTTCACTTCTGTAAAAAGCGAGGTAAAAACTATTCCTTTTTGTTTGTTTATGTTCCTGCTCTAGTAGAGCTTATTCAAATTTGTAACATATTAATGTTTTTTATTTTATTTTTTTTTCTGGAAACATATGCTGCCGCCCAAAAAAAATAAATAAATAAAAATTGAGTTTAACGCATTCTAAAACAGGACTTATGTGTAAATCTGTGTTTCGCCAAACATTCGCTAGTGGATCAGTCACCACCGAGATTCACCTGCAGTGTATGTTTAGTGAAAGTCAGATTCACTGCTTTATAAATACACCCCTTAATGCCTTGCGATCTTTGGTAATGCAAACGCTTATGTTGTATCTTGTCCACCTAACTTCTGTCTATGGAAGAAAAGGAGCATATGGCTTCTACATAATGCTGCAGTCAAAGCTAGGTGTGTAGATGCAAGTGCATATCCTATCTATCTATCTTGTGTTACACTGTTATCATATTAACTCCCATCTGTCAGTGTGTCCATTGAAACCTACTATCTGGTTTCACCACACACGTTACAATCCAACTGTACAATCTCCTTTAAACTATGCAATGCAAGGGCCTGTCTGTATACAGATTGATTGGCTAGATAAGGTAGGTGCTCAGATAAAGCTTTGGTAAATCTAATGGTGGCCAAATGCTCTTTGATAGATAATCAATGTATTTTTTTTATAGGAATAATCGATCTATAGTTGACAGCCCATTCAATTGATATCCAATTCATAGTATCTCAATGCTGCCTGACTGATGCAAAAGGATCAACCATTTTCCAACCTCACTAATTACCTAAGGCTGGCCATACACTACACCATTTTCTTGCTCAACTTTCCTTTAGATTTACCAAAACCATATAATATAAGGTCAAACCAAAACACTTTCAATTTGTATGCAATCAGGCAGACCCTTGCACTACATAGTTTAAGGTAAATCTAAAGGAAATTGAATAGGAAAATTGTATAGTGTATGGCCAGCCTCAGTTTGCTCAAATTCGATCTAAACCGAGTGTAAATCAATCTGAAGGGAAGTTATGACTATCTGATCGGATTGTGGTTCAATAGTTTTGATTAAGTAATACAATCGAAGTGTGCATGGCCACCATAACCTTGATTGTATAAAGATTGTATGGTCAAATTGTAACGTGTATGGTTACAAAAGTTGTTCTCTTGATTTGCTTGTTAGAGATTTAACTCCTCGCTAAGAGTTGCAGCATGTGCAGTGCATAGAACTCAAATGAGGCAGCCGTCAGCAAGGAGTTAAACATCTCACAGGCACTGAAAAAGCTCCTATGCAGCCCCAGCTTAAAGGTGGGACACTATGCTAGAAAACGTTAACAGACATTTCATTAGATCTGCAGAAAGTACATCCCTGATTACTTTTCCCCCCCTCAATTTTATGCATAGTTTGATCGTGCATGCGCAGTGTGAACGCTCTCACATCTGCACTGTATTCTGCCTGGAAACAAAGAATGGGATCCAGGATAAGGTGAAGCTTGGATTGAATTAACCCTTGGAGTCCATCACTGAGCTGAGTGTTGCAGAGCTGTGCTGGTGCAGACCTCTGCAGGTGTGGAGGTGTCATGTCACATCTCATCACAGTTGCTTCCAGGATGAGCTTTTGAAAAGTCCAAAATGATGTCTTTTTCAGTAAGTTATTCTAGTGTCTTAGAATAATCAGATAATGGCATAAAGTGTCTTCTCTTAACATATGTGCCTAATTACATTGCCAGTAATGCTTTTCTGATGTGGCTCAGTCTGTTAGATGTTTAAAAGGAGATCTGATAAGAATAAAAAAAAAAAAAAGTATGCAGTTGTGTTCGTATGTCTACTAAACGGATCTCCAAAGAACCTACGCTGCGTATGGATATGTCGTTTATTTCATTTTAAGATTTTCCGATAACTTTAATTCTAATTGTTCACTTCTATCTTGCTTTTATAGTAAACCCATTGAAGTGCCGATATCTGAATATATATTATAGTTATGGTTTAGTAGTCTAAAAGCATGGACAAAGTTTAACTGGCTGGTATAGACTATTGCGTAGAAGAGTTTACTATCTCTTTGTACTCTTTGTGTATATAAATGTAAAAACGCATTGCGGACTGTTTTACTGATATTAATAGACTCATTTTTTTTATGCCTTTTTTTTTTTTTAACGTCCATTTGTGTATAAAACTTTCTCTTTCTTGCTGAATCATTCAAAGAGTGTGCTGTTCTTTCTAATCACTCCGCAGCCTTGTCTACGATATTGCATCACAACTGTCATATTGCAGAATTCAATATACCTCTCAGATTTCTGAAATTCTTTATATATATATATATATATATATATATATATATATATATATATATATATATATATATTTTTTATATATATATATATATATATATATATATATATGGAATAGAACAGCCATTTCACACTGATATTCCTAGATATATATATATATATATATATATATATATAGGATTTTGGTACAATATATAAACACACATTTTCTACTATGGTCATTTTGGCATATAGGCACTTAGATTGTATTTTAATAGGGCTTGGATTAGATCCTAAATTAAATCAAATATTTTTAATATAAAATGTCAGTTAATTTTGTACCATTTAATTCACCCACTAGTGCGTTTTTTTTTTTTTTTGTTTTTTGTTTTTTTTTTTCCCACGAATGACATTTAATTAAATCAAATATTTTATAATATAAAATGTCAGTCAATTTCATACCATTTAATTCACCCATTTGTGCGTTTTTTTTTTGTTGTTTTTTTTTTTCCCACGAATGACATTTAATGAAATAAATATTTTTAATATAAAATGCCAGTCAATTTCGTACCATTTACTTCACCCACTAGTGCGTTTTTTTTTTTTCCACGAATGACATTTAAACTGTAGATGATAGTTATACGGTATTTTTTATTTGCTAGCCCATCTTTGAAATACGAAAGCCACACCTCTCTCTAAGTAGGCTTTATAAAGTGGGAGCAATATATATATATGATCTTCCAGTCTGTTTACACAATTTACGTAGCAACATTTTTGATACATCTGGGGGAATTTTGATCTGGGTAAGCTTTAATTTTTTTTTTTCTTCTTAATATCTAGTAATAATGGTACATGGGCAGTAGAATCCCAGCTGATTGCTTTTTCAGATCAGCTGTGACATTATCAGGGCACAATGTGGCGTGACTGGCTCAAGGTGAGCGTATCACTTAGACACTGAAGGTTACTGCTGTGGAAGTGATTCATATCCAGACACAGGGATGTGACAGATATTGAGAAATCACTGCAATCTGCTCTGCACTTGGCCAAATGTTCTTATGTGGGATTCAGCATTCAGGCTTGTCACAGACGGAAGATGCATCTCCCTGTCTGCAGGCGTCGAGTCTCGGCATGAAAGTTAGCTTTTTTTTTTGTATGTGACTCCACCTAGAAATACTGCTGCATGGTCTTCTGGTCAAAGAAAAGGACTGACACTCAAAATTCTCTCTTTTTTTGTTTATTATATTATTTATGATACACTTTTATTTCTGTAATTCTCTTTGTACTCCCTTTCTTTTTTTTTTTTTTTTATTTATTGTGTGTTTTTTTTTTTTTTTTTTAAGCTGAATTATTTTGCTGTATATCTGACTGGTTCTAAAACCAACTGGTTGAAGCATCATTAAACCCAGAAACAAAAAACAAAACAAAAAAGGAAATATTGCAGTTTAGCATCCCTTAGATGTGGAAGATGCATTAGTTTATTTATTTATTTTTTTTGCTTTTATTTTTACTTGGTAATCGGGCCTGTAGCACACATCCTGTCTTAGGGTGGCTCTGCTATCTATGAAGGAGCAATAGAGCCACCCTTAGTCAGCAGTACTGTCTGAAGAGGGTAGTATTACATGGCGTTAAAGCCTAACTCCAGATAACGCTTTTTATAGAAAAAAATGTTTTCCTTTTGGGATAAATGTTTTAACTAAATTAATGGAAACTGACTATTGTAAGCCACCCCTTTCAGGGTTTCATGGTTTGTGTTAACCCTCTAACTGCCACTTTTACCGCACAGTTTGGTCAAAAGTAGTTTTAAAATAACCAGGATCAACAGGTACAAAAGGTTACACAGGGGGTTCCTTTTTTAGGCTGGGTTCACACTGGTGTGAATTGGATGTGGGTTTCTCCGAATCCAATTCGCCTCACAGGAGAGTGTGCCTGGCTCTCAATGAAGCCGGTTCACATATCTCCGTGGTGGCTGTGGAGCAGATTGCACAGGGGTTCTGTGTGTCTTTGGCTCTGTTTCAGGTCCGAATTCAGGCAGAATGTCAGGCCTGAATCAGAGAACAGGGACACACCGGACCCCTGCTGTGAGCCACATCTGTATTATGAGTGAACCCAGCCTTAGCTAGTGATAGACTGCTGCATTTAATTAATTTATATATATATATATATATATATATATATATATATATATATGTATATAATATACTTTTTTTTTTTTTCATTTTGACTTTTTTACTACTTTAATGTTTCTCTCCTTTTCTTCAAAAGTGCCCCTGGAGCCCCAAACCTTGAGGGCTCAGTATGAATATGGCAACTACTAGCATTGCCATTGGTGCTGTTGCACAAACTCCTAAAGCTAATTGACACTAGAGGTGCTCTCTGAAGAGAGATCTACATTTAGATTGCTCTCCAGAGAGCATTTGACAAGCCATAATGAGTGTAGTATCACCTCCTCGTCACCTGCTTTAACCCCTTAGACCCCACACATGCATTGCACGTGGTTGCAGAGCACCTCCATTCAGTAGAATGAGTAAGAAACGGGACAGCTTGGATAATATTTGTATAGCATCATGGCATTGGCATGTTTATACTCCTGACCACTAGTACAAACAAACGCACCATTGCACCCAACTATAACTGGCCTTCGCAGCAAGGAGCACATGGAAGGGTGAACCATGTCAAAGAAAAGCAAAGAAAATTCCCAGCTCATCTTACCAACCAGCCTGCAACCAACCGAAGTATCCTAACTTTAAAAACAGGGGTTAAGGCCTGGTTCACACCTATGCATTTTTTTAATACGTTTTCAATTTTGCAGAAACACACTACAGTCCATTTAACCTGGTTTCCCATGGGTCATGTTCACATCTGTGAATTTTATGGAAAGGGTCAGGGACTTTTTTCTGGTTTTTGGTTCCATAAACTTCAATGGATCAAAAACGTGTATTGAAAAAACGCAAAATGCATTTGGAAATGTATGCATAAGCTGCAGAGCCACTTCTCAAAGCAACACCCCAGTATCATCTGCGGTCCGAACTCTATTTGAAGGCCTCCACAGTGGAAGCACATGCATTATAATGGATAGAGAGAGGGCAAGTGAGCCTGGAGGGAGCCAACCCCTCCTTAATGGCACAGGGGCACACTGGACACCCAGCATATAGCACAATGGCAGCAAAGGTATCCCCCTGTACCCCTGACTATTACCCTTTCAGCATAAGAGGAAGCATTTGAGGAGTAGTGAAACCAAGGCTCAACCCTTTCAACTACTAGTATAAACAAAGCAAAGTGTGTGCATTGCAGAAGAAAATTGCAGAGCTCCAACTGCAGACCTGGAAGACAATATTTGAACATCACGACCCGACCCGACCCAAACCCCCCCCCCCCACACACACCCCCCCAGCCAGGGTTTTGGGATCCCAATTGGTAAGCAGCCCTGGTCCACTACAGTCAGATTTAAATAGGACCTGTAGGCTCTTGTCCTTGTGCTTTAATGCTATTCAGCCTTCCCTCTAAGAACTTCAGAGAGCTGTTTTCAGAACCACTGAACCCACTGGCTCCCATTTCTGCAGAGTAAAGCCCCGTACACACGATCAGATTATCGAACGATCTGTCGTCCGTTTTTTGTGGCATGCTAGTCTGATGTGGAAGGTGAAGAGGTTTTTTCATACGAATTTTCCTGTACGACAGAATTCTACTTCAGAAGTGATGTCATGTGTTGGATTGCTTTGTATGTGTTCTTTCTCTCTGAGCATGCCTAGTCTTGCTCTTAAGATTTTTTTCTTTCGAAATCTGTACTAATGAGACGTAAATCAGACGTTGTATTACGGACAACAAAAATTTTATAGCCTGCACATCAGGATTTTGTCAGCCGAAAAGTCGGAATTGGCTGTCGAAAGAACCATGCTAACAATCCGAAAATCGGCAGATCGGTCGTCGGATGAATTTTCCCTACAGATTTTCTTATCGTGTGCACGGGCCTTAAGATTTAAGCTCAACTCCAGCTTATTGAATAAAAATATGGCCGCTTTTGCAAAAATCCTTTTTAAGTCTTTCCTGGTATTCATTCATCTCTTATTGTTGTTACATTGGGCTGTGAAGCAGTAAGCATTGAAAAGCCACTTCCTATCTTGAGCCATGACGTTTAGACACCCCTCTTGAGTGGTCCTTAAAGCTGGCCATACATGGATAGAAAATTGTTTGAAAAAACATTAGATAAGCCTGACTGTTTGACTCTGAAAATGTTAGTTGGCTCATTTTGATTCTTGAATTGCAAATGTAAACTAGGTAGGTGAATCAGACATTACCCACCTTCATGTTGGCGGGATTTAATGTGTCACAATTACCATAGAATCCTGCCATGTAATGCCTACTTCCTGAGCCCTATGGTCAGTATGTTGTCAGCTATGGCTGTGGGTGGTGATAATGGAGCTCATTTCTCCTCCTTCACCACCTAGAGTAATGCTCAGAGTTGCCCTGAAACTGGACAAGTCCCAGACAATCATGGAACATGTCATTTTAGGAAGTTGGCAGCAAACCGGAACTTTCTACAGTAACTTGGAATTGCAAACACTGGAGAGAAGCTAATCACAGGCAATTTAAATTGTTGTATACGGCGCTAGAAGTAAAATCTAACAAAGTAACAATGTGGGTATATTGGCAGTACTGAGATGCAGAATCTATTGCAAAGGTGAGATGATCCTGGTGTTGAGCTATGAAGTCAATCATAAACTGTAGTCACAGAGAATTAAGAGAACAGGGTTACTATTCAGATGGTAAGTAGGGTCATATGGCTAAGTTTACGTGCAGAATTTTCGTGTTTGAATGTACCATATGTACCCAAAAGTCTATGTAAAATGTGACAATACATTTCTTTTATTTGCTACTTTTTGGTCTGTTAAATATACAATTGAAATGGTTTTATTTTATCTGCAAAAAAAAGCCGTGCTCTCTACCTCTGGGCTGTTATCAGTTCACATTGTTCCCAGCTATCTCTGAGGACTACAAAACACCTCCTGCTGTTATGGAGAAGAGAGGGAGGTGTTATGTAATCCTAACACACTCCCTTTCCTAGGGTGACAATGCTTCTTAGTACAGGTGTCACCCTAAGACAAGAAGTGTTTTAATGGCAGGATTACCAGATTAGAATAAAGGAAAAAAGTCTGGAAAAAAGAAAACCAATGCAGCACCACATCTAAGGTATAGTAAACTGCAATAGTATCATTTTTTGTTTTGGGGTTTGAATATGCTTTAATTCTGCCAGGATCCTACTAGAATCCATCTGCTGTTCAGTCTCCACCTAGTTACAATGACATCTATTTAGAACCAAATTTTATTACATCCCACAACATTGGTAAATGTTTGACTTTCTTTCAAAATGTTTTAGTTGTAAGATAACTCATCGAGTCGTCGGTCAGATCTGATACATCATTTTCACCATAATTACACCTTCCCTTCCTTCATACCAGGACACTATGTGGTACATGGGCGAAGCAGCATAGGTAGTAAAAAGGGAAAGGCAGGTTTGGGAACTTTTCATTCTATCAACATACAATTTGAGCTAAACGCAGTCCAAGGTTAGTTAATAAAATAACACATACAATTTGGAAATGCACACCGAAAACTGCATTCTGGTTCTTATGAGTTGTTGCAAAAAAGCTTATTTCCTTTTACATGTTTTTTTTTTTTTTTTTTTTTATAAGATCCTATAGCACTCCAAAAAGAAAATGAAGATTTCCAATTAGCAGCTATGGGTAAGGCTATAGACTGGCAGATATTTTCAATAACAATGGATGGAGAGTCGTCTGCCAGTCCTCATTAGCTTTAGGACTCACTTGAAAAACTGAAGTGGTATAAAAATAGTTTAGTACTTCTTTAGGGACGGTTTAGCCAGGTCAATTGGAAAATCTTTGGGAGGAATAAGGATTGCTTCCAGTGATGGGAAGCACCTATTACCCTGCCAGATTTGGTAGTCTTAAAATGTCCCAGTCCATGTGCAGTATTGGACATGGAATTTCATGCAGGATTCAACAGTTTATGGCATTTCTTAATGAACTGTGAAATAAGCCTGAGCCCCTGTACATATCAGCTCGATTTGACATGTGTTTTGACAGGTCAAATCGCATTACAAATCACAGCCTATTGCTGGCAATGGCACTGTTCCAATTGGTGCAATGCTGACTTTGTGGAGCCGCACCGATTTCCAAACGTAGTTCCTGCACTACTTGTGGTGACTTCAGGGGTGACTTTAATAGACATTTGTGCATGAACCCGCACAGATGTCTTTCAGGTCACCCCCGAAGTAGGACTCAAATGCGACTTTTAAATTGTGTTTAGAAGAAGTTGCACAATTGCAAAGCCATGTTCAATGTGAATAAGGGCTAAATGACCTTTCTTAACATATATAACCAACATTCCAAGCTACCAATGAGGATTTGTCTTCCACTGTTATTACTCTAAAATTCTGATTTTGAGTGAAATCTGATTGGTTGCTGCACATCACTGCTCTGTGTCTAGTTTCTGTGAAGTGGTTGCTATGGTATAACAGAGTGAGTGTAGTGTATCTAAAAAACAAAGATCAGAAATATTTGATTGCCCTTCAGTTTGCATTTTTTTTTTGCTTTTTTAAAAATGTACTTTGTCTCTCTGTCGCCTCTCCAAATTTGTCATTAAAAGTGATTGGTACTAGGAGTGTTTTGTACATACATATTAAAAAAATATTGTAGTAACAGG
Source organism: Pelophylax lessonae (assembly GCF_965119305.1). NCBI lineage: Eukaryota > Metazoa > Chordata > Amphibia > Anura > Ranidae > Pelophylax > Pelophylax lessonae. The sequence continues at coordinate 117,836,838 of NC_138774.1, read as the reverse complement.
TGTAAGAAAGCACGCTGCTGTCTGTCTAAAGGCCCGTACACAAAATAAGAAAAATCAGAAGTAAAATGTCGTTTCTTGGTTCGTTAGTATGGTGCTTTCAACAGCCGGTTACGAATTTTCGTACGCAAAAACTGGATGTGCAGGCTATAAAATTTTTATCGATTTTCGTTTTATTAGTACAGTTTTCGTCCAAAAAAAATCCTAACAGCAAGACTAGGCATGCTCGGAACCTAAAGGACACAAACAAAACAATTCAACACATGACATCACTTCTGAAGTTGAATTCTGTCGTACGGGAATTTTCATTTGAAATTAACCTCTTCACTTTCCATATGAGACTAACATGCCACAAAAAAACTAAAGAAAATTCATCCGATAATCTGATCCTATGTACAAGGCTTTACACGGTAAACATGTTTACAAGAACAGAAAATAGAGAGAGGATGTCTTCAGAGTACTTCTGCACCTTCGCAGTCCAATCAGCATGGGTGAATGGAGTGCTGTTATTTCTGCCATAATTGTAATGAGAGATTAATATCAGCCTACTGGCTTTATGGTATGGCTTGGGTGTCAATCTCACAGAATAACAAAAAAACTATTTAGTAGATAAAACGATTTACATAAGTGTATACCAACGGTTCCATTATCTGTTTGACACAAGTTTGTTTTTAATTTAGCTGGTATGTGTAGGCTGGATTTTCATATATATAAACTTTTTTTTTCCCCTTTGCTTTCATTGGACCTATTCACCACAGGGCTCCTCATAAAGTACATAGTGGCAGTGTTTGTCCCAGAAAAGAAATGTGCCGAGTGATTATCTCATTGTCCTATATCCTAGATGGATCCCAGCTGAATTCACTAACATTTCAATACATGACAGGTTTTTGACGACTGCAACACTTGACTTTTGACACAGCGTCTTTGTCACTTTGTTTAATCCATTTGCTGCACGGTGTCTTTCCTCCAGCATTATACTTAATCTCTCTGTAGTTTGTGGCCTGTTCACAGCCTGTTCAACTTTGAACCCCATGTGAAGCCAAAAGGCCAAGAGGTGTTCTGACCCTTTTTGGAGGTCATTGTAAGACTTATATATATATATATATATATATATATATATATATATATATATATATATTTATATATATATATACACACACACACACACACTCTAAACAAAATTATAAAACTCAAAACTTTTTTGTTTTTGCCCCCATTTTTAATGAGCTAAACTCAAAGATCTAAGACTTTTTCTATGTATACAAAAGGACTATTTCTCTCAAATATTGTTCACATATCTGTCTAAATCTGTGTTAGTGAGCACTTCTCCTTTGCCGAGATAATCCATCCACTTCACAGATGTGGCATATCAAGATGCTGATTAGACAGCATGATTAGTGCACAGGTGTGCCTTAGGCTGGCCACAATAAAGGCCACTCTAAAATGTGCAGATTTACTGTATGGGGGGGGGGGGTCCAAAAACCAGTCAGTATCTGGTGTGATCACCATTTGCCTCACGCAGTGCAACACATCTCCTTCAAGTAGAGTTGATCAGGTTGTTGATTGTGGCCTGTAGAATGTTGGTCCACTCCTCTTCAATGGCTGTGCGAAGTTGCTGGACATTAGCAGGACCTGAAACACGCTGTCGTATACGCCGATCCAGAGCGTCCCAAACATGCTCAATGGGTGACATTTCCAGTGAGTATGCTGGCCATGCAAGAACTGGGATGTTTTCAGCTTCCAGAAATTGTGTACAGATCCTTGCAACATGGGGCCGTGCATTATCATGCTGCAACATTAGGTGATGGTCGTGGATGAATGGCACAACAATGGACCTCAGGATCTCGTCACGGTATCTCTGGGCATTCAAAATGCCATCAATAAAATGCACCTGTGTTCGTTGTCCATAACATATGCGTGCACATACCATAACCCCACCGCCACCATGGGCCACTTGATCCACAACATTGACATCAGCAAGCCACTCACCCACACTACGCCATACACGCTGTATGCCATCTGCCCTGTACAGTGGAAACCGGGTTTCATCCGTGAAGAGAACACATCTCCAAAGTGCCAGATGCCATAGAATGTGAACATTTTCCCACTCAAGTTCGTTAGGACGACGAACTGCAGTCAGGTTTCTGACAGTTTATGCAGAAATTCTTTGCTTACGTTAACCGATTGTTGCAGCAGCTGTCAGGGTGGCTGGTCTCAGACAAATCTGGAGGTGAAGATGCTGGATGTGGAGGTCCTGGGCTGGTGTGGTTACATGTGGTCTGTGGTTGTGCAGCCGGGTTGGATGTATTGCCAAATTCTCTGAAACCCCTTTGGAGACAGCGTATGGTAGAGAAATTAACATTCAATTCATGGGCAAAAGCTCTAGTGGACATTCCTGCAGTCAGCATGCCAATTGCACGCTCCCTCAAAACTTGTGACATTGTGCTGTGTTATAAAACTGTACATTTTAGGGTAACCTTTTATTGTAGCCAGCCTAAGGCACATCTGTGTAATATTCATGCTGTCTAATCAGCATCTTGATATGCCACACCTGTGAGGTGGAGGGATTATCTCGGCCAAGGAGAAGTGTTTACTTACAAAAATATAGACCGATTTGTGAACAATATTTGAGAGAAATAGGCCTTTTTAAAGGAACACTTTGAAATTACATCAGATCTCAATGGGGAAAAATATCACGCTGGATATCTATACTGATATGGACTAGGTAATGTGTTAGGAATGAAAAGATGCTACATCGTTGGATGGAAATGAAAAATCTCAGCCTACAGAGGGCTGAATTCAAAGACACCCCTAAAAATCAAAGTGAAAAAATTATGCAGCAGGCTAGTCTATTTTGCTGAAATGTCATCTTTTCTGACTGTATTCCACTAGTTTTGCCTTTGGCTAGGGTCAGTGTCACTATTGATAGCATGAGGCGATACCTGGACCCTATTGAGCTTGCACAGGCAGTCCAACTCCTTCAGGATGGCACATCAAAATGTGCCATTGCCAGAAGGTTTGCTATGTCTTCCAGCACAGTCTCAAGAGCATGGAAGAAAGTCCAGGAGACAGGCAGTAAAAGAGCTGAACAGGGCAATAGAAGTTCCTTAACCCTTCAGCAGGACCAGTATCTGCTCCTTTATGCAAGTAGGAACAGGATTAGCATTGCCAGGGCCCTACAAAATGACCTCCAGCAGACCACTGATGTTAATGTCTCTGACCAAACAATCAGAAACAGACTTCATGAGGGTGGCTTGAGTGGGCCCTGTGCTCACTGCTTGGCACATTGTAGCTCGATTGGCATTTGACATTGAACACCAAAACTGGCAGGTCTGCCACTGGTGCACTGTGCTTTTCACAGATGAGAGCAGGTTCACCCGGAGCACATGTGACAGACGTGAAAGGGTCTGGAGAAGCCATGGAGAACATTATGCTGCCTGTAACATCATTTAGCATGACCAGTTTGGTGATGGGTCAGTGATGGTCTGGGGAGGCATATCCATGGAGGGACACACAGACCTCTACAGGCTAGACAATGACACCCTGACTGCCATTAGGTATTGGGATGAAATCCTTGGACCCATTGTCAGACCTGGTACACGACAATGCCTGGCCTCATGTGGCGAGAGTATGCAGCCAGTTTCTGGAGGATGAAGGAATTAATAGCATTGAATGGCCCCACACTCGCCTGACCTAAATCCAATAGAACACCTCTGGGACATTGTTTTGGTCCATCCGATGCTGCCAGGTTGCACCTCAGTCTGTTCAGAAACTCAGTGATGTCCTGGTCCAGATTTGGGAGGAAATACCCCAGGACACCATCCTTCGTCTCATTAGGAGCATGCCCTGAGGTTGTCATGCATACAAGAACGTGGGGGACATATAAACCACTGAGTACCATTTGAGTTGCTGCAATGAAATTTCCGTAAAATAGATTAGCCTGCTGCATCATTTTTTCACTTTGATTTTCAGGGTGGACATTTTAATGTGAAAGGACTTTTTGCTCTTTTTCATGCTTTGATCAATATAAGATATCTGCGCTACTATTACTTATTTTATGATTCCATTGGGGGATTGTTTTATTCAAGTAATTTGCAAACAGGGGTGAGTACTTTTCTTCTGCAGGCTACTAAGGGCAAGGAACTTCATTGTAGATGTGGGCCTTCCTTCTCAGCTCATAAGAAGTTTTTTCATCCCTCAGGGTCAACTGACAAGGGCTCGAAGCCTTTCAGGGCCTCTTCTGGAGGATCCTAATGAACCTGGTCTGGTAAGCCAAGATCGGACTACTCCAGACCCTGGGACAAGGCTCCTTCTGCATGAAGGTGTGCCCTCCACCGTATCAGGGGTGGGGGGACACTTTCGCTGATTTTCGGACCCGTGGACTTCCCGGGTGCAAGACAAGTGGGTCCACAAAGTCATTCGGTCCAGCTACAAGATTGAGTTTCACTCTTGTCCCCCGGAAAGGTTTTTTTCCTTCCAACTTGCGCCTGTTCTCAGACCGCTTACAGGGCCTGTTTGGGGTGGTAAAAGACCTGTTCCTTCAAAGGGTGATTGTCCCAGTTCCAACCTCGGAAAGTTTTCAGGGTTTTTTCTCAAACCTGTTCACAGTTCCCAGGAAGGAAGGCAAGGTGCGTCCAATCCTGGACCTCAAGGCACTAAACTGCTTTGTGCGGGTACAGAAGTTCAGACTGGAGTCTATTCGAACGGTGGTGGCATCCCTGCATCTGGGGGATTTCCTCACCTCTGTTGATATCAAGGGTGCCTACTTTCACATTCCAATATGTGCCAGTCATGAGCTTTTTTTCTCTGCTTTGCTGTGGGAGAGGAGCATTATCAGTTTGTGGCATTACCCTTTGGTCTCACATCTGCTTCTCGGGTCTTCACAAAAGTGTTAGCCCCAGTGCTAGCTTTGCTACGCTAATGGGGGATCACGGTACTGGGCTACTTGGATGATCTCCTTCTGCAAACGGAGTCTCCCTCTGCTCTGGTGGAGAACCTGGAGATCACAATACAAACTCTTCGGGAGTTTGACTGGATTCAGAATTTTCAGATGTCTGCTCTGGTTCCCACCACAAAGGTGGACTTTCTGGGCTTGACTCTGGACTCTGCCTTAGCCAGAGTGCTCCTTCCTCTGGACAAACGCCAGAAATTGCAGGCTGAAAATCGCCTCTAGCTGTCCAACAAATGATCATCCCTCTGGATTTGCATGCGGGTGATGGGCCTGATGGTGTCTACCTTTCGAGGCGGTTCCGTTTGCACGGTTCCATAAGATTTCCCTGCAAAGGGAAATTCTGACCAAATGGCACAAGACTTCAGTCTCTGGACAATCAGATCCAGAGTTGGGGCACGAAGGAGTTCCTGATATGGTGGCTTCGTTCTCCGGCACTTTGGCTGGGGAAAATCCTTCCCTTGTATTGGACAGTGGACATCACGGATGCCAGCCTGTCCGGCTGGGAAGGTGTCCTCAGCAAGCATTCTGCTCAGGGGATCTGGACACTGAAACAGTCTAGACTCCTGATCAATGTCTTGGAACTTTGAGCAATCAGACTGTGTCTGGGTGTCTGGATCATTGGACAGATCGTCTTCAGGGTTGTCCAGTGCGCATTCAATCGAACAATGCCATGGCAGTGGCTTATGCCAATCACCAAGGGGGCACAAGCAGTGTCCTGGCGGTTCTGGAGGTATCCTGCATTCTAAGATGAGCAGAATGGTTTGTTTCTGCCCTCTCCATTGTACACATTAGTGGGGTGGAAAATTGGCAGGTGGATTACCTCAGTCGGCAGTCATGGCCCACAGGGAGTGGTCCCTTCATCCGGAGGTGTTTCATCAGCCGGTGTCTCTGGTGGGGCACATCTGAGGTGGATCTGTGGGCGTCTCGGCTCAACAGAAAGGTGCAGAGGGTTGTGGCTCGGTCAAGGTATCCTCTGGCGGATGCCACAGACGCCCTGGTGGCCCAGTGGGATCAGGATTGTCTGATTTACACCTCCTCTCAAGCTTCTGCCTAGACTTCTACGCAGGATAGAGGCAGAAGAGATTCCGGTCATCTTAGTGGCTCCGGAATGGTCTCGCCGGGCTTAGTACGCCAATCTGGTGCGGCTGGTTGCGGATGCACCTTGGCAGCTTTCTCTCAGGGAGGATCTGTTGTCCCAAGGACTGATCTTGCATCCTGCTTTACAGTCACTGGCTTTGACAGCTTTGTTGTTGAACGCCAAGTGCTGAAGGAGAGGGGTTTATCTAAGTTGGTGATTCCTACACTGTTGAAACAGAAATTGGCCTTGAGCAGCATCAAGGGCCAGGTGTCAGGTTTGGCGGTCTTTTTCCAATGACCTTTGGCTACACACTCCCTGGTGCGTATCTTTCTTCACGGTGTCTGACATTTGGTTCCTCACAGTGCGGGCTCCATTTCGGCCTTGGGATCTTAATTTGGTGCTTTCAGCTCTACAAAAGCCTCCCTTTGAAAATATTTAGGAGATTCCCCTGCTTACACTATCCCAGAAGGTGGCCTTTTTAGTGGCTATTACCTCTGCGCGCAGGGTGTTGGAGCTGGCATTATCCCGTTGTTCACTTTACCTGGTGAGTCACAGGGATAAGGTGGTTCTTCGTCCCTGTCCAGCGTCCCTTCCAAAGGTTGTCTCTGCCCAAAGTGTATAGAAATTTATGAAAAAGAAATAGGAGCATGTTTGGAGGAACACGAAGTGGAAGTACTGTGCTCAGAGCCATGCACTGTTCTGCTATAGACGTGAATACCGATGAAAAATACTATAAATGATTATTAAGATGGTACATAACACCAATAAAAGCACATAAATGTCAGCCAGAAAAATCAAACTTGTGCTGGAGGGGTTGTGGGGTGCAAGGTACAATGCTTCATATCTGGTGGGAATGCCCTAGGATTCAAGAAGATTGGTTAAAGGTACAACAACTCATTAGAGAAATTTCAGATGTGATCAGACATATCTTTAAAGAAGTATAGAAACCCGATCGCCCTAAACATGTTGATTGCAGCAAAAGGGACTATTCCAAAAAAATGGCTGGGGACAGAAGGTCCTACCGTAAGAGTGTCATAGAACTGAAATATATAATCATGGAGTATCTGAGGTGCAGAGATGAGGAACAAGTAGACACTTTTGCTAATAAATGGAGACAATGGGCAGATTTAAAATAACAAAAACAAAGAATACATAGAAATATGGACAGATTAGGGGGGCGACTAAGGCCCCGTTCACATACAAGCGACGCTACTTCCCGGGGCGACCTCCGAGGTCACGGTGCGAGCAGCGCGCCGCGACCTCGGAGCGGCCGGCACGGACTTCATAACATTGAAGTCTATGACGGTCGCTCCGGGTCGCCCCAAAGAAGCTCCGGACCCTTTTTCTAAGTCGGAGCGACTTGTGTCGCTCCTATTAGAACGGGTCCGCAGCTTCCCTATGGAAGGCGACCTACGGCGACCTGTGAGGTGACCAGGTCGCCTCACAGGTCGCCTTAGTGTGAACGGGGACTTAAGACTGGGGACTTGTAAACATAAATAGAGAGGAAGGTGAAAGAGGAATCCTAGGAATAGGGTGGTAAAATGAAAAGGGGAGGGGAGGGGAGGAATAGGAGTTTATAGGAAACTAAGTTAAGCATGAAATATGTGAAATACTTTTATAGTTGCCTTTAAACTTTTGAATTGAAAATTTAAAAGTTATGGAGAAAAAAAAAACCTTAAAACTGCTCCCACCTGTTCTAACTCCTATTCTAACTACCCTGTAGAAGGAAGATGCATATACTTACCTATTCTCCAGGTGCTCCAGTCCAATTATGTAATTGGTTCCCAGTGGTTGGCTTCCAGGAGGAGGAAGAACAGACAACAGATGGCCCATAGTAAGTCTATGGGTGAAGTCACCACCCATGCATTCCATCTATTATCGGTACTTTCTCCTCTCCCCTGAAGGTGGCCACTGGAGAGTTTGTTTCTGGACTGAACAGTCCAGAGAATAGGCAAGTACTGTATCAGCATCTTCTTTTAACAGGGTAAGTAGTATAGGAGAAAAAAAGCATGATGGGAGCAGTTTTAAACTTAAGGCTAGCCTGGCATTCTACTTTAATTATCAGTTCTTTATGGATTATTTATGGAGAATAAGTCTTTAGTGTCCCTTTTTTTTAAAGTGGACCTTTTCAGCAAAAAATGTGTTCTGCCCCATTCTAATCCTCTCCCTATAAAAAAAAGCCAGTATTTTTATTATTTCTTTGGCTATAATTACTTTTTTATGTTTTTGCATTCCACCCACCCTCTGCCTCAATTCTCGCCCTGGAGAGAAAGACATATCAGCCTCCTTCCGCATCCCCATGGGATACTGAGCTGCAGAGCAGCAGATTACAACAGAATAATGTGAGATTTGCAGGATATACAAAGTATATTTATTGAGGATTACCCAGCAAATAAAAGTGAACGGAAGTTCTTAAAGATTTTCAAGAAAGAAGGTGGAAGGTCCACTTTAAAGTTAGAAAAAGACAAAATGTTCTGTCAGTGATACCTTTAGTGGCTATCGAAAAATAATTAATAGAAGCTTAAATAAAAATCCTCCAGATCCGTTCCGGATGCATTTTTGCGTGCACATTTTTATGCATTTATGTTTTGGATGCATTTATTGATGTGTTCCTGGATGCATTCTAGGTGCTTATTTTCTTCTTTTTTTTCCCCCACTGTACTGGGGTCCGGTGCATTTTTTTTTTTTGGGGGGGGGGGGGGATTATGCATTATTGATACTTTTTACTGTGTTCCAGTACAGTTCTGTGTAGGAAAAAAAGTTGTGTTTTTTTATTTTATTTTTTTGTGCATGAATTAATATTTATTCAATGTATAACGCCGTGGAAGGCCATATTTTAGCAATAACTACAAAGCAAGCCACAGCAATGGAGATCTGGGTTTTTCTATAGCTGGTTCTTTGCGCAGCATTAAATTGTAGTTAAGCAAAGGTTAAGGATCAGAATACATATCAGGCTAGAGTCAATTACACTCCATGTTGAACCTGTCATTTAATCCTGTAATTAGAGTGAACCAGTCACCCACTCTTACTCACACTATCAAATGTCTTGTAGCACTTGGCAGGGTTAGTTAGACCTGTCTGATGTGCTAACCAGAGAGACATAAGCTGCAGGAAGTAGTTTTACGGATCCTATTGTAGAGCAAACACATTTAGGGAGGTTGCATGCATGCCTTCAATTGGTTTCTTACAGCCACACCTCCAATTTTTTTTTCTTTTTAACACAAGATCAGGCATTCTACTGCCATGATGGACAATTCACAGGGAAACCTAGGCAGGTGGATGTCCAGGGGGCCCAGATACAATTTTTCAGCTCCTGCAGTGAACCAGAGGGATAGTGCATTTTGTCAGAGCTATGCCCCTGTCCGTCACTTTAAAAAGGACAGCCATGCTAATATAGACTATCACATCTGTGCCTATTGCAATCCTTATAAATATTACTACCTTGCCTAGGTCCCATTCTACCCTAAACCATCCTTGTTTTACTGTTGACTATTCTAATCCCATCTTGCATATTACTTATCTTTCTGTAGCTTAATTTACACAATAGATAGAGAATGAACATTGCTTAGAACTTGGGAAACTGTCTACCGGAGGGGTCTCCAAAAACTTTCTAAACTTAGGGTCAGTTTGCTGTCCTTCATTGTCCTTCATACATTACAGGGCCATAAAAAGGCCAGTGGGAGTAGAAAATTTCCTGGCGTCAGTGTGAGTAAACAATGCCCCATCATTGATATTAGGGGGTAAGAATAGTGCCCCATCATTGGTGTCAGCGGGCGGAATAGTGCCCCATCATTGGTGTCAGCGGGAGGAATAGTGCCCCATTATTGGTGTCAGCAGGAGGAATAATACCCCATAATTGGTGTCAGTGGGGGGAATTGTGCCCCATCAATGGTGTCGGTGGGAGGAATAGTGTCCTATTATTGGTTTTGGTGGGAGGAATAGTGCCCCATCATTGGTGTCAGCGGGAGGAATAGTGCCCCATCATTGGTGTCAGCGGGAGGAATAATACCCCATCATTGGTGTCAGTGGGGGAATTGTGCCCCATCAATGGTGTCGGTGGGAGGAATAGTGTCCTATTATTGGTTTTGGTGGGAGGAATAGTGCCCCATCATTGGTGTCAGTGGGAAGAATAGTGCCCCATCATTGGTGTCAGTGGGAGGAATAGTGCTCCATCATTGGTGTCAGCGGGAGGAATGGTGCTCCATCATTGGTGTCAGTGGGAGGAATTGTGCCCCATCATTGGTGTCAGTGGGAGGAAGAGTGCCCCATCGTTGTCAGTGGGAGGAATTGTACCCTACTGACTGAGATGCCTACCTAAAATGACCAATGTATTTAGAGAGTCATTTTTTTTAATGTTACAGTTGGAATAGTACATTAGAGTATGCTGGCTCTGGATTCTTTTGACGCAATTCTGAGTTGTATGTAGATGTGCCTGGTTGTACCATATTTGCTGTGGTGTGACTACATGAATAACCAATTTGCAAATTCATGCCCAGCTATTAAACTCCAATTACAGATACTGAAATTGCATACAGATGGGAACAGAGAGGCTAGAGCTCCTAGTATAGCTAATAACTTTCTATTGCTAGTCACATTCTAATCATAGGTATGCTTGAAGTGATCCAAATCTAAGCAATTGTTACTATATTAAAAAAAAAAAAAAAAACTCAACAACCAATAATACAACCAAAATAGCCTGGTTTCCTTGCAGTCTCAGAACTGGTATGCAATCTTTTACTGCACTCTCCGTTCCCCACTGCAATTTGCTAATTGACATTATGGCTTAAAGAGCAGACTTATGCCTCGTACATATGCAACGATTATCGGCTGACCGATCGTCCGACTTTTGTCCAGAGTGGGGTTTTGTTGGTTGGAATGTGCCTAGACTGCACGCGAATTTTCTCGGCCAACAAAAATCTACTTCAGAAGTGATGTCATGTGCTGGTTTACTTTCCGTGTGTTTTTTCTTCTCTGAGCATGCCCAGTCTTGCTCATCAGATTTTTGTCTGCCGAAATCTGTACTGACTGACGGAAATCGGCCGTTGTGTTGATGGCCAACGAAAAATTTTATAGCCTGCACACCAGATTTTTTTTGGCCGAAAAGTCTGAGTCAGTTGTCGGAAGCATCATACTAACAAGCCGAAAGTCGGCCAATCGGACGTTGGCCGAAAATTCCCGGCCAATAATCGATGCGTGTGTACGGGGCATAAGAAAGGCTCCAGCGACATCATGGGACCTCAGCTTTTTGTTCTAGTTCATACATGCTAAACTATATTATGCTGGTGATAAGTGCACACACACACTGCAGCAACAGTTAGACTAGACCACGTTTCCTTATGCCTCGTACACACGCATCGATTATTGGCCGGGCATTTTTTGGTTGGAATGTGCCTAGACTGCACACGAATTTTCTCGGCCAACAAAAATCTACTATCGGACGTTGGCCGAGAAAATTCGTGTGCAGTCTAGGCACATTCCAACCAACAAAACACCACTCTGGACAAAAGTAGGACGATCGGTTGGCCGATAATCGTTGCGTGTGTACGAGGCATTAGCTGTTAAAGTATGTAAACCCCAACAATGACCTTCTGTTAAACATACTGTTAAAATTAGATATATGCATATCGATCCTGCCAGAAACACAGTGAGCTTCTAACTTCCTGTAATGTGCTGACAGAAGAGCACCTTTGCTAAACTAAAATCTCAACCAATGTTATTTTCCCTTTGCATTAGACATGTGCAAATTCCTTTCGTTACAAATTAGTTTTCGGATGAAATTCGGCATAATTGTTCATTCGGGAGCATCTGAATGAACAAAAGACTCTTTTGACGAATGCGTATGAAAACAAATGCTCAGAACGAAACTCCGAAAATACAAAAATCCGAAAGAACGAAAAAGGGTTTAACTTACGAGTTTACCGAATACATTACATTCGGATAATTTCATTTTTCGTTCTGACTGTTCGTTATCGCTGAATATAAAGAAATAATTGATGAATGCATTCATATTTCTTTTGGACATTTTCAAATTAATTTGATTTTCGGATGGGCAATGTTAGTGTGCTCTCTGGCCAATGAGCTTGTCTCTTATTCCCTTGTGTGTTTTCTGTGCCAGACTGCATTCCATCCAGAGTCCAGACAGGGTGTGGTGGGTCGGTGGCACTGTTTTGTTGGATTTGTCAGTCTCTTGTGACACAGAGTGAGAGAGAAATTATGACGAATGCATCTGAAGTTACAAATTACCTGAAGTAACGAATGCTGCTTCTAAACGAATGGAATGGAACAAATAAGAATGTATCCAAAGTTACGAATTATCCAAAGTAACTAATGCTGCATCTAAATGAATGAAACTGAACAAATACAAATGCATCCGAAGTTACGAATTATCCGAAATAATGAATGATCCAATAAAAAAAAAAACGAATGAAATCTAAGCTAAACTCATTTTTTCGTAGTGCCCGTGTCTACTGCAGACAACAGGCTCCAACCCCCCCTCCCCGTAATCTCAAGGTTATTGAGATGCACTCTTGGCAAAACGAGATAGACTGTAAATGTTCATGTGCACCTAATGACTTTGGGAACCAGGAAATTATCCTGTAATAGCAGCGGTGACATAACCTGCACAGAGAGCAGAGCTGTGGAAGGGACTCAACAAGTCCTCCACTTACAAGCTGCCTATAGAAAACTACAGGAGGGGGCGGCTACAAGACCACTCACCCTGCACAAGGAGAGAGAGCAGCAGTGACCATTTTTTTTTACAATTTATATACACACATACTCGCTGGCCACTGGTACACCTGTTCACTTGCTTAGTGAAAAAAAATCACATGGCAGAAACTCAATGCATTTAGGCATCTAGACGTGGTGAAGACAACTTGCTGAAGTTCAAACCTAGCATCAGAATGGGGAAGAAAGTGGATTTAGGGGACTTTGAACTTAGCATGGTTGTTGGTGCCAAGACAGGCTGTTCTGAATATTTCAAAAACTGCTGATTTACTGCGATTTTCACACACAAACATCTCTAGGGTGAGAAAGGTCTGAAGAAGAGAAAATATCCAGTGAGCGGCAGTTGTGTGGAGGAAAATGTCATGTTGAGGTCGGAGGAGAATGGGCAGACGATGATAGAAAGGCAGAAGTAACTCAAATAACCACTCATTACAACCAAGTTATGCAGGATACCATCTCTGAATGCACAACACATCGAACCTTGGAGCAGATGGGCTACAGCAGCAGGAGACCACACCGGGTTCCACTCCTTTCAGCTAAGAACAGGAAATGGAGGCTACAATTTACACAGGCTCACCGAAATTGGACAATAGATGATTGGAAAAATGTTGCCTGGTCTGCTGAGTCTCGATTTGAGCTGCGACATTCAGATGGCAGGGTCCGAATTTGGCATAAACAGCATGAAAGCATGGATCCATCCTGCCTTGTATAAACGGCTCAGGCTGGTGGTGGTGGTGTAATGGTGTGGGAGATATTTTCATGGCACAATTTGGGCCGCTTAGTACCAATTGGGCATTGTTTAACCACTTTACCACCGGAGGATTTTGCTGTCTTACGTCCAGGCCACTTTTTTGTGATTCGGCACTGTGCGACTTTAACTGACAATTGCGCGGTCGTGCGACGCCATACCCAAACGAAATTTACGTCCTTTTTTTCCCACAAACAGAGCTTTCTTTTGGTGGTATTTGATCACCTGTGCGATTTTTACTTTTTCCCTATAAACAAAAAAAGAGCGCAAATTTTGAAAAAATAACAATATTTTTCACATTTTTTATATGAAATTACCCCCCAAAAAATGTAAAAATCTAAATTTTTTTTAAATTTTTGGCCAATTTGTTTTCTGCTACCTATGTTTGGTAAAAAAAAAATCACAATAAGCGTATTTTGATTGGTTTGAGCAAAAGTTATTGCGTTTAGTAACTAAGGGAAAGATTTCTGTAATTTTTGGTGTTTTTTTTTTTTTTTAACGAGTAATGGCGGCGATCTGCGATTTTTTTTTTTTTTTTTTTTTTTTTTTTTTTTGCAGGACTGCGACATTGCGGCGGACAGATCGGACCCTTGACTGACATTTTTGACACTTTTGGGGGTACCAGTGACATTACTGCAGTAATCAGTGCTATACATATGCACTGTTACTGTAAAAATGACACTGGCAGGGAAGGGGTTAATTTTATTGGAGAGGGAGGGGTTAATGTATGCCCGGTGCTTACTGACGTGTGGGGGAGGTGACTGAGTGACACAGGGACAGATCGCAGGTTCAGCTATGCTGAACTCTGCAATCTGACGCTGCCTGTCACTTAGGAGATCCGCCTGCTTTGTTTACACAAGCGGGCAGATCTCCAGACTCGATTCCCCGACGATCGGGGAAGAGCGGCGGTAACCACCGCCACTCCTCCCCTGGCCCGACTCCCGCTGTGACTGAATACAGCGGGAGCGAGCCACTTTGTCGCTGGACGGGAACGAGCCACTTTGCCGCAGTATAGTCAACGTGACTGGTCGGCAAGTGGTTAAATACCACGGCCTACCTGAATATTGTTGCTGACCATGTCCATCCCTTTATGACTACAGTGTACCCATCTTCTGATGGCTCCTTCCAGCAGGATAATGCACCATGTCACAAAGCTCAAATCATCTCACCACTGGTTTCTTGAACATGATAATGAGTTCACTGCACTCCAATGGCCTCCACACTCACCAGATCTCAATTCAAAAGAGGGATTTGAGATTTGATGGAACGGGAGATTTGCATCATGGATGTGCAGCTGAGAAATCTGCAGCAACTGCATGATGCTATCATGTCAATATGGACCAAAATCTCTGAGGAATCTTTCACACCATGTTGAATATATGTCATTGTAACGCTCCTGCGTTTTCTGAACAATGTGGATTTGCAGCTGCAGAAATACTCCACTCAGTAGTCATGTAGAGAAACGCTGAGATACCAATCCCAACTCCCAAGACTCATCACTGTGGATAGTCTCTGATTCAGCATACAAATATACACACTCAATAAGATGTTCCTGGAGTGATCTATGTATATAGTAGTATAGTGGTGATAGGCTGAAGAGACAGGTTTAAGTAGAGACAATAGTTGACAGACACTTGAGAGGAATGTTCTTGAGAATGAGATGGTAACAGGAAGGATGCAGATAGGTTAGCAATCATGTATGGTAGTAGATGATAGGATAGCAGATGACATACAGGAGAGACTAACCCAGTGCAAGGATAGATGTTAGTAGGCTCAAGAGCTAGCAATCTAGATAGTGCAGATGATAGTAACAGTCCTTAGTATGCAGAGCTAGATAGTGTAAGCTTTAGTATGAAGGTTTATGGAGGATTCCCCTGCGGGGTACTTATCACTAGTAGCAAGCAGTAGTAGAGAGGATCGGTATGAGCGGGTGATCCGGTAGCGGGATACAGGGATCAGCAGCGAGGTTCCGACAGCGAGGTATGCTTGCAAGCATGTGAGCTTCAAGGCAGGTTATGCGGCGTTGAACGAACAATGTTAGGGAGACCGCCGGCGGTTGAAATAGCCGCTCCTGCGGCGCTCAATGATGACAGCATCGGTCTTAAAGGTGTATGCGCACCTTACCAAAAGAGAATGGTGGGGCGCATACACTAAGGAAAGTGGAATTAGGGTACCAAAGGTACCAGAACATTACAGTCATGAAGAATTAAGGTAGTTCTGAAGGCAAAAGGGTATCCAACCTGGTACCAGCAAGGTGTATCTAATAAGTAGCTGGTGAGTGTATATGACACAGACAGCAGAACTAGGCCCAACTCCCTCATCACTGGCTGTGATTGACAGCAGCGTGAGCCAATGGCTCCTGCCACAGCAAAGCCAGTGAGACCAGGAAGTGAGGGGAGAGAAGAGCTGAAAGAGAAAAAATTCTAACAACTGTTACACCCCCCCCCCCCTCCATCCCTAAACACTTACCTGAATCCTCTCTCGATCCAGCACTCTCTCTTCCTGGTCTCACAGGAAACTGAGAGCAGCCATAGGCAAAGTCAAATCCGAGTAGAGAGTGGGGGGGGGGGGCATAGCTGAGCTTTTCTGTGTGTCTATGGATGCACACAGCCTGGATAAGGAGCACACCTGCACACGGCCTGCTGAGGGGGCACTGGCAGGGAAAGAGGAGTGGGTAGTGCCAGCAGGGGACTTCAGAAAAGAAGGTGAGGGGCCACTCTGGGCGACACAATTGCACAGAGCAGGTAGGTATAACATTTCTATCATTAGACTGGCTTCTATCAGACAGACTACTGTACACACTGATCGTACGTCGGCTGATTTTCAGATAGTGTGTACCCAGCTTTAAAGTGCTGAGCCTTCTTCTTCCAATGTGAGCGAACAGTGCAGGGGGATAATGATTTTGTTACTAATTGGATTAGATTGTTTTTTGAGAGGGTGTTTGCCCTGCGGTTCAGCTTTAAACCCTTATTCTGCCAAGAGTATTCTATTTACTGCCTCAAGCAGCAATGGGGAGTTGCATACAGTAGAGTTTTATATGCCATATGTTACATTTTGAAACAATGATAGAGCAAAGAAGTGTACACAAATGTGCCTCTTTGATATCTTTCTGAGGGAATCTGTTTGACAGGCTCTCAAATCCTGCAAATTATCCTCAGATCTTCATTTTTTAAATGCCAACGTATCTTTGCATAAGAGATGAGCATACATTTTGTAGTCATTTAACTGCAAGAAATGCATGTGCAAAGCAGTATTAGGATGTCTGAGCTATTACTTTGATCTGAACTGCTTGCACGCATACATATTTTAGTGAATTTATTTTCATTAGCATGAGGTTAAAACAGATTTAGCTAAAAAGTGCTGCTCCAGCTGTGGTTGAACTAGAATTCCCAGCATATACATTTCAGCTCACAAATCAGGCAGGGGTGAAAATGCTATAAAACCCAAATTCCAGGAAAACATTTAAATATGTGAATGAAATACATGTGTGAAATCTGTTTTTATCTACAGAACAATTTGCATTTCTGTCCATTTAGCCTTGAGATAGAGCCCCATAACCCAGGACATTGAGGAGGATGACACCAGTTCCTCTATTTACTGTTAAGGAATATAGTGGTGTCCTCTCTACATCCTCAGCCTGCTGATTGGACAGTGAAGGAGTAACAGAAGGGTGATGAGATCATCATTTAGCTCTCTCTTCCTGGTAGGTTACTTTTCCTGGTAGGTTACTTCTTGTCAGCACATTTGCACACAAAACACCTTCTTGTCTCCATGAGCTGCCCCTCTTGATCGCAGTATAAGTATGGCCAAACCTTTTTTTTGTCATACTTCTGTTTTAGATCACAGAAGTACTTTTACTAATGTTCTTCTGTGACCCAAAGACAGTTGTAGTAGGCTATTGCCGACACTATCAGTTGCCGGGGCAGAATGGTGCCACTTTCAGGAAGGATCCCGACGATGATGTAGGGATCCATGTGGCTGCCTGATTAACAGCTGGCTCCTAATTTCACCATTAGGCTGAGAATCATAACTAGTTGTGTCTGCCCACTCCCAGGCCTGATGCTCCAGTGAGCACTGAAGGATCAGAGAAGGGTGCATTGATAGTCAGGTGATCCCTTAGCTCTCGGTCTTAGAACCAGCATAGGACAGCTTGGAGGTGTGCATGTATCTTTCTTAACCCCATAATTCTATTTTAAGTGCTGCTGTATAGAGGATTGCAAGAGGCTTGACACCAAGGTAAATGCAGGCACTTATATTATTAGTTGCATATAACCTTTCCTGATTCAATATTGAATACGTAGCTGCATTCGTTTGTGTCAGATAGTTTTGTGTGTCGGATAATTTTATCCACCTTGAGTATAGTTTTTAAGCGTTACTACTTCTTTTTCCTAAATCATTGGGCTCCCCTGCTAAAACTGTTCCCAAGTTCTACTTACTCTCCCCCCACGCTTCAGCAAGGTCCCCAACTTCTTCCTTCTCTATCCAGCATTGCTGATCCTCTTTAAAGCGGAGTTCTAGCCACAAAATCGACATAGTCGATTTTGGGCCATCCGCTTGCTTCTAGTCACCCTAAAGAGAAATGGATAATTACGATTTTTTTTTTTTACTTACCTTGTTATTGCAGAAAAATATACTCGCCTTTCTTCCACTTCCTCCCTCTGCGGCCGCGGCCCGTGTCGTCACTTCCTCTTTGCACTGATTCCTGGGAGCTGAACGTCATCGCTCCCAGGAATCAATGCGCCTGCACCGGCTCCGCTCGTCACTTCCGGTGTGGCGCCTCATTCCCTGCTAAACAGCTTCTGGGCATGCCCAGAAGCTGTGGAGGGATGACGCGTGCACCGGAAGTGACGAGCGGGGGCCGGTGCAGGCGCATTCTGGGAGAAGAGGACACGGAAGAGGAAGCAGAAGAGGACGCGCTGGCTTCAGCTGCCCACATCTGAGATGGCAGCGCTGGAGAAGAAATTTTCAAGGTAAGTATTTCTTCTAAAAGGTAAGTGCGAACCGGGACAGATCAGAGGCTATCCATTGTGGAATGTACTAGTCCTGACTGTCCCGGGGGTATTTTTCATTGAAAATTTTTTTTTGTGGCCGGAACTCCGCTTTAAAGTGAAACCAAACCCTCCCATCCTTTACAGCCACAGAAGCTGCAATCTTAGCCTCTTTATGATCTGCAGTTGCCATGGTGCTGCACATGTGGTCAGCTACAACATCAGCCACTTGTTGGCTTGATGGTTTGGCTGAGAGCACATATAGGCACACTAGTTTACTAAAGGTTATAATTCAAGCCAAGTCCTGTTTTAGAAATCATTAAGATTAGTTGGTTTAGTTCCACTTTAGGTTGAAAAATGCAGCTTTACCCACTTCCTTTGAGCCAAGCCTGTCGTTGGCACATCTTTTGGTGGTGTGTCATCATGTAGGCTGGGCTCACAGTACTCCAGGACTCACAAGTCATTACATGAGTGCCGCTCGGACCAGGAGAAACGACTGCCCACTGTCACAGCTGAGAAAGAAGAGCAAAAACCTGTGACATTACCAGACCAGCTGAAAGATTACAGTGGAAAGGACATGTACATGGATTTTTTGTTAAAAAAGGTTTCAGGGGTTTAGGGACAGTGTATGAGCAGGGATTTTTATCTAGAGTTCCTCTTTAATACTAGAGTTTACAGCAGAAGCTAAATTGCTATTTAGAGTCACTCCCACAAACCTTTCATGATGATACATGCCAGCTGAAAACTCCTTCCCCTCCCTTCTTGTATAGAATCCCAGGACAGGCACTTCCACACTGCATTGCCTATGACTATTCAGAGCCAAACGGATATCATTGATGTGAAGTGAAACATTTCTATGAGGGCAAGCATGTACTTCAAGGCTTAGCGTGATCTGTGTTAGTGGTGTGGAGTATATAGGCATCCTCCATACCACCTAAGGGTTCCAGCTCAACACGTTGGTTACTGACAATCCAAAATTAGAAATGGAATTCAGTATGCCTTGCCTGGATTTAACATCCAACCACAGTAAACCTTTTTTTTTGTATGTTTTGAATAGAGCAAGGAATGCTTAGAAACTTGGTCAGGTAGTATTTGATGTTTATGTCCTTGCTGAGGTTTTTCCTTCAATCCAGTCCAATCCATACACAAAATAATGGGCTGCTTGGCTTACAATACCACTGTGTTAAAGATTAATTACAAAAATTAGCAAGAACACAGTCCTTCTCCTTCAAAAATGTATTGAGGTCATAATGAATAAATAGTTACATTTCCTACCTTTTTGTGATCTCTTTGACCTCAGGAAATGTTTGAGTTACATGGTCGGTGTGTTGGCTATTTGTTGAGGTACATGGGACGTGTGCTGACTATTTGGTGAGGTACATGGGCCATGTGTTGGCTATTTGTTGAGGTACATGGGCCGTGTGCTGACTATTTGATGAGGTACATGGGCCGTGTGCTGACTATTTGTTGAGGTACATGGGCTGTGTGCTGACTATTTGATGAGGTACATGGGCCGTGTGCTGGCTATTTGGTGAGGTACATGAGCGATGTGCTGGCTATTTGGTGAGGTACATGAGCGATGTGCTGGCTATTTGTTGAGGTACATGGGCCATGTGCTGGCTATTTGTTGAGGTACATGGGCCATGTGCTGGCTATTTGTTGAGGTACATGAGCGATGTGCTGGCTATTTGTTGAGGTACATGGGCCGTGTGCTGACTATTTGTTGAGGTACATGGGCCGTTTGCTGACTATTTGTTGAGGTACTTGGGCCGTGTGCTGGCTATTTGGTGAGGTACATGGGCCATGTGCTGGCTATTTGTTGTAATTAAGGACTTAAATGCTGTCTTTGTCTTCATTCAAGAGATTTTCCCTCACCCCTGACTGACACCTATCATCTGGACACAAAATAATCTCCCTAAAGCCTAACACTCTACTAGAAAATGTTTTATTGCTCATTTGGGGGGGGGGGAATTCCCCCCCTAACTTCTGTTCTGCCTTAAACCGAAAAAATAGACCGGAAAGGAGATGATCTCCCAAATGCGCACAAAGATATCAATAAAAGTTGACAGAAATTCTAAGCCTCCTTTTCTCTATTCAAGACCTTTGAAAAAGTTTTACCTGGAATATGGTTTTAACCCGCTCAGAAACCTATGGACACAAGTGTCAGTAATATATCTGTTGCTAGCCCTCATAGCATAAAGTGGTATGTGGATGCCTCAGAAAATCCATGATGGCTTTATAGGCAGCCAAGTGTAAACAGACTTGTGTTCATTTACATCTGCCTACCTTCGAGTCCATCCAGGTCTGGAAAATGTAAAGAGAAAAATTACTTTTTCTGTTTTTGTGGACCTAAACGTGATGGATTAGAGGTAGCCTGATGTATTGGGGCACAATAATGTTTACATTAGGCCAACTATGGTCATCATCACAGGTCTGCCACAGTCTTCTGTCAAACTGCAGACAGAGATAGAATGAGCACCGAAGTCACAACGGATTTGCCTTCAGGGAATCAGGAAGGAACTTTTTTATTCCTCGCTACAGACAATTTGAACATGCTTCATAGAGGTTTTTCTTTTTCTTTTGTCGTCCTCTGGTTTAACAGTGAGTGTAGGGTTCTGTATATGAAGATTTTATATTTGTTTATCCTATTAATTTATTTTGGTTAAACTTAAAGGAATTTTTTCAACCCCTATTGTCCAAATAGAAGCTTTACTTTGCTCATTACCGGCCCTTGTGATGATGGGCGCTCAACGTGAATGCCATGCATGTTGCTGTGCAGGAACCTAACGCAAAGATGCAAAAAGTCACCAACAGGCCAAATAGATGCATTTTTAACGTGTTTACTGTGAAGATGGTGCAAAATAAATCATAAGAAACTGGTGTTCCGGGGCCTTGCAGGGGCACTAGTGTTGCCATTCTGTAGTTTTGAGAAAGGGACACCGCAAGTCCCCTAAAATGTCGGCTACTTATTCCTTGTGTGACACGTCTTCACAATAAACACGTGAAGTGCATCTCTTTGAAGTGCTGGTGACTTTGCATCTATGCATCTTTTATCAACCGGACTAACTATGCTACTGTGTAACTGACGTGTTTAGGAATAAGGCCCAGCTTGTTTTTATGTAGTTTAATGTTAGGAGTTAC
Organism: Pelophylax lessonae; assembly: GCF_965119305.1. Lineage (NCBI taxonomy): Eukaryota > Metazoa > Chordata > Amphibia > Anura > Ranidae > Pelophylax > Pelophylax lessonae. Next base: position 117,815,209 of record NC_138774.1, on the reverse strand, counting down.
ATTTACAATCGTAATATTATATGGCTTAAATGAATTTGTTATTCTATTTCAAGCAAGGAGAAAACCTTAGTAGCTGGGATTGGATTGTTTGCTGTGGGCGACACCTTTTACTTTTCCTCTCCTACAGACCTTAGAACCCAACCCTATTAATTCAAGCCTAATAGAGATGTGCAGGAGACCTGCTCTCCATCTGTTTTGGAGGAAATGAGTCACATAAAAAGGAATTTTTTCGGTCAGTTGGTCTCTTTTTCTCAATATGGAAAAGATACTTTTATGGCATTAGGAGTGAAAAAACTTTTTTTTAAATTTGCGATTTAAATTTTTTTCTACTGAGATTCTGCTATTCCTATTTAACACGTTTTTTATGGGAATCCAAAAGCAGACTTCTTGGTTAGGGGCTGGAGTGACTGTTGATTTTTGTTCTGGGAAATTATGTCATGCACTGTGCCATACAGTGTCCCCTGGGCTTATATAAAATAGGGGGTTCTATGTGCGTTTATATAAGTGAGGGGCCTTTGATGCCCCCCCCCCCATCCCATCCCTCTTTCAAAGGGAATGGTGTACAAGAGCCCATATACTGTTAGCTGCAAAACACAGATAAAAATAACCAACAAGTGAATGAAAAATGAAGGGCACAAACTTACTTGTCTTCAGTGGTTGCTGTGTTTATTCAGGGGGTGGCATGTTAGCAGCTAAAACCAAAAGCATAGCATTCATGTGAAGGTACAGGGACAATTGACATTTGTATTCTTTGTATTGACGAAAGGGAAAATACTCGTTGTTCTGGACCGGCCACCTGGTAGTAACAGTGGACCATGCCTGGGCAATGTGTGTCAGTACAGTAGTCTCTACTAGAGTCTTATGTGACAGGGCAACCATTTGTAAGCTCAATTGGGAGACAGCTGTCATCCCTTAACAGGAAGTGTCTGAACAAGGAACTTGCCCATCCAATCTTCTTTGCTGCCTTCCCACGGCAAGGGTCCACTCTGGGTGAGCTCAGATGTCAGATGGTGTTGAAGCTTACTCAGGTGGATGACATTGTTCAGGGCTGGTGGTTGGGTGCTCAGGCCAGAGTACTGTTACATAGGGCAGGTCACATGCCCACCTCTCCATTTGAGCAGTATAACGAGGGCTCTGACAGAGTTGGGAGGCAGTGATTGAGAGTAGCAGTAGACCCTGTAACTTTGGATGATGAAGTGAGGTTTCTTGAAATGAATTTCATTTGTTTTCTTGTATTACCATCATCACATAGATTTATACACCTTACTAACTAATCCATAGCTGCTGCCCCTCTCTGCCAATCCCTTCACTGGCTTTCAGTAGCCCAACATATAAAATTAAAAATACTAACATACAAAGCAAGCCACAAAACTGCTCCCAGCTACCTCACCATCCTCATCTGCAAATATCACCCAAATCACCCTCTCCCCTTCTCCCAAGACGTCTTGTTCTCTAGCTCCCTCATTACCTCTTCTCATGCTCACCTCCAGGACTTCTCCAAAACCTTTTCCATCCTCTGGAACTCCTTACCTCAGTATTCTTAGCTCTTACATTAGGTGAATCTGGAAAACTCATTTATTCAGGAAAGCTTACTCCTCCTCTACTAAAAAAAACTGTATTTCGACTACCTCCATCACATCATCCCCCACAGCTATTACCTTTTGTACTAACTCCCTCTCCCTTTAGATTGTAAGCCATATGAGCAAGGCCCTCCTATTTCTTTGGTAATAAACTGTATTGTAATCGTACTGTTTCCCCTTTATAATGTAAAGCGCTGAGCAAACTGTTGGCACTATGAAAACCCTGTATAATAATAACCCAATATTTATATAGGGATAATATGAATAAAATAAAGATATAACAAACTTCAGTAAATGCAGCATAATATGGGATTTTACTACAGTTCTGCAGGACAGGTTCATGTTCTGCATGCTATGGTATACAGGTTAAGTACGTATACCACGTGCTTAACAATGCTTTCCATATGAATGTGTACACAGCATGAGTCTCAAGTAGCATATAATGCTTTGTAGCTTTGTTTGCAGACACAACAGCAGCGAACACATAAGCATGCCTTCAGAAAGGAAAAATACAACCAGTCAGCGGAAGCGTTTTCTTTGACTTTGCATGCACTTTTGGTTGTCCATTTGTTTATTTCCTGTGTGTATTTGACATTTGAATACATTAAAGTTTTAAGCCTCGTACACAGGATCAGATTATCGGACACATTGTCGTTCGCTCTTTGTTGCATGCATGTCTCCTATCGAAAGTGAAGAGGTTATTTTCATACAAAATCCGATTTTCTTATCTTGTGTACGGGACTTAAAGAAGATCGGAAGTAAAATTTCGTCCGACTAACGATCTGCTGAGTTTTCTGGTTGGTAGTATGATGCTTTCGACAGCCGATTAGGAACTTTCGGATGACAAAAACTGAATGTGCTGGCTATAAAATTTTTATTGTACGTGAACACAACATCCAATTTTCGTTTAATTCGTACAATTTTCGTCCGAAAAAAACATAAGAGCAAGACTACGCATGCTCGGAAACGAAAGAATGCATACAAAAAACAATTCAGCACATTACATCACTTCTGAAGTTGAAATCTGTCATACCTCTTCACTTTCAATATAATGAAAATTAATTCGATAATCTGATCGTTATGTACGAGGCTTTACTCTGGGGAAGTTTGTGAGATCCCCCTTTCCTAGCAGCACTTAATTCACTCATGCTGCAGCAGGGGATAATAGAAAGCTCTTGAGCCTCCGCTAAGTGAGAGATTGGGTCAAACCCCACCGAGTTCCTAAGTCTTTGGAGCACATTTTCCCACCTGATCCCCGCTTAGTGGCTGTGGGGTCCTCCAGGTCCCAACCATCCATCGATGCCCTGACGGCAGTCCTGGAGTCCTTTGTGTCCCGGGTGGAGGTGGCTTTTGGACGATGGGCTGGCAAAAAGCGCCCCCACCTTCCTCTGCCTCATCGGTCTGATCAGATCCTGAATCTGATTCAGCCGCCACCGACATGGATCACCCTGCTGGGTCATCGACCAGGTGCCCTGAAACCTCAGATAGTGAGGATTCCTCAGCTTCTGCAACCGTGCACGAAAAGGCGCTGATGGACGCACTGATTGTATCTGTGCATAAGTCCTTAAAGATGAAGGACGCAGCCATGACGGAGGCACAGGTTCCCTTTGGCACTCACAAGCCATCCAGAGCAGCAAAGGTGTTCCCTTTCCCCTCCTTTTTTGACAGAATTGTCACTAAAGAGTGAGGATGACCAAAGTGTCCCCTTGGGGTCCCTAAGTGATTTTCTAGGCGATATCCCTATGAGGAGTCCCTTCTTAAAAGTGGACTGTTCCACCGGTGATGGACTCTCCGGTTTCCAGGTTAAACAAGGCAACCATGATTCCGGTTGGCTCAAATGCTGGTCTGCAGACCAGACATCTAAAAAGGCCTTGACGGATCTTCCCTTTCAAGGAGATCGCCTGTTTGGTGCTACCCTGGATGAGATCATTAAAAGTCTCACGGGGGGGGGGGGAGAGTACCTTTCTTCCCCAGCCTATGAAGGGCAAGGATCCTCGTCGTAGATGTGGGCCCTCCTTCCCGGCTCATAAGACATTTTTTTTCGTCCCTCAGGTTCGACTGACAAGGTATTGAAGCCCTTCGAGGCCTCCTCTGGAGGATCTAAGTGAACTTGGTCTGGAAAGTCAAGAGCGGGCTTCTCCAGACCCAAGGATAATGCCCTTTCAACATAAAGATGTGCCCTCACCCGTATCTAGGGTGGGGGGACATCTTCACTGATTCCTGGACCCGTGGTCTTCCCTGGTACAAGACAAGTGGGTCCACGAGGTCATACGATCCGGCTACAAGATCGAGTTTCGTTCTTACCCTCCAGTAAGGTTCTTCCTTCCAACGTGCGACTGTCCCCGGTCCACTTACAGGCTCTTCTTTGGGGTGGTACAAGACCTTTTTCTTCACGGGGGGGATTGTCCTGGTCCCGACTTCGGAATGTTTTTAGGGGTTTTAGTCACACCTGTTTACAGTCCCCTGGAAGTAAGGCAAGGCGCGCCCAATTCTGGACCTTAAGGCGCTGAACTGCTTTGTGCGGGTGAAGAAGTTCAGAATGGAGTCCATTCGCACTATGGTGGCTTCCCTGCATTAGGGGGACTTTCATGCTCCCATCGACATCAAGGACACTTATCTTCACATTCCAATATGTGTCGGTCACCAGCGCTTCCTCCGCTTTGCAATGGGAGAGGAGCATTATCAGTTTGTGGCGTTACGCTTTGGTCTCGCCTCTGCTCCTCGGGGTCTTCAGGAAAGTGTTGGCCCCGGTGCTAGCATTAAGTCAGCAGGGAGGTGCGGTCCTGGGCTACTTGGATGCCTTTATTCTGCGAGCAGAGTCTCCTACTGTGCTGGTGGAAAACCTGGAAATCACCATACGGACCCTGAAGGAGTTTGGCTGGATTCTGAATATTCAGAAGTCTGCCTTGGTTCCTTCCACGAAGCTAGACTATCTGGGTCTGACTCTGGACTCCTTCCTCTGGACAAACTCCAGGCTGCAGTTCGTCTCCTGCTGTCCAGCAGATGGTCATCTCTCCGGACTTGCATGCGGGTGCTGGGCCTGATGGTGTTGACCTTCGAGGCGGTCCCGTTTGCACAGTTCCATACGAAGTCCCTGCAAAGGGAGATTCTGATCAAATGGGACAAGAATCCACAGTCTCAGGACAACCAAGACCAGCTGAGCCAGGGTACAAAAGGGTCCCTGATCCGATGGCTTTGTTCTCCGGTCCACCGGCAGGGTGAATCCTTCCTCCCCTTGTATTGGACGGTGATGACCACAGATCGTCTCCAAGGATGTCCAGTGCACATTCAATCAGACAATCACCAAGGGGGCACAAGAAGTGTTCTGGCGGCTCTGGAGGTAGCCGGGGGATTACCTCATTTGGCAGGTGTTGGACCAAGGGGAATTTTCTCATCTGGAGGGGTTTCATCATTTAGGTCTCCAGGTGGGGCACCCCAAGGTGGATCTGTTGATGTCTCATCTCAACAGTAAGGTGCAGAGGTTCGTGGCACGGTCACGGGACCATGTCAGCCTGTTCTCCTCCAGTGATCAGACTTGTCCGAAGTCCCCTGTGAATGGCTGTGCAGAGGGGGTGTTTCGGGACTGATCACTGGAAAACAGGCTGAGTTCCCAGTGAATGGCTGTGCAGAGGGGGGCGTGTCAAGACAAGTCTGATCATTGGAGAACGGGCTGAGTTCCCAGTGAATGGCGGTGCAGAGGGGGGCGTGTCAGGACAAGTCTGATCATTGAAATAGAACAGGCTGAATTTTCAGCATAGCCAGAGAACTGACCACGGTGTGCTCTCCTGATGGAGTGGTCATTTTTTAATAGGAAAGCAGATGGACTGACAGGAACACCAGGGATTTTACACAAAGGAAGCTATACAGAGAGCAGGATAATTTCTTTTACAAGTACATGGTACAACAAGTACATGGTACAGCAGGCACATATCAGGAAAATGAAATGGTGGGGTAACAAACATTTTCATCCTCAAGTTTTCTGGAGTTAGACTTTAGCCACACCCAGTATTCAGAATACTGTAGCCTTGCTCACTTTTCCAGCTATAGTGCCGCTGTGCTGTGCTTAGGCACCACATATGATCTGCACCATTTCCCTCGTTCTCCAGTTCTAAATCTGGGGGGTATGAAATCTGGGGGGTATAAAATAAGCGTGTGTGAAAACTGGCTACATGCTAAAACAAACTCCGCTTATACATGCATGGCGTCCTTGTAGAATTACAAACTAGCTTAGAGAATTATTTAACTCCATGCTGCACTAGCATGCCCACAACACCCCTGATCTGTATAATGCATTGCTGTGCCTTGTGTAAACACAGGTCACTTGTGGAGATTTATTTCAGCAGAGCTTAAAAATGTATTCTGGGAAAGATTGTATTTTATGGCTGTCCCTAAATGTAGATGGAGAGGGAGAGAGGGACTGTGTAATTTGATATGTTCTTGAAAGCTTTGCTGAGAGTAGCATGCTGCAGACATAAGCCGTGTCAATAGGAACTCTATTCAGTCTGTGCAAATAGCCTCGTGACCCATGTGTGATTGGCAGCCAGTACAAGGGAGGGCCTTTCTTTAGAACGAGCTCACATTTTGGCGGCACTTCTGACTGATTTCCTGACTGCTTTATGTATTTTCTCCCCCTTGGACCGGCAGAGCCTCGTGCAGGCTCGTCGTTCTGGCTTTTGCGGAGTCGTCGGCAACGTAGAACAGGCTGAGAAGATGGTCGATCGTCGCTGTTCTTGCTAATCCTGGAAAAATGCTGCCTTGGTTCGTGAGAGGTTCTCATTCGGGGAAGAGAATGAAGTACAGGATCACTTTACAAGACGATCTGCCAGGTGTGTTGCCGTGGAGAGCAGTCGTGCCTCTGAGCCGAGCGTATCCATGATATTTTTAGGTGAAAGTACATGTGTTTGGAGGATAATGTGCGTCTGGGTGGGTGTGTGCGTTCCAGGGGGCCAGCAAGACTTCACCTTTAACAAAGAGCGCTTTAAGAAAATGTGCCTTGCTTGGATACTTGTGTGGCTCTGCAATACAGTCTTTTAAAGGAGAAATCGGCTGAGAATTAGTTGGCTGAAGAACGCAGAAGTGAAATTGTAATGTGTTACCATCACTCAGTTCTGTGCTTCTCTTCTGTCAAGTCACATATTGATGGCTTGTGACAAGCAGTTTCGAGCCCAGCCCTGCCACTCCAGTGTCGAATTCTTTGAGGTCTATGGGAAATATATGACGCTAAAGCCACCCACACACATTGCAATCAGATTGCTCAGTTGCTAAAGTTTAGGTTAAATTGTACAAACATTTCCGAAATAGATCCAAATCACTCAAACAAATTGCATGAAGTTGTAAGAAGCCATAATTTGGAGGAGGCATAAGCTGGCCATACACGGATTTGTTTTGTTTTTTTTAAATGAACGTTCATACAAAAAATCTCAGTAGTACATTCGATAATGCTTTGACAAATGTCGTTTTAAAGGGGCTTCAAAATTTAATTTGCTTTTAGCCTTCAATTGTGATGTAAATGGAATTTCCCAAAAGAAAAGTACACTATTAGAAATTCATTGGTTTGAGAAACTTTTTCTGTCCCGCTATTTCAAATTTTCTCACCACTATGGCCAGAAACCAATGTTGATTTGACCCCACTAACAAATTAAAACGTTTGAATAAAATTCTATTAGTGTATGGCCAGCTTCAAACAAAATTCTACCACTGTATGGCCAGCTTAGGACAAAATTCTACTAGTGTATGGCCAGCTTCGAACAAAATTCTACCAGTGTATGACCAGCTTCGAACAAAATTCTACCAGTGTATGGCCAGCTTCGAACAAAATTCTACCAGTGTATGGCCAGCTTCGAACAAAATTCTACCAGTGTATGGCCAGCTTAGAACAAAATTATACTTGTGTATGGCCAGCTTTGAACAAAATTCTACAGGTGTATGGCCAGCTTGAAACAAAATTCTACTAGTATATGGCCAACAAAATTCTACTAGTGGGGCTTGTTTACGCCATGTCCATTGAGCTGCGTTTTTCTGTACATAGTAAATAGTACGTAAGGTTGAATAAAGACAATAGTCCATCCAGTTCAACCTTTGTGTGTGTGTGTTCGTGCAGATAATCATTTCCCATATCCCTGTATATTGTGTTGGCTAAGAATCACATACAAGAGTCTTTTAAAACTATCAATACTTCCTGCTAACACCACTGACTGTGGAAGAGAGTTCCACATCCTTACCGCCCTGACAGTGAAAAACCCCCTACGCAGAATAAGGTTAATCGCTTCTCCTCCAATCTCATTGTGTGGCCCCGTGACCTCTTGCACTCCCTGAGACTGAATAGTTTCCTACCTACACTGGGATCACCAATGAGATATTTTTATATCGCTATCATATAGTCGTTTTCTATGTGCTCTGTTCAACAACAAGCCCTGAATGTTTTAATTAGATCTCAGCAGATTGTGAGATGTGTGGCATGATTGTATGATTTAATTAACCTTAGCAATTTGTTGATTTGCGTGGTGTCCTCTCTGTTCTTACAATTGTACAATGTTTTAAAATGATGCATGTGATGATATAAATATCCTACAGTCAATGCATAGAAAACTGGAATATAAGAAATTAATTGTAGATGTATGTGATCAGCCAAGGGCAAAGGAAGCTCAGGAGGGATTGGAAACCAACACAGATGGTGGAAGAATTCAGCCAGAGAAGCACTTTGAGTTTTGTAGCACTACTCCCAAGGGAGCTGATGAGTGTGGGTCCCCCTGGGTTACTGCTAGCAACAACAGTACCTTTAAGCATGTTTCCAAATGTGAGCACCTCAGACAAGAACCAGTCCAGTTTCTTTGGTTTTTAGAGTTTATTTAAGAACTTGGATGGGAGAAGGGAGAATTGGGCTACTCCAACAACTGAACTATGCACAATTAGGCAGGGACACTGAAAAATGCTGCTTGGAGCTGATTATCACTCCACTGACGCTGGTTAACGCTGACTGATGCTGGCCTCAGCTAGGCCAGTTACTTGAGCTTCACCTCTGACTGTGGAAAAGGCCTTTAAGCTCCCTAAGGTACTCTTTTCTGAGGTAGCTGACTTGTGGCGCAGACTGTACTGCTGAACACTTCAGGGCCCTTCCTGGTGCCCCCTTTCTCCCCAAACTTCAGGGCTTTACTACTTGGCAGCCCTTTACTGTGCACTCCTGGTTAACTGGCTCCTGGATTCCCTTTGACCTCTGGAGTGGTCCCCTCTCCTAGGCAGACCCCTGGGCAGATCTTGAGTACTCACGACTCTGTTTTTCCTGATGATCTCTGCCCAGCAGCTCTGCTTGGTCAGCAACTCTGGATCCCTTGCAGCCCAGCTCAACCTCTTGTCCCTAGGCCGACTGCCTGGACCACCTTCTCACATTTACAGGAGGAGAGACAGCCGTCACCTCCTCCTGGGACTGATGCTCCCCACACATTTATTTCCAATCCCAGGGTGCACTGTGGCAAACCCCGCCCACCGGTACAATCATACACCCTGGTGTGCTATTGGCTAGTTTTCCTCCACCGTCCAACAAGATCCCTCATTGGATAAGGTGGGGGAGACTCCCCAGACTCAACAGGCCACACCTGGAGGCACAGCTAACAAATCCAGCCCCCCTGATAAGCAGACAGGGCCAATATATGCCTTTTCCTAGCACCTACCTAGGAGGGTGCTACAGTTGTGTGATACGAATACATCAGCCTTCCCTTACAGTACCTACCTCTGCTCAAAACAATTAATTGAGGTTCTCTTTTAAGAAATACTTGCAATGAATTGGATAATTATTAGGTAACAACCGTGTATAATTTTATATGTTGCGTGCATGTACTTCATTTACGAAAGATTTTTTTTATGCACAATGCTACATACTATCTAGTAACCTTTCCAAACCTTTTTACCCCAGAAAGACCCTTCAAATAATTTTCATGTCTCAGGGAATCCCTGCTAAAACCAAATAATGGTTGGTCAATGGGAAGCATGCCAGCCTTACAGTGTGGTCGGAATACCATTCTTTTAGACCATTTAAAAAGATCATTGGTGTCATGCAGCTGACTCTGCTACGTTCCATTAGCCCCAAAACTATACTGGCACCCTCAAATGAGAGGTCAGTCAGCCATAGTTCAAGTAACCCGAGCAACTTCTAGAGCAGTGGTCTCCAAACTGCAGCCATTTGCTTGCGGCCCTGCGACAATATTCCTCCCACTGATACAAGGCACTTTTCCTTCCTCTAACACCCACAATAGGGTATTGTTCCTCCTACTGACACCAGTAATGGGGCTTACCTTCTTTCTCTAACATCAACAGTGGGAGCACTATTCCTTCCACTGACCTCAGCAGTGGGGGCACTATTTCTTCCACTGACCTCAGCAGTGGGGGCACCATTCCTTCCACTGACCTCAGCAGTGGGGGCACTATTCCTTCTACTGACCTCAGCAGTGGGGGCACTATTCCTTCCACTGACCTCAGCAGTGGGGGCACTATTCCTTCCACTGACCTCAGCAGTGGGGGCACTATTCCTTCCACTGACCTCAGCAGTGGGGGCACTATTCCTTCCACTGACCTCAGCAGTGGGGGCACTATTCCTTCTACTGACCTCAGCAGTGGGGGTACTATTCCTTCCACTGACCTCAGCAGTGGGGGCACTATTCCTTCCAATGACCTCAGCAGTGGGGGCACTATTCCTTCCACTGACCTCAGCAGTGGGGGCACCATTCCTTCCACTGACCTCAGCAGTGGGGGGCACTATTCCTTCCACTGACCTCAACAGTGGGGGCACTATTCCTTCCACTGACATCAACAGTGGGGGCACTATTACTCCTACTGACTTCAACAGTAGGGGTACTATTCCTTCCACTGACCTCAGCAGTGGGGGCACTATTCCTTCCACTGACCCCAGCAGTAGGGGCACTATTCCTTCCACTGACCTCAGCAGTGGGGGTACTATTCCTTCCACTGACCTCAGCAGTGGGGGCACTATTCCTTCCACTGACCTCAGCAGTGGGGGGCACTATTCCTTCCACTGACCTCAGAAGTGGGGGGCACTATTCCTTCCACTGACCTCAGCAGTGGGGGCACTATTCCTTCCACTGACCTCAGCAGTGGGGGCACTATTCCTTCCACTGACCTCAGCAGTGGGGGCACTATTCCTTCCACTGACATCAACAGTGGGGGCACTATTACTCCTACTGTCTTCAACAGTAGGGGTACTATTCCTTCCACTGACCCCAGCAGTAGGGGCACTATTCCTTCCACTGACCTCAGCAGTGGGGGCACTATTCCTTCCACTTACCTCAGCAGTGGGGGCACTATTCCTTCCACTGACCTCAGCAGTGGGGGCACTATTCCTTCCACTGACATCAACAGTGGGGGCACTATTACTCCTACTGTCTTCAACAGTAGGGGTACTATTCCTTCCACTGACCTCAGCAGTGGGGGCACTATTCCTTCCACTGACCTCAACAGTGGGGGGGCACCATTACTCCTACTGACTTCAACAGTAGGGGTACTATTTCTCCAACTATTACCAATGATGGGACACAATTCCTCTTCCTACTGACCAGAGGTGCTATGCAATTGTTTACTCTCAATGACCTCCCAATCGCCAAAGTCTGTCCCCCCTTAAGTCTGAAAGATCGTATACGGGTCCTTTGTTTAGAATTCCCTGCTCTAGAGGAACCCTGGTTGGTAATGATTATAGGTACACTACAATGTAGGATACCATTGGATGGGCATGAGATCATTTGGATTTCAAATGCTATATTTTAATAGCTAGGGCTTCATTACCACTATAACGAAAAGCATATTTACGGATTATTTTATGTCAGCCACTTATGTATAAATAGTAACATGTGCACGGTGTATGTGTTGGCTTTATCTCAGTACTGAATCCATACAGACACGTGTGCATGCTTATATGCAAAACGTCTGCCTGTTTGGCTTCAAATGCAAAAAAAAAAAAAAAAAAAAGAATGTGCATCATATAAATGCACAGCATGTCAGAGCATGTGTTAAGGATTTACCACCATATGTAAGCTGTACAAAAATGTAATCTATTCTATACAGATTTCTTTTATTAAGGTAGCTCAGAGAGCAGTAACTATGTCCAGCAACCCCTTGGTTTCCCATTGTGCGGTCTGTTAAGAGTATTTCTGATTGGATGATTCCAGTTACTACACTTTGCACCTAGCTCTATGATTTATACAAGCTGTTTTAAGTGAGTTGTAATTAATTATCCGAGATATATTTACTTGCTATGGCGTGCTAAATGCATTTTTGTACCCGATTTTGTGTGCTTGCATTGTGTGGTGTTGGAAGGGTTAACTGCTTCAGTGTAGGATGCGCAGTCACAGGGGTTAATCAGATTAGCAGGGAGGGTTAATGAGAGTATCTTGTGCCTTGTAAAAGCAGAGGTGCTTGGAGAAGCCTTGTCTGTTGTTGTTTTGTGTCATAGAAGCGTCTCGGCAGGAGGAAGTGTGACTGTGAGATCCAGTGAAACACTGCTGTGTGTGTGTGTGAGGCCACAGCTGGGTGGTTATTCTCACTTCCTCTTCTCTTTCATTCTGTTTAATATGAGCTTTTTCAGGTGTGCATTTCGATTCTAGTTTATGGAATGTACTTGCAGCTGAACGCCAGGCAAAAAAAAAATCACTTTTTCATTTAAATATTTTCCTAAGTAATTATAAACGATATAAATCCACTTTTGTGTGCAACAATTCCCTTTGCAAACCCAAAGGGAAACTAGCAGTGACATCATCACTGTGCTATACGTAGCCTGTGCATAGAGCAGAGCTGTGGGAGGGGCTAAGCAGGTCCACCCACTACATGCTGCCTGCAGAAAACTAAAGGAGGGGGCGGAGACCAGACCAATCACCCTGCACAAGATGGGGGAGCAGCAGTGACTGGTCCTTATTACCGAAGCTGTTGCACAGAGGTGAAGTTTCACAATTGATTACTGCACAGATCTGGAAAAAATGCACAAAGTACATCAAGATTCAAGAAGAATGCACATGGCTTTTGTATTTAGACAAATCATGTGCAAGGAACTCATAGGAACCAATCAGAAATTGGCATTCAATATTCTGACAGCTTTGCACTGAAAGGTGAAATATAATTGCTTGTTAAAGAGGTTGTAAACCCTCTTGTATAACTTTTACCTATAGGTAAGCCTATATTAAGGCTTACCTATAGGTTCTATAAATATCTCCCAAACTTGCACCGTTTAGGAGATATTTACAGCGCAAACTGCCGATGACGTCATCGGCGCAGGCGCTCTGAGGGAACGGCCACCCGTGCCGTTCCTTCAGAGCTCAGTGCCGTGAACGGCGGCTCCCGCGCACATGCGCGGGAGTGATGTAATCGCGCCTCCGGCCAATCAGATGGCCGGAGGACGCGAACCCGGAAGCGGGACGGCAGGACATGTCGCCGTCCTGTCGCTGAGGTGGCGGCACGGCGGGGGCTTCGTTTTAAGGTAAGTACTACATAATGAGCTAGTATGCGATGCATACTAGCTCATTATGCCTTTCTATTTACAGGGCTTTTTTTTTCTCGTTTTTTTTTTTTTTTACTTTACTTCCTCTTTAAGAGCCCCTGTACATTTTTAAACTCTTTGCAAGCTTTTTCTTAAAAGAACAACGAATGGCAGAACTTTATTTATTTTATGGAATGGAAAAGGATTAGAATGCTTGTCCATTTTTTTTGTTAAGTGTGCCCTCTGTTAACGAGATTCACCTTCTCTATTCGCACTGTTCACCATTATCATTGAGGGCTAGTTCACACCACAAAAATGTCCTCCAGATCCATTACGGATGTGTTTATGCATGTGTGTTTTTTATGCGTTTCCGGGTGCATTCAGTGATAATTGTAACCACTCATGTCAGTGTTAAATAGTTTGTCTCATCCCTGTAAGGGTCCTTTCACACGGCCGCTCCGTGTGTCCGCAAATCATCCCATCCGTTTGCGGATGATTTGCGGACATAATGTAAGTCTATGGCATTGCGGATGTCAGCGGAATACCATCCGCTGACATCCGATTTTCCTCCTTTCAGTTCTGTTCCGTTTTTTCGAATGGAACAGAACCCCATTTTTTCTTCCGTGTAAAAAACGGAAAGGAAGGAAAATCGGATGTCAGCGGTGTCATCCGCTGACATCCGCAGTGCCATATACTTACATTATGACCGCATAATGTTTGAAAAATCAGTCTTGCTAGCGTCGTACGCTCTGCCTTTCTAGACGCGTTTCACCCTCCCCTGGAGGCGATGACGCATAGGGGAGGGCGAAACGCATCTAGCAAGGTAGAACATACAACGTCATATCCGGCCGGTGGAACGGACGCTGCAGGAAGCAGGAAACGGCAGCTAGTCGTTTGTCATTGTTTTAAATGTAAGTGGTTATTTTTTATTCGTCTATGTTAACATGTGGGAGTAGCGGATCACTGCGATTCTACCCGCGATCCGGAATCATTGCAAATCGCGGGACGCCTGTGCGATTCCCGTGATTTGCAATGGCACCCCAAACGCTGTGTGATGTTGCCGCGATTCCCGCCTGCCGAATCGCGGTAACATGGCGCAAACAGAATCGCGGGACGCATGACGCCCAAAAGAAGCTTCTGTACCTTTTTTGGGCGTCATGCGTCACATGATTCTGTTTGCGCGATTTTACCGCGATTCAGCAGGTGGAAAACGCGGCAACATCGCACAGCGTTTGGGGTGCCATTGCAAATCACGGGCATCGCACAGGTGTCCCGCGATTTGCAATGATTCTGGATCGTGGGCAGAATCGCTGTGATTCTGCCCGTGATCCGCTACACCCACATGTGAACGTAGCCTTAATAAAAGTTGTTTGTTTGACATACTTCACCATGGCGGGCTTTATTTCTGCATGGTATTGAGGAGGAACCTGACCAGCACCTTACGAGTAACAGCAGGCTGTACACCAACTCAAGGATAGCGCTCGGAATACAGTATTTGGATGTAAACCTATCTTGAAGAGGATACAGCAACCTCACACAGATACACAGGCCAATACTACATAGTGTTCTGGTGAGTAGGCAATTTAAAGGGGAGCACGAGCACTCATTTTTTGGAGTGGAGCACTGAAGCACTTTATCAGCACCTTTTTGCATTTAACAACTTTATACATTGGATTTGGTATTTGGGGGGACAGTTATTAAGCTAAAGGACTCATTGTCACTTTACATAGTTTGCACTAAGCACTTTGGATTATATATGATATTAGATGATGGTTTGTTTTATTTATTTATAGACATTATCTTTACAATGTCCCATAGACATTATCTTTACAATGTCCCAAGTACTAGTTGTCTCAGAGAAGGGGGCAGGGCATATAGGGAAGGGGACAATGTATACATGGAGGGGGGCAGTTTGGACAGGGAGGGTGATAATGTGTACCCTGCACTGATAAGAATAATCCCTGATTTTTTCCTACGCGATCTAAAGAAAAACAAATAGAAAAACTTTTGGCTATACATACACACCTTTTTAGTGCACCTGGTAAAGCACTATGGTGCATTGCCATTCACTGTGCTGCAGAAAAATGTACATATGTAATTTTTGGTTAGTTATTAATATATATAAGACTCGGTTCACACTGGGGCGCTACTCTGTACTACTTCGGGGGCGACTTGTGCATTCCCATGCACCACGACTTCGGAGCGACTTGCATGGACTTCACATAATGGAAGTCTATGCAAGTCGCTCCGAGGTCGCCCCGAAGTAGTACAGGACCCTTTTTCTAAGTGACTTGTGTCGCTCCTATTAGAATGGGTCCTGTAACAGTCAATGGACCACGAGGGAGCGCGACTTGTCAGCCTGACAAGTCGCCTGACAAGTCGCGCTAGTGTGAATCGAGTCTAATACTTATTGAGTGTAATTATTGCCATCAGTTGTTAAACTATAAGTACGAAAATTGAAAAAAGTTAAGACTACAAGGCAGTACTGTTCCCTTGCACACCTGTTGTCTAATGCTTGTGAACATGACACTTAATGTGGACAAGGTTGTTGACCCCTGAGTTACGGTTCAGCTAAAGTTGACCAGATTAACAAACCACTTAATTAATACAACGATCAATGATCCTAGTCTCTGTAGAAGTATATACACTGTATAAAGTAACATGAAACTTGTCATAGCTCTCAGCTTCATTAACATGTCAGTAAATTCTCAGCTGGCCCCACTTTTATACATGGTCAATATTTTGGTGGCATGTGGCCCTTTTCAGCTTGCTTTGCTCCAACACAGTGGGCATTCTGTTGATATGTGGACCCACATAAAAGATGTATATTTGTGAAATTAGAGTGCCCACTGTTATTCTTGAACTTAAAGTAGTGCTAAGGGCTTAGTGCATTTGTAGAATTAAAGAAACACTTACCTGCTGAGACCTCAATGATCCAAGAGATCGTGAGGCTCCTGTAGCTGTCTGGGAGGAAGAAGCAGGGACGTAGCTTTCGGGCGCTGTGTGTTTGAATGGATGCACACAGCCCAGACTGGGAGAGCGAACCCATGTTTGTCTCTTTTGCAGCCAGCTAGGCAAAGGAGGCACCTGCAAACAAGAAGGAAGGAGCGAGATTTCAGGGACCAGCCAGGTGACCAAGAATGGTGATTTTTTTTTTTTTTTTAATGGAAGCAGACTATATTCTATGTAAGTGTGGACTTCCCGAACTACAAAATGAGAAAAAAAAAAAAAGTTTATGTATTTTAAGGGGAAGCTTGTTGTATTTTCAGTGAGCATATATTTGAATTATTTTGCAGTTTTGAGTTTAATGTGATTGTAAACCTTAGTCATGAAATACAAAGCATATACTTTGATAGTGTGTACTTATCTCTATCCAGAGTACTGTAAGTGTTGTTGCTGTCTGCTGCCTTGTTCCTCTGCTATCAGCATGAATTACCTCTGATAAGTTTCCCTGACACCAAGAGAAAAAAAGTGACAGGGATCTCCAGCACACAACTTCTGATTGACAGCTTTTGCTCTGTTCCCATGTGCAGTGTGAAGGGGGGACTATGTCCCTTCTCAGTGGCATCTTAAGGGCATTAAGGTGCACTGGGGCCCTGCCTACACAATCACCCACCAGAATAAAAATGCAAATTATCGATAAGGCTAAATTTATTGGTACTGCAGTGCAAGGCTAATGCCAGCTTCCAAGTTCAGTGGCTGGGTCCGGTGAACACACACATGGACGGGAGTCAGACTCGACTGTCCTGTGTGTGTCTGTTCCCGTGGAGGTGGACAAGCATTCCAAGTGGCCTGACAGCAGCGCAGGGCTGACAGACGCTTGCCACCTGCTAAGTTCGGCGGCGGGATGCACACGGGAATCTGGACTAAAGCTTGGTTGGGGCTGGGTCACTGGGCTGGTGGGGCCCCCCGGTCAAGTGGGGCCCCCGGGCAACTGGCCAGTATGCCCATTCGGTAAGATGGCCCTGTCCCTTCTCTCCAATCAGCTCTGAGCTTCCCTCACTAAGCTATGTAGTGTGGGATTTCAGCTCTCCGTCCCCTTTTTTTCTGGAAACTCAGACAAGCTGTATAAATTCCAGACTTTGAATGGCTGTAGAGGAAAGAAGGCTGCAGATAAACAGGCACAACTTGTGTAGAAGGATTTGTTTCAGCTCTGTGTATCTATTAAAAGGTCATGACGGATTCAAATCCATTGAGACCTGACAGGGTTTCTTAATTATTGTCCCTGTTACTGGTTTCAAATAACTTTGCAATTATTGTATTAACCTGCACTTGAGGCTAAGCAGGCCTAGGTACATCCAACAAGCCCACATGTACTCTGATATGCGACGTTTCCTGGCATGACTACCTTGCTAAGCTTGCCAGTTGTCTAACATGTAATGGGTACAGAACATTTATTTTTATATTATGCTCATTTTTACTTTGTATATCTTTTTATGTTGACTATTTAAATACATTTATTTTAGAAATAAATATTTACACTAGATTTGTAGATGTTTATTTCTAGAATGGAATCTCTGGAGAGCACAGTAGACGCTAAAGACAATTTTAGAGGAGAGGGAAGAGGAGTCAATGCGCCGATTTTGTTCAGCTGTGTTTGTAATCTGAGCTTCTGCTATTGCTTTTGCAGATATGCTGTTTAAAATTATCCTGGTTAAAAAAAAAAACCTTTGGAGGTTGGTTTAAAAAGAAACCGTAGTTTTTACCTGCAAGCCAAAAAACCTAAAAATATAAAATATTCAGACTTGAACATACAAATAAGTTATTTTAACTAAAGGAAACCTACAAAAATCACTATACATTTCATTAAAGTAAACTTAAAAGAAACAGTTGTTGAGTGGAATGAATCTTCAAGGAGCCACATTACGTCTTCTGAGGTCAACACCTAGATCATTCCAGAAAAGATTATAGCATTTTATTACCATTATAGTAATAATTGGTTACTCAGCTCCAAAATGATGCAAGAAACAGTGGCATAAATGGAGCGTAGCTGGGACTCTTAATGTAAAATCTTACACCAGAGGCCACAAAAAATGAGGGGGGCTAAAAAAAAAAAACACCTGTTATTAAATGTCTGCTTTAAGGGATGGTTCACATCTATATGGTGGTTTCTGTGGTAAATCACATACTGCAGGAACAATAAAATATTAATCATAATATGACATCAATGAGACGTGGAACCACGCAGTGGGAAAAAGCAGATCTCAACTATTTTTTTTTTTTTTTTTTGAACAGTCGCTTACATTAAAGAGGATCTGAGCTCTGCAACCTGTGTCCAAAAAATGTAGGGGATTGGAGGAGGATTGGTCACCAGTCATAGGTGTGCACAGCCTATTGCAGTGGCCCTCAACCCTGGCCTACAGGGCCTACTAACAGGCCAGATTTTAGGTATTACCTTGGGGAGATGCAGACTAGAGTACTGCAATCACTGAGCAGAAAATGATATCACCTGGGATGTATTTCACTTATCTTGAAAATCTGGCCTGTTAGTGGGCCCTGTAGGCCAGGGTTGAGGACCACTGGCCTATTGCATTAGGGTGTGCACTCTAAAGCTCAAACACGCATGCGTGACGTGCGTATATGTGTGTGTGTGTGTGTATGTATATATATTATATATATATATATAAATATATATATATATATATATATATATATATATATATATATATATCACACACACACACTATTATAAGTAAATGTAAAAAACATTTTAAAATGTATTAAAACATGGACGGTGTTAGTAGGGCAGTGGATGTGTCAGTAGGGCAGCTGTGGACGATGTGTAGTTTTTATTATATTTTTTTTTAGGAGACCCATTGGGGAGCTTTGGTGAAATATCAGCAGGGATAATTTGCTCGGCACGGGCTGATTAGGGTGTGCCCGGGCACACCCAGCGCGCGCCTATGTCACCAGTGTTGCCTGTGGTCTCCCTACAGATGGATCACTCTCACTGACTTATCATGCTTTGTTCTGCACTGTGTCCCATCTTTGTAGAGGCAGCAATTTGCATTCAGCTAAGAGAAGAGTGAATAGCACACTTGTGACATCTTAAAATCATATCCAGATCTCATGAGACTAGCATTTAGGCGGCAGTGCCTTAGATTGCACACTGCAGATAAACAACTATAAGGCTCCTTTCACAGGGGCGGTGCGCCCAATGGAGTCCGTTCTGTTCGGGGGGGGGGGGGAATCGATCCGCCGAACCCCGCTGAGCAGGTGGATGACAGCTCCGTCTCCGCTCTGTGTGCAGAGAAGGAGCTGTCAGATCCCCGCTCTCCTCTATGGGGAGGTCGGATGAGAACGGACTGCCTGTCCGTCCTCATCCGATCCTATCCAATCCGATCCTCCAGACGGATGGAAAATAGGGTTTCCATCCGTCCAGATTTCACGGATAGGATCAGATCTGATAGCAGCGGGTGTCAGCAGACATGTCTGACATCTGCCGCTCCATAGGGCTGCATGGAGCATCCGATCCGGTCCGCCTGAAAAACTGACAGGTGGATCGGATCGGAAAGCCCGTGTGAAAGGGGCCTAAGGCTGCAGACACAGGGGTGCCTAGACACCCTTGCATACCAGGGAGCGTACTGTTATTTTTCAGGAGTAAACCCAAACTAAATGGTAAATCTGTAATATTTATGCATATTTAAGTTTCTAAAGGTTTCCTATGTAACAGCAAATCTTCACTTTTTGAGTTCAGGCCCACTTTAAGTACTCGTAGAAAAGCATGGTAAACCACTAAATGCAAAGTCCAGTGGCATAAGCGGTTTTTCAAATTCCAAACAAATATTGTGAATTTTTGTGATCCGATGGTGCCACCATTGATTTCGAGATTCAGCCAACCAAGCCTTCAATTTCACCTCATGTTGCTACCGAAAATAATTTTCGTGGCTGGGAATATTCTTTTCTTTCCAGGTCACCGCTAATGCGCATTTCTTTTTCGATTATTTTTCTTGCACGATTCCCCATCACTGATTAGAAATACGTTTGTTTTTCCAAAAACTTCCAACATGCCCGATCACTCAAATTTGATGGGCGCACAACAATCGGTAATTGCTGCAGCCCACGAATGCTGCGAAACTCAAACGAAAATTCTTAGTTATGATTTTCAAAAGAAAATTCATTTGGAATTCGACCCATGTATGGCGGCCTTAAATGGGGTGCAGACTGATGCTGCTGAAAGTTATTTTTAAAGGAAAGACTGAGGAGAATAGGAATCAAATAGTTGGGCCCTGTTTATAGCATAGATATCAAGGTAATTGCAATAAGACCTGTAGCCCAAAATAGGCAATGTGCCTGGCGACGAAAATAAACTAAAAAATCTGATTGGTTGTCCTGCCTTGCAGTGATTACCTTTCACTGTGCTGTATTTGCACTGTAGTGCATTAAAGTTACATTTAGCAGGCTGAATGGACAGTGTGTAACACTGGGGCCACTCCTTTGGGTGAGGCAATGAGTCATCCAGTGATTTTATGAGGATTGTTAGCTGATTTATTGATCTCTGTAAGCTGGTAAAGTAGCATGTTTTTATAGTTGGAGCAGATAGGTTTATACCACATGACTTTATGGTTAACAGGTAAGTACGCTAGAAAAAGTGTGTGTGTGTGTATATATATATATATATATATATATATATATATATATATATATATATATGTTTGCCATAGCAACTTCTCTTCTACCCAGAGAAAAATCATAATTTACAGTGTTACCATAGGATTCATCCAGGTAGCAATAGCATTTGGGAACTGGGTAAATTCACTGTGTTTATAGTTCATATTACTATCTATAAGGCACTGGCATGTTCTGCCTTGCTTTCTGGAGAAAATTCAACAGATATTCATTTTTGCCCCAAAGAAATTTACAGTGAAGTGCAAAAAATACCACTTTTAGATCCATACTTTTTTTTTTTTTTTTTTTTTTTTACAGATCCAAATACAGTTTTATTATGACATGTCTGCATATAGTGGCACTTGGCTCCGTAACTTGGAGCAACATTTAGCGATATAAAAAAAAAAATGCCCAAATCCTGCTTTCGAGATGGTTATACACTTGTAAACATGCAAGATGTGTGCGTATGTAAATCAACTTTTGTAGGTGAAGTGGAGTGGATAAAGAGTTAGATGCCTCTAGACCGAGTGTTACTTTTTTACAGTCAAGGCACCCTTTAAATACACAATCTCAAGGCACTCCATTCTACAATGTAAAAAAACCTTTAGGCATTTTACCAAAGTACCCCTGAAGAACCGAGAAGGCACCCTGGTTGAATAAAAGCTGCTCTAGACCAGCCACCTTCAACTATGGTTCCTCCAGAGGTTACTAGGCGTTCCTTGAGCTGTAGTTGTTTGACCTCCCATCTGATGGTGCCCAGGTAGTTCCAGGTCTAAAGCCACTTGCCAGTGACAGGAAACTGATAATCTTTCTAGCTGTCTGAAAGGGGGCATTCTGACCACCACAAGCTTTTTGCTTTCAAAGGCCATCAGTGTGAGAGAATTTTATCCCAATGACCCCCAATTTTAACAGGGGTTCCCTGAGACCTGAAAATTATTCAAGGGTTCCTTTTGGGTAAAAATGTTAAAGGCTGCTCTAGACAATGTACAGACGTATATACTGTATGTCTAAATGAACATACACGCAAGTCTTAGTTGGCAGCAAGGCCCAGCATAGATATTTGTATTTTATTATACCCCTGTGCAGGAGTCCTGAAACTCCAAATATAGTCGTATAGACATATTCAGGATAATTTGTGTGAAAGCAGGTTACTATACCAATATATAGTATTTTTGGTTAGAGAAGAAAGCCCAAGCACTTGTCATTTCGCAAGCAAATATAGTGAGCATGAACATTTTTTAATACAGTAGTGTTATTGTTTTAGAATAAGACCACATTCACACTGGTACGACTTGGACCGCAACTTATCAGCCTGACCAGTCGCAGTCCTCACGCTCCCATTGTGTAGTACAGGAGCCGTTCTAATAGGAGCAACACAAGTCGCTCCAACTTAGAAAAAGGGTCCTGTACTACTTCAGGGCGACCTGGAGGTGACTTGCATTGACTTCCATTATGTGAAGTCCGTGCAAGTCACGCCGAAGTCGCGCTGAACGCGACTTTACAGGTCGCCCCCTAAGTCGGAGCGACCTAATGTGAATGGTGGCTAAGGGTCTTGTTCATGTGTTTTCTTTTTCTATTGAGAAGGTATTTACTATGGGCCCCACAGTTATTTCTTACAGGTAGCGTACAAACAACCGGTGCTATTTTTATGCTGTTTTGAGTATATTGCTAAAGGAATGGGGATGACATATTTTATACCATGTATGGCTTCTTCTTCAGCACATCCTATGCTGTGAAAGCTATGGAATCATAGAAGCCAACTGCAAAATGCCACATAAATGAGAACACTGCACAAAGCAGATCATCTCTGTCTTCAATCATGTCCCATTGTTGATGTATTAAGATATGTCAGACCGATGAACCTGTGTTTGACTCAAACAGCCAATCGGATTAGAAATATACAAAGAAGAGACCTTTTACCCTAACCCAAGTGTTTTTAGAAGTGATCCCCTGTACTGGCCTCACTAGTACAAATGGTTCACCAGAAACTATCAGGAAGAAAAACTAGTGTCACCCATAGCAATCAGTTATATTTTTTGTGTATAGTACAATAGCCACTCTTTTATATCCTTCAGGTTGGTGACAAATTTGCCTATATAGAATAATATTAATATAATGGTTAGGATACTCCACTCTTTAAGCATATTAGGATTCACACAAGTAAAAGCAGACCTGTAGTAAAAATGCAACTTCCTCCATCCTGACCGCCTTCCCCTTATTATTATAAGAAAAACAAAAGGCTTGCAGTACTGTTTCAAAAAATGCTAATTCAACAGTCACATGACCTTATGCCCAGGGAACTGGTCTGCTCTGGTAAATGAAAGGTTCAGAGTTCACACATAACCCATGATGGACCATCTTTGCCTAAACTCCAGTTGCCAAGGGTTTTCTGACATGATGGGGTTAATTTACTAAAACTGGAGAGTGCAAAATATGGTGCAGCTGTGCATGGTAGCCAATCAGCCTCTAGCTACAGCTTGTTTAATTAAGCTTCGACAAAAAAAAAAACCTGGAAGCTGATTGGTTGTTATGCAGACTGCAACAGATTTTGCACTCTACCAGTTTGGTAAATCAACCTTGTTATATGGTCTTATGTCTAGCCATTCTAGGACTCCAGAGCAGTATTATTATAAAAAACAGAAAGGCTAAGTGGTCAGAATTGGTAGCTACATTTTATTTGTAGGTCTACTTAAAGGAATATATATATATATATACAAAGCCACAGGTCTAGTGCATTTATAGAGGTCTTGGAAAGAGAAGGTTAATAGAAAAATCCTTAATAAAATAGGATATTTTACCATTAATATATAAAGCTTTACAGTAATTAAAACGCTGCTTAACCCTCCAATCCTTTACAGCCAAGGACAGTGCCATCTTTCAATCTGCAGTTGCCATGGTGTTGCAAATGCGACCAGTTATTTGACTCCACAAAACACGAACTTCTAAATGGCTTTAACTACAGCATGCTGTTCTTTCTGCACCACCAGTGGAGAATCAATTTAACCTCTTGCTGCCCACATAATGCATATGTAGAGCAGCAAAGAGGGTGAGATTTATGGCCACACACCTCCCATATGTGCGTCCATGGGCGTCAGAGCTTTCTGTACTCACTGTCAATGACCGCTTCCAGTCAGTACTAATGATCAGAAGACGGCAGGAACAGGTCGCAGCGGTGTGACCACTATGACAGCCGATCACAGTAGTCATTGGCCGACCGATCATCAGTAGTCATGATTGGCTGACCTCTCCTGCCCCCCTGAGCATATGGACCCTATAAAAGGAACACCCAGGGTAAAGGGAAGGGGTTATAGCTTAACTAAACTTCCACTGTCACTCATTGGGAGCAGGCAGGCTTCTTATTGCAGAAGAGACATGCAATGTTTCTTCTGCAACTAAGTCCATTAGGTCGCTCCTGCGCAAGTGCAAGGGCAGTGTAAAAATACTGGACTTGCTGACTGGTTGCCCGGGTCTCCCGGAGACCTGGGGGAGCTGCGGGGGGGGCGTCCCCTCCCACTCCTTGTAATGATGACCGAGCGGCTGCTCAGCCGCATTGGTTGTTATTACAAGAAAGCCGACCGGCTCTGAACAACTGTACTGGGGTGATGCCTCTAGCTGCAGGCATCACCCCGGTAGAACCCCCTGAAGCCGAGGCTGCATATTTGTGTTCTCTCAGCATCAAGGGTTAACTAGAACTGGAGCATTTGAAACCTGGTGCAGCTCTGCATAGAAACCAATCAGCTTTTAGGTTTTATTGGCAAAACTTAATTGGACAAGCTGACATTAGGAGCTAATTGGCTACCATGCACAGCTGCACCAGATTCTAAGTGCACCAGTAATCATAAATCTCCTCCTGTGTGTTGAACAATATATATAAATTTGGAGTTGCATTGGGGCTTCATTAAAAATGAAACCTGGCTGGCCACATACAGCTGTTTACATCTTATGCCCCATACACACGTGCAGATTATCTGCAGACTTTTGTCTGCAGACTTACCAAAACCATATAATATGAGGTCAAACCTAAACACTTTCAATTTGTATGCAATCCGGCAGGCCCTTGCACTACATAGAAAAGGTAAGTCTGCAGACAAAAGTCTGCAGATAATCTGCACGTGTGTATGGGGCATAAGGCTGGGTTCACACAGGTCCGGCTGCGGTTTGCAGTCCCGTGTCCTGTGCATTTGTGTTCACAGGTTCAGGTACGATAATCGGGTGAAAATTTTTCCCTGATGCACACAGGACCATTTTTCAAAATTTTATATATATAGAGATAAAAATACCGGACTCGGCAACCACTCCTGACCAATTTGTGATGAAGTGGGACAAAGATGAGCTATCACAAGCACCGCTAAAGCCCTGTTGCAGGCTGGGTATCTCCACAACTATATGGAATGCAAAATACTAATTAAAAAGGAAAAAGATGATTTGATTCAGCATTGGACACCACATTGGGTTCCCCTTTTCAAATTTTGCACCCCAACTGCCCTGGACGCGTGTGAACCGGCTCCATTAAAAGCCATGCAAATTGGTGTAAAACGCATCAATTCGCATATATGTGAACCCAGCCTAAAGGCGCATACACATGATAAGAAAATCGGAAGTAAAATTTCATCCAATGAATGATCTGCCAATTTTCGGATCATTGGTGTGGTGCTTTCGACAGCCGATTACGAATTTTCGGACGGCAAAAACTGAATGTGCAGGCTATGAAAGTTTTTTTACCGTACATCAACACAACGTCCGATTTGCATTTAATTAGAAAAAGAGCAAGACCACGCATGTATGAAAACTAAAGCATACACACAAAACAATTCAACACATGACATCACTTCTGAAGTTGAATTCTGTCGTACGACAATCGTATGAGAATTTCGTATGAAAGTAACCTCTTCACTTTCGATACGAGACTAGCATGCAACAATAAAACAGAGGAAAATTCGTCTGAAAATCTGATTGTGTGTACGAGGCTTTAGATGTGAAAATCTGATGAATGGCACAGCTGAACACCAACACATGTGATGTGCATTATCACTTGTTGCTGCAATGCGTGTGCTTACCACATTACCATAACACAAGTGGTGAAAATAAGGTCTAAAGACATTACTACACAAATCTGATTAATTTCTATTGCATGCTGGTTATATTTCCCACAAAAAATGTTAGTAGTTTTTTATTGCCATATTTTATATATGAAAATTAAAACTAGCTTCAGGAGTTAAAAATGCGATTTGTGAAAAAAATAAAACTCATTTCATGTGAAAAAAAAAATTCCCTGCCTAAACCACATTTAGATATTTTTTTGAGAAATATAAATATTATAGGGACAAAACCGCTTCTCCATCTTGATAATTTGAGCTTTTTTTTGCCCACAGGGTTAGAATATGATTTTGATCGGTGTGTAGCGGGTAATCCTTGTCAATGTACGACTTTTTTTCCTCTTTCTATTTGTGCATGTCAAAGTTATAGCAGTGACAGGCCCTGGTCTAGACTAGAAGTATCCATATCTAAGGGAAGAGACTAGGTGAGGTCACATCTAAATTAAGATGTAAACAGCTGATTCCAGCCAGCTAGGTTTTCTTCGGCGGGAATAGAACTAATGTGGCTTCTCCTGTCTTAGCTGTAATGAGTTTGACATGTGTGGGTCAAATCTGATTAACCTTCCCCATCCTATTTCCTTTTGCTGAGATCAAGTCACACTTCTGTTGTTGCTGCTTTCTTATATGTTAGAATTTGTCATTTTGCAAACAAAATTAAATTAGATTAATGAATAAACTTCGTTATATTTAAAAAAAATTCACACGAAGGCGGCCAGCATTGCAGCCTAGTCTTTTCACTCAACGGCCAAGGAAGGGAGATAATGTCCTACTTGTTAATGGAACATCTATTCTTCAGTTAGAAATGTTTCTTTGCAACACACTGGGGAGAATTCAATAGGGGCTACTTCACACAGGTAATTAGGGGTATACACCGGATTCCAGTGGCAAGAATCCGCAGATTCCAATGACTGAGATCACTATATCTCAGCGGCTACCATGGTTTGCATAGACACTATATTACCAAAAGTATTGGGACGCCTGCCTTTACACGCACATGAATTTTAAGGGCATCCCAGTCTTAGTCTGTAGGGTTTAATATTGAGTTAACCCACCCTTTGCAGCTATAACAGCTTCATCTGTTCTAGGAAGGATGTCCACAAGGTTTAGGAGTGTGTCTATGTGAATGTTTGACCATTCTTCTAGAAGTGCATATGTGAGGTCAGGCACTGATTTGGACAAGAAGGCCTGGCTCGCAGTCTCCGCTCTAAGTCATCCCAAAGGTGTTCTGTCAGGTTGAGGTCAAGACTCTGTGCTGGCCAGTCAAGTTCCTCCACCACAAGCTCGCTTATTTATTATGGTTTGGTATATTATTTTATTAGGATTACGATGTGGGGTTCTTCTATCAGGGGTTGGGCTTGGCCCCTTAGTTCCAGTGAAGGGAATGCCTAAGGCGCTGGCATACCAAGACATTTTGGACAATTTCATGTTCCCAACTTTGTAGGAACAGTTTGGGGCTGGCCCCTTCCTGTTCCTACATGACTGCACACCCCGTGCACAAAGCAAGGTCCATAAAGACATGGATGAGCGAGTTTGGGGTGGAGGAACCTGACTGTCCTGCACAGAGTCCTGACCTCAACCAGATAGAACACCTTTAGAATGAATTAGAGCGAAGACTGCGTGCAGGGCCTTCTCATCCAATATCAGTGCCTGACCTCACAAATGCACTTCTGGAAGAATGATCAAATATTCCCATAGACGCACTCCTAAACCTTGTGGACAGCCCTCCCAGAAGAGTTGAAGCTGTTATAGCTGCAAAGTGTGG
This sequence comes from Pelophylax lessonae, assembly GCF_965119305.1. Classification (NCBI taxonomy): domain Eukaryota; kingdom Metazoa; phylum Chordata; class Amphibia; order Anura; family Ranidae; genus Pelophylax; species Pelophylax lessonae. Next base: position 117,787,690 of record NC_138774.1, on the reverse strand, counting down.
GCCAACTCAATATTGAATCCTACGGATTAAGACTGGGATGCCATTAAAGTTCATGTGTGTGTAAAGGCAGGTGTCCCAATACTTTTGGCAATATAGTGTATATGCAAACCATGGTAGCCGCTGCGCCTGTACAAAGTAATGACCCATGGCTATTTGCATGTATCCACACATGCAGAGGTTACCTCCTGGTAGAAAAGCATCTTTCTGTATCCAGCGGCAGTCATCCATTTCCAACTGCAGGTAACCACTGTATGTGCATTTACCTGCAGAGCGCCATGGCCGCTGACGGCTTGTCTTTCATTCACACAGTTGCAGCTAGATGTAAATGTGATTCTGGCAGCAAAAAATTCACTGAATTTCTGTCACTGGAATACGTAGGCTCATCCTAATCACCCGAGCTAATGAGACCCAAAGCATTTGAACAACTTTTCTGGCAATATGGCTCTTTCAAACGTTTTACGCCAGACTCATGTAAGCCCTGCTGCCAGTTTTAGTAGCTTTACCGAAAAATGCTGCGCCAAAATTAAATAAGGATGTTATACTTACCTCTTACCAGGCCCGATCCTCCTCTTCTCAGGTCCCCTGCTGGTGCTCCTGGCCCCTCCTTCCTGCCGAGTGCCCCCAGAGAAAGCAGCTTGCAATGAGAGGACCCAAGCAGGCTCACTCCCGAGCTGATGCTCTGCATGTCCATTCACACACAGAGTTATGGTTCGGCCCTGTCCCCTCTCTATCTTTATTCTCTTCATTGACTCACTGGCTGCGATTGACAGCTAATGGCTCCCGCTGCTGTCTCAGCCAGAGAGGAAGGAGAGTCCCCAGAGAGCTGATGCTCTCATGCACATCTCTGGATTGCGATGGGGCTCTGGTAAGTATTAGGGGGGCTGCTGTACAGGGAAGTTTTTTTTTTTACTTTTATGTATAGAATGCATGAAGGCAAAAAAACTTGAGCCTTTAAAACCACTTTAAGATCAACTCCAAATGGATGTATGGAAACAGGCAGTGTAGCAGAGTGGCATGTTTACCACCACTACCATCTCCTCCCCCCAAGGTTTTTTTCTTATTATTATTGCTTCTGTGGTTTGATGTTTTGTAACGCTCTCCCTATGTGTTCCCGGGCCTACTTGATTGATATGGAGTGCAGGTACAACTTGTATACTGTGGATGTAAGTTTTTCTTAGGGCGTCTCTTTGTGAAAACTTGAAATATAAACAAAATCATGTAATGTTGCATGGTTTGCCTACTTTGTGAGGACAAAGCCTTGAAATTGTAGTATCAAGATAACAGCATTAGTCACTGAAGGACATGACAGAAATGAGGAATATTAGTAGAGTGCTGAGTGAGGAAATAGAGCTGCTGAAAGGCCCACGGGCAGTTTACTAGTCTTCCAGGAGACAGCGCCCATATTTGCAGATCTCTAGTATACTACTGTAATCCACTCCCTTGGAAGCGTTAACATGGATTTGCAGATGGAGCACTTTCACTTGAAAAGTGTGATCTGATCGGACATCTCTGAGGTATGCAGAATAAAGGGCAACATCATTTAATCAATCTTGTGTGAGTTGAGAAGCCATGCTATAATATTTTAACAGACACCTAAATAAATAGAAACGTAAAAAAAACAATGTAACTACCAGAGATTGTGAGAATATGGTGTCAGTTGGTACTTTCCTAGAAGTGGCATAGAGCGCCACTCAGCTACTTCTTAAACCTATGGGCTGAGCTGCATTTTACCGTATATACTCGAGTATAAGTCAACCCGAATATAAGCCGAGACCCCTAATTTTACCACAAAAAAGTGGGAAAACGTATTGACTCGAGTATAAGCCTAAGGTTGGAAAAGCAGCAGCTACTGGACCCAACTGGACCACCAATAGACAAAAAACAGGGGCTGCGGGCATGATACAGGAGATGGCGCAGGTCATAGTATAGGCATTGCACAGGTCATGGTCAGGGCACAGGTGATGGTATAGGCATGTCACAGGTCATGGTACAGGCATGTCACAGGTCATGGTACAGGCATGTCACAGGTCATGGTACAGGCATGGCACAGGTCATGGTACAGGAGATGGTATAGGCATGGCACAGGTGATGGTATAGGAATAGCACAAGGTGATGGTATAGGCATGGCACAGTAGGTACAGGCATGGCACAGTAGGTACAGGCATGGCACAGGAGATGCAGTGCTGCGGGCATGTTACAGGAGAATGTTCTGTACCATGCCCGCAGAACTGCATGAGGAAATGCAGGGGCTGCAGAGGAGTCTCACTTACCTGTCAGTGAGGCGCTTTCAATTTAAAAATCGCGCCGCCCGGCGCCAATACTACGTCACCGCAAATGCGCTGCCGATGCTCGGGAAAGCCCGAACACGTTCGGCTATTCCCGGGCATGCGGCACATGCGCAGTGACACGTCGGCGCCGAGCGGTGCCATTTTTAAAAACAAAGTGAAGACAGTGACTCGAGTATAAGCCGAGGGGGGCATTTTTAGCATGAAAAAACATGCTGAAAAACTCGGCTTATACTCGAGTATATACGATAACCACTTTACCCCCCCCCCCTTCATGACAAGGCCATTTTCCGCAAAACAGCTCTGCGTTACTTTAACTGACAATTGCGCGGTCATGTAACACTGTACCCAAATAAAATTGTTGTTCTTTTTTCCCACAAATAGAGCTTTCTTTTAATAGTATTTGATCATCCCTGTAGTTTTTTATTTTTTTTCGCTAGAAGCAAAAAAAAAAGACTGACAATTTTGGAAAACAATATTTTCTACTATTTGCTATAAAACATTTTCAATAAAAAAAAAAAAATTAAAAATATCATTTCTTCATCAATTTAGGCCAATATGTATTCTGCTACATGTTTTTAGTAAAAACAAAATCCCAATTAGCGTATATTTATTGGTTTGCACAAAAGTTATTGCGTCTAAAAACTATGGGATAGATTGATGGAATTTTTATTTATTTATTTTTCTACTAGTAATGGCGGCAATCAGAGATTTTTAGTGGGACTGCAACATTACGGCAGACAAATCGTGGCACTTTTTGGGGACCAGTGACACTAATAGTGATCAGTGCTAAAAAATGCACTGTCACTGTGCTAATGACATTGGCAGGGAAGGGGATAACATCAGGGGCGATCAAAGGGTTAAATATTTTCCTTGGGAGTGCTTGCTAACTGTGGGGGGGACTGTTTTGACTGGGGGGGAAGACCTAGATCCGTGTTCCTGCTTAGCAGGAACACAAGATCTTCCCCTATAACGGAACGGTGGTCTGCCTTGTTTACATAGGCAGATGGCCATTCTGCCTCTCTCATGATCGCTGGGTGCCGGCAAACATTGGTTCCGCCGAACCCGCTAATTGGATACCGCTGTGTCCAATCACAAGGGAAACTGGTCACCAGCAGCGCGCCCCAGACCCAGTGCACGAAATTATGTACAGGTACATCATTTAGCGTAGGAGGGTCGCCCTGCCGCAGTATATCTGTGTGGGGCGGTCCAGAACAGGTTAAAGCACATTGAAGATTACCAAGCCTTAGATGTGGTGGCTGCATTGTTTTCTGCCTTTATTCCCTTTATTTTTACCTGGTGATCTTGCTAGTTGGGGTTGGTTTAATAAAACTGGAGAGTGCAAAATCTGGTGCAGCTGTGCATGGTAGACAATCCACTTTACTTCAGCTTGTTCAATCAAAGAGTAACTCCACTTTACTGGGGAAAAAAATTGGAAATAAAGATAAAATAATATAAGGTATGCAATTGCAATACAAGTCATATTGTAATTGAATACTATTAAAAATGACCTTTCCTTTTCAATCTGCAGCTCTGTAAATTTCTGTAAAATGCAATGCAATATGGCTACCTGGAGTTCTGTACACAGAATGTGTACTGACCACACCCCAGAAACATCATTTCCTGCTTGTGTGATTGGCTCACTGATATTCCCAGAAGTCTGCACTAAGATACAAGTCAGATTTCAGGCATCCCAGCAACAAAAATGTAATTTTTGTGAGATACTCCCAATAAGAAATCACATCTAAAGGGATGCAGGCCCTGCAGATTTCCTCATAAGTGCCCAGCAGGTGCTGCAGCTGATTGATAATTATGAAACCACTCCCATTAGACTCACTTTCCCACATGGACACAGAAAAACACACAGGGATTTCTTCAGAATAACAAAAGGTAGGAATCGACAACAAAGTTTGTTAAAATCCTTGTAATGTACATAGATCACCCAGAGGGGAATGTTTTTATTTTTTATCAACAATAGTTACTCTTTAAAGTGATACTTTGTTATTTAAAAAAAAAAAAAAACCCATATCATACTTACCTGGCCTGTTCAGTTGGTCTTGCACAGAGCAGCCCGAATCCCCCTCTTCTCAGGTCCCTCTTAGGCGCTCCTGGCCCCTCTTTCCTGCCGGGTTTGCCCACAGCAAGCAGCTTGCTATTGGGGGTACCCGAGCTGAGCCGCTGCTCTGTGTCCATTCCAACACAGAGCCCCCTCTCCCTCCTCATTGGCTCACTGACTTTGACACAGCGGGAGCCAATTGTGCCTGTTGCGTGTCTCAGCCAATGAGGAAGGAGAGTCCCAGACAGCTGAGTCTCTCGTGCAACATCGCTAGATCGAGGTGGGCTCAGGTAAGTATTAGGGGGGCTGAGGGGGGTTGCTGCACACAGAAGGTTTTTATCTTAATGCATAGAATGCATTAAGAATAAAAAAGAACCTTTTGCCTTTAGAGCCACTTTTAAAGTTTTGACAATAAAACCTGGAAACTGATTGGTTTCTATGCAGAGCTGCACCAGATTTTACACTCAGGTTTTAGTAAATAAACCCTTTACTGTCCTAAATTGACAATGCTCACTCATAATGCATTGATAAGGGGGCAGTGTTGTCACCTCAGGAAAAGTTTGTTGTGACTACAGTATACCTCCTCACTTCTCCTCTCCATAACCTAGAGGGAAATGTGTTCTGTAGTCCACAGAGAGATCTTGGAACTTTGCTAACTGATAACTTTTAGCAGAGGAGACAAAACTCACAGGAACTTATCAGCTCACTAGACTTCTGGCAGGATCAGCTTTTTTTTCTTTTTGTTAACAACTTTAAAAAAATGCCATCTCAATGATAAATTGGACCAAAGGGGAAGAAAAAGTTAAAATTCATTGATGGAGCTTGCATATGCAATAAGGAAGAGTGCCGTGATGCAGGAGAGAAGATTGCAGTGGTGTGGGGCTTGCATCACAGAGTTCTTTGAAGTAGTTATTGGGCAACCACTGTTAAACCCAATTCATTAGGTTTTTGGGGGAAAAATGCCCCTTGCGTTGACGGTCACAAAGCCACCCATACAGGTGCTGTTGGACAGAGAACTATGCTGGCACTATCAAATGGAAGGCAAATCAGCCACAGCTAACGGAACCCCTAGTAACCTCTGGAATCCTGGTGTAGAATAGCTGTTTTTAGGGTGTTCTAATGGTAAATGTGTTTCTTTATGCAGATGTGAAAATCTGCTCAGTCATGCTAATATATAAATTGCATGGCCCAACTAAGTGTACATTTTGCAGATGTATTGGAAAAAAAGTGGGAACACATGTGTCAGTCTTCAGAACAATTAGCATCCCCCATCCTTGCAGTTATAAGGTACAGTACTGTTCATAGTCCTAGTATATTGTTCATGTCGTAGTACAGGCAGTGCTGTAATTTGGCCTAGGCCAACAAGGCCCAGGCCTAGGGCGGCACTTTGCAGGGGGGCAGCAACAAAGCCGCCCCCCCTCCACCTGAGACTCTATTGGCCACTGGTTGCTAGAGCCGCCTCTCTCACCCCCCCCCCCCCTCTCTCTCTCTCTCACACTCACCCCCTCTCTCTCTCTCACTCCCCTCTCTCCACCCCTCTCTCTCATCCCCCCTCTCTTTCATCCCCTCTCTCCCTCTCTCTCTCTTTTTCATCCCCCCCTCTCTCACCCCCCCTCTTCCATCCCCCCTCACCCCCTGCTCTCTCTCATCCCACCTCTCTCTCTCCCTCACCCTTCTCTCTCTCCCACTCCCTCTCACCCACCCCCCTCTGGTGAGATCTCAGGGGTTCATGCTGGGACTTGTAGTCCTTCAATTTTGGAGGGAGTTACATCCGTTAAAAAAGGAGTGGGGCAAATTTACATAAGGAGGGGGGGTGCCCAATTTTAGTCTTGCCTAGGGCAGCACAAAACCAAAATACACCACTGAGTACAGCTATCCCCGGCACCCCACTGTCTATCTAATTGTACAGTATAGACATCCCTACAGTAGCACCCTGTGCTCTGTGCTTGCTGGATTTTATTGTCCTCTAATGTTACCCTTTTGGTTTACATCTGTGCTGGCAAAATTTTTTTTTTTTTTTTTATGGTACATTTATTCATAAATTGATATTTTGAAGTACACGGGGAATTCAATTAAGTTATCATTATGATTGTTATAAAAAAATTGGAATAATCTGCATTTCCAACTACACAAGGGCGAAAAATTAAAAGGAAAAACAACCTGAATTGAATTTAGAACTTGTTTGTGAAAGGATTACAGTGTATTTGGGAAAGCCTTTGTATATAACCTGTACAGAGTTCCTCCCCAGCCCCAGCAATGTATGAAAGAATTTAAAGTATGCACAGAAAAAAATGCAGCGTCGGAACTATGACAATTCAGCATGGAATCCGGCAGTGCAAGTATGGCTGTATGTAAGCACATAATCCTTCCGGTGAATTCCTTACCAGAGACCCTTTATAGTGTACATGACCTCCCACCATTCTGGGGTTTATTCTACCTCATCAGTTACAGCATTTGTAAAACAAAATGCTGAGAACATGGCACAGTGACAAAATATGTTGGCTTCACTTTGATACGGCCAAGAACACCTTTGCCGTGTACTGCAAGCAAGCCAAGCACTATAGTCTGATCCTAACTGTTAACAGAATCTCCTGGCACCAAACAATATTTATACATTCACTTTCTGAGTTCCTCTGAGAACAGAATGTTAAATTCCACATTATCTGTTTGATGTTTTATTAGCTTAGAAATGTGTTCAACTATGTGGATGCTTATTTCTCCTACTTTGTTAATTATTAAATATGAATGAGACAAAAAGCATCAACTTCAGTTTCTTCTAAGACAGAAGTAGGACTTCAAGATGCATATTTGAAGTCTATTGTTGATTTTACATGTAGTATTACAAATCTCTTTATAAAACTCTTTCTGAGCTATCTCTGTCTTGTAAGACATTGGCAAGAGATAGCTGTAGATATGCAGTGTGTGTGTGTATATATATATAAAATCTCACAGCAGATCACATGACAATTGTAAGCAATAGATGGCTCATTTTCATGCTGTCCACTGTATACAATTGTGTTGCTGGCTGTGATTGGTCACAGTGATCACATGGTACAGGGCCAATCACAGCTTATTTGTACCATGTGATTAGCTGTAGCAAATCCCATCTAATCACAACAATAAACAGGGTCTACAACTCCCCACAGTGGTACAGTGTTACTATGGTAACACTGTATTGCTCTGGTCACAGTATGTTAAAAAAAAAAAAAAAAAAAGGTTTTGCATACTGTCACCAGTCAGTGTCCCTGGTTACCACCACACCAATTATATGATGATGCTGTACTGCACTGGTGACAGTGTGTAACAAAAATAAAATGTGCAAAAAACTTTTTTTTTTTTCTTTCATTTTTTTAATTTTCCAAAAAAAAATTGTAACAAAAAATTGCAACTTCAAAAAACATGCCATTCCTCCTCCTAACTACCTGAGACTGTTTACTTTCCAAAAAGGTAATTTTGGGGCTATTTGTACTGCCCTGGCGGTTTTTAAGTCTCACGAAATGAGATCATCGGCACATCAGGATTAAACAATTTTCATATATATATTGTATAAACCAGGGGTAGTGAATTCAAATTGAAGGAGGTCCAGTTACTAAAATGTTTTCCCAGCCCAGGTCCGGATCACAAGTCTGTGTCATGAAAGATTGTACGCATTTTCTTCCTTTTTTGTGCAAACCGCGCTCTCTGGCACTTTTCTCACTGTTTCCTCCACACACTCTGGTAATACTCTGTAAATGTAAATGTCCCCAATAGTGTTCCCCCTTACATCAGGTGCCCCTACCAGAGTATTTCATTATATGGGGTGCCTCTATCAGTCTACCCCCATAAATCACTTGCCCCCATCAGGGTACCCCCTTATATCTGGTGTCCCCATCAGAGTGCCCCCTTACATCAGCTATTTCAGAGTGCCCACTTCTTCATCAGAAGACCCCCTTACATCTTGTCTTCCATCAGTGCACCCCCTTACATGATTTATCCCCAACAGAGTGCCCCTTTATATTAGGTGCTGTCATCAGAGTGACCCTTTACATCAGGTGTCCTCGTCACATCAAGTGTGCCCATCAGGGTTCCCCTTTACATCAGGTATCCCCATCAGAGTGCTCACTTACATCTGGTGCCTCCCATCAGAATGTCCCCTTAAATCATTTGTCACCATCACATCAGGTGTGGCCATGAAAGTGCTCCTTTACGTTAGGTGTGCCCATCAGAGTGATCCTTTACATCAGGTGTCCCCATCAGAGTGCCCTTACATAAGGTGTTCCCATCAGATAGCCACTTTACATCAGGTGTCCCCATCACATCAGGTGTACCCATCAGAGTGCTCCTTTACATCAAATGTCCCCATCAGCATGCCCCCTAAACATATGTGCCCATCAGCGTGCCCCCACTAACATATGTGCCCATCAGTTTGCCCCTTAACATAAAATGTGCCCATCAGCATGCCACTTATTTTAAGCTAATGGGCACTCTGATGGGAACATTTTATGTTAATGGACATGCTAATGGCCACATTTTGTTGTGTCCATTTTCTTGTGTCCATCAGAGTGCCCCTCACTATAAAATATGCCCCATTAATGTTCCCCTTAACATAAAATGTGTCCATCAGGGTGAACCTTAACATAAAATAAGGGGCATTCTGATGGTCACATTTTAGGTTATGGGGCACTCTGATAGGCACATTTTAAGGTAAGGGGCACGCTGATGTGCACAACAAAATGGGTCCAGAAGCGTGAAAATATTAACATAAAATATGCCCATCAAAGTGCCCCATAACATTAAATGTGCCCATCAGAATGCCCCTTATTTTATGTTAAGGGGCACACTGATGGGCATATTTTATGTTAAGAGATAGGCTGATGAGCAAATTTTATGTTATGGGGCTACGTTGATCGGCACAATTTGCTGTGCCTATCAGAGTGAACCTTACATAAAATGTGCCCATCAGTGTGCCCCTTAAGAGAAAATGTGCTCATCAGCTTACCCCTGAACATAAAATATGCTCATCAGTGTGCCCCTTAACATTAAATAAGGGGCATTCTGATGGGCACATTTTCTATTTAGGGGCACTTTGCTGGGCATATTTTATGTAAGGGGCACACTGATGGGCACATTTTATGGTGCCCCTCAGAGTGAACCTTACATAAAATGTGCCCATCAGTGTGCTCTTTAAGGGGCACATTTTTTCTTATGAGAAAACATGCCAATTGTGCCCCTGTAATTATCACAACCCACATACCTTAAGGCCGGCAGGGAATTGGAGCCAGCAGAGGTAACAAGCTGCAGGGGCGAGCACTGCCCTGGGAGTCTTGCTGAAGAGGGCGGGCGCACATATAACCTCATACTTTGCGGGCGGCCGAGTGAAAGCCGAAAGCCACGAGATAATGAGCATCAGGGGGTGGGGATGCGCATGTGACATCACGCCCTACCTCGCAGCATGCCTGGGAGCCGGGATATAGTATGCAGCAGGGGGCGGGGCGCACACGTAATGTCATTGGTTGCAAGGACGCCCAAAGTTCCGATGATTGCTGAACGGCGGACTGGGGATGTGGCACTGTACGCTGGCGGCCGGACTGGAAGGGGCGTCGCTCGGTCGGTGTTCAGGCAGCGGGGCTGCCATTTAATGACAGCTGGTATGGACCATACTTTGGTGGACTCTAACCTTCCTACAGACTTAATAATAATATACACTGATTTGGGTTAATTGCAGCACAATACACGTTGGCCTAAATTTATGAAGAAATATTATTTATTTGCAAAATTTTATAACATAAAGAAAAACTTTTTTTTTTTTTGGCATATTTTTCTTTTATTTAGCAAAAAATAAAAAATAAAAGCAGTGGTGGTTAAATACCACCAAAAGAAAGCTCTATTTGTGTGAAAATTATTATAAAAAATTTCATATGGGTACAGGGTTGCACGACCGCGCAATTTTCTTTCAAAGGGTGTGTAGCGCCCTCCCCAACCTCCAGAGGCCTGGTGGTAACCCCCAGAGACAGGGAGGGCCGACATCCCTTCTCAGGGTGCAGATTACTAGGCATGGTGGGTGGTAAAAAGATGGGTGCTGGTCACTTTTATGCTTAAACAAGGAGAAGTTTATTTCTCACAACAGGAACAAAATGGGAGAGAGGGGTAGGGCACAGGACACCCTTAGTGAAAAATGGCAGATTGGCAGACTCCTTAGACACAAGTGTAGAATAGGCAGACAGCGGTACAGGGAAAGAGCTTTTGAGCTATGCACTGACCTGGGAGGCAACTCCTCTCCCCTGGATCCAGTCTCCTATGGCAATAGTATGCAACTCACGGAAGGTGCAGGAATTCTATGGATGATTCCCCAGGCTCTCCAACACATGGCAGAGTCACCTCTGGTACTTCATCTCAGGTCCCGATCCCTTTCTTCATGCTTCCAGGCAGTGTGCAGGCTCTCCCTTGCAGAGCCCCAAGCACATGGTTAGGCCTCAGGCTTCAGGCCTACCCAGCAGTAGCTGTTCCTCACACACCCACCCAGACAGGGGTCTGGATGGTAAGAGACAGATCACCTGACTTCCTCCAAATAAATAGCCTCTCCCAGCATGCTCCGCTACCAGTGTGATTGGCTGAGAGAAACATACATATTCATAACTTGACTCACTGTAATTCATCACACTTATGCCAAAGGTAACAGTGCCACCTACTGACAGAAAGGAGAATTACAGCCAAACCAGGACCAGGAGGGAAATCCAATGACCACAAGACTACAAATCAGTCACGCTGCTACCACCTAGCACAACTAAATTTATTAGCAACCCTGCTTAGGACAAGGGTGCTACAGGTGATATTTGACCTGGGCAGGAAGGTGGTAAAAGTGCCGGTATTGAAGTGATTATTATGCCTTTAATGTCATGCCTTAAGTCACATTGACAGTAAATGGGCTGCCTTAACATAATGCACATTAACTATTTTTTGAAACACAGTATATTCACAGTGCTTTAGCAAACTAAATGTCATGTAGTATGGGTTTATATCTACTTTAACCGCTTGCCATCCATATACACATTTTATATATATATATATATATATATATATATATATATATATATATATATATATATATATATATATATATATGTGTGTGTGTGTGTGTGTGTGTGTGTATATATATATATATATATATATATATATATATATATATATATATATATATATGTGTGTGTATATATATATATATATATATATATATATATATATATATATATATATATATATATATAATAGTGGCAAGGCAGTTCTCTTACGCTGGATTGCATACCTAGTACTTGATCCAGCACTTACGGGTCTGGGGTAAGCACGTGTGCCACCGATGACCTGCTCCTGCTGGGATTGGACACAGTGGAAGCCGATCAGCGGGTCCGGTGGACTTGATATCCACGGGGACCCGCTGCTCGTTCAGAAAACAAGCAGAACGGCAGTCCTCCTATTTAAACAAGGCAGACTGCCATTCAGTCAGTAGGGAAGGTAGTGATCCAGTCTTTCTGCAAAGTAAGGACACCAATCTCTGCCTTTCCATAGTAAAAACACCTCCCCCACAGTAACCAAGCACATTTTGGGCACACATTTAACCCTTTGATCGCCCCTGTTAACCCCTTTCCAGCCAGTGTTATTTGTACAGTGACACTGTACAGTAAGTGCATATTTTAGCACTGATCACTGCAATGTCACTGGTTCCCAAAAAAGTGTCAAAAGTGTCATTTGGTGTCCGATTTGTCACAGTCTCGCTATAAGTCGCAGATCACCACCATTACTAGTAAAAAAATAAATGAATAAAAATGCAATAAAAATATACCATAGTTTGTAGACCACTAAAACTTGTGCACAAACCAATCACAATATGCTTATTGGGATTTTTTTTTAATCAAAAATATGTAGCAGAATACACATTGGCCTAAATTGATGAAAAAATTAGATTTTTTTTTATTTATTTTTTTTATATTGGATATGTTTTAAGCCCCGGTTCACACTTGTGCGAGTGCCGGGTTCGCATGTAATGTCGGAGCGCACTGCTCCTTCATTACATGCAATTGGCTGTGCGGTGCGAGTTTAGCCATACACTTTGTATGGCTAAATTCGCACCGCAGCCGCAGCAAACACGCACAGGGACCCTTTTTGGAAGCCGCATCAGGATCGGATCGCACAGCGGTTCACACTTGTGCGAACTGCAAGATCGCACTGCGATATGCGATCAAACTGGGGGTGTCGTTAAGATTACATTGACACCCCCAGCGTATTGCATATGGCAGTGTGAACTGCCGGGGGTGCGTGTGCGATGCGGGAACAGGCTGCGGATTCGCAGCCTTCCCGCATCGCATAAGTGTGAACCGGGGCTGAAGCCCAAAGTAAAAAATATTGTTTTTTTTTTTCTTTAAAACTGTGGGTCTTTTTTTGTTTATAGCGCAAAAAGTAAAAACCGCAGAGGTGATCAAATAGCACCAAATGAAAGCTCTATTTCTGGGAAAAAAGGACATAAACTTTATTTGGGTATAGTGTCGCATGACTAAGTAATTGTCAGTTAAAGTAACGCGGTCCCACAAAAAAATGGCCTGGTTATGAAGGGGAGTAAACCTTCTAGAGCTAAAGTGGTTAAATGCCAATTTTTATTCCACTTCTATAATTTTCTAAAATCACAGCTGTAAGACTTTGATTCATACAGGTTTCATGGCTTTTCTCGTATATGGCTGCAGGTGAGCTTGTCTGATGTTTTGCTGTTTTGAATCGCAAGTCTCATCATGCATCAGGTTACTGACACAGATTCGAATAGGTGTGTGCAAGTTGAAGGAGCTTGATCATTTCAACAATATGAGAGGGAGGCTACAACATAGTAACACATCCTTAGTTACTACAAAAAAGGAAAAGAATATTGTGTAGAACTTTACTAGTACCAGACAGAAAGAAATTGTCGTATGACAGTGGTATAAAACATCAATGTTTAATAAAAAATTCCTAAAAAATATACATAAAAGCATTAAGGTTTGCTCTCATAGTACATATAAGTGATACAACTTTAGAACCATCTCTGCTAATCATCTAAGAGGTTGACGCGTTTCACATTAAAGCGCTTCCTCAGGACCTTGTACCTTGGCAGCAAAGAGATGTATCCTATTCAGAAAAATAAAAAACTTAAGAATGCAATGTGCAAAAGTCTTATATATTCCAAACCATAGTATAAAATGCCTATAGCATGACTTGCACATCCACTCGAGAGCCTCAGTAATGATGGACGAATGATTTGTGAAAAGACAATCGATAGAGTGCAGAATATAGTATACACTTGGCAGTAAACCTAGACGGGCCTTCTATAGAGCCAAAAACAATATAATCATAATGGGATACTGATTTAAATGCAATATGCTAGGTTCCCCACACAGTATTACTCACTTAACTATAAAGATGGCGTAAGAAGGATGATGAGGCGATAATATCTAGGGCCAATTATGACAAAAAGAACCACATAAAACCATCAGCCAACCTAAGGAAAACATTTAGAGTAAGAAGTATCAAAAAATAGGCATAACACCGCCTTAAGTAAAATAGTATCATGGTAATGGTACCACAAACCAGAATATTTGCCCTTAATCATATACACATAGCGGTCAATGAGACAGCAAGATCAATTGTTTAGCGGATATATGTTCCAATATTCCCACATGCCAAGACTTACACACCTATGGAGCATGAAGAAACACATACCGGTGTTACCAGCAACATGATACCAAGGTATAACCATGCCAGCAGCAGTGTTCTCACCTGTCACCATCCAGCAAGTATCCTTGGCCATCAACAAACATGCAAAGAAATCCGCTACTCCTATATATCTATACACGGCACTACTATTAGTGATGACATCAGTCTGCACCTAATTGACAGATGATTACTACAATAGATGGGCCAGAAATCAATCCTGCTACAGCAGCCCATATCTGGTCCCCAGGGCATAAGGACGTATATCGCCCCCACTGGTGGGCTGAATAATACCCGCCCCTCCAAACGATCGACTCTCCTCTGCGCTGTTCCACCCTTTGACCTCAGTGCGTGCACGCACAGTATGGGCACCCACTTGTGCAGCATCCCTGGCCGATGAGACCACATCAGACAGCCCAAAGCGATGGCCAATCACGCAAGAGGGGGGTAGAGGAGGGGTCCAAAACAGCTGACTTTCCCACAGTAAACGTAACACCTGGGAGCCTAAATCAACATACGGATACATAATCTCAAGCTGACGCCGCAGCAATAATACCCAGATTCACATAAAATGCGATCCCCATGATACTCCGCCACCGCAGCTCCACCACCTTGGGAATAACGATGAACAATAATGTATCATCGGTTCCCAGATTTTACCAAACATGGGATCACATATAGATGGTATTAGATCATACTGTATGTGTCATTCGGCCATCATCACTGTCATAGCCTCGACACGCAGAGGCACAGCACACATGGTTATGGGCCTGTCTAACAAGACCCTCAACAAATGCAACACTGCTGACAAAACAAGCAAATAAACAAAAATGATAAAAGGCAAAATATGGTGGTCACTCTTGTCTGCACCTAGTCTTCGATGTAGCGATAGTTACCCCATTTCACTAGTGTTACTATCCTCTCTTCATGGAAAAATCCATCAGAGATACAGGCAATATAAACAAATAGGTTTTTTTTAGTTCCGCTGCATTGATTACTAAACACTGACTCAATGATGGGATTATATATTAAATCCAGGTCTCCTCACTGTAACTTCCATAGATGTTTACCAAGAAATCTCACATGAATGCATTGTTGTATAGTGGTGGTAGATATGCTTGCTTTAGTAAAATAAACAGAAGTGCCTCAGGAAAGGCTAGACACATGACATTAAGGATGTGGTTCAAGCTTCTTAGATAATTTGCCTTGGGCGAGATAGAATGTAAATATAGCCCTGCCCATATATCACTGTAGGAACTGACTTTTCTGTAGCAACTATGTAAACTGCTTGAAGGTGTGTGTAGAGATAGACAATAAATGTAATGTTTGTATGAATAGAACGCAGGGTCAGTTGAAGCGCATATATGCCCCCAGCTAGGTTAGTAATGTTGCCCATACACACCCATTTCTCTGCAACAGTGATGGAAAATAAAAGATCCGTCAGTCCTACACTGGACTGCCAACTGGTAGGACCCGATTTCAGTGACACATCTTGGAAAAGGTTGGTCGACCAGTCATATGTATTTTCGACAATTTTTGTGGGAGATAAAAAGTACTTCTAACACTCCATATGATCAAATCACCTCCAAATTGTAAATATTAATGGAATGCTTGATGGCTTTCAGTAAATACAAAAATCATATAAATTTATGGCCATTCTCCAGGATAAGCTTGATCCGGAAAATTAACAAAGCTTCCTGCACCATTTTATAAAGGATCAATAAACTGGCATGAATGGCATGGGCCACATTACCAAAGCAGATAGACCGGTTTCTGTTAAGGCATAAAAGGAGTTATGCCAAGCAGCGTCAGCTCTGCTGATCTCATGGCATAGAAAATAGGGAAGTTTACTTTGGGCCTTCTCTTCTTTTGTTAATAAGGAGCAGGATCTGCTCCATGTTCTTGCTTTAGAAGAGTGGCACAAGCTTTATGGCTGCGCCACTCTCTGTTAATCCTGTGGTTCTGAAGAAGAGGGCTTGCCCCTCAAAATGCATGAGCCGTATTGGACGCTGAAAGTTCTTCCCATGTCATCAGTTGAGCGTCGTGGATCTGGAGGCAATGTCCTCTGCATTTTATGATATGCTTGTCATTGTCATGCGTTTTTGAGTATAATACTAAATTCAATACAATTCTATAGTGGTAATATGCTAGGTCAGGGCACCCTGGCCTTCTCCTTGTTGTTTTTTAATGCCACTCTTTATTAATACAGAGGTGGAAGGCATAGGAGCTGTTAAATGCCACAGGGGAGATGTGCCCTCACTTCTTGTCCCAGTGACCAGAGTGATTGGCTATTTCACTTGATAGGGAATTTATCTGAAATGTGTAGAGCAGTGGACACCAAGCTGTGGGCCAGAGGCCAGATATGGCCCTTTGCTTGCTTTTATCTGGCCTTTGGGGCACTATTCCTCACAATGACCCCAAGGAAAGGGGCACAATTCCTTACAATGACCCCAAGGAAAGGGGCACAGCTCCTCCCAAATGACACCAAAGATATGGAACATTTTCTCCCAGTGACGCCAACAATGGCAAACCTTTCCTTCCAATTACACCAAGGATGGAGCACCTTTCCTCCCACTGGCATCAAGGAAAGGGGCACAATCCCCCCCCTGTGGTACCAAGGAATTGGGCATTATTTCTCCCAATGACACCAAGGAAAGATGCAATATTCTTCCCAATGACACCAAGGAAAGGGACACAATTCCTTCCAATGACACCAACAATGGCAAACCTTTCCTTCCTTGACAATAATGATGGGGCACTATTCCTCCCACTGACACCAATGGTGGGGCACTATTTCTCCCATGGACACCAATGATGGGGCACTCTTCTCCCACTGACACCAAAGATGTAGCATTGTTTACCCCTAAACCAAGCCACCCTAAACTGGTTCTTTGTTTAGAAAGTTTGGAGAGTGGAGAAACCTGGTGTAAATATTGGTTTTCATCCCACCAAAGGTGACCATACATCAATAATACAATGCAATTAAAATTGTAAAACAAAGAAACCCCTTTTGTTCAATGTAGTTGGCTTTGCCAAGAGACCTGTGGCATCAAATTATATAGAACAAATATCTGCATGTTTTCTGGGAAATTAAGACCAATCAAGTGATTACTTTCATCAATTGTTTACATTCATAACTGATTGTATTTTTGATTGATCTTATCATTTGATCACAATCATAGAGTGGTAAGGAGTGTGTTGCAGCATTCAATATTTTAATTGATGATAGATCCATTGTTTGCAATCTCTCATATTTAAATCAATCACATATATAGCCAGTTCATAAAACGTTTGGATTGGTATGTCAGCAGGGGCACCAAATCCCCTGGTGGGTGGTTAGAGTTGAGCTATAATGGTTTCTTTCAATGAGGATTTCTATGGTTCCATGCTGTATGGGATCTTTTTTTTTAAGAAATGTATGATTTTATATTTTGTCTTAATGTTGTTTTTACACCCTACTACCATTCCTGCCTCTCGTCTCACTTTGTAGTATCCTCTTATTTTAGGCCCAGTTTACCCCATCCCCTAATAGATTCCTCCCCCCTTTCCTAGCCCAACAAGTATTTACACCTTACCAGTTTATTAGCTGTATATTTCAGAGAAATTCTGATGCATCCTCTTAACCACATAAGCCCCGGAAGATTTAACCCCCTTCCTGACCAGGGTTTTTTTTGCGATTTTTTTTTTTTTTTTTTTTTTTTTTATTTTTTTTTACTGCGTGACTTTAACTGACAATTGCGCGGTCGTGCGACACTGTACCTAAACGAATTTGACGTCCTTTTTTTCCCACAAACAGAGCTTTCTTTTAGTGGTATTTGATCACCTGTGCGATTTTTTTTGATCATGCGCTATAAACAAAAAAGGAGCGTAAATTTTGCAAAAATAACAATATTTTTCACATTTTTTTTATATGAAATTCCCCAAAAAAATTTAAAAATCAAAATTTTTTAACATTTTCGGCCAATTTGTTTTATGCTACATATGTTTGGTAAAAAAAAAATCGCAAAAAGCGTATTTTGATTGGTTTGCACAAAAGTTATCGCGTTTACTTACAAAGGGAAAGATTTTTGTCATTTTTGGTATTTTTTTTTTTTTTTTTAACGAGTAATGGCGGCGATCTGCGATTTTTTTTTTTTTTTTTTTTTGCGGAACTGCGACATTGCGGTGGACAGATCGGACCCTTGACTGACATTTTTGACACTTTTGGGGTTACTAGTGACATTACTGCAGTAATCAGTGCTATACTTATGCACTGTTACTGTAAAAATTACACTGGCAGGGAAGGGGTTAACTGTATTGGAGAGGGAGGGGTTAAGTGTGTCCTAGGTGCTTGTTTCTAACTGTGATGGGACATGGCTACTAGTGTAAAAACAGAGATCAACGGTCCTACATAGTAGAACCGTCTGATCTCCATTTTTACACAGGGGAGAATGACAGGCGGCTTGTTTACATTAGCCGCCTGCCTTTCTCCCTTCCCGGCGAACGATCGTGAGTGACCGGCGCTCGCCCGCTATTGGCTCACAAGCCAGTGACAGGCTAGTGATGTACCAGTATGTCACTTTGCCTGGCCGGGGCTGACCAGTCGGCAAGTAGTTAAGTAATAGTATGCAGTATATACATGAGCTAGGTGCTTGTTAGCTTTCATTGGACATGTAAATGTGACTGTACAACCTCCTTTAGGTTTGTACTATTGTATGTAGTACAACTCTTAATGGTTAGCATAGCACTCCCGCCTTGCAACCCCCGGTTTGAATCACAGCTAAGACAGTTTCTACATGGAGTTTGCATGTTTTCTCTTTTATAGCGTGGGTTTTCTCTGAGTTCTCTGGTTACCTACTATAATCCAATGATATGCTGGTAGGTTAATTGGCTCCTCTAACAATTGCCCCTAGTATGTTAGATTGTAAGCTCCTTGAGGGTAAGTACTGATGTAAATGTGCAGTATGTAAAAGTGCTTTAAAAATTGTTCGTGCTCTATAAAAAAAAAAAATGGAATGGGTGTTATCGGTGTTATAAGTAGGCTCACCCCCCCCCCCTTTTAAAGATCGCACAATCAAATTGTAATGCAGTGACCAGCTTTTTATAGGACTAAAGCCCCGTACACACGTACCGATCGTCGGCCGTAAATATTCGGCCGCTGAACGATCGGCCAATTGTAGGCTTGTTAGTATGATGCTTCCGACAGCCGACATCGCATTTTCGGCCGAACAGAATCTGTCGTGCAGACTTTAAAATATTTGTTGGCCGTCACCAGAACGGCCGATTGTTCGCCAGTCAGTACAGATTTCGGCCGACAGACAGCAGATTAGCAAGACTGGGCATGCTCAGAAAAGAAAAAAGACAAGGAAAGTTAACCATCACATGACATCACTTCTGCAGTCGGCTGTTGTTGGCCGACAAAATTCGTGTGCAGTCTTTTGCAGTTTTCAACAGACACGACAGCCCTGGACAAAAGACGGCCGATCGTTCGGCCGACGATTGCTACGTGTGTACGGGGCTTTACTGGACAACTGCTCTTTACCTCTGTAATTTGTTCACATAATCTATTTGTCACCCTTCTTGACTCCTACATGCTGGAGATACAATTAAAATAAGTCATAGAGAAGGATCAAGAAAACCATTAGTTGTACATTTGACAGTTAAATGAAAGATGAAGCAGGAAATTCTAGAATAACCTCTGAATTACATTGATTAGACTTGCAAAACTATCATGTTCTTCTTAGTTGCCCTCAGGTAGGGGAGGGACATTACCAGATGAGTAATCGGCGAATGTAACATTCAGAAGTCCAATTACGATTGTCTCTTAGCAAAGTGTTTTCATCTTATTGAATTTTGTAGCTGTGCTATGGTATTTTATGGTATCTAATGTGACTCATTGGTCCACATAGTGCTTTTTTGTTACCTAGGGGACCACTAGGTCTGAACTAGAGTTCTGATTGGTCACTACAGGCTACGGTTACATTTTTGTGCTAATGTTTAGTCCAGTTTTTATGAATCAGCCCCAGGGTTGGCACATCATGTACCTTCTGTCACTTTGGCAACTCGTCACTTCTTTGTACTTCTTAATGTCCACATGCCCAATAGCACTGTTAACCAAAGATTATATTGGTTTCTTTTTATAGCTGAAAAGCTTGAATCTGAGTGCTGCATGGCCATTAAAGGGCACCTGTCACCCATTTGTATAATTTACCACTCATAGTGCAATTTTAATTTCAGCTGTGCAGAGATTGTTGGAAGGCATTATATAAACGGGCTTTTTGACATTGAAAGGACAGACAGATATTGGATGTTCAAAAATAAGACTGAGCTGCAGGATTCAAACATGATTTTCATAACCTACCAGTAAATGAAAGCCCCTATTAAAAAAGAACTAAAAGTAAAATGTTTTTTCCATATTTGTGGGCAATAACCCAGGTCAGGTTTTCTTTTTATTTGTCATCTGTGTCCCATCGGGGAGAATTTCCTTTACTTCAGGTTCCATAAATAAAACTGGAAGTGGGAGGAAATCCCTCCAAAGTGGGGGAATCCCTGGTTGTCATCAGGGTCACCAGAACTAGCGTCCCCATTGGAAGATTTTCCCTATATTACTGTTCTGGGGGAAAAAAAACTAATTTGGGATTTTCTTTCATTTTTGATGACAAGGGTAAATATGGCAAATTGGGTGAATCTCCCTAAGCCCCGGTTCACACTTATGCGATGCGGGAAGACTGCGAATTTGCAGCCTGTTCTCGCATCGCAAACGCACCCCTGGCAGTTCACACTGCCATATGCGATACACTTTGGGGTGTCAATGTAATCTTAACGACACCCCCAGTTTGATCGCATATCGCAGTGCGATCTTGCAGTTCGCACAGGATCGGATCGCACAAGTGTGAACCGCTGTGCGATCCGATCCTGATGCGGCTGCAAAAAAGGGTCCTGTGCGTGTTTGCTGCGGGTGCGGTGCGAATTCAGCCATACAAAGTGTATGGCTAAACTCGCACCGCACAGCCGATCGCATGTAATGAAGGAGCAGTGCGCTCCGACATTACATGCGAACGCCGCAGCCGCATAAGTGTGAACCGGCACTAAAAGGGGCACAGACCTCAATAGAAAACTGACAGGTGTTCTAATCATTCTCCAACATGTCCAAAACTTAAAAAAAAAAAAAAAAGTATACTTTAAAGTAGAACTATTGGTAAACTTTTTTTTTCCCCCCTTCATTTTAGATATACTTTAAAGTAGAATTATAGGCAACACTTCTTGTTTTTTTTTTTTTTTTTGATGGAATAAGGGAGGGTCATAACCCCTGTTAGTTTATTTTTTGCCATCTGTGTCCTATTGGGGAGATTTCCCTTTCACTTTCTGTCCCATAGCCAGACAGGAAGAGAGAGGAAATCCCTGCAATTCCCCAGGAGGGAAGCTAGCAGAACTAGCTTCCCCATTGGAAGATTTGTCTTCTATTAGTTTTCTGAGGACAACCCAAAATTCCAGATTTTCTTTTACTTTCACTTCCAATGATAATGGTCGGGTAGGACAAACCGAGAGGGAGAATCTCCCTTTGGGGGGGGGAGGCACAGGCAGCAATAAAAACTGGTGGGTGTTCAAACTAAATGGGGGCCACCCAGCCTGAAAAATCTGGATGAACAGGAGAAAAGATGGAGCGTCAGATGATCATCTTGACATTCAGTTAACCACTTTACCACCGGAGGATTTTGCTGTCTTACGTCTGGGACACTTTTTGCGATTCGGCACTGTGCGAATTTAACTGACAATTGCGCGGTCATGCAGCGCCGTACCCAAATGAAATTTACGTCCTTTTTTTCCCACAAACAGAGCTTTCTTTTGGTGGTATTTGATCACCTGTGCGATGTTTACTTTTTGCACTATAAAAAAAAAAAAGAGCGTAAATTTTGAAAAAATAACAATATTTTTCACATTTTTTTTATATGAAATTCCCCCCCAAAAAATGTAAAAATCTAAATGTTGTATCATTTTAGGCCAATTTGTTTTCTGCTACATATTTTGGTTAAAAAAAATTGCAATAAGCGTATTTTGATTGGTTTGCACATAAGGTATTGCGTTTACTAACTAAGGGAAAGATTTCTGTCATTTTTGGTGTTTTTTCTTTTTAACGAGTAATGGCGGCGATCTGCGATTTTTTTTTTTTTTTTTTTGCGGGACTGCGACATTGTGGCGGACAGATCGGACCCTTGACTGACATTTTTGACACTTTTGGGGGTACCAGTGACATTACTACAGTAATCAGTGCTATACATATGCACTGTTACTGTAAAAATGACACTGGCAGGGAAGGGGTTAATTTTTATTGGTGATCAAGGGGTTAATGTATGCCTGGTGCTTACTAACCTGTGTGGGGGGAGGTGACTGAGTGACACAGGGACAGATCGCAGGTTCAGCTACGCTGAATCCTGCAATCTGATCCTGCCTGTCACTTAGGAGATCCGCCCGCTTTGTTTACACAAGCGGGCGGATCTCCACACTCGATTCCCAGACGTTCGGGGAAGAGCGGCGGTAATCACCGCCGCTCCTCCCCTGGCCCGACTCCCGCTGTGACTGAATACAGCGGGAGCGAGCCTGCGGCGCCGCGTGCGCGCACTGCCGAGAGAGGGGAATGCCTGGCAAAGTAGGTCTACGTCGTCAGACGTTATCGAGCCACTTTGCCGCAGTAGCAGCTCAGTGAGCAGCGGTAAAGTGGTTAATGATAATACTATGACCTTCATGTCAAGAATAAACAATGATGGACTTTTGAGCTGATTATCTGATGCTCCATTTTTTTTTCACGTTCAGACTAGTAATGGAGGTAGGGATCTGCTAGTAGAAGAGTATGCCCACCTGGTGATGTGGTTCCATGACTCATTTGCCAGTGGTCACTTGGCAATATTGCATTTCTATTCATTGATACGTGTGCAAGAATAATAGTAAAACAAGTGGATTTTAGGTGTAATTACTGCAAGTTACCTACAGTAGTGTGTGCCATATCCACAGTCACAATTAGATGAGTGACAGCACATGTAATTCAAAACCGTGTTTGGAGAATCTATTCACAAATGCTAAAGTCCACAACTAGATGTGTGTAAAAATATCCTGCTATCCTTATTATAAAACGTTCTCCATCTCTGATAGAGCTAGGGGAGTATCTGCTGAGCACATAAGCCTGTATGATACCTATAAGCCTAGACATCGTTGTATGGTTAAATCCTTTCCTAACATCAAGCTGGCCTGTTCAGGATGACATTAGTTGAATTTTAGGTTTTAGCTCCTTCTGTCTGTTGGTAGCCATGAGTACTGTGATTATAATAATTGGCCGCCTCTGTGCTGTGTAAGAAGCTAGTACAGGTGACATGGTGCGGCACTTGAAGATATATTGTGTAGAATCCGAACGCAGATGATATCAGCATGGTAGGGAAATTAATGGAATGAATTGGGGATTTAACATGGCTTATCTTAAAAGAAAAACACTTTTATTATTTTATTATTTTAGAGATTACCTGGGAACACTTTTTATTTTTTGGTACCTAAAATTCCCTGCTACAATATTGGCTCTTTACAAATAGGCTTTCAAATTATTTTTAATTAAAGAAAAACTATTAAGGTTTTGGAACCATCTTAATTTTTGTTTTTTTACTTTTAAAAGCGAAGTTCACCTTTTTCATAATAATAATAGAAGCCCTTTTTATTGTCTTTTCTGCCCAAGCCATACAAATGTGCTTATATTTATTATTATTATTCTTATACAGGATTTATATAGCGCCAACAGTTTGCGCAGCGCTTTACAATGTGAGGGAAGACAATATCGCTACAATACAATTCAAAACAGGAGGAACTAGAGGGCCCTGCTCGTTAGAGCTTACAATCTAGAAGTATCTCACTTACTTTGTCTATGGCAGCTTTGAATCAGCACCTGTCTTTTTCATATTTATAAAATGCATTCTGAGGCCATCACTCCCCGTAGCATCATGTGACAATGCAGGAAGCTTCATATCCCATCATGCTCCGCCTTACTGCATCACAGAATGGGTCATGTTTACCACTCTGGACTACACCTCTCTCATCACTATACCACCTCTTTGTATATTTCCACCAGCTTTCCTGCCTCTTCCTTTAAGGTGGACATACACTGTACAGTCTAATTGTGCAATCTCCTTTAGATCTATTATCAGCTATGTAGTGTAAGGACGTGCCTGATTTAAAAAGAATTGAATGGATTGTTCAGGTGGCGTCTCCTATTACAGTTTGGTAAATCTAAAATAAATTGTACAATCAGATTGAATAGTGTATGGCCAGCTTTATATAAGTACATGAGAGGGAGTGAGTGGAGTTATTGTTCTTGTGTAAACACACCAATTTCACTTTCAGGACCCATTCCCATCTAGTGTAGTGGAAGCGAACATTTTTTGGCATGTTTTTCTCAAGATACAAATAGGTTAGCCCATTGATATCAATGGGCTGTCCTTTTTGCAACAAAATGCGGCAAGGTAGCCCATGGGGCATTTTGGTTTGTTGCGGTTTTCATGTTTTTACAGGACTTTTTGCCAATTTTGTAACACAGTTTTGCACATAGCAAATTGCATGCTTAGGGTGCCCTTACAATTAATACCACTGCAAGTGCAACTTGTTAATTTTAGGTGTATAAAGGTGGCCACACACTATACAATCTGATTTTACAAACTCCTTTTGATTTGCCAAAACTATATAATAGGAGGACACACCTATCTAACCAATCACTCTGTATCCAATCAGGCAGGCCCTTGCACTAACTAGTTGATGGTAGATCTAAAGGAGATTGTACAATCCTATTGTATAGTGTATGGTGAGCTATACAGATTTCCAGGGGCACGCTTCTCCTGTTTTCAATACTACAGCTCTGCTCCATATAGGCTGTTATGTGATCGCTCAGCTCCTGCACACTCTTCCAAATGAACGACCTATGCAAGAACAAGGTAACATAAAAAAAAGGATTGATCAATAGAGGAAGACACTGGCTGTGTGCAGGGAGAATGGTGCTTACTGACGCTCTCTACATTGGAAAAGCATGTAACTACAGAGGTGGGCGTGGCAGTCCCCTCAAGGGGGAGGGCAGGTGCAGGGTGTGTAATGAGGTCAGCTAGTGGACTTCTTCCTGTGTCTTAACAGTTTTTTTTTTTTTTTAACCTAAGGAACAGGTCACAGGAAGTTCTATAGGAGACATTGGAGGTTGAGGAAAAGCCTGCTCTAGAATAGAGAAAGCTTTCTCTTTTCTGCAGCAAAGGTACATTAATGGTATGTAGGTTCATGGGGAGGTTAGAATTTAGAAAAAAAAAAAGTGTGAATTTTGCTCTGAATTGATGTGCTGTATCCTGTTTCCAGGTTGACAATTCAATGCAATAAAGCCAGAGACAGATAGGAAAATTGCAATCTCAAGAGAAGACAAAATATGTCAGTCCTCTTTTTTTCTTTGAGTACAGATTTATTCTAACCCAGGGTTACACTGAAGTCAGAGAGCATAAACTGTTTGCTTTCATACTCTCACCCTTTAACTGAAACACTCTAGGGCCCCAGGCTGTAAAAAATCTGCGATCATAAACAATTTTAGTGGTTGGAAGTGCTTGTCGTTACCTCTTGCATAGCCCTTATGGCCCCAGTCTTTGCTTTTGAGACATTATGGTCCATATAGTTTACAGCAGGGGTGGGTGGATCACATGTATAGCTCCACTGCTCTACAAATCTTTTTTGCAATTTTTGATTTTTGAATTAAAAAATATTTGCATGGTATTGTGTATAGTAATGTGTTGGGATTATCATAGGTCTAGGCCGCAGATGAGTGTCCAATCTTTTCTGGATAGTCCAACATCCACTCTTTCTTTGTAACATCAGTAGATGAATGCTCATTAGAGAATCAGTGTGACTAAGCAGATACCTCCATTCCATCCTAAACACTGGAACTGTCAAGCCTCGTACACACGATCAGATTATCAGACAAATTTTTGTCCATTTTTTTGTTGCATGCTAGTCTCCTATGAAAAGTGAAGAGGGTACTTTCATACGAAAATTTTCAACTTTAGAAGTGATGTAATGTGTTGAATTTTTTGTATGTATGCTTTCGTTTCAGAGCATGCAAAGTCTTGCTCTTACGATTTTGTTTTTCAGACAAAAATTGTACTAATTAAATGAAAATCAGACATTGTATTCACTTCTGATAAAAATTTATAGCCTGCACCTTCAGTTTTTGTTGTACGAAAACTCATAATCGGCTGTTGAAAGCACTATACTAACGATTCGAAAATCTGAAGACCGTTAGTCGGACGAAATTTTACTTACGATTTTCTTGTGTACCGGGCCTTTAGACTATTTCCCCTAGAATAATTGGCTATGATCTGAAGTTCTTTGTTTGATCTTTACAAAATTGGCAAGATACATGGAATATCCATGGACAGCTTTGTAATGAGTAAACTAGTGAAATTTGATTTCACACTGGACGCTATGGGCTACTGACCACAACAGGTCATAGCATTGTTATAAAATAATTCCATACGACATGTCTGTGGGAAAAATGTATCATCCAGCAACATTTTTGATACATGTGTTCATGGAGACAGTTTATCAGAATGGAACCAGCTAATGTCAGAACATATTGGATGTTAGGGCCTCCCCTGAACCTAATCTGTCTTGGGTGTTGATCAGCTGGACATTTGATTGATAATCTTGATGTCTAGAGAGTAAAGTTTTAGTTGAATTCTATTACAGCATGTCATGATTTTTGTCCCTGTGTGAGAAAAGCATGATAAATGTCTCCATACAGAGGGGAATTAACTTCAATACCTTCCAACAAGATTCAGATGCAATATCAGCTGCTCATGATCATCGTTTTTATCTGCTGCCAAATGCAAAATTTGAAGATATTTTGGCTTTTATATAAAAAGCAAGGAAATTAATTGAGACACAATGGCGTATCCATATGGATTCCTTTTACATTTTTTATTTAAAACCACTTTCAAAGAGATAAGAGTTTCTTTACTGATGTACTTCAAACCGTGTAATATTCAAAGCTGAACTCCAGATTAACATAAAAAAGAGAGTTCAAAAATTCTCGTTTTAATCTACTTATGTTTTCCTTAAGAACACTGCTAGCATAAGTCCCTAAAATCTGTATGTATATTCTCTTCCCATGATCCTCTACATTGCAGGGCAGATGGAGAAAGTGGGCTACAGCTGTGAGCCAATCAGGCTCTATGCACAATAATGGAAGTCTGTGTATTCAAGCAGCGGGAACTTGCATATACTGGGGGTGGAAATAGTTGGCTTGTTTACTTGCATCATGCTTAATAAAAAAATAGTTAGTGTGCCCCGAGATAAACAATCATTCTTTGACAAAGTTTAGTATCCCTGGCTTTCATACTTGTAACTGCCTTCGGACTAATGGTGGGTGTGTGGCTGGATGGGGGCAGGCTCCCAGATGGGTACGTTTCTTTCCCTTTCTTCCTTTCTCCCTCCTCCTTTTCCAGTCTCCCCTTACCCCTACTTCGCTTCTCCATTTGTACCTCCAGAAGAAAAACTAAAGACTGGGGAGCAAAATTTTAACGAGACCTCTCATATCTTAGACAACCTTTACCAACCCTGACAAATTGTTCTTATTTTATGATATCAAAATTGTTACCTTTTTGAGATAAAAAAAAAGTTTTTTTCATGTGCAAGTACATTTAATTTAGGTATATATACTCAGTTTTTAGAATTTCTTAAAAAGACACTGCCACTTTGGCTATTTACGTAAAAATGGCTAATTTACACCTACTTCTCCATCACTCCCCACCGCTCCTTTCTCCATAACAGTTGACACCAT
Source organism: Pelophylax lessonae (assembly GCF_965119305.1). NCBI lineage: Eukaryota > Metazoa > Chordata > Amphibia > Anura > Ranidae > Pelophylax > Pelophylax lessonae. The sequence continues at coordinate 117,759,822 of NC_138774.1, read as the reverse complement.
AACACCCAGTTTTAGCTGGTGTTGGAGCCTAAGGCTCCATTCGCATCTGAGCGTATCGTTTTCAGGCATTTTTTTTTTTGGGTGTTTTTCCGGCGTTTTTTTAGGCGTTTTTTTTTTGCAGTTGTTTTGGATACAGACATTGACATCTGACCAAAAACGCTTGTAATCTGACAAAAAAAGAAACTCATGTACTTTTTTGAGCTTCAGGCGTTTTGTTTCAGGTGACAAAATGCTCATATGTGAACGGGGGCAATTGAAATTAATGGGGTTTTGCTTGTTGGGTGTTTTGGAACTTCAGAGATGAGCATTTTGCGAGCTGAAAAACGCTCCGGTGTGAACAAGGCATAAATGGAAAGATGATGTCACCCCCTCTATCATGACACAGTGCTTGGGATTAGTTATTGTCTGCTGTGTACGAGCACTATGTAATGGGGTTACATGCTCCACATAGCTGAAAGCACTGTGTATATTTTGTTGGCTGCGACATAGGAAGGCAAGGCCATGGGATCTCTGCAGTGTTGGGTATCAGTTGGTCGATAAAGCAGATTTACCCAGACAAGGTAGGGTGATTTCAGTAGATTCTTTGTCAACACAAGCACTCAGTGGGTCAGCTGATCCATCATAGCAAACCGCAAGATTCATAAAAAAATAAAATGGATGGAGAATTGTAAAATGGGTAAAGAGAATAAGGAATTAAAAAGCACATCACTCCCAAAACATTAATCAGGAGGCCACTTTACGTCCTCGTGAAGCAGTCCCCACCAGATTCTAAATAGAAAGTTGAGATACACTCATTGCCATTCCTAATCGTTAATGATGTCCCCAGGAAGGGTATATTCACTATTTACTGGTCTTTGTGTCCGCAGATAGCAATGCCACCTAGCTGCAATATACTTGAGCATTTATTTCTTAAAATTAAGTATGGGCAATTTTTATATTTTAATATACTTATTTTGGGTCCCAGGAGTACATTTACTAATGTACTCCTGTTATCCAGAGTCAGCTGAGAGCAAGTTATTGCCCACTACCAGTTAACGGGGCAGAGCTACACCAGGTTCAGGAAGGATCCTTACAATATTGCTGGAATCCACCCAGCTGCCTTATTGATAGCTAGCTCTGCCTTGTAGGATGTGGCCTAGAGCTGGAACCATCCTCACCCCAAACCCCTTTCCATCCTGGCGCTCAAGTGAGGAGCAGAGTGGAGGGTATTGACTGACAATCACCGTTCTCTGCTATGAGTAGACCAAGGGATGGATGACTGATCAGCGGTCAGGGGATCATTTAGCATTCAGCTGCAATGTCGCATGAATGTTGCAGCATGCAGGTGAGTATGTGTTTGTTTTTTTACTAGTCCAACAATAATCTTTAAACTTGAGGTCACTGATATATATTGTTCTCCTCCAAGTCTGGAGCTCAATGCTCTGTCTTTTCATAGCATTCCTATTACCTTGTATTGTTGTTTTTCTTGTCTATGTTGAAAACCTCAATAAAAATTATACTGTTAAAAAAACACACCACAAATATATTACATGTATAAAATCAGATTTTGCTGCTTTTTAGACTTGTGAGAAAATAACATAGTTATCTAATCCAATTTTTCCAACTCCATCCAATTTCAACAAATAGAAAATATAACGAATCAATAACAAGATATAATTTCATATGCAGAACCCTATAAACACAGTTGACCCAGAGGAAGGTAAATGCCTTTATAAATTATGACAAATTGTTAGATCCCCTAGGGGTGGGACTTTAAAGGCAGCTCAAGAAATGATAAAATGTTTTGACATTCATAAATTTTATTTAAATATACAAAAAAGATCATACAATATATAATACAATATAATAAGTATATGATAAAAATAGGCAAAACTGATGGATAAAAATATGCATATACCATCTACTCCAGGTTTTATCCAACGTTTCGAGGTAAAAAGCTCTTCCTCAGGGATTGTGCTGGAGGTACTTATTTCTGTAGATATTGAGAGAAGCATACGTATCACACAAGACAGCAAAAGAATCGCAAAAAAATGCAACTTTTTATAAACATGTTCTAGTCATGAAAGTAAAACAGTTGTAAAGAAAAAAGATAAACTTACATGATTGGTTAGCATATGAACATATAGGGTAGTTTTGCCGCCAGATAAAGACAAGGAGTTTCTGTATAACACCCACAGAGAATGGTAATCTTTGTAAGGGAGGTCTATATGAATATAGAGCCAATGTAGTGCCAGGAGAGATGGAGCAGGAAAGTTGTGCGTCCCAGAAACAAGTGTCTCAACTGGAGTCCAAAGGTAGCTTAGCCAGTCGGGCAGAGGCCAATCACAGCTTACTGCAAAAAAATGTGTATATAGTAGATATATGTTACCACTCGACTGTTCTGTACATATATTAAATAAATGTGACAGGACAGATGGATCTATGGGGGGCAGAGTCCAATGCGTGTATCGCAATTGCTTATTTAGTTGAAGCGGTATTGTAAAGGAACCAATAAGTGGACGCAGGGATCTCATAGGGATTATCCCAACAGAGCCCTGCAGGGTACATTCGCTTAGTTTGGCCAATGACAAGGTTTAAAACACGCTTTGAGTCCTAACTGAGCACCAAATACTAAACGATGAGGTAACAAAAAGATGAAGGGGTCATAAGGATTTTATGTACCATCCTTTGGTAGTAACTGTTGAGCAACCATCTCCCAGCAGTGGATGTCTCAAATGATCCACGCTGGGAGTGGTACTTAAATGCAGGGAATATGCTAGGTTGAAAGCAATCAGTGTGATTGCATCTCAACCCGCCGCCAGCTGTGGGCTCCCTGGGCGGCGCTCGCCAGACCCGCCCCCCGCACACCCCCGGCGCGCACAGGAAGTGCGTCATTGCAAGGGGCGGGAGCGTGGCTGGCAGGGCACTTCCCACCGGCACGGGAAATGACGACGCCGCCCTTTATAAATTATGGTCCAACTTGCTCCAGTGTTTAAGAAAAAAATCCTCATCCCCCAACAGGCAATTATTACCTGAATCAAGGATGTCCGGTTCTATGCCTTATCAATGGTTATAGCCAGCTAAACTCTGTTGGAATACCTTCTCCTTTAAAAAGATAATAGAATACTCAGTGTTAAGTAAAAAAATCTCAGTTCGGCTCTGGGAAAAATGGCTTTAGCAGCGTTATTATTATTGTGTGTACTGCATCTTCAGGAGAAGACAAATGGAAAACTGTGATTTTCCAGTAACGGCTCTGGCTTCAAAGTGATAAATCACTGCAGATATCAGATGTGTCCATTTTGCAGGCTTCCTTGCTGATGCCAGAATGTTCTCTATGTTATCGCCTCTGATCTAATGTTACCATTCTCAGATTGCACTATTTAGCTCCCGGTCTTTTTTTCTGAGCTTTTAGTGCTTTTTGTTTTATTCTGTCTTAATGCCAGCACATTTAACATTGGCCATGTACAAGTCTCTGGCCTGTGCTTCATTGCCGTTGATGTGTAGTCTTGAAAGAGATGCATTTACCCAAAACACAAAAGCAGATCTTATACTCCAATGTAACAGAAGCTGTGGAGGACGCAGGGAACACAGGAGGCAGAATGAGCTACTCGGGTAAACCTGCACAGCATGTAAAGCTCAATTCCAGGCAATGAGAAAAGTCAAGGAGTGAACAATAATGGGGCAACATTATGGCTAAGTGATGGCGCGTTTAGCTTTCAGCATTGGGGGCTTGAGTTTGAATCTTGGTGGGTAGATGATGTTTGTGTAAGCTTATTCAGACAATCTTAAACATGCTGGCAGTTTTTCCCTGGGAATATGTCATACGCACATGTTTTGAAAAATAAAGACAATTTTTGACACAAATCTGGTAGTGAACATGTTAATTTTTGTTTGATGCCTAATGGCTGGCTTGTTGGCACTCTGTGGTGGGTGGCTGGCTGGCTGGCATCCTGTGGTGGTTGGCTGGCACCCTGTGGTGGGTGGGTGGCTGGCTGGCACCCTGTGGTAGGTGGGTGGCTGGCTTGTACAGGGCCTGTGGGCGGCTGGCTGGTACAGTGCCTGTGGCTGGCTGGTACAGGGCCTGTGGGTTGCTGGCTGACTGGTACAGGGCCTGTGGGTGGCTGGCTTGCTGATACAGTGCCTGTGGCTGGCTGGTGCAGGGCCTGTGGATGTGGGTGGCTGACTGGCACCGGGCTGCTGTGGGTGGGTGTATCGCTGTGATACACTCCCTCGAGACTAGTCCTAACTCCAGATGAGGCTGTCCAAGGCGAGGGAGGCGACCTAAGAAGGCAGAATGACGTCACAACAATATCGACAATATCGGCCAGTTCCAGGGGCCGATACCGATATATCGGGGAAAGTGCATATCGGCCTTGCCGATAATCGGTGTATCGCTAATTAGAAGCCCCCTCCCTTATCTTTAAAGTCCCCTTTCACATCAAAAGCCCCCATCACATCAGATGTGCTGTGGGTTAGGAAAATCTTGTATCAGGCCGCACGTGGCCTGGAGACCCCTGCATTAAAGTATATTTTAAGCCTCAAGTGATATGTGTGCATAATGATTGAGGGAGCGCTATAAGTGTAAAGAGTACATTTTAAATGTAATGTATCTGACTGATGAGAGATAACTTGTATCCTCTCATTTAGCTTAAGCTATTGAGTTCTGTAAACAAACAATCTTTATGCAGAGCTGAAATAGCAAGTCATGAGAAAAAAAGCATTTTTTAAAAATGTATTTTTATTCCTAACCATAATCAAGAAAGAAAATATATAAAAATGTGTATACATTGCCCTTACGGCTAAACTACAGCCCGTAAGTCTGTTTTAACAGCAAAGGAATTTTGATTCTGTGCATCCACTTTTCAGATCCAGGCACCTTTGGCAGACAACACTGCCACATTCTTGACCTTTTACTGTAGCACCAACACAGCTCTGTCAAGAACACACTGCAGCCTACTGATTGAACCATGAAGCAGCAGCAAAACACTGCTGAGGTCATCTCTCTGCTCACTTTGCTTCCTCCTTACCAGCAAGTTCCTTGTTAGCACATATGCCTGCCCTAAGTGCTGCCCCTCCTTCTTCCAGTCTGAATGCTACAAATTTAATTGCTTACGAAATTCAGCGTTTGTGCAGGAACTGGCCGAACTTCGGTCTATGTATGGCTGTTTCCATGCATGATAAGTCGATCTATCGATTGACTTCTCATGAACAGGCCTGCTGGAATTTTTTGCTCAATCAGCGCATGCAGCTAATGGGCTGCAGCACAGATCCGAGTATTTTGACGAAGGAGCAGCCCCGCTGGCAAATTACCATGACACAGCAGGGAGGATTCTCGCATCCATGTCGAATGTGTGGATTGGGTATTCGGTACAGTTTTTTTGGTCGGCTGGCTGCACAAAAACTGTACCATGTATGGCCAGCTTTAGTTAAAAAAAAGGGGAAGCTCTGCTTGTCTGCCCCCCCCCCTTCCGTTGCCACATTTGGCACCTTGTAAGGGGGAGGGGAGAGGGACGGGTACCTGGTTTTGACAGGTACCCGCTCCCACTTCCTGCTGAGTTTGCCATGGCGAACTCAGCTGGAAGTTTGGCCCTCGCCACAGGCGGACCATTGCGAAAGCGCAGCACGATTCATGCATGCGATGTAGGAAACCGGGTGTGAAGCCGCAAAGCTTCACTGCCAGTTTCTCTTACCCAAAATGGTGGCGCCAGCACCCGAGAGCTGATTCAGGTAGTTGACCTAATAGTAAGGCCTCATGCACACTGGACGTTTTTACAGCTGCTGTTTTTGGCGTTAGACTTTTTTTTTTTGCGGCAACTAAACTCCCCAGCATGTTATTCTATGTGTCCATGCACACATAGGCTGTTATCAGCAGTTTTTGGCAGGGGCGTTTTCTGGCTGCAAAAACCCCCCAGAACTAGTGAGTTTTGAGAGGAGTTTTTCAGCTGTAAAAAACGCTCTAACTCTGATAAAAGCTGAAAAACGCAGCTATTCTGCGTTTATCAACATTTTGGGCCATAAGCTTTTGTGGGAGTATAGTTTTGCTAAAAAAAAGCTAAAAAACGCTACAGCTGAAAAAAACAAAAAAACGCTGAAAACGCTATTGCAAAAGATGAAAAACCCTATCACGAGTTCAGCTTTCTACTGGCGTTTTGATAACGTCCAGTGTGCATGAGGCCTAAAAGTCAGCAGCTACAGTATTTGTATTTTTTTTTTGGGGGGGGGGGGGGAGGCTGGAGCTCCACTTTAGGCCTCATTCACACTGGATGTTTTTACAGGTGCTGTTTTTGACATCAGATGTTTTTTTTCTGGAGCCAGTAAACTCCCCAGCATGTTATTATGTGTCCACGCACACATAGGCCGTTATCAGCAGTTTTTGGCAGGGGCGTTTTCTGTCTGTAACACCCCCCAGAACTAGTGGGTTTTAGGAGGCGCTTTTCAGCTGTAAAAACGCTTTAACTCTGATAAAAGCTAAAAAACGCCAATAACGTGGCTATTCAACATTTTCGAGCTTTTGTGGGAGTATAGTTTTGCTAAAAAATGCTACAGCTGAAAAAAGCTAAAACAAATGCTACTGCAAAAAAAGCTGAAAAACTCCTTCTACAGCTACAGTTTTCTACTGACGCTTTGATACCATCCAGTGTGCATGAGGCCTTATTGCTTTTTTGTCCTGAGTATAGTTTGATCTGGCTTTCTTACATATTTGCCCTGGAGATGTGCCTGAGTGGTAGGGACAGTAGACGGTTTTCCCTGGGGCAGAGATTGATATTATTGCTTCTATTAGCTCTTCACATTATGTGAACACTGCCATGACACTACCACCACCATGCTTTGGATCATGAGCAGTTCCTTTTCTTCTCCATACTCTTCTCTTCCCATCACTCTGGTACAAGTTGATCTTGGTCTCATCTGTCCATAGGATATTGTTCCAAAACAGAAGGCTTTTTTAGATGTTGTTTGGCAAACTCTAATCTGGCCTTCCTGTTTTTGAGGCTCACCAATGGTTTACATCTTGTGGTGAACCCTCTGTATTCACTCTGGTGAAGTCTTCTCTTGATTGTTGACTTTGCACACATACACCTACCTCCTGGAAAGTGTTCTTGATTTGGCCAACTGTTATGAAGGGTGTTTTCTTCACCAGGGAAAGAATTCTTCGGTCATCCACCACAGTTGTTTTCCGTGGTCTTCCGGGTCTTTTGGTGTTTCTGAGCTCACCGGTGCGTTCTTTCTTTTTAAGGATATTCCAAACAGTTGATTTGGCCACACCTAATGTTTTTGCTATCTCTCTGATGGGTTTTTTTTGTTTTTTTCAGCCTAATGATGTCTTGCTTCACTGATAGTGACAGCTCTTTGGATCTCATATTGAGAGTTGACAGCAACAGATTCCAAATGCAAATAGCACACTTGAAATAAACTCTGGACCTTGTATCTGCTCCTTGTAAAAGGGATATTGTGGGAATAACACACACCTGGTCATGGAACAGCTGAGCAGTCAATTGTCCCATTACTTTTGGTCCCTTAAAAAGTGGGAGGCACATAAACAAACTGTTATAATTCCTACACCTTTCACCTGATTTGAATGTAAATACCCTCAAATTAAAGCTGAAAGTCTGAAGTTAAAGCACATCTTGTTTGTTTCATTTCAAATCCATTGTGGTGGTGTATAGAGCCAAAAAGATTAGAATTGTGTTGATGTCCCAATATTTATGGACCTGACTGTATATTGTATCCCTTGAAAGATCATTACTGTTAAAATACATTTTCTATAATATTCAGACTAAACATCAGGGAGGACTAACTGTCAGAGAGGGGGTCATAGCCATGAAACTTTGCACAGGGGTGCGTGACAAAATTGTACTTTAGGTTTTATCTAAAGCTTTCATTTTATATGTAGCACCCTCCTAGGTAGGTGCAAGAGAGAGAGAGTATAGTTTCTGGCTCTGTCTGCCTATCAGAGGAGCAGCAGGCAAATCTATATTGCTTTCTGCCTACCAGAGAGCAGGATCTGTGAGTTAGGTCTGCTCATAGTGATCAGTGTGTGATTTATTTGGTCTAGGGAGTTTTTTAAACTAGTCCAATAGGGAGGCATATTGGACAGTGGAGGAAATCTGACCAATGGGTATACAGGCTTTGATACAGCCCCAGTGATTGGCACAGACTGATTGTCCTAGTGCATTCTGGGGTGTAGTAGAAAATCCAGGAGCATATGTGCTGCAGGATCTTTGGCTGGTGAGCAGAGTCCCAGAGGGAGGGTGGCGGCTGTCTCCTCCTCTGTAGCAGTGGCACACGGTCACAGGCAGTTGGCCTGGGGACCAGAAAGAAGGAGCTGAACCCAGAGGTCCATGAGAGCTGACTGGAGGGGTAGAGACACTGGAGACCCTCGAAAAAAGGTATCATGAGTACAGGGGATCGTGTCTAGGGGCCTGACCTGAGGGGGGGCTACCCCGGTGTTGGGTAATCAGAGGACGGGTGACAGCAGGTGGAGTGAAAAGGGGTACTAGGTGTGTATCCCGAAGATAATTCATCCTAACAAGTCATCTACAATAGAGACTTAATCCTGAATTCATCTATTTGGCAAAGGGAATCTGCAGCCTGGCTGCATCCTCACACAGGAGTCCTGATCTACTGTGAATAGTTCAGGTTGGAGTATCCCACTCTTCCCTTCTCCCATCCCTAATTTAAATAAACCACAAAAACAACTACATCCCTAGACTGTACATTAACTGAGCCAGAGAGTAAAGGGTTCAATTGTGCATGCTGCAGTTGCTAGGGGATCCCAAGTTAAACAATCTAGCAGTCCTCAAGGGGGCAGTGCTACATATATACAATTAAATGATTGAGAAGGGGAAGGTCATGAAGAAAAAATAAAGGTACAGTTCTCCATTAGCACGTGTTTGACTAATGTGTACTTTCCTCATGTAAAATTCTGAACGTCTTTCATTATTGAAGGATCATTATATTTACATTTAATGTCGTGAGCAGAAAGGTGGCACCCCACCCACCAACTGCAGCCTGCACAGACTTGTCATGGAAGCTTCAATCACAGACATATCTTAGTCTTATACAATGGAGTACCAGCATGAAAGATTAACAAGAATACCATTATGTTGTATATATAACTATGCAAAGACTGAAATCTACAAAACAATTGACTATGTATTTGAAAGGGGTCAATGCAAGGAAGTACAGAGAGTTTCAGGACAACCTCTTTAGTAAAGGCTCGTGATGTATACCAGTCTCCAAATAGTGAGAACATTTTATTAAAACGGCCTGACAGCTTCTACCTTCTAACTACAAGCCATGATCTAGTCTGAAACGTGCATAGGTAATTTATGCCTCGTACACACGCATCGATAGTTGGCCGACCGATCGGCCGTCTTTTGTCCAGTGTTGTTGTGTTGGTTGAAATGTGCTCTAGACTGCACACATTTTCTCGGCCAACAAAAACCAACTTCAGAAGTGATGTCATGTGCTGGTTTACTTTCCGTGTGTTTTTTCTTCTCTGAGCATGCCCAGTCTTGCTCATCAGATTTTTGTCTGCCGAAATCTGTACTGACTGATGGAAAATATGCCTTTCTGTTGACGGCCAACAAAAATTTTATAGCCTGCACACCAGATTTTGTTTGGCCGAAAAGTCGGAGTCGGTTGTCGAAAGCATCATACTAACAAGCCGAAAATCGGCCGATCGGACGTTGGCCGAAAATTCACGACCAACTATTGATGTGTGTGTACGAGGCATTACACAGTCAACGTTGTGTTTTTAAAACTTGTTAGAAAAAGGAATACAATTGCTTATAGTGACTTCTAGAATTATCTCGGGTCATGTTTATGTGGATATGCTTGCCTTGCTGTTTACAAGGAGGAAATCTTGGGAGAAAGAATGCAAATATTGGGATGGCTTTGCTTCTGTAAGTTGTCTGGCTGTCTATGTAAATACGGCTTGTTTCAGTCTAATTGTTTTCAATGCTTGCAAACCTGGCTTTGGTGAATAAAGAACTTGCATGTTTTGTCTTTAAAGTGGAACTTCACTGTATCTGAGCACCACAAGCTGCAAACTCTTTTCCATTCATTTATAATATTCAAAGCAAACTAATCAATTCATATCCATGTCTCCATGCTTATTTTGTTGAGAAATCACTTTGAAAAACCTCTCCTATCATTTCTAGCCGTGGCCATCGTGAGAAAGGGCAGAGGATGCATGTAGCATTAATGTCCTGGAATCTGTCTGCTCTTAGCTGAGGCATACTGATGGGTGTGCTTAGCTGAAAAAGACCCTCCTCCAGATGAAAGAAAAAAAATACCCATGAAGTCTTCTGGGATGTATGACATCATTTTGGCCTATGCCGGAAACCAGGAATCAACCTAACCACTTGCTGACCATGCTATAGCCAAATGATGACTACAGTGCAGTAGTCCATTTCTGGGAGGGTGTCTATTGATATCCTCCCAGATCCATGCCCACTGCGGCTCGCATCTGACGTGCTCTGTGATTGCTGTGTCCAATCACAGTTGATCACAATATAAACACACTTGCCAGCTATCAGCATTACGTTCCTGATGCGCCAACAGCGCATGAGGAGAGGAGAGAGCCGGTAACTGACCAGTGTGAAAGGGGACACCTACACTGATCATCAGTGTCCTGAATATCCGTGCAGCCCCAACAGTGCTAATCAGTTCTGCTTATCAGTGCCACCTATCAGTGCCCATCAGTGCTGCCTATTAGTGCCCATTAGTGCCGCCTATCAGTGCCTCATTATCACTACTCATCAGTGCAGCCTATCTGTGCCCATCAGTGCATATCAGTGAAGAAGTAAATTACCTATGTGCAAAATTTTATAACAGAAACTAAAAACCTTTTTTTTACCAAAATTGTTCGTCTTTTATTTTGTTTGTTTAGCAAAAAATAAAAAACTCTGTGATGATTAAATACCACCAAAAGAAAGCTATATTTGTGTGAAAAAAATGAAAAGCAATTTATATGGGTACAGTGTTGCATGACTGCGCAATGGTCATTCAACTCGCGACAGCGCTGAAAGCTGAATATTTGGCCTGGGCAGGAAGGGGGATAAAAGTGCTCTGTAGGCAAGTGGTTAAGAAATGTATTAAAAAAAAAAAAGTTAAAATAAGTAAATATAATATACCCTCATATTTACTAAGGCTAGCAGCATACAGATTAAAAATAGCTAATGTTGATTGAGAGAATTTAGTTCTGCTTTAAATATACATGTGAAATATTTCATAGAAAATTATTTATTGGGGGTTTACTGAGCTGGATGAAGACTGAATGGGCCCCCCGTCTGTGTGGGAAGTTTGATATCTGTCTCAAGAGCTCTAGAAAACCCATTTATTTGTCCATAAGTTTGTATTATTATCTAGCATTTTATTCTGCCTACATACCAGCAGAGTATTAATCAGTAATAATGTCTATATTACTTGATCTGTGACCAGAGACCTATTTTATGTAAAGCAGTTGCAGTTTGACAATATAGCTCAAATGCTGCTGTTTTTATACAGTTGTTAGTAGTAATATTAATATTTTGTATAGCAACAGTTACAGTATCTCAGAAAAGTGAGTACACCCCTCACATTTTTTTACATTTTTATTATATCTTTTCATGTGACAACACTGAAGAAATTACATTTTGCTACAATGTAAAGTAGTAAGTGTTCAGCTTGTATAACAGTGTACATTTTCTGTCCCCTCAAAATTACTCAACACACAGCCATTAATGTCTAAACCACTGGCAACAAAAGTGAGTACATCCGTAAGTGAAAATGTCCAAATTGGGCCCAAAGTGTCAATATTTTGTGAGGCTACCATTATTTCCCAGCACTGCCTTAACGCTCTTGGGCATGGAGTTCACCAGAGCTTCACAGGTTTCCACTGGAGTCCTCTTCCACTCCTCCATGACGACATCATAGGGCTGGTGGATGTTAGAGACCTTGTGCTCCTTTATCTTCCATTTTAGGAAGCCCCACAGATGCTCAATAGGATTTAGGTCAGGAGACATGCTTGACCAGTCCATCACCTTTACCCTCAGCTTCTTTAGCAAGGCAGTGGTCATCTTGGAGGTGTGTTTGGGGTCATTATCATGTTGGAACATTGCCCTGCGGCCCAGTCTCTGAAGGGAGGGGGATCATGCTCTGCTTCAGTATGTCACAGTACATGTTGATATTCATGGTTCCCTCAATGAACTGTAGTTCCCCAGTGCCGGCAGCACTCATGCAGCCCAAGAACATGACACTACCACCACCATGCTTGACTGTAGGCAAGACACACTTGTCTTTGTACTCCTCATCTGGTTGACACCACCTGAATCCGACCACAGGACATGATTCCAGTAATCCACATCCTTAATCTGCTTGTCTTCAGCAAACTGTTTGCAGGCTTTCTTGTGCATCATCTTTAGAAGAGGCTTCCTTCTGGGACGACAGCCATGCAGACCTATTTGATGCAGTGTATGGTCTAAGCACTGATAGGCTGACCCCTTCAATCCCTCTGGATATGACACTGAGCACGTACACTCAACTTCTTTGGTCGACCATGGCAAAGCCTGTTCTGAGTGGAGTCTGTCCTGTTAAACCTCTGAATGGTCTTGGCCACCATGCTGCAGCTCAGTTTCAGGGTCTTGGCAATCTTCTTATACCCTAGGCCATCTTTATGTAGAGCAACAATTCTTTTTTTCAGATCCTCAGAGAGTTGTTTGCCATGAGGTGCCATGTTGAACTTCCAGTGACCAGTATGGGTCACCAAATTTAAAACACCTGTTTCCCATTCACACCTGAGACCTTGTTACACTAATGAGTCACATGACACTGGGGAGGGAAAATGGCTAATTGGGCCCAATTTGGACGTTTTCACTTAGGGGTGTACTCACTTTGTTGCCAGTGGTTTACCCTAGAGCAGCCCTTCTCATCCTTTTTGTTATAGAGGAACCTTTGAAATAATTTCCAGATTTTCTCCTTTTCTCGTATTGGTGGTCATTGTAGTTAGGAAATCAGAAATTTGGGCTTTTATTTTACTTTCACTTTCAATGATAATGGTAAACAAGGCAAATTGAGAGGATAAGAGCCCATGCACATTGAGGCGACATGACTTCGGGGGGCGACCTGTGAAGTCGCGCGCACCGCTGTGCACCGCGACTTCGGCATGACTTGTAGAGACTTCACATAATGGAAGTCTATGCAAGTCGCTCCGAGGTCGCCCCAAAGTAGTACAGGACCCTTTTTCTAATTCAGAGTGACTTGTGTCGCTCCTATTAGAATGGGTCCTGTACTACTCAATGGAGCATGACATACCGCGACTTGTCAGGCTGACAAGTCACCTGACAAGTCGCGCTAATGTGAATGGGCTCTAAAACTTCCGAATGGGTGCACAGAAAGCAATTAAAGCTTGATAAATAAAAAAAACATGTTTTCTAATCCCTATAATCCTTTCTTCTTCATTTTCTCTATCCAAAATAAAATAAAAAAAAATTTGCAGTGATACATTACGTTTAAATTAAATATTATGCATTAATGTGAAAATATTTAGTAGATTAAACCTTACAAAATACTGAACGTCTGCAGGTGGCATGGTTTCTTACTATTGACCAAAATCTCTGCAATATGTGGGAGTTCCATTCCAAGCATTTCAGCACTGCTAGGTTAACACAGGTGTTCTTCAGAACAGGCTGTACTGTTTAAAGGTCTTTTTATTCTACAGTGCCAAGAACCAGTAAAACTGTACACACAGTCACGTTGAATTCCATATACTACTAGGCTTCTTACAAAGAGTCAACACCTGAATGTCAAGTTGACCATCACGAGACAGCTCTCCCTATTATAGCAAGCCTATTGGAGCATGGCTATCTTTTTGATGTATTTTCTCCTGGACAGGTAGCTGAAATAATTTAATTACCAGTTCTGGCTTAAACACTTTGGTATTTTAAGGAGGATAGAAATAGTCCATATGCAGTGTGTAAATGGTAAGATGACTGTCCTCATCCTTGGCCTGGTCTTGTTAAATCAAGATGTCAAGGGCCGGTTCACACCAGAATGCAGTGTGGGAAAAGTGTGTTCCGTGCGTGTTTCCCGCACCGCGTTCAAAAGTGTGCAATCTGCTACAGGTATCAAAATATTTTTAATGACACCCCAAATGCAGATGTCAAACATAGAGTATTTGCCTACACCAGAATGCATGGTCCTGCATGGATTTTGGTGCAGTGCATTTTTGAAAAGCAGTGCATGCTTTTTTTTTGTTATCCAGTGCAATTTTAGCCCATTCAAATAAAAAAGGCTATAAATCACACCACACTGACACCCCGTTCACACTATGGCGGATCCGACTTCGGGGCGACCTGTGAAGTCGCGTGCAGCGTGACTTCGGCGCGACTTTCACGGACTTCATAAAATGAATGACTATGCAAGTCGCTCCAGGTCGCCCCGAAGTAGTACAGGAACTTTTTCCTAAGTCGGAGCGACTTGTGTCGCTCCTATTAGAACCATTCCTGTACCGCACAATGGGAGCGTGACGGACCGCGACTTGTCAGGCTGACAAGTCGCGGTCCAAGTCGGATCAGTGTGAATGGACTCTGAAATGCACAGAAACATGGAATGCATTCCTGTGCGAGATGTGAACCGGCCCTTTAAGGCAGAGATCCACAAGTTGTTTACTCTTTTTGAATAATGTTGGAGTGGGTGGATTTGTTAAAGAAAAGAAAATGGAAGCAAATGTTGTTGCCAATAGCAACGTATCAGTTTTCATCCTTCATTTAATAGAAAAATTAAATTGTTAGGGCAAAAAAATCATGTGTGGGACATTTTCTTTGGTACTTTTACATTTCCCTATATTTTATTATTTTAAAGACCTTGCAAGTACAGAAAAATGCCTCTTAATTTTACAGAAATGCGCCCACTCCTAAGTCCTGTTGCATTTTGACACCTTGCAGTATTTTTGTGGGTTGGGTGGTGTCTGCCCTATCCAGTTTTTCTTTTCCAAACTACTCAAATCTGCCTCTTATGCTATTCTCCCCAACATGGACACTAATTATTCTAATTATTCTGTAAAATGTGATTATACCCACGCTATGAGTTTTTCTGATTAGTGTCTGGTAAATGATGGTTTATTCACAACCATGTATAAATAATAAACACATAATAGAACCAAATGTGAAAGTGCATAGAAGGTCAAAAATAAAAAATAAAAATTGAAATATGAAGCTGCTGTTAATGTGAATGGTTAAAAACCTCATATAATGACAAAGAAAGTTATTAAACTTAGCGCTGCTTCCTTAAAACAATAACACCTGCTAGTAATTAAGTGTCAGTGCAATCAATAAATAATACATAAAATGAAGGTGCAATCAAACAAATAAACGTCCATCAATGATAGTAGGGTGCCAGTGCTAGTGATGTCTTCTCAGGATTCAGGTGACATTCCGCGCTCCCCTCCTGAGTCCCCACTCACCAGCAATATGATTGAAAACAGGGTGGTATATGGATGGATGGATAGGTGGATTTAGCTCCTTCCTTCTCTGGCAGTATACAAGGCTCTCAGCATAATGATCTTATATGTTCCAATGAAGAGAGAGATAATCATAGCATTATACTGTTTTCTTTGTTGAAAGATAAAAGCATAAATGCACTTACAGCAGTAAAAAAAGTTTGAGCATGTAAACCAGGGGTCTTCAAACTATGGCCCTCCAGTTGTTCAGGAACTACAATTCCCATCATGCCTAGTCATGTCTGGGAATCTCAGAGTTTTACAATGCCTCATGGGATGTGTAGTTCCACAACAGCTGGAGGGCCGTGGTTTGAGGATCCCTCATATAAACCAAAGGCTGTCGGTTTGGCGTCTTTATCTCTTTCCCCAGCTTGATGTGTCTTGCCCCTCCCACTGGGCATCTTCAGTGGAAGGGGCGAAACACGTCAAGTGGGGAAAGAGAGACGCCAAACTGACAGCTGATACGAACCCTGTGGCGTCGATCCTTTGGTTTACATGCTCAAACTTTTTTTACTGCTGTAAGTGCATTTTTGCTTTTATCTTTCAATAAAGCAAACAGTATTATGCTATAATTATCTCTCTTCATTGGAACATATACCATCATTATGCTGGGAGCCTTGTTTATTGCCAGAGAAGGAAGGAGCTAAATCCATCCATCCATATACCACGCTGTTTTCAATCCTATTGCTGGTGAGTGCGGAGAAGACATCACTAGCACTGGCACCTTACGATCATTGATGGGCGTTTATTTGTTTGATTGCGCCTTTAATTGATGTATTATTTATTGATTGCACTGACACTTTATGTATTACTAGCACGTGGTATTGTTTTAAGGAAGCAGTGCTAAGTTTAATAACTTTTTGTCACTAATTATTCTGTACTTCAAAGAGAACAATTAGGAGGGCAAATAAGGCTCCTTGAAATAACACACTCTGACATTGACATTGAATTTATGACAGAAGAAACAGGTATTTTTTTGCATTTATTGAACAGGTATAACAAAAAACTTTCAGTGGTATATTTAACAGACCAAAGGGCCGCAATTCAGAGAAGGGTTAGGGTTTTTTCTTCACTTTGGGGTTCAGAGCTGTCATTTTCCCAGTGACGGAACTGATCATATATGATCTGTGCTTGACCAGATTCAGTGTGGACCATAAGTGATATCAGCAATTTACTAGACCCCTGATGGTGGGTGGATGGATCCGTACAAATCAGAAGACAATAAAAACGTCAATAAAAAGTACTGACTGCTATTTTTATTAATGACACAAAAAAATAAGCTGGTGCCCTGATGGCTCCATTACAACGAAATGCGTAAGGTATGGCCTAGATGTGCTTACAGGGAGCTTGCTGAGAGAGAGCTATCGACCGCTGGAGGTGGAATAACTTAAATCTGCAGCCATCCGCCCCAGAAACATTGCATACTGAATATTAATAAGCACTTTGTTCTTCATGTAATATGTGAGTGGCATTTTATGTTTTGTGTTTTTATCAATAAAAATAGCATTGAGCACTATACCAGTTTTTATTGTCTTTTGTGCATGTGAATTGTACTGATCCATCCTTCCACCACCTGAGCTGTTGATGACTATTGATGAGCTATTGATCAGATTGCCAGAAAAAATAACAGGACATGGTTGGGAATGATCCAGCTGAGGATGTATTAATCTGATTGACCATATGGGAGGATGATTTGAACTTTGTTTTGAGGGTCAATTTATAAAGGTGAAAGCATACTCAAAGGGTTAAAGTCTTTGATGGAGGTTTCAACTTTCACACATTTTCTGTACTTGCTTGAAGTGTCTGTCACTTGATTTTACTGTTGTTTATGGACTTGATTGGACTTGCAGTATATTATTTTAGATTTGTTTTATTTCATTTATAAATCACTGTACAACGTCGATTTTTTCATGTATTTGTTTTATTGTGCCACACACACAATGGACACCATTGTTGTTTATTTATTTATTTTTTTTACCGTAGCGCACCACTTTCACATTCTAATTTGAAGTGATTTGGTCACTTTATTGCTTGCAGCTTTTTTTCTTTCTTACTGGTGTGCAGGATAATATAATTTTCCTATAATTCTGTATAAGACACGAAAGTGAGTATTTTTTTTTTTTTTTAAAGCTGTTGAACTTTTTTTTATAATTTATGTCATCATATGTTTGATTTCGAGCTGCTGTATAATAGGATGGCTGGGAAAAATATTACCAACATGTTGCGGAGATAATATATACTCACATGTACTTTACTGTAGTCTACAGCTTAGGGAAGCTAAGTAGTATCTTTTGAATCCAAGTCAAAGCACCTCTGCCAGTCCGTAGGGAGGAAGACCTAAAACACGTGTGCCTGGACTTGATGGTGATTAAAGCAAACTCTTGTTGAATTTGTGAAACACAAAACACTGAACATTGTTTGTCTATGCACGATCATTCAGTAAAATCAATCATTCCGTAGGAGACACACCCCAAAATGGCGTTTGGTGTCCTTGGTTTGGCAACACGTGGCTATAAGCGTATTATCATTTCCACATAGTCATACCCCAGCAGCCAGAGCAAATTTTCATATCTATTAATAAGCAATACGCTTATGTCTGACTACTTTTGGTAGCATTTGGAAAGCTGGAAGCATTTATAGTGTGTTTGTAGAGCTGAAGGAGTTGAACAGAAGAAAAGCTCTCCGATACTGTAGCCTTGCTGTGCCAAGAGCCCATCAATCCCCGCAAAGGAATTGTGTAACCTTGCATAAAACACATCATTCTCAAACACAACTATGTGAAACCGAGTTTACATTGCCAGAGATTTCTGCAATGTTTTGCCAGCCGGCTTGGCACAGACCAGACCTGGGCATGTATGAGTTAATATGTGACTGGCCTTGGCAACTTCTGCTTTTTCCTTATAAGAATATTGCTTTGAAATGTTGCTTTGCTAAATGGAATGTGGGAGCAGAAGCCAATGAATTGCTTAAAGGTGCAATACTCCATAAACCTACATAGCTGACAGCTCTTTCTGATTTTTAGAGACCGTTTTAGGATTTACCCCTTATACTTTTAGTGCAAAAAATACCCCTGATTTTCATTCATGGCCAACTATACATTAAAAGTGTGTTTTTTTGTTTTCTTTTTTTGCATTTTGCATACAAATGGTAATATGTATTAAAGTGCAATTGCAATCAAAAACGTATTTCAGAAAGGGTATTCACCTCTATCTATTTTTAATTGCCGTATAAGTCTCTTTTTGGGACAAACACAATAGGAAGCTTGCAAAATCTCCTCCCAGGGGGCAAAGGACAATATTTCTACTGCAGGGTAAAAGGGTTAGAACTTTTGGTAAGTTTCTTGTACGGGCTGTGTCCTATTTCCCTTCCTTCCTTGTCCAAGTAATGATGTTACACAAAACACATGACGAGAAATCTCAAGCACAATGTACATTTAAAACATGGCAGAAGTCCTGACTTTTCCTCAATCTATCCAAAACTGAAAAAACGATTTTGGCTGGAGTTTGACCTTTAATATACTATTTGCTTAAAAAAAATGTATCCAAATGATGTATGTACCATATGTATTAAAATACCTGTTTGTAGTGTTAGTATATGTTTCGCCATGGTCCTCAAATATTGTAGATTGTTTGCCAAGCTTAAATTAATCCACTCGGCATGCAGTGTGTCCTTGCAAATTATTTTCAAATGTTGGCAGCTATTAAATTATGTAATTTCCCACTAACATTTACCTCTGAACAAATAGTGCACAAATTGTTAGTTAATTGGTTTGGCCTTTGCTTGTATAGTGTAAAAGGACTAAATAGGCCAGTTTACCCCAAAGCTTTTGCTAGATGCTGCTAGTTTGAGTTTCACATTGTCTGTTTTATCAACTTTTTTTTCATTTATTTTGGAGGGTATAGATATTTAAACACTGGAACCCAATCGATATAACTGGATATAAAAATTAGGACATTGACACCCCTTTCCTTCACCAATAGTCACTCAAAATAGGAATCAGTTCTGGTTGGGTTTCCCACCTTCATAAAGTAACTCCAAAGTAACTTCCACTGTAGCCGTCATTTGATAACAGGCTTTGATGGCTGCTGTAGGGAGATGCTTCCATCGGGGACCTATTACCCTCTTGGGGTGGCTGGGACTGCAACAAGCAGTCCCTGGTGGCGCTGAGATGGAAACAGTTTTTTTTTTTTTTCTTTAAATTTTTTTATTCTCTCCCTGTCATGCCACACAGCCGAAGGCCCCTTTCACACGGGCTGGCTGATTAGGTCCGTCTGTCAGTTTTTCGTACCCTCCAGTCTCCTCTATGGATTGGCGGATGTCAGCTGACAACCGCCACCATCCTATCCTGTTGGCCAAAAACAGATGGATGGTGGTCCTACTTTACATCCATCCGACAGATCGAATCAGATGGCATCGGATTTAAATGGACAGGCAGTCCATTTCCATCCGACTGTCCCATAGAGGAGAGCAGGACTGTGTCCATGTTCTCTCTGCATAGCGGAGCTGACAAGACCTGTCATCCACATGCTCAGCGGGGATTAGCAGAGAAATGCTGAGCAAGCAGATTCCGCTTAGTGGAGATGCACGTGTGAAGGGGGCCTAAGGTGGCATGAGTTACTGGATCTCTTATAACCTCCAACTTGCTGCACTGTCCTTCCCTAGTGAGCCACTGCCCATCACACCATCAAGCCAAGTACACACAGGCCAAATGCTGGGCAACATCAGCCAGTTCATTAAAAACTGGCCGCCATTCGGCCTGTGTGTTTGACAGCCGTTCCGACAGAAGTCGCCCATTTGGCATGCACGGAAAAAAAACTGGTACCTAACTTTTTCAGCTGGCTCCTAGATTTTAAGCAAATTTGTCAAGCCCTGGCTTTTTGTATCCCCAGCCATGAGATCACTTGACATATCCCCTAGCACTGTTTCTACTCTCTAGGGGTTTAAGGAGTTCCTACCTACATTGAGTTGTTCCTATGTTACTTGCTGCATCCTCTATGACAGGGTTTCTCAACCGTTTTGAAGTCCAGGCACCCTTTAAAATGATGGATAATCTCAGTGCACCCTCTAAAATATGGACAGTCTTGAGGTACCCCATTATAAAGTGTAAAAACTGTTTGAATAATTTTACATAATACTTTAACATCCACACATGTAGGGCACCCAAAGTTAGAGCTGATTTAATATTTCAAATACAATACACTTTCACTCACTGGTATTGACTAGTATTCCAATGCTTCTCTTCTACCTCAGTGTTTCTCCATCACTCAGCTAATGAGACCCCAGCGCTGACAGAGAGGGGCAGGGGAGGGTCATTGGTTGTTAGGACATCAGCGACTAGAAGGTCGTAATGGTGCACAATGAAAATCTGTGGCTTTGTGTAGCTAAAAAGGCAGGCTTCATCCATCTGCTGGCTTGGATACAGTTTTGGGGCAGTTTTTTTTTTTGTAATTTTGCTAAGGCACCCTGAAGAAACCTCACAGCACCCTGGTTGAAAAAGGCTGGTCTATAATACAGTTAAAGAGGAAGTAAACCCTCCTCTGACACTTGTACCTATAGGTAAGCCTATGATAAGGCTTACCTATAGGTACTGTAAATATCCCCTAAACATGTACCGTTTAGGAGATATTTACCTTACATGCAGCCAGTGACGTCACTGGCGCATGCGCTCTGAAGGAACGGCCGCTGGCGCCGTTCCTTCAGAGGCCCGTGCCGTGACCGTCGGCCGCGCGGGAGTGACGTCACCGCGGCTTCCGGCCAATCAGATGGCCGGATGCCGGGATCCCGGAAGACGAGCGACTGGACATGTCGTCCGTCATAGAGGTAAGCGGGCGGCACGGCGGGAGCTCGTTCTTAGGCAAGTATTTCATAATGAGCTAGTATGCGATGCATACTAGCTCATTATGTGTTTCTCTTGCAGGTTGAAAAAAAAATGTGGGGTTTACAACCTCTTTAAATAAGAAATCCAAAATGGAGAGTGGGCCCCTGTCATAATTGGTGGTGGTAATGGGTATGAATACTCTAGCATAAAGACCTCACCAGTGAAGTCCCTGAGAGATATAAGACCACCTTTAGGTGATTTAACTCTATAGCATCTGTCAAAAAGAAAATGGCTTGGGATGAAATTACCCTTTGTAGCTACTCTGGAATACATTTGGTACAGTATTGGGAATACGTATTAAAGCTACAAAGGGCAATAATGATATACAAAGTGAAAGCCAGGGCAAACAATCAAATTCCTAACAAGAAAAATGAATTCTGATTGGTCACCATGGGTTACAGAACTTTGCTTGCGATCCAAGTGCATATTTTGCACAAGGAAAAATTATTTTGTACCAGTATAGAGTTACATTTATGTCCCAAAAAAAAGCTACAAGCAGCAATCCTCGCAGACTATTGTCTACTTATGTTATGTTATACAGATGGCTTGGCTGACTTTTCACCGTGATCAGATATCTGTATCTTAGTAGGTGAAATGTCTTTATAACTGCGATCAAACGTGCCGTTGGTTGGAAAAGGGTTAATGTCTATCCAGCATTACTGTGCTTGTCTAGTTCCCCCAACCCGTGGCACACAGCCACCAGCTGGAGGCTAGATTCTGCCTATACAGCACATACAAACTGTCAGATTCCTTGTCTGTTTTCCATTTATAGCAGAATACCGACCCTTCTCACTTTACACGTCTTTCTTCTAAGTAAATAACTAAAAACAAAAAAATACAACTGCCGCACGTGTCATGGGTTGTTGTGTCAAGCGCAAGGCATTTTCTTACTGTGCAGCGAGCACAAAAAAAAAAAAGAGATTCCATGCCAAAACAGAACAGCATAAACCAAGCTCTGCTATTGGGCGTCAGCCCAGTCCTATATTGCTACAGAGAGCATAATTGGCTCTTGTGTTTTACCATGCGCAGATTCGATTGGGAAATGCCCCTTTTTCAATCCACAATGGCTGATAGCACTGTGCCGTAGTGTCACTATCTAAAAGGTTTTTCCTTTTGCAAAAACTAATTTCCTTTTGCTGTATCGTTTAAGCTTGTGATGAAAATTACAAGGTTGTATTTTTTTCTGATTATGTATTTCATTTCCTCTTTTATTGCAGGTTGCTGAAACGTGCCTTTTTTCCGAAGCTAACGCTGCTTGGATCTCTGTCTAGTGCTGCCTCTCTGTTTTTTTTTTTTTTTCCCTTTTTTGTTTTTTAATTTGCCGTTGCTTGCAGGCCAACCCAAACGGCAACTGACCTTCATAATTACAATTTCAGCACTCAATCCTTGAATACGGAAATCATCAAATTTTCATTAACAGTCACGGCTGTGCCCAACTGTAACATTATTTTATTCATCGCAACAATAAATAAAACGCCACAGATTGTCTGGATCTGAAATTCTGCCAATTTCTGCTGAGTTTTACACAACCATAATTGGAACCATTAAGCTAAGAGCACAGAATTGTTGAAAAAGTCGGCTCAGTCTAACTCGATCTGATTTCAGAAGTGACAAATAAAGCCAACGCATTCAAACTTTGACATTTTGCACTTTTCAAGAGCTGGTCTCTAATTAGATTTATTTTTATTTTCAATTTATCTGATAAAACGTCTATTTTATGGTTGGATGTTTGTGTCTCATACATGTCTCGACAACAGATACAAATTGACTAAAAAAAGAGAAATTATAAAAAAAAAAAAAAAGAAAAAAAAAAACCTTAAGTGCTGACATTTTTTTTAACCAAAGTGAAAAAGAAAAATAGTTTTTATTCATTTAAACTTGAAATCCACCTTTCCCCATCCCCTTCTTTTAAGAAGAAAAAAAAGATTGTAGTCACCGATAGAAGGAGGTGTTCTCCTTGGCCTCGGCGGTCTGTCTTTAATATGGCTGTTAACGTCTCCTTGGTGCGTGACACAAAATGGCTGACGCTGGAAGTCTGTCGGGAGTTTCAGAGAGGCACTTGTTCAAGGTCTGATGCAGAATGCAAGTTTGCTCACCCATCACGGAGTTGCCATGTGGAAAATGGACGAGTTATCGCTTGTTTTGACTCGCTGAAGGTAAGGGAAATCAGAGCTTCTATTTAAATTTTGGGAATTTTTAAAGTGTGCCTCTCTCATTATGTCTGCATTATTATTCACAGGCATGATTTTTTTAAATGGTATTTCTTTACTAACAAGCTTGTGATGTTTGATAGAGAAATGTCGGACAGATGGGTGTGGTAGAGAAGGCTGCCATAGTGGAAGCAAATGGCATGTACTGTATAAAGTGTAACTTCACTTTTACTTTGAAATAGAGCAATGCAATAGGCAACTGACAGGCTGCCAAAGTTAAACTATTCATTTATCACCTTATAAAGTGAAAATGTCTCTTTCATCATCTCATTCTGTTTAGCTTTGGCACAGCGTTTACATCTTCCACAACATAAAGGGCGAAGTATGGGCTATGTTCATGTTGACAGCTAGTTATATGCATTTAAACTCACCCAAAGGGACAGTGCACTTGTACTTGAGTGGTCCTGACTTTCATCATGGCTTCTACTGCAGCTAACTACCCACTCACACACTCACAGAATGGTCATGAATCTAAACTTGTTAAAACATAGGCTGGGTCTGCAAAGTAACCTGCATTTTTCATGGCACCATTGCAGAGAATCAAGACAAGAGCGCAGTCCAGCTGGAAGCCCATCCAGGGCCAGCCCTTTGAGAGGGGCAGAAAATTGACACCCAAGATTTTTTTCCAGCAGTTTTGTGTCATCCAGGCGCAGCCACTCTGCTTCCCTGTAAAAAGGCCCCCCTGCTGCCCTCAACATGCATACTCATAGTTGCCAGGCGCGAGGGTACTCACACAGTCTAACACTGGCTGTTAAACATCCAAGCACACATGAAGAGCCCAGATGTGTGTGTGCTGCCAGGGGTGGGGTACCACAGGAGGCAGAGAACAGTGAAAGATCCCTTCCCCACCAACTCTGCCAGCAGCTGATGTTTGGGCGCAGCTTGCGAGGCTTGCATTACTATTGGGTGTAGCTGGAGGAGGGGGTGCAGCCGGCCTCTTGCCCAGCCCCCCTTCTTCTGCTCTGGTGCATGCGTGAGGCTAGGAACTGAAGACTTGGGAGCACTGGGATAGAGCAACAGAGATATAATATAAGTTAGTTCTGTGTGACAGGACACAAAGGGTGTCCTTCATTTTTTCTAGTAGTGGCTGCTGATGGCCATTTGGATGGACAAATGTCGCATAACCTGTCATGCTCACAAATCACTATACAGCCCTAGCCTGCCCCTATACTACCCTAGCCTGCCCCTATACTGCCCTAGCCTGTCTATATACTACTCTTGCCTGCCCCTATACTGCCCTAGCCTGTCCCTATACTACCCTAGCCTGTCCCTATACTGCCCTAGCCTGTCCATATACTGCCCTAGCCTGTCTATATACTACCTTAGCCTGTCTATATACTACTCTTGCCTGCCCCTATACTGCCCTAGCCTGCCCCTATACTGCCCTAGCCTGTCTACTTACTACTCTTGCCTGTCCCTATACTACCCTAGTCTTTCCCTATACTATCCTAGCCTGTCTCTATACTGCCCTAGCCCGCCCCTATACTGCCCTAGCCCACCCCTATACTACCCAAGCCTTTACATATACTAACCTAGCCTGTTCATATACTACCTTAGCCTGTCCATATACTGCTCAAGCCTGTCCATTTACTGCCCTAGCCTGTCTATATGCTACCCTAGCTTGCCACTATACTACCCTTGCCTGTCCATATACTACTTTTGCCTGTCTATATACTACCCTAGCCTGCCCCTATACTGCCCTAGCCTGCCCCAGGCTGCTCCTATACATCCCTATACCAGTGACATATCTTCTATGGGTGCAATGTGTTCGCTGCAAACAGGCCCTGAAGGGTGGGGGGGGGGGGGGCCACTGTGCTGAAAAACACTGCACCCATGGATGCCCTAGGGCGTCAAGATGGAGAAGCGGTAAAATGGTGATATGTAATATAATTTTGCAAATAGACAAGGTGCTATTGCATGTACATCTGACTTATAAATTTAATTTTTAGTTTTAATTGTCTTGATATAAATTAATGGATGTTGGGGGCCTTTTGGTGGGCGTGATTTTTATTTGATGTGGGGATGTGGGGGCAGCAGTTCATTCTTGGACCCAGGCAGCACAGTGCCTTGGGCCAGCCCTGAGCACATCTAGAAATATGCTAAGCACTACTCCAATAAATTATAAAAAACTAGATAAAAGATGAACTTTAGACCGGCAACTAAATATACAGATACTATATATGAAAACCTATACTATATATGAAAGCAAAATGTCTACCTACCAAAGGATTTGTAAATCTGCTTGGACAGTCTTGTGATCCTGACTTCCCTCTTACAGCACAGCCAGGTCCTCAACCTCCTCTACTGTAGCTATACAGCCTGATCATGAACACCTTTCCTCACCTGACTGCCATCTTTACTTTTTGTGCCTATTTACAGTACACCACATGCACTTGTGCTTTGACATGCATTGCAGTTCACTGCATTTAGGAGCCCATTAAAAATTGAAAAAACAGTAATGCATGAAAAAAATGCTTTTCTGCATTACCTGTTTATGTGTTGGTTGCCCCTTAAAAAATTCAGTTTGTTAGGTGCTGCGCTAAAAACTTAAATTGTATAAACAAATGTGCAAAATTAACAATAATTAAATATTAGTCATGTTCTTATTTAAGTTTTCAGTACGGCACCCATCACACTAAATTTTATATGCACTGGTGACCCAATTTTTAAGGGGTCTCACGCAGTTTGGTAACTAGCAGCTTTGTAATTTGGGAAAAAAACCTCTATGTACGCTGGCGAGTGCAGGATTTGTATTATATGATTATGTGCCTGTTATGTATGGCACCGCAGTGTACCAGCACAGTGTCAGACTGCAACAGAACGTGCTGTTACTGGTAGGATCTTCAGGTAACCAACTGCAAACCATTCACAAAGAAATAATTTTTATAAGAAAACTGTATACAGTGAGGCATGGTGCCAAAGATACTGAAAGTTTGATTTTGGGTTTGCATTTACCCCCCATAACCTAGTAGATCCCTAATGTTTCCACTTTCTTTAAAATGGTGACACTGTGGACAGAGAAGTCATAGATGGACATCGAGTTTAAGCAAGCACTTTTTAATAACTTACAGCAACAGCGTGGTAAATTTTCTGGTTGTGCTAGCAGATCAGCCTGCCTGTCCTCCAATGATTAGACTTGTGATGACATGCCTCCTGCACAGCCATTTACTGGGAAAATTAGTGTACTGCTGTTTCTCTTCCACCACCTCTCTAAACCCCTTATGTAGCGAAGAACAGAGTTTGTGTGATCACTTGAAAAAGAAAAAATAAGATATTTACATATATACAGTATGTATATATACTGTGTGTATATATATTTATATGTTTATATATATACAAGGTCAGGGCTCCTATACATTTTAAATGGTGTTCCCAACCCCTTTAACTGCTGCTTTTGCTGGACAGCTTGGGCTGCATGTAAATATGGAGAAAAATATAACTAAGGACATCTGGAAAAATATATCGTTTCATTATAGTGGCCCTCTATCAAACTTTCATATAAAATAAGTGTTCAAATTCTTGAATAACCCCAACTGTTAATATTGGCCACAGCTGGCATGACGCAATGGTTATGTTGGGACTATTTTTGCAGCTTTTTCTTGGGAAATTTCTTGAACCAATCATTATTGTTTTATGAAGCAAGGTTTGGATCTTGTTAACATTGGGATATGTTGGAGAATGGTCCTTCCCATCCTCTAACAAAAGTAAATCTATAAATAAACAAATGGTCGGGCTGAATCAGGTCACGTTATACATAGCCAATGAGGTTATCCTGTCTTAAATGTGGACTCTTAGAAACCCACCTTATTTTGGCCTATTTAAACCTAAGTGAGTGAAAGGGTTGGCCATTTCCTTAGTTTTAGAGTAAATGTGAGTTCCTTAGCAAGATTCTGCTGAACAAACTGGCATGAGAAGAAGGTTTTACCTGTTCATATGCCTAAGTTGTGACCATGGCAGCATGTACACCACCTAATGTACACCACATCAGGCATCAATCATCCATCATGGTTGTTTTCAAGAAAAGTAAAGAAGAAGTGTGGGAATATAAAAAAAATAATCATACATACTTTCCTGCTGCAGCGTTGGCCTGATGCTGCTGTGCCCCACCAGCTCTATAAGCCAAAGAAATGAGCAATCACTCAGTTCCCAGTCTGCACTGAACAGAGAGCAGTGATAGTCAGTCTGCTCTGTGCCTACAGAGCTCACTGGCATGCTGGGCTGAGGAGGGGGGCAGAAGGAGCTTGCTCAGGCCATCATCAACAGCACGCTGAGTGTCTGAGCCAATTGCAGATCAGGCATCTGGGTGGATCCTGACATTGTTGGGATCCTTCCAAAGTCTAGAACAGCTCTGTGACGTCAAAGCAAGCCTGCTGTTGGCAG
Organism: Pelophylax lessonae; assembly: GCF_965119305.1. Lineage (NCBI taxonomy): Eukaryota > Metazoa > Chordata > Amphibia > Anura > Ranidae > Pelophylax > Pelophylax lessonae. The sequence continues at coordinate 117,731,894 of NC_138774.1, read as the reverse complement.
ATTCTGGGTCATAGGGGACAAGTAGGTGCACTCCTGTATCCCACAGGAGAAATATGATCAAAAAAGCTTTGTCTATGCGCCTCTTTAAATTTGTCTGATTTTGTTTTATTCCTTCACATCATACTACACGTGGTGAAGAAAGCTTGTTTGATACAACACACCCCCAACAACTCTAATGAAAAGAAGTGAAACATTGACAGCTTTTTTAGTTTTATATGTAAGTCTCAAAACAATTGATTAGAAGTGATCTTAAATGTCCACGTGCATTTTTTTTCTGTAGAAGTGACCAAAGTTGATCCTATTATTGAATGATTAGAATGAGCTGTAAAATATGCAGTCAACCTTTGTAGTGGATACAAATGAAATGCTTTCAGGAAGCTTATGTTACCTGAAAAATGTACAGCTCAATGTGCTTCTAATGGGATTCTGTTTTTAGGGGAAAAAAAGGAAGCCTGGGGATATCTTTCACATTGTATCAAATATACAGTACAGATGCCTATACTCAAAAATTCAAGTTTATCCACTTGTTCCTGACTGTTACTACCCATATGCATTCAGATTATATGGTGTATGGGCCACCATCAGCTTTTGCATCTGATATTTACCTCCTCTAATTTCATTCTGGTGCGATTTAATCCAAGGGCTACACTAGAGTGTGTTGCTCTTAAAATACTATTCTCATCTACGGAGTATATATCATCTGCCCAAGTACAACCACCATTAGGGCTCTTTCACACGGGCGTTCCGATCAGATCCGCCTGTCAGTTTTTAGGCGGATCTGATCGGATGCCCATTCAGCCCTATGGAGCAGCGGATGTCAGCGGAGACACCTCCGCTGACACCCGCTGACACCCGCATCTGATCCTGTCCGTGAAATCCAGACGGATGGAAACCCTATTTTCCATCCGTCCTGGGGATGGGATCGGATGAGAGCGGACAGGCGGTCCGCTCCCATCCGATCCCCCATAGAGAGCAGCGGGGGCTTTGACACCTCCCTCTCCGCACTGTAAGCGGAGACGGAGCTGTCATCCGCCGGCTCAGCGGGGATCGCAGATCGATCCCCGCTGAGCAGCACGGATCCGCCTACGGAGGCAGACCGTGTGAAAGAGCCCTTAGAGAAATGACAACCCCCTTACCTTTTTTTTTTTTTTTTGTCTATTCTTTATTTTTAGAATAAACACATAAAATAAATAATTATGGGAACAGAGTGAACAAATACTCACAGATACAAGTGCATAAATATCCACATACAGTAAAACCTTGGATTGTGAGCATAATCATAATCCGGAAACATGCTTGTAATCCAAAGCTCTCTTATATAAAAGTGAATTTTCCTATAAGAAATAATGGAAACTCAGATGATTCATTTCAAAATCATTTATTCATAAGTCCTTCCGTTTATAGTCCATATAAAAAGATTATAAAAAGATGATAGGTTGTGTTACCATAAAATGTCCATCCACAAATGGTAGCCTCCACAAGGGGATTGGAAACAAAACCCAGCAGGAGCAACAGAGTATAAAAGAGAAGAGAGGCGTTTCTAAGTGTAGCAATATGGTTACATTTAATGAAGGTACAACATTGATCAACTCACATGGTTGATGATTAAAAGGGGCACATCTAAGTATGCAGGCATCCAGGATAAAGCTGTCCACATAGACCGTCCTCCACACCACCGGCTCTCACCGCCATTGGTCTGCAGTCACGACCGGGAAAACTACCCTGCAGTAGAGTGATCTGAAAGCGAGGCTTGAAGCGCTTGTGGAGCACAGGGTTAAAGGGATTAACCTTGATGGTGGTGCGAAGGATGGTCTATGTGGACAGCTTTACCCCGGATGCCTGCATACTTAGATGTACCTGTTTTAATAATCAACCATGTGAGTTGCTATTGGCACTTTTCCGCTGCAAGTATCGGCTCGGCTCTACTCGGCCCTGCTTGGTCCGGTTTGCTTTTCCACTGCTGGTACATAGTTACATAGTTAGTGAGGTTGAAAAAAGACATCAGTCCATCCAGTTCAACCTATGATACGGTGTTGGAACGGTTCGGTGCGGTACGGTATGGTTTGCTTTTCCACCAAAGTAGTACTAAAGTTAAGTGGGTGGGATAACAACGATTCTCTGACCAATCAGTGGCTAGTAGTGACTGCATGCAAAGGATTGTGGGATATGGTACCGGGTATGGTACCTCTTGGAACCACAATCGAGGTGGTACTGTTTTTGAGAGCCGTACCGTTCGGTTCCATGCAGTGGAAAAGCGCCTGCCGTACCGTACCGAACCGTTCCTACACCGTACCATGCGGTACCAGCAGTGGAAAAGCACAAAAGCGAGCCGAACCATTCGGTTCCATGCAGTGGAAAAGCGCCATAAATGTTGTACCTTCATTATTAAATAGAACCATATTGCTACACTTAGAGGCACCTCTCTTCTCTTTTATACTCTGTTGGGACGTGACGCTACTTGTATATCAAGACATCGCTCGTTTATCAAGTCAAAAGTTATGAAAAAAAATTTGCTTGTCTTGCAAAACATTCTCAAACCAAGTTACACTCAATCCAAGGTTTTACTGTAGTTTTTTTTTTTTTGTCTCATTTGAAGGTTATGTAGGAAATAAGTTGAGTGCAAGCATAATAAGACCAAGTAGGTGCTGATTTGCAAAAATGAAATGCATACAGAGTAGGAGAAACTAAAAAGATACAGAGAAACCCCATTTCTTTTTTTTCTTGCTAAAATATGGATATTTGAAATGTGATGCATGAACAGCACCTACAGTAGATCCTACGTGTGTGAAGTTGTAAACTTGGTATGGTCATTCACATTTTACCTTTTGGGCCGGCAGGACCCTTATGTAATCCTGCCCTATCTTAAACCAACACATAATGTTTCAATATTAGTTTAACTCCTATGTGATATGAGAAAACATACTGTCCTGCCAGAAATGTGATGGCAAAACTGCATGGACAAGAGCAGGGGCCCTGTCCTTGGGGCTGCAGCCTTATACAAGTTTGAGGGGTTTAATATATTTGCTTAACGCTTAACCCACAATTTGTACACATAAGAAAGGCATGTGCTATATTTAACTTCAAAAATTTCAATCTGTCCACTTCCCAGGAGTTGTGCTGACTGAAAGGTACTTTCCACGTTCTTTGACAATTCTGAAATTGTACAATAGCTCTCTGTCTGCTATTTTACGAGCATGGTAAGAGTTGTGTAGAAGGAGCCCAATTATGCCTATTGTCCAGGCTCCTCAGCTTAGAGGAGGGAAGCCAATTTGTTCTCTCCCCAGAATGATCTCACCTGAGTGAAATAAGAAGAGTAATTATACCTAATTAATACTCTGATTAATGTTTATTTCTTGTTTAATAAAAAACAATTGGGTTATACTGCCACCTTCATAAGGAATTGGACCTAGGCAAGCAAACAAAAGCTGTTGAACAGCCTCATCTGCTCTCATCATGCTTCAGTTTTTTGCTAGTGTCCTATGAGGATGCATATTTTTTCTGTATTGAGAAACTTATCATTTTTAGTAGTCGTTTTTCTTCTCTTTTTTTAAGATTATTTTTTTTCTTCAATCAAGATTTCATCTACAGTCTGCTGAGTTTGACTTTTTATGCACTTATCTGGATTAGTGTCCTCAGCAACAGCTTTGGAGGCAGTAACTTCCCCTTCTCCTCTAAGCCAAAAATTGCAGGGTCTGCCTGGAATGCTGCCTTCAGACACTGCGTTCTGCATGTGTCACTTTTCAGACCTCTGTGTACTGCGTTGGTTAACCACTTTCCAGGTCCAGAGTCATGGCACAGCATTTGGTGTTACCCAGTCTCTAAAGACTCCTTAAGGACATACCTCCTAACTTTTTAAGGTGGGAATGAGAGTCCTCTATTAGCCTAAGTATGTAGGCATAGGACACACCTTTGCCACGCCCACTTAAAGAAGAATTATGCAAAAAAGATTAGGTAAACCCACAACTTCTTTCTTCTTCTTCTTCTTCTTCTTATTTATTCTTTCTTTCTTCTTCCTCTTGAAATTTACAAATGCAGCAATTTGGACATTTTATGAAAGGTTTAGCACTGGGAAACACTTTTTGAAAGATAAAAACGGCATTTTATATACAACTATTTAGATTAGACCAAATTGAGGGACAAAAGAGGAGGAAAGAGGGACAGATAGATTTAGTTCCAGATCAGGGACAGTCTCTCAAAATCAGGGACAATTGCGAGCTATGTTGATGAGTATGACATGTTCATCAAGCATTGGGAACTACCTAGTTTATCAGTACCATTGAAAGCCATTATTATACCACCTGTTACGTTGGCTTCCATTGACTGCATTGACTTTAACTCACATGCATTGTAGCACCTTAAACGCATCCTTTGTCACAAGGCTTCTAGCCCATCCATACCTTCGCGTCCTGGTCCATTGTGTTAAGCACATGCGTTAATGTGCAATTTTTAAAATGAATGGGCAGGCAATGAACCAAAAGTCCCAAAAAATGGACCTGCACCATTTTTTCAGAAGTTTTAGTGCATTGCCAGCCCATTCATTGGAACAGGCTGCCCTAGTGCAATGCATGTTAATGCATAAAAAGCAAACCTTACCGCAACACACAATGACAACAAAGTCTAAATAAGCCCTGAATGGGCCCTAAGCTATGTATCAAAGGATGCAGTACTACCCAGAAACCCCATTGGATGCCCTTCAAGGCTGTCTGCAAGGTATTCAGATAAAGCTATATAAAGTGAATCTGATTTAACCACTTCCCGTCGACGCACTGCCTATTTACGTCTGCAGTGGGGCTCTCCCAGGCAAAATCACATTAATTAACATCATCTGCCTGGGAGGTCACTAGTGGGCAAGTGTGCGCCGCCGGAGGCGAGCTCCTGCCCCCGGTCGTCAGTGGGGAAGCCAGTGCGGGTGTCAGGCGGCTCTGATTGCCGCCTGACACCGGCAATCTCTCCCCGCTGACAGAGAAGGACGGACGGCTGCTATATAGGATGGCATGTCTCTATGATCAGGGCTGGACTGGAAATACAATTCAGCCCTGGAAAAAGTTTCATACCAGCCCCATAGCATTATTATACCAGCCCAACCGCATAACGCCATTATTTTCTTGTTAAAAATAGGGAAAACCATGAGTTTTAAAGCACATTTGAAGAGTGTATTATATATATATATATATATATATATATATATATATATATAACAGATATGAAAGCACATAGGACTTTATATATATATATATATATATATATATATATATATATATATAAAGAGCAATCTCCTTTCCAGGCTCTCTCTCAGAGACTGCAGACACGATAAAAGACAAGAGATGGTCAGAGGCTGCGGACATGGTACAGGAGATGCCCTGAGCTGCGCACATGGTACAGGAGATGCAGGGGCTGCGCACATGGTACAGGAGAGGTCATCGGCTGTGGACATGGTACAGGAGATGTCATGGGCTGCGGACATGGTACAGGAGATGTCATGGGCTGCAGACATGGTACAGGAGATGTCATGGGCTTCAGACATGGTACAGGAGATGCAGGGGCTGCGCACATGGTACAGGAGATGCAGGGGCTGTGCACATGGTACAGGAGATGCAGGGGCTGCGCACATGGTACAGGAGATGCAGGGGCTGCGCACATGGTACAGGAGATGCAGGGGCTGTGCACATGGTACAGGAGATGCAGAGGCTGCGCACATGGTACAGGAGATGCAGGGGCTGCGCACATGGTACAGGAGATGCAGGGGCTGCACACATGGTGCAGGGGATGCGCACATGGTACAGGAGATGCAGGGGCTGCGCACATGGTACAGGAGATGTCATGGGCTGCGCACATGGTACAGGAGATGTCATGGGCTGCGCACATGGTACAGGAGATGTCATGGGCTGCAGACATGGTACAGGAGATGCAGGGGCTGCGCACATGGTACAGGAGAGGTCATCGGCTGTGGACATGGTACAGGAGATGTCATGGGCTGCAGACATGGTACTGGAGATGCAGGGGCTGCGCACATGGTACAGGAGAGGTCATCAGCTGTGGACATGGTACAGGAGATGTCATGGGCTGCAGACATGGTACAGGAGATGTCATGGGCTGCAGACAGGGTACAGGAGATGATCAGAGGTTGCGGACATGCTACAGGAGATGATCAGAGGTTGCGGACATGCTACAGGAGATGATCAGAGGTTGCGGACATTGTACAGGCGCCTGAGAAGTAGAGGGGGCAACTAGAACATGTTACACCCTGAATACTGGTGTAACATGTTCTAAAATGTGAATTTATCATTTAAGCTGATACACATGCACAGTTTTTTTTTGTTCAGATTGCTGGCTGATAGGTTCTTACATCCACACAAGTGATGTGGATACAGGAATATTCAGGGGCATTGTGTTCTGACAATGGAGACCCTCCACTGTCAGAATACACAGATTAGTGCTGCTGCCAATTGGCTGCAACCGGCTGATTGAACAAGGTTTTCTGAAATGTTTTTCTTTTTATTTTAAAAAGAGAGACGTGATTGACATACCTATGTCCTCTTAAGGCTCTGTTCCTATGTTCTGGGTATTGTAATCTGCTGACAGCAAAGTGATTGCACTTATCCAAGTTTTCAATTGTATTAATCCTGCCACAATTCTGTGGCAGAATTCTGGCATCTAATTCTGTGTGGTAACTTGTGTGCTTCAAAATCCACTCACCTATCCCCTACCTTTCAATTAGGAGGCAGGTCTAAAATGAAAGGCATAGATGCTGTAAATGGCAGTAGTAGAAGGCAATCAGGTACTGCAAGACATGACTGTAGGTAGGTTAGCACAAACTGGAGGTAGGGCACATGTGCCTTTTTTTCCAAAGTTGGTAATGAATACAGTCACTGTGACCCACTCAATTGCTATCATGCTGCTCTGCTGGCACGTCTCGCTGTGCGGGAGGGATGATGGATCGGCGCCGTGACAGTCTTGTGGAGTCAGAGTTGATCCACCGCCGTGCAGCCGTTCCTGCCGGATGTGACGTCATGCCGCTCACAGCGGCTGATGTAGAAGTATATCGGACCGTCACCGTCACTCTGGAGCGCAGCGGGGGGCGGGGCTGCAGCGGCCATCATCACAGCGGCGCGGCCCCACCCCAATAATTAAAGCGGCCGGCCCCAATGCTTAAAGCGGCCATATCTTTAAGGCGCCCCACCGGGAAACTTCCCGGTATCCCGATAGGCCAGTCCGGCCCTGTCTATGATCATTTCACAAGCCCAACCCCCCCCCCCCACAGTTAGAATCACTCCCCTAGGCTTACATTTAACCCCTTGATCACCAATAGTATTAACCCCTTCCCTGCCAATGGCATTATTACAGTAACAGTACATATTTTTTGATTACTGTAGTAATGTCACTGGTACCCCCAAAAGTGTCAAAAATGTCTGATCTGTCCACCGCAAAAATCTCAGATCGCCGCCATTACTAGTAAAAAAAAAAAAAACAATAAAAATGACATAAATCTTTCCCGTAGCTAGTAAACGCAATAACTTTTGCACAAACCAATCAAAATACGCTTATTGCGATTTTTTTTTTGTAGCAGAAATATGTAGCAGAAAACAAATTGGCCTAAAATGTTCAAAAATTTTGTTTTTTTAATTTTTTGGGGGGGGGAATGTTATTTAGCAGAATGTGTAAAATATTGTTTTTTTTTTTTTTTTTACAAAATTGTCCCTCTTTTTTTGTTTATAGCGCAAAAAATAAAAATCGCACAGGTGATCAAATACCACCAAAAGAAAGCTCGATTTGCGGGCAAACAAAAACGTCAATTTCGTTTTGGTACAGGGTCGCACGACCACGCAATAGTCCGTTAAAATAATGCGTGCCGAATCGCAAAATAGGGCCTGGTCATTAAGCAGGAAAATCTTCCGGTCCAGAAGTGGTTAACACAAATGCATGTTCCATATCTTTTCTTCTAGTATGTAATCCTAGTGGTGCCCAGCTACAAATTAACTCATTCTAGACCACCAAAAACTGATGGATACCGGAGAGTAAAAATGCCCAAAGTTTTCTCAAATACTTTAGTCACAAGATCTCAGTGTTTGATAACCGAGCCAGGAACTATGAGTTTGGATTTCACTGGATACTTAGTGCCATTGTGCTATTGCTGGGTGTCCAGTGCGTCCCTTTACCTTTTTAAGGAGGGATGAGCTCCCTCCAGGCATACCTGCCCTTAATCTATCCATTATATATGTGCTCCAACTCAGGAGAATATCAAAATTATAGTTGGCTGGTAAGTGAGCTGGAGATTTTTATTTTTTGACATATGTTGGCCTTCCATGTGCTCCTTGCTGCAAAGGCCAGTTAAAAGGTGGATCGGTTGCCATTCATTTTGTAACTATGAGTTTTGAGTTTCCTAGAGTCTTCTTTTCTACTGGAAGTATAATTTTTGGGTGGACTGACCATTTAAGGTTACATTTTAAGCATTTTTGTAGCATGATGACTGTAGATTTGCTTTTTGTACTGTGCTTTCCCATTAAATGATGGGTTGGTATGGGTTTGCATCATAAAAACGCCCATTTAGAGATCAATAAAACCGTCTGTTGATTCAGCTGTCATTGTGTAGATGTTATCATTAATGCACAGTCACTTGATGGCAATTGTTCATTTTTGAGGCTGTCGTATACCTCCTGAGTACTGTGCGCCATAAAGCTCATCAAAATCAGAGTATTGGCCCGTATAGTATAACAGAAATAATATGTGTAAGTATCTTCATAAATATAGAATGTAACAATATTTTAAATCTGTATTCTCAATTCATGTCTTAGTGACCGCCAACAAGTAATGTTTGGCAGCATTTTTCAAAGAGATAAGCGGTGTGCTTTTTCCAAACTGGCAGTAAATAACAGGACTGTACTTCTACCCACAGATTTGAAAAACATAAACAGTCAATGACTATCCGGAGCTGGATTTTAAAATCATTATTTAAAAGTGCAGAGATAGAGAACTTAGGACAGGTAGCTTCTGCTGATTGTTCTGGAGCAATAAACCCTAAAATGCCATGGATTAAAGTTGTAAAGGCAGAAGGTTTTTTATCTTAATTTTTATCTCAAAAATTAGATTCACTTTAAAGCCCAAAACTGAGCTGCTTTGGGAAAGTTGTGAGAGCTGTGCTTACATACTGCTCCCAACTGACACCAGTTACGGGCCGATTTGACACGCGATTTGACATGTCAAATGGGAGCCTATTGCCTGCAATGGCACCATCCGCATCAGTGCGATGCTGACTTTGCGTGGCTTCCAGGACCACACTGGAACGCATGCTGCCCGAAACAACCCTAAAAACATTGCCTTTTGGTAATTTTAAAGATCTACTTTAAATAATTAAATGGATCTAAAAAATTATTCTTACTGCTACAGCTGTTGCCACCATGGCAATTCTGGTTGATCAAGCCTTGATTCAACCACAGAATCTTTTGTGGACTATTAAGGGACGTCTGCACCTTTGGTATGAGTTGTCCTTTAAGGCAGGGTTTCTCAACCAGGGTGCCGCGGCACACTGAGTTGCCGCAGAGAGTCCCCAGGGGTGCCGTGGAAATATTCCCAAAAACATCCCCAAATAAGCAGGCATCTAGTAAGATTCTAATCGTCGGCAGTTAAACCTATTTGCTAGTACAGTGGTGCTTGTTCGCAGTTTTAAACGTGCCTTCAGCTGCCACAGACACTCAGAAAGCTGAACGGGCCACCTCCTCGCGTCCTGCCAACCGATGACGTCATCATCGGTTGCTAAGTGCGGGCCGAGCACCCGCATAGCTTTCTGGGTCTGCTCTGATGGTTTCTGGGCTGTGATGCTTCCTGCTCCTGCTTTGGTGTAGCTGGGGAGGCACATGCAAGAGAGTGGTGAAAAAAGACCGTGAGGAGGCTTTTCAGCTGGCTTGCATATTTCTGGGAGGTACAACATTTGTTATAATAGATATTTTTAGCACAGTTGGTTTTATCCTACTAATTGCAGGCATGGTGATTGATATTAATTCATGTAATCATTACATTCAGGCGTGTGTATGTATGTATGTTCAGTGTGTGTTTGTATGTTTATATGCTTTTATGTGTATATACAGTGGGTACGGAAAGTATTCAGACCCCCTTACATTTTTCACTCTTTTTTATATTGCAGCCATTTGCTAAAATCATTTAGGTTCATTCTTCTTCCTCATGAATGTACACATAGCACCCCATACTGACAGAAAAACACAGAATTGTTGACATTGTTGCAGATTTATTAAAAAGAAAAACTGAAATATCACATGGTCCTAAGTATTCAGACCCTTTGCTGTGACACTCATATATTTAACTCAGGTGCTTTCCAGTTCTTCTGATCATCCTTGAGATGGTTCTACACCTTCATTTGAGTCCAGCTGTGTTTGATTATACTGATTGGACTTGATTAGGAAAGCCACACACCTGTCTATATAAGACCTTCCAGATCACAATGCATGTCAGAGCAAATGAGAATCATGAGGTCAAAGGAACTGCCTGAAGAGCTCAGAGACAGAATTGTGGTAAGGTACAGATCTGGCCAAGGTTACAAAAAGATTTCTGCTGCACTTAAGGTTCCTAAGAGCACAGTGGCCAGCATAATCCTCAAATGGAAGACGTTTGGGAAGACCAGAACCCTTCCTAGAGCTGGCCGTCCGGCCAAACTGAGCTATCGGGGGAGAAGAGCCTTGGTGAGAGAGGTAAAGAAGAACCCAAAGATCACTGTGGCTGAGCTCCAGAGATGCAGTCAGGAGATGGGAGAAAGTTGTAGAAAGTCAACCATCACTGCAGCCCTCCACCAGTCGGGGCTTTATGGCAGAGTGGCCCGACGGAAGCCTCTCCTCAGTGTAAGACACATGAAAGCCCGCATGGAGTTTGCTAAAAAACACCTGAAGGACTCCAAGATGGTGAGAAATAAGATTCTCTGGTCTGATGAGACCAAAATAGAACTTTTTGGCCTTAATTCTAAGCGGTATGTGTGGAGAAAACCAGGCATTGCTCATCACCTGTCCAATACAGTCCCAACAGTGAAGCATGGTGGTGGCAGCATCATGCTGTGGGGGTGTTTTTCAGCTGCAGGGACAGGACGACTGGTTGCAATCGAGGGAAAGATGAATGCGGCCAAGTACAGGGATATCCTGGACAAAAACCTTCTCCAGAGTGCTCTGGACCTCAGACTGGGCCGAAGGTTTACCTTCCAACAAGACAATGACCCTAAGCACACAGCTAAAATAACGAAGGAGTGGCTTCACAACAACTCCGTGACTGTTCTTGAATGGCCCAGCCAGAGCCCTGACTTAAACCCAATTGAGCATCTCTGGAGAGACCTAAAAATGGCTGTCCACCAACGTTTACCATCCAACCTGACAGAACTGGAGAGGATCTGCAAGGAGGAATGGCAGAGGATCCCCAAATCCAGGTGTGAAAGACTTGTTGCATCTTTCCCAAAAAGACTCCTTGCTGTATTAGATCAAAAGGGGGTTTCTACTAAATACTGAGCAAAGGGTCTGAATACTTAGGACCATGTGATATTTCAGTTTTTCTTTTTTAATAAATCTGCAACAATGTCAACAATTCTGTGTTTTCCTGTCAGTATGGGGTGCTATGTGTACATTCATGAGGAAGAAGAATTAACTTAAATGATTTTAGCAAATGGCTGCAATATAACAAAGAGTGAAAAATTTAAGGGGGTCTGAATACTTTCCGTACCCACTGTATGTCTATATGTTTCTTTTGATCTTAACCCCTACGCTCTGTACAATCAGAATGCCGCTCCTTTGAAAAGAAATTCATGCTCAAATCACTTTTCAGAGGCATTTTACAGGTGGTGAGGACGTGATATGTTGCCTCCTCACTGCCTGCTTTACCCCCTAAATGCAGCACCACTGTGCTGCAACCGCAATGCAGTTCACGCAGTTGCAGGGTGGTTGTAGCATGGCCCCATTCATCAGCAATGCCTGCCGAATGCAACAGGGGGAATAAATCCTGGCATAGCCGCAAAGCATTGTGGCTACAGCATGTGTCCGACCTTGGCTGCTGCCTTTGTAAGTAAAGGGAGAATAGTTGGGTTGGTGGGAGGTACGAATCCGAAACCTCATAGTATGTACCCCACATTAGTCTGGGGTGCCTCAAGACTGAATATACTTTCAAAGGGTACCTTGACTGAAAAAAGGTAGGGAAACCCAGCTTTAAGGCATGCTCCCACTTGACTGGAGTGCAGCCTACCTCGTTTAAAAAAAAAAAATAACAAAAAAAAAACAAGCTTCTCTTTTGAGTACTAATCATACTTGCCTAGGTAGATGCATCTTTAGCCTTAGGCTGCATCTATCCCCCACTGGCTCTAAGACTGAGAACTGAGGGATCAAAGACCGCTGATCGCTTAGGCTGGCCATACATTATACAAATTTCTTACAAATTTCTGTACAATTTTCTTGAAATTTACCTTCAACTATGTAGTACAAAGGCCTATCTAATTGCATACAAGTGAAAGTGTTGTTTAGCTTTGACCTCAAATTATGTGGTTTGTGGTAAATCTAACAGAAAATGTACCATGTATGGCCAGCCTTAGTTCTCAGTGCACTGTGAGCTCTGATTGTGCTGCACTCTTATTAATTACATTGTTCCCAGTTCACTCTGAGGACTATAGAACCTCATCTTTCTATGTTATGTAGAGGAGGATATTTGGGTCGCCCTGTCGCTTTTTCTGTTGTCTTGATACAGTAGAGTGAATAGTGTTGTCACCCTACATATACGTTATACGTACTAGAAGTGTTACTTGCAGAATCACCAGGTGAAAATAAAGGAAAATAGCTTGAAAAAAGCAAACATATACACTATGGTTCCAAATATAACCACAAACATTTGGGAAGACTGAGGCTGGGGCATATATAAAAATAGTAGGCCCCACTTTTTAAGACAAGATAAGGACTAGATAAAGTCCCTCAGGATAGTACCATGCACTGTATTAGTATTTATACAAATAATCTGGGTTATATTAAATGGTGAACAGAAGCAAAAACACATGTTTTGCTTTGTGTATGTACTAAACCACATCCAGAAAATGCAATGTGTAATCTTTGGCTTCTCTCTATTATTAGATTATATAAATTGGACATACTTCCATAAATCCTTCCATACAAGGGCAGATTTCTTACAAAAAATGAAAAGCTGTAAAATAGCTACCCATCATCAGTCACATCATTATGCTACCAGGACATGCTGGAATTTTCTCCATATGCCAATTGGTGAATTCAGCACAATGCGTTGTTTTTTTTTTTTTTTCTCACAGAAGTAGGAACACTTAATGCTTATTTCCACAGAGATTTTCCAAATGCAAAATTTAGGCTGTGTATAGCGAGGACTATAGGACATTTTTTTAAAGGTGTATATTTGGAGTTCTTTTTTTTTTTTTTCATAAATACAAAGCAATAAACCAAAGGCGCCATTGAAGAGGATAGAGTTGGTAAATACAACCAACAGGCCTTTTGCACACTGCAGCTTGAAAAAGCTCAGTACAGCTTTTTCTTTTTACTGAGCTAAAATACAGCCCAATAATTGTAATGTGCTTATTATGCACACAGGCGCATAAACAAAAAAAAAAATTGAAAAATCAGCTTTTTCGGTCAGTAATTTATGCCTTATGCACGCGCATGTCCATTTACGTACTGTGCAGAACAAAAACGCGAGAATACGTTTTCACGCATTTGCGTGAATATACACGTGAAATTGCATGACTGCATACATGTAAATATGTTCAAATGCATACAAAAAAGTTTGAAAAAGCTGATGTTCAAACAGGAATATCATGTGCAAGAAGTCATATACATATATATAGCATACAGGAGTAAATCTAAGTAATAAAACCCATTCAGAAACCCAAATACTTCCAAAGAAAAAAAGTGTGGTGGGTGGGGGAATGTCAATACCAAATACCATTTTTTAGAATATGTGCCAAGAAACCCCAGAAAAGTCCAGACACACACACACACACTCACACATTACACACATTAGCACCATAATCCCCTAAATAACCAATAATAGAGAGTTGAATTAAATTGGCTATCACAGACAATGTTTACAACCCACGAAAATACTGAAAATGACATAGACCTATTTAGGTAAGTTGTGAGGACAAGACTTCGCCCCAAAATGACTCAGAAACATTCTAACCATGACTGCCATACTTTAGTAAATTTCTTAGGGCGCACCCTACCCTTGTATATCAATTTAAACTTAGGCAGATTCCCATTCACAACACAAAAAAAGTTTGAGCTGTAGGAGAAGCAGCGTCTTTCCAGTGTAACAAGTTTACTTTACGTGCGTAAAATAACATACATAACAGAATACGAGCATGAGTCCTAGGAACAAAGTCATTCAGAATGCATAAAGTCCACCTTCTGGGGTGCGAGGTATTGTTAAAAAAAACAAAATAAATCCGGCCAGAAGACCGTTAGTCCCGAACAGTTCCAAAACATATAGAGCAGATCCGCCCCAGCGAGTCCACATCGAGAACAAATAGCAGCAGATTCAAATCCTATACGAGCCAGTTTGGCTGGGATATAGTGTAAATGATGGATAAACCTAAATTGAAAAAATTCATCTGCAGTACTAATCACATCCTGAAAACAAACATCAGTGGCTTCCTCCCAACCCACCTCAGAAAGCCTCGGCAATAACAACAGCCACTTGCGATGTGAATTCTGAAATGGGTTAGTCCCCGCCAATTAAAGACGACTATAAAATGTTACCAATTTGGTGAGTTCTGGATATGATATTAAATCTTTCACTGGAGATTCTGTGAGCTCTAGAGTCAAAGTCCCAAACTGCGTTTGGATGGCATAACAAAACAAAAGATATTTAATGAGGTTGTAAACCTTGTGAAAACAAAAACCTGTAAGACAAAGGCATAATGAGCTAGTATGCATTGCATACTAGCTCATTATGAAATACTTACATTAGAACAAAGCTGTCTCAGCTGCGCCCACACCGCTGAGATGGCTGACATCTTCCCCCATGTTTCTTCCGGGTTCGCGTGCTCTGGCACTGTGAGTGGCCGGAGCCACGATGACGTCACTCCCGCCCATGTGCGCCGGAGCCATCATTTGCGGCATAGGCTTTGAAGGTCCCGGCATGGTAACCTGGACCTTCAGAGCGCATGCCCCGATGGCGTCATCAGCTGCATGCACTCTGAATATCTCCTAAACTGTGCAAGTTTAAGAGCTATTCACTGTACTACCTTATTTTAGGCTTACCTTTTAGGTACAAATAAATAAGACAACTTTACTTCCTCTTATAATAAATGATTTATTGTCCACACCATGACTTCCCTATAGGACATTTGAAACAATGTATTTTCTGCTGAAAATAGGCCAGAAATGCAGTGCAAATGAAGTTCAAGCACCATCAGCAGCATGTACATGCCTTTAACTTCACTGGACCCCTGAAACCTGTGGCACACTGATGTAAACCTTACTTTTAATGGCAAAATATTAGTTAGCCCAATTCCTCCTGAAAAGTCTTAGGGCTCTTTCGTATATCATCCTATTTTTTTGCAGATGATATACGGACATAATGTATGTCAATGGCATTGTGGATGTCAGCGGATGACCATCCGCTGACATCTGATTTTCGTCCTTTCAGTTCTGTTATTTTTCGTTTTTTGGAACGGAACAGAACCCTATTTTTGTTCCGTTTAAAAAACCGAACGGATGCAAAATCTGATGTCAGCGGTATCAAAGCTGACAGGCGGACCAGATCGGAAAGCCCGTGTCAAAGAGGCCTAACATGATAGTAAGGTTGTTGTGTTTTTTTTTTTTTTTGTATTGTTTGTTTTTTTAATAACAAACATGTTCTGCTTACCTGCTCTTTGCACTGGTTTTGCACAAAGTAGCAGTGATCCACCCCTTCTGGTGTCCCCTACTAGCACACTCGGTTCTTTCTCTTCTTTGTGTGCCACCATAGGAAGCCGCTTCCAATGGTGGCACATGTGAAGGTTTGAGCCCAAGCTGGGCAGTGTGCGTCTATTGGCGCACATAGCCCTGCCCCACTCCTCATCACAGGATTTGATTGGCAGCAGCAGGAGCCAATGGCTCCCACTGCTTTTACTGAGTCCTGTGAGGAGAGAGAGAGAGCATATTAAAGTGCTGCGTAAACTGTTGGTGCTCTATAAATCCTATATTATAATATCTGGGGTACCTATACTAGCTGTTAAACACATTACATCTGAATAAAATTGTGTTTTTTTTAACATTCATGAAGTTGCCAGTTGTGTGCCCAAGGACAGCACAATTTCTATGACAATGCTCTTTACTTACCTGAGTGCATGAAGCTGACTGCTGTGCCTTTTTTACCTCCAGGGTAGAACAGGTGTGTTTGTTAGTTAAACTGTAAAACTATAGCACTTTCCAAAACAAATTCTTTAGGGCCATTATTAATGGCAGTATTTAAATTCCAGGTACTCCATGAGTTTACAGAACTTGCCAAATCCTACCTGCTTTTTTCAGGAATATTGTACACTTTGCCTCCAAATGCAGATCTTTAGGATTGGAGACTGCTGTGCTCTATGTGCATTGTAGACTGCATACAAATTGATGTGTACCACATTGACAGCACCAGGTAATATGCTATTCGTTTTCCAGGATGCAAAGGAAATTGATGGTTTTTGAGGGCACTTTAAGAAATAAAGTTCTGTATTTTCAGTAAGTTTTCATGTACAATCACATTAGGTTAGTATGTCTAACTGAGAACATGCATATACTTGCTGTGTGCTTGAAAGACTCCATACTTTTTGAGTGAGTCACACGGCAGCTGTAAGAAAATGCTCCCTGGTGAGTCTTTTATGTAATATTTATTTAAGTATAAGGTAACTGAATAGTTAAAGATGAATTCTGATTATTTTTGCTGCATTCACGGTTTTATTGGATAAGGCCAAAATTTATAAGGTGAGCACTTGAATGATCAACCACTTGCTGTAACGCATATATACTGCGGCAAGGAGGGTGGTCTTTAATGATCACACTCCACACATATGCATCTATGGGTGGCAAAGGATTCTCCGCTGAAAGCACACTCACTGTCAGCTCCCAGCACAGAGACCGAGCTGTCAAAGACAGCTCTTGATCTGACTAATGGCGAGACCAGCTCCCAATCACATGACCACTGTGACAGCCAATCATGGCGGTCACATGACTGGACAGACATTTCTGCCCCTATGGCATACGAGCCCATGTAAAGGGAGGCCAGGGTGGAAGGGCAGGGGTTAAACAAGGCAAAAATTAAATGTAATGGTACATTGTGCATCATTTATCTTGAGCCTCGTACACATTGGGCAAATATTGTCTGGTATCAGCCGGTTCAACAGAAACCTGCTGAACGTCCAACTTCTGTCGAAGGTGCATGCCTAAAGAACATCTGCCAATCGTTATCTGATCATGCCTAAAGAACATCTGCCAATCGGTATCCGATCATGCTCAAAAAACATCTGCTGATCGGCAACTGATTAGCGCTCTTGGCCAATGACTGCGAGTGTGTTCTATTCTGAACACCCCTGTCAGAACACAGTAGCTCAGCGGGAAGACCTCTGTATTAAAGTCCAATTGTTAGTACAGAAAGTTCCTCTTGAGTGCTTCAGTTTTTTTTTCGTTTCGTTCAGCCTGCTTGCTTGAATGAAAGAAAAATATAGTGTGTATCTAGCATTACTCAACCATCTTATTTACAAAACCTCTTCCTAATTCACCCTACAGTGTAATGCATCAAAGTCAGTTTCCTCCATGAGCAAATCTAATTTTCTGCCCTGGGGAACCAGTCATTCTTCCCTGCTCATTATCCTCCTAGGGCACTAGTCCACTTACCACCCCTGTGAGTTTTCCTGCCTCAGGATTCGGAGCCAATGAGAGTGTCCCCTCCACCAAAAAGAGGTGTCCACATCAAGCATACGGTGATATGGTCACCTGAAGAAGGACTCCAGGAAGCAAACAGAAGAAGACAGATTGGTAAAGAGAAGGTCTACAAATTGAGAAAAGATCATGAACTCCAGACAGTTTGGGAAAGAGAAGGTCTACAAATTGAGGAAAATATCAAAGTGGTAACCTCATTAGTGCGCTACTTTTCCTTCATTATATGATCATAGGCTGGAGGCAGGTTGGTGACCAGGCAGTATTGCCTAAACGCAGTGAAGAAAACTGAAGCAAACTGACTGTGCTGTCGGGATGTCTGACTAAACACAAATATCAGTTTCTTTTAGCAGGGAAAACTGTTGTAGCTCCCTCCAAGGTAGGTGCTAGGTAAAGTGTAGTAGGTCTTGTCTGCTTATCAGCAGGGCCATGATTTTCAGCTAGGCTGGCATGTGTTCCAAGGTGTGCCTGTTGAGTTGGGGAGTCTCCCCACTGTGTCCTAATGAGCGCTCTCATTGGGCAGTGGAGAAAACCTAACCAATAGCACACCAGGGCTTGTATCCATCCTGGAAGAGCAGATTCTGCCGCAGAGCATTCTGGGAGGGGGTATAAGTCTGTGGGGAGCACATGCCTGGTGGGCTTTGGAGGGAAGCAGAGTCTCAGGAGGGAGGGTATCGGCTATCCCAATCTGCTTGCCTGACAGGATACAGGGCTGAGCTGAGCTGCAGAGGAGATCCAGTGTGTCGAGGACCTGTGGAGCTGAGAGGGGACACATTTCAGGAAAGCATTCCCAGTCATGAGTACCGCAAACTGCCCCTGGGGTTCTGCCTAGTGAGAGGGGACCACTCCAGAGAAGGTCAGAGGGATCCAGGAGCTAGCTAGCCGGTGCAGGAGCAAAGTAAAGGGGGTGCCAGTGTTGACCCTGAAGGTGTAAAAGGGGGTGCCAGTGGTTGGGCTCTGAAGTGTGTACAGTGCAGTGTGTACAGTGCTAAGTGTTGCAGCAGCATTACAAGAGGCTACCTCAGTCAGGAAGGACTGGAGGGAGCAGTGTCAAAGACTTTTGAGCTAACCAGAGCGTCAGAAGTCAGTTCTCAATACAGTTCAGCAAGTCAGTGATTTCAAGCGCCAGCAAGCGTTGGTCGGGATCTAGCCGGCGTC
Source organism: Pelophylax lessonae (assembly GCF_965119305.1). Classification (NCBI taxonomy): domain Eukaryota; kingdom Metazoa; phylum Chordata; class Amphibia; order Anura; family Ranidae; genus Pelophylax; species Pelophylax lessonae. The sequence goes on along the minus strand of NC_138774.1, from coordinate 117,712,845 downwards.
AAGTCAGCGCTGAACGGCATTTTTTTTCTCAAGTGTCCCAATTTATACCTAGTTGAGCCAGAGGAGTATCCCACTCATTCCCTTATCCCATCCCCCATATAAAATAAACAAAACAAACCAAAGATGCGGACTGTTCATTGTCTCAAATCTCACACATTTGGGCAATCAGCTTAAATGTGCTGTTGGTGTTACCAGTGACCATGGCAGACTCACATCAGGCCCAATGCCTGGAAATATTGCTACACTGTTAATGTACAGTAGTAAACCCTCGCTCCATCGCGGTTCAGTTTTTGCGGTCCCGGTATATTGCGTTTTTTTTTGTAATGTTGTTTTACTATATAAATCATTAAAAATGAAATATTTTTGTGTTTTCCATAGCTCTTGCTATGTCTCTCAGTATCTTTTATGTGTTTAAATGAGTTTCTATTGTTTTAAAAGTGTGTTTAAAGACCTTAAAATGCTTTTACACATGCAGTGACGGTAAAAAAAACATGCCTGTAATGCATTTTAATAGGGTTTTTCTATTTCGCGGATTTTCACTTTTCGCGGCTGGGTCCGGAACGTAACCCCCGCAATGGAGGGGGGTTTACTGTATATCAACTTTGTATATAGCTGTTTGCAATTCCCTGTACTGGTAGATGGAAGGCCAGCACTCATCAGTGGACTGCTTCCCTTTCATTGTGCTTGCAGCAAGTTCGGTGAGTGTCCAGGACCTACTGTAGCACGGACCACAGAGGATTATAAATCCTTTGGTAGGTAAAACTGTACTCATAATTGTATTTCAGCTGTGCACTTAGTTTTTGCCAGAGTTTCAGCTTAAAAGCTTGGAACCAAAACATGATTTAAAGATATAGGCATTATCTCTGAGAATTTTTATCTATCATATAAAGAAAAATGATCATGAGCTCCTATTTTATTCAAAGCAGTATAACCTGCTTACTGGCTATTACAACTGTGAATTGAGAGTGCAGTCCATAATTTCCTTGACATATACTATGCAGAAATATGTCTGCCTTTATCCCTCACATACAGCGAGTGTATATAATAAACTCTGTATGACCTTATTAGCACTAATAGTCTATCTAATAATAACTTGCAGTGTAAGCAGGCCATCTGCTTCAACATCATGTTCAAACCTTGAAAATGCAGCTGTTTCATACATTTTACTTTTAGAGAAGGTGAAGGCTGCATTTCCTAGGTCAAATCAAAGAAGAATGTGGAGAGGAGCACTTCAAACATAATGGAAAGTCAATGTAAGAATGCACAATAAATTGCATTGCCTCCAAAATTACTAACAAAAAAACCTTCTTTTCCCAGTTTAAGTTATTTTTTACTACTTTTTTCCCAGGGGAAAGATATTAAAGAGGAAGCAAAGTTGATATACTAAAGCAATAGAGACTGTTCACTTAGTAAAATTAATGCCCAAGTAAATTTCTGCTGCATTTAATAAATAAGATGAAGCCATGTTCACTTCAGTCAACCAATCATGTGCTTGCTAAATTCCTTTTTTTAATATTTCTCGTGTACATAATTGCGTATGGAAAGGGAACAAAGGTTCACCCTATTTACTATTCTGCATTTTGCATATTATGCAACACTCCATTTCCAACATGTATGTTCACTTACAATTTAATTCTATTCCTTTAACAAATCAATCCCTGTGCAGTCTAAAGCCCCGTACACACGATAAGATTATTGAGCGATCTGTCGTCCGCTTTTTGTGGCATGCTAGTCTGATGTGGAAAGTGAAGAGGTTATTTTCATAGGAATTTTCACGTACGACAGAATTCTACTTCAGAAATGATGTCATGTGTTGGATTGCTTTGTATGTGTTCTTTCGTCTCTGAGCATGCCTAATCTTGCTCTTAAGATTTTTTTCCGTCAAAAACTGTACTAATGAGACGAAAATCGGACGTTGTATTACGGACGACAAAAATTATATAGCCTGCACATCAGGATTTTGTCAGCCGAAAAGTCGGAATTGGCTGTCCTAAAGCACCATACTAACAATCCGAAAATCAGCAGATCGGTCGTCGGACGAATTTTACCTTCAGATTTTCTTATTGTGTGTACGGCCCTTAAATGCTTTCACATGAGATTCACACAACTTTCAAAAAATGTTTTTCTATTTGAATTAAAGTGGAAAATCTTGTATATCCTGGCTGAAAGATGCGTGAAAACATTTTTAAATAGCCCCCTATGTGTCCAAGAGCTATGTAGTAAGAAATCTCAGCGACTGGTATTAACCGAGCAAAGAATTTCAGCAGCAAGAAAAGGTGTTGTCCTTGAAGCTGATGTGTTGAAAGCAGAAAAAGCGGGCATCAGTTTGTTGTGTATGTGGCTGTAGCCGCAGACTAGTCAGAATGCCCATGCTGACCAGTGTCCACAGCCAAAAGAGCCTACAACGGACAAGCGGGCCTCAGAGCTGGACCATGGAGCAATGGAAGAAGGTGGCCTGGTCTGATGAATCACATTTTACATGATGTGGATGGCTGGGTGCATATGTGTTGTTTACCTACAAAAGAGATGGCACCAGGATGCAGAATGGGAAGCCAGCAGAGGTAGTGTGATGCTTCTTGGGTCCTGCCAGTGGATGTTACTTGACACGTAACAACCTACCTTAACATTGTTGCTGACCAAGTACACCCTTTCATGGAAACGGTATTCCCTGATGGCAGTGGCCTCTTTCAGAACACCCTGCCACACTGCAAAAATTGATTGGAGGAACACAACGAGTTTGAGGTTTTGACCTCCAAATTCTCCAGATCTCAATCCACTGAACATCTGTGGGATGTGCTGGTCATATAGACCTGATCCATGGAGGTCCCATCTCACAACTTATAGGACTTGAAGGATCTGCTACTAAAGGCTTGGTGCCAGATACCACAGCAAACCTTCCAAGGTCTAGTAGCGTTCACGCTGCGATGGGTCAGGGCTGTTTTGGTGGCTAAAGAGGGACCTATTCAATATTAGGTGAGAGGTCGTAAAGTAATGGCTGAACTGTATGTGTGTTCTTTTGGTGTGTATTACATACATATGAGATAAATTTAAATATTTAATATTATATTTTGTACTTGCATATTTACCCGGCATGTGCAGTTTTAGGCTTTTCCCCATTACTTTTCTGTCCATTTGGGGGGAAAAAAAACAGTTCAGGAGCTGAATAGCTCAAGCTGAAATTTATACACAGAACAGTGACTTGTCCCCTCCAGAGAGCATTGTCTGTCTTATGCCCCGTACACACGTGCAGATTATCTGAAGACTTTTGTCTGTAGACTTACCAAAACCATATAATATGAGGTCAAACCTAAACACTTTCAATTTGTATGCAATCCGGCAGGCCCTTGCACTACATAGAAAAGGTAAATCTGAAGACAAAAGTCTTCAGATAATCTGCAAGTGTGTACGGGGCATTAGATTTAAATCCAGAGAATCCCCTAGGACTCCTGTATACCAGGAGCACTCAACATTATATATTTATTCAGCATCTATATAAAAAAATGGTTTATAAACGTTATTATAATACCATTGTAGTTTCTTCTTAATACCCTCGATCTGAGATCAGTGGACTAGGCATTTGGTCATATGACCAGCACTGGAGTGATTGTGAAGCAGTGCTTTTCACATATGGAAAGTATTTAAGCTGCTATTAACCATACATTTGTGAACTGGGATGGAAATGGTTGCTTTGGGTGGTTTAAAGTAATAATTCCCATTCAACAAGGATAACATTGTAGTGTTGAAACTGGCCACACCAAGGTTCAACCTGAATGTACAATCTTCTTTAGATTTACCAGCAGCTATATATATGCAAGAGCTTACATGACTGCATATAAATAGAATGGATTATATAGGTAGAGCTTTAAACTACATAGTTTT